>NC_052174.1:3259360-3918912 GCF_902713615.1 Scyliorhinus canicula
CTCATAAAACGTAATAACAGTAGAAATTTAAGTAGTTGTTTTGAAAATGCAAAATAGTTGTGTGTTGATAGGAGAGCGGAATTCCAGATAAGTGCTCAATGTATAAAAGTCCATCTTTTTTATACATATATAAATAGTTGCGCACAGGCTGTTCAGGGTTAATTGTTTGAGTGTAGCTGTTCGTTTTATAATTGTAACTTAAGATAATACATGGAAGTTATATAATGTAGTATACTATAAAACACGTTTAAATGGCTAAAGAAGTGGAAACATGGTATCTGAAAACGCTCCATTAACTGTGCTCCAGAGATAATGAGGGGCTGGTTTAGCTAACCAGGCTAAATCGCTGGCTTTTAAAGCAGACCAAGCAGGCCAGCAGCACGGTTCGATTCCCGTACCAGCCTCCCCGGACAGGCGCCGGAATGTGGCGACTAGGGGCTTTTCACAGTAACTTCATTGAAGCCTACTCGTTACAATAAGCGATTTTCATTTACATTTCATTTCATTTTTCATTTCATTTCATTTCATTTTCATTTAATTCAATGTTATAGTTTGGAAGTAAGAAGGAAATTAGCTGAAACATAGTCAGTGGGTCGGAAAACATGAAAAACACCTGAACAGATGCACGTGAAATATTAACGTGTAAAACAGAGGCAATAAATGTAAAATCTTGTACAGAGTTTCGTGCCAAAGAAAACAGCATACAGATTATCTCGGGCGTCTTGGCGCATCCCAGCGTATGGCCAATTGAGAGAAAGGCATATTATATCCAATGTGAATGGCTGAAGCCGAGATGAACTCTCCAGACGACTTCTGTAGACAAATGCGTCAGCCCTATTTAAGTAAACAACATTAATATTCATGTGTGGGAAAATAGGAATCTTGGAGGAACTAGAAAATTAGCATGATTTACACAATTTGGAGAGGTTCAAGCCAAGTCATTGTGTGACAAGCACTTCCGTTGTTTGATCCATTTATAAACCAAACGTTTGAGTTGTTGTAAATCTCGTGGAACAGTGCTGTTGGTTAAAGTTAAATGTACAATTTTCATTAAAATGCCTTTGCTTTCTAACCGGAGAGGATCATGCAATCTCAGAGTAGGATAAGTGTAGGAATTGTCATCAATAAGTTCTGTTTTTCTTCGCCTCGACATTGTATCGGCCTCAGCTAATGCACAATGGGACGATTTTATCATGGCCAATCAACCTAACCTGTACATCTTTGGACTGTGGGAGGAAAGCTGCGGACACGAAGGAAACTAAGAAGACGGGCAGAAATGGTTGCTGGATGTCCCTGGTTATAGATGTTTCAACAAGATTAGGGAGGATGGTAAAAGTGGTGGGGTGGCATTGTTAATTAGAAATAGTATAACAGCTGCAGAAAGGCAGTTCGAAGTGGATCTGCCTACTGAGGTAGTATGGGTTGAAGTCAGAAATAGGAAACGAGCAGTCACTTTGTTGTGAGTTTTCTATAGTTCCCCCAATAGCAGCAGAGATTGGGAAACAGATTTTGGAATGGTGCAGAAGTCACAGGGTAGTAGTCATGGGTGAATTCATCTTCCCAAACATTGAGTCGAAACTCTTTAGATCAAATAGTTTGGGTGTGGTGGTGTTTCTGCAGTGTGTCCATGAAGCTTTTCCATCACAATATGTAGATTGCTCGACCAGAAGGGAGGTCATATTGGATTTGGTACTTGGTAATGAATCACGGCAAGTAATACATTTGTTAGTGGGGGACCATTTTCGAGGTAGTGACCACAATTCTGTGACTTTCACTTTCGTAATGTAGAGGGATAGGCGCAATAGGTGCAACAGGGCAAGGTTTAAAATTGGGGGAAGGGTAAATGCAATGCTGTCAGACAAGAATTGAAGTGCATAAGTAGGGAACATCGGCTGTCAGGGAAGCACACAAGTGAAATGTGGAACTTGTTCAATGAACAGCTAGTACGTGTCTTTGATATGTATGTCCCTGTACGAGAGGGAAGAGATGGTCAAGTGAGGGAACCATGGTTGACAAAAGAGGTTGAATGTATTGTTAAGAGGAAGAAGGAGACTTATGTATGGCTGAGGAAACAAGGTTCAGACAGGGTGCTGGAGGGATACAAGATAGCCAGGAGGGAACTGAAGAATGGTATTAGTTGAGCTAAGAGAGGGCATGAAAAATCTTTGACGGGTAGGGTCAACGAAAACCCCAAGGCCTTTTACAAATATGTAAGAAATATGAGAATGACTACAGCGAGGGTAGGACCAATAAAGTACAGTAGCGGGAGATTGTTTATCGACTGAAGAGATAGGAGAGGTTTTGAACAAGTACTTTTCTTCAGTATTTACAAAAGAGATGGGCCATATTGTTGGAGAGGGCAGTGTGAAACATACTGGTATGCTCGAGGAGATACGTGTTAGGAAGGAAGATGTGTTGGGCATTTTGAAAAACTTGAGGATAGACAAGTCCCGCGGGCAAGACGGGATATATCCAAGGATTCTATGGGAAGCAAGAAATGAAATTGCAGAGCCGTTGGCAATGATATTTTCGTCCTCACTGTCAACAGGGGTGGTACCAGGGGATTGGAGAGTGGCGAATGTCGTGCCCCTGTTCAAAAAAGGAATAGGGATAACCGTGGGAATTACAGGCCAGTTAGTCTTACTTCGGTGGTAGGCAAAGTAAAAGAAAGGGTACTGAAGGATAGGATTTCTCAGCATCTGGAAAAACACTGCTTGATTAGGGATAGTCAGCACGGATTTGTGAGGGGTAGTTTTTGCCTTACAAGTCTGATTGAATTCTTTGAGGAGGTGACCAAGCATGTGGATGGCGATAAAGCAGTGGATGTAGTGTACATAGATTTTAGTAAGGCATTTGATAAGGTCCCCCATGGTTGGCCTATGTCGAATGTGAGGAGGCATGGGATAGTAGGAAATTTGGCCTGTTGGTAACGAACTGGCTAAACTATAGAAGTCAGAGTGGTGGTGGATGGCAAATATTCAGCCTGGAGCTCAGTTACCAGTGGCTTAAAGCAGGGATCAGTTATGTGTCCTCTGCTGTTTGTGATTTTCATTAGTGACTTGGATGAGTGAGTTGAAGGGTGGGTCAGTGAATTTGCAGATTATACGAAGATTGGTGGAGTTGTGGATAATGAGGAGGTCTGTTGTCGGCTGCAAAGAGTCATAGGTAGGATGCAGAGCTGGGCAGATGGAGTTCAACCCTGACAAGTGTGAGGTTGTCCATTTTGGAAGGACAAATATGAATGCGGAATACAGGGTTAACGGTAGGTTGCTTGACAATGTGGAGGAGCAGAGATATCTTCTGGTCAATGTTCATAGATCTTTGAAAGTTGCCACTCAAGTGGACAGGGCTGTGAAGAATTCCGATAGTGTGCTGGCGTTCATTTGCGGGGGTTTGAACTTAAGACCCGTGAGGTGATAATGCAGCTGTACAAAACCTTGGTAAGGCACATTTGGAGTACTGTGTGCAGTTCTGGTCACCTCATTTTTGGAATGTTGCTGACGCTTTGGAGAAGGTGCAAAGGAGATTTACCAGGATGTTGCCGGGAATGGAGAGTAGGTCTTACGAGGAAAGGTTGAGGGTGCTAGGCCTTATCTCATTACAACGGAGAAGTATGAGGGGCGACTTGATAGAGGTTTATACGATGATCTGGTGAATAGATAGAGTAGACAGTCATAGACTTTTCCCCCGGGTGGAACAAACCATTACAAGGGAACATAAATTTAAGGTGAATGGTGGAAGATATAGGGGGGATGTCAGAGGTAGGCTCTTTACCGAGAGCGTAGTGGGGTCATGGAATGCACTGCCTATGGAAGTAGTTGAGTCGGAAACATTAGGGACCTTCAAGCGGTTATTGGATAGGTACATGGATTATGGTAGAATAATGGAATGTATATTAATTTGTTCTTAAGGGCAGCACGGTTGCATTGTGGATAGCACACTTGCTTCACAGATCCAGGGCCCCATGTTCGATTCTCGGCTTGAGTCACTGTCTGTGCGGAGTCTGCACATCCTCCCCGAGTGTGCGTAGGTTTCCTCCGGGTGCTCCGGTTTCCTCCCACAGTCCAAAGATGTGCAGTTTAGGTGGATTGGCCATGATACTTGCACTTAGTGTCCAAAATTACCCTTAGTGTCGTGTAGGGTTACTGGGTTATGGGGATAGGGTGGAGGTGTTGACCTCGAGAAGGGTGCTCTTTCCAAGAGCCGGTGCAGACTCGATGGGCCGAGTGGCCTCCTTCTGCACTGTAAATTCTATGATAATCTATGATTAATGTAGGACAAAGGTTCGGCGCAACGTCGTGGGCGGAAGGGCCTGTTCTGTGCTGTATTTTTCTATGTTCTATGAAACGCATGCAGATATGGGGTTAACGCGTATAGTCTACACAGTCAGACTCCGAGGCAGGAATTGAAACGTCGCCCCTGGCGCTGTGAGTGAGCTGTGCTAACCTTCGTGGCACCATAGCGGGTGAGGGCGTTGTGCTGCTATTTGAATAGACTGAGTCGGATTGATCATGTTACTAAAATGACAATTCCACGTGGCAACATCTGTTCTCACTCTTCTGTTTAAATTTATGTGAACTCTATGCTATAGAAGAGTTTCCATAGAGAATCATCCATGTTTTTTTTCACCCCAAGATTGTGTGTCCTTGTGTTCTAGAGGGGAACCCATGGAAATAGCATTTATTCATCGACACATCGCCATCAAGCGCCAAGCTCCTGCAGCTGGCTTATTTCCATTTGGTAGATTCTCTGATTGACATCTGTAAATCCACTGCAGAAAAATCAGGAATTCCTTAAACATAATAATCGACTTCGCCCGGAATCATATTTCACATTGAAATGTTTAACTCTAACGAGCTCCCTTTCCAAGCCATCCTATTTCAGAAATCTGGAAAACGGCATTGCCTAAGTGTTCACTAAAAAGCTAACCTTCTTGGTCGATATGCCAAATAGGAATCGAACAACGTTTCGTGTGTCAACATTGCTTGTTCATTTTATCTAACACAATCGATTCACCATGACATTCCAATGTTTAAGGTATCATCAGCGATGCCCAGAAGAGACGATGGAATCCAACAGTATATAAAATCAAATCCATATCTCTGGGAGATTGATAGGCCCACAAACAGCCCGAGGGAAACAGAAGAGCAGATAGAAAGGCACATTTGGGAGTTGTTAAAGTAATTGGCAGTGATAATAGTGGATTACAAGTTAACCAATGTTAAAATAATCACAGACAACGACATTCTTTAAATTCAACCAGGAGAGCTTAACCCACTACGTAAAACGTCCAACAGAGAGTGGTTGCCCTGAACTTAATATTAGGTAACGATGCTGAGAAGGTGGTTGATGCATTAGTGAGAGATGGGCATTTTTCATACATGTATTGTCATGTGAGTGTCCCTTCAAGAAAAGTTGTCTATCTGATCATGTGACTTGTGTCAAATTGGGCAGTGGCTGTGAGGTGAGGAAGGGGGTGAGTTTGACGGGTTTGGACTGCAGATGGAGAAATAAGTGTTTTTCTCTGGTTTTCTCTGTTTTGATTTTAAAAGCTGTTCAAGTAAAAAGCGTGTGGCTAACTGCTTTGGTTACTTCATACATTTGGTTGCTTTCCGGAAGGATTTTGAATCTGCTGTTTAGACCTGGATCAGAAATTCTGGATTAGGAAAAGTGAGAGTGAGAATAGTGTGCTGGTCCACGCCCTTGAAAAGGGGCTTTGGTTTATTGGATGTTATTATTCAACTGGAACAGCTCATGCGGAAATCTTTAACTGTTATACATATGTTACGATCGCTGCCTGGTGTCTTTAAGTTTATATTTGATTGAAATTCTTGCTGTATTCAAATATATATATATATATATACATGTCAACTACATTTTTAGATAAACTTTGTTTTGATGAAAGTGTAAAGGAAGTCTCATGAATCACACCTGCAGTGCAGGCTTTTATGCTAGCCCGAGCCAAATGCAACATAAAGGTTGTAGGTCAGGTGAATTTCATAATACACTTTCGAGTTTCGAAGCCATGGTCCAGAACAAATGTATAATTCCATGAGGTTCCAGCTTATCTTCTGTGTTGGATGTAGCAGTATCGGGTGCATTGTATTTACTGCGTTTTGTTCAGTAAGGGTTACAAGCCTGGATTAGTATTCGTGAGTGCCGCAGTCGTTTTTTTGTGCAGTAAGGGTGAATAGCCTGGATTGGGGGGGGGGGGGGGGGGGGGGGGGTTACTGCTGAAGTCATGTTTTTGTTCAATAATGGTTAAAAACCTGGTTTAGAGTATGTGTAACTACTGCAGTCGTGTCTTTGTGCAGTAAGGGTTAAACACCTGGTTAGTGTGTGTGTGTGTGTTTGTGTGTGTGTGTGTGTGTGTGTGTGTGTGTGTGCGAGACTGCTGCAGTTATGTTTTTCTGCAGTAAGCATTAAATGCCTGGTTATTGTGTGTGTGAGTGCTACAGACATGTCTTTGTTCAGTAAGAGTTAAAAGCCTGGGTTAGAGTGTGTGTGACTACTACAGTCATGTTTTTATGCAGTAAGGGTTAAAGCCTGCGTAAGTATGTGTGTGAGTGCTGCAGTCATGTCTTTGAGCAATAAGCGTGTGTGTGAATGCTGCAGTCAGGATTTTGTGCAGTAAGGTTTAAAAGCCTGGGTTAGTGTGTGTGTGACTACTACTGTCATGTTTTTGTGCAGTGTCGGTTAAAAGCCTGGGTTAGTGTGTGTGTGAGTGCTGCAGTCGTGTTTTTGTGCAATATGTGTTAAAACCCTGGGTTAGTATCTGTGTGAGTGCTGCAGTCATGTTTTTGTGCAATAAGGGTTAAAAGCCTGCGTCAGTGTGTGTGCGAGTGCTGCTGTCATGTTTTTGTGCGGTAAGGGTTAATAGCCTGGGTTTCTGTATGTGAGTGCTGAAGTCATGTTTTTGTGCAGTAAGGGTTATTAGCCTGGGTCAGTGTGTGTGAGTGCTGCAGTCATGTTTTTGTGCAGTATGGGTTAAAAGCCTGGGTTAGTTTGCCTGTGAGTGCTGCAGTCATGTTTTTTTCACTATGAGTTAAAAGCCTAGGTTCGTGTGTGTGAGAGTGCTGCCGTCAGGTTTTTTTTTTTTTTAATCCTAGTTTGAAAGGGAAGTATGTTTTTGGTGTCAGGGGTGCAATTCAACCATCGTATAATACTTGTGTGATGCAGTTTTATTTGTTTTAAGGGACTTCTCTGAGGTGTGAATTAGATCCCAGCTTGTTAAGATGCCTCCGCTGCTGTGGCGTAGAAAGGCGTCAGTCATTTTTCAGAATGCAGTGCAGTACAGAGCTGAATGAAGCTGTGACCAGAAGCCAAGAAGATTCTAGATTCTTTGCACTGCCGCTCAGGGCCTAAAAGCTAATAAAAGTCATTAAAGCAGTGCACACTTGCCTGAGGAAAACGGGAGCTGAAAACTGCTGAAACTGCTTTGTAGAAACATAGTCAGAGATTCTGCATGGGTCAGGCAGGCGATATGTTTACGGGTCTCTCTTTCTCGAAGAGCATCCATGTAAAACAATTGTTTTTCAAAGTCAATGGTTTAGTAGTGAGTTGGGAGCTGAGATGGTATTCACTGAATTGAGTCGTGTTGTTTCAGGGGTAATTATTAGTTTTTTTTCTGGTGTGATGTTGACGATATTGCAATACTGAGTTAGTCATGAAGTTTGTTTCAATATGCCATACGCCTATTGCTTCGCGCAATCATTCCCGGACGAGGCACCCTTTCCTCAGTGTTGTAAAATGTTCATAAAATATAACATAGAACATAGAACACTACAGCGCAGTACGGGCCCTTCGGCCCTCGATGTTGCGCCGACCTGTGAAACCATCTGAAGCCTATCTGACATACACTATTCCATTTTCATCCATATGTCTATCCAGTGACCACTTAAATGCCCTTAAAGTTGGCGAGTCTACTACTGTTGCAGGCAGGGCGTTGCACACCCCTACTACTCTCTGAGTAAATAAACTGCCTCTGACAGCTGTCCTATATCTATCACCCCTCAATTTAAAGCTATGTCCCCTCGTGTTGGTCATCACCATCCGAGGAAAAAGACTCTCACTGTCCACCCTATCTAACCCTCTGACTATCTTATATGTCTCTATTAAGTCACCTCTCAGCCATCTCCTCTCTAATGAAAACAACCTCAATTCCCTGAGCCTTTCCTCGTAAGACCTTCCCTCCTTAGCAGGCAACATCCTAGTAAATCTCCTCTGAACCCTTTCCAAAGCTTCTACATCCTTCCTATGATGTGGTGACCAGAACTGCACGCAGTACTCCAGGTGCGGCCGCACCAGAGTTATGTACAGCTGCAGCATGATATTGTGGTTCCGAAACTCAATCCCCCTGCTTAAAAAGGCTAGCACACCATATGCCTTCTTAACAGCCCTATTAACCTGGGTGGCAACTTTCAGGGATTTATGTACCTGGATGCCGAGATCTCTCTGTTCATCTACACTACCAAGAATCTTGCCATTAGCCCAGTACTCTGCATTCCTGTTACTCCTTCCAAAGTGAACCACCTCACACTTTTCCGCATTAAACTCCATCTGCCACCTCTCAGCCCAGTTCTGCAGCTTATCTATGTCCCTCTGTATCCTATGACATCCTTCAGCACTATCCACAACTCCACCGACCTTCGTGTCATCTGCAAATTTACTAACCCATCCTTCTGCACCCTCTTCCAGGTCATTTATAAAAATGACAAATAGCAGTGGCCCCAAAACAGATCCTTGCGGTACACCACTAGTAACTGAACTCCAGGAGGAACATTTGCCATCAACCACCACCCTCTGTCTTCTTTCAGCTAGCCAATTACTGATCCAAACCGCTAAATGACCTTCAATTCCATACTTCAATTCATTTGGGTTTCAATTTATTTGTGTTTCTGTGAAGTACCGTAACAACCGTTGGGGTATGGTCTGTAATCGGAATATATGATAAAGAGCAAGGATTGGCCTGGAATTACAATTCCGAAGTGAAGGAAGGCCAATTTTAATCAGTTCAAATTTGATATAGCCAGCGTTGTGTCGGAGCAGAAACCTTTAGGTAAGTATGTCAGAGAACAGTGTGCCATGTTCGCGAAGGAAATAGGGAGACGAAAGAACCAGCATGTTCCAATCAAGGAAAAGCGTGAGATCAACAGATCCAGTCAACTCTAGATATGGGGGGTGGGGGGTGTAAAACATTGTATCAGGAGAAAAATGGAGGACAGATTGACTGCTGGTTAATTAGGGTAATTAGTAATGATTTAAATTGTTTGTGCAGGTCCGTGTCAAGGGCTGGTTTAGCTCTTTAGCTCACGCGGCTAAATCGCTGGCTTTTAAAGCAGACCAAGCAGGCCAGCAGCACGGTTCTATAGCCGTACCAGCCTCCCCGGACAGGTGCCGGAATGTGGCGACTAGGGGCTTTTCACAGTAACTTCGTTGGAGCCTACTCGTGACAATAAGCGATTTTCATTTCATTTCATTTCATGACAGCTGTTCTTGTTAAGGGTGCAGTGGTTTATGATTCAGTGTTTTATTTTTACTTGCATTTAAGTTGGGCAGTTCCAAAAGACGACAATACACTTGAAGTGTCCCCCACCCTTCCATCGCCTTTAAACTAAGGGGTAGAGTGAATAACAGGTAAGCTCTTTCTTTCTTTCTCTTTTTTTTAATCTCGCGGGAATAGCAGGGAAGGCAGTGGAATGTTCCTCCTGCAGAATGTTTGAGGTGACGGACGCCGTCAGTGTCCCTGCTGATTTCAACTGTGGGAAATGCACCCATCTCCAGCTCCTCCGAAACCGCATTAGGGAACTGCAGCTCGAGCTGGATGAACTTCGGATCATTCGGGAGGCAGGGGTTGTCAGGGATAGTAGCTTCAGGGCTGTAGTTACTCCGAAAAATCAAGAAAGGTGGGTGACGGTGAGAGGGGCTGGGAGGAAACAGACAGTGCAGGGATCCTCTGTGGTCGTTCCCCTCAGTAACAAGTATACCGTTTTGGATACTGTTGAGGGGACGACCTACCAGGGGCAAGGGACGGTGAATGGATCTCCAGCACTGACCCCCACCCTGTGGCTCAGAAAAGATGGAGTGAGAGCAGGAGAGCAATAGTTTTGGGAACTCGATAGACAGAAAGACGGTTCTGTGGCAGCGAAAGAGACTCACGGATGGTATCTTGCCTCCGGTGTGCCAAGGTCCGTGACGTCTCAGACCGTGTTTTCAGAACCCTTAAGAGGGAGGGGTTACAGTCACAAGTCGTGCTACACATCGGTACCAACGACATAGGTAAGAAAAGAGATGGGGATTTAAAACAGAAATTTAGGGAACTAGGGTGGAAGCTGAGAGCCAGGATAAACCAGGTTGTAATATCTGGTTTGTTGCCGGTGCCACGTGCTAGTGAGGTAAGGAACAGGGAGAGAGTGCAGATACACACGTGGCTGCAGGGATGCTGTCGGAGGAAAGGTTTCAGGTACCTGGATAATTGGAGCACATTCTCGGGAAGGCTGAACCTGTACAGGCAGGGCGCTTTGCACCTGAACAAGAGGAGCACCAATATCCTGGGTGGGACATTTGCGACGGCTCTTCGGAATGGGGGGGGGGGGGGGGTGCGGATAAACTAATTTGTCAGTGGGCTGGGAAAACGAGCTGTAGTCCAGAATCCAATGTTGAGAGTGGTGAGGCACTGAGGAGGGTATCAAGGTCGCAGTGTGTACGGACAGAAATGGGGGCAGCAGGGTAGCATGGTGGTTAGCATAAATGCTTCACAGCTCCAGGGTCCCAGGTTCGATTCCCGGCTGGGTCACTGTCTGTGTGGAGTCTGCACGTCCTCCCCGTGTGTGCGTGGGTTTCCTCCGGGTGCTCCGGTTTCCTCCCACAGTCCAAAAGATGTGCGGGTTAGGTGGATTGGCCATGCTAAATTGCCCGTAGTGTCCTAATAAAAGTAAGGTTAAGGGGGGGGTTGTTGGGTTATGGGTATAGGGTGGATATATGGGTTCGAGTAGGGTGATCATGGCTCGGCACAACATTGAGGGCCGAAGGGCCTGTTCTGTGCTGTACTGTTCTATGTTCTATGTTCTATGTTCTAAAGGTGGGTTGACGTCTGTCTGCTTCAATTCAAGGAGCATCCGGAATAAGGTAGGTGAACTTGGAGCGTGGATTGGTACTTGGGACTACGATGTTGTGGCCATTACTGAGACATGGTTAGAACAGGGGCAGGAATGGTTGTTGGTAGCTCCGGTGTGCAGATGTTTCAGTCAGAGTAGAGATATAGGTCGAATACTTGGGATGGGGCAGTTTATGAACATTGTGTTCAGGAGGGTTTCCTGACACAATATGCGGATAGCCTGACAAGGGGCGGGAAAGCACATTGAATTTGGTACTGGGTAATGTACCGGACCAAGTGTTATATTTGTTTGTGGGAGAGCACTTTGGAGATAGTGACCACAATTCGGTGTATTTCACTATTGCAATGGAGAGGGATGAGGCCATACGGCAGGGCAAGGTCTATAATTGGGGGAGAGGTAATTATGGTGCGATTAGGCAAGAATTAGGCAGCATAAGATGGGAACAGAAACTGTCAGGTAAGGCACAAATGAAAAGTGGAGCTTGTGCAAGGAACAAATAATGCATGTCCTTGATAGGTATGTCCCTGTCAGGCAGGGAGGACATGGCCGTGTGAGGGAGCCATGGTTCACAAAAGATGTTGAATGTCTTGTCAAGAGGAAAAACGAAGAATATGTAAGGATGAGAAAACAAGGTACAGTTGGGTAGTTTGATGGTTACAAGGTAGAATGGAATGAGCTTAACGAAAGGGCTCAGGAGAGCTAGGAGGGGGCATGAGAAGTCCTTGGCGGGTCGGATCAAAGAAAACCCCAAGGATTTTTACTCTGATGTGACAAGTAAAAGAATGACTAGGGTGAGTTTAGTGGCGGCCAAGGACAGTAGTGGGCACTTATGCATGGAGTCAGAAGAAATAGGAGAGGCCTTGTATGAATACTTTTCTCCGGTGATTACCAAGGAGTGGGGCCATGTTTTTGAGGATGAGTGCGTGATACACGCGGGTAGGCTAGGGGCAGGTAGATGTTCTGAGGAATGATGTATTAGCAACTTTGAAAAACCTGAGGGTCTACAAGTGCCCTGCGCCAGATGGGATATATCCAAGGGTACTTTGGGAGGCAAAGGATAAGATTGCAGAGCCATTGGCTTTGATCTTTGTTCCTCACTGCCCACGGGGATAGAGCCAGACGACTGGAGAGTGGCGCCTGTTGTTCCTCTGTTCAAGAAAGGGAATAGGAATAACCCTGGTAAGTGTAGGCCAGTTAGTCTTACTTCGGTGGTCGGTAAGTTAATGGAAACGCTCCTGAAGGATAGAATTCATAACCATTTGGAAAGATGCAGCTTAATCCGGGACAGTCAACACGGATTCGTGAAGGATGTCATATTCGTCTTGCCTCACAAATATGATTGAATTCTATGAGGAGGTAACAAATTGTGTAAATGAAGGTCGAGAAGTTGATGTCGTATACATGGATATTAGTAAGGCGTTTGGTTACGGCCCACATGGTCGGCTCATGAAGAAACTAAGGAGATGTGGGATAGAGGGAAATTTGGTCAATTGGATAGTTACTAGCTATTACATAGACGACAGAGGGTGGTGGCAGATGGAAAATGTTCAGACTGGAGACCAGTTACCAGTGGTGTACCAGAGGGATCAGTGCTGGGTCCTCTGCTATTTGTGAGTTTCATCAATGACTTGGAGGGTGAAGGGTGAGTCAGTAAATTTGCTGATGACACCAAGATTGGTGGAGTAATGGATGAGGTGGCGATCTGTTGTAGGCTGCAAAGAGACATTGATGGATGCAGAGCTGGGCCGAAAAATGACAGATGGAGTATAACCCTGATAAGTGCCAGGTGGTTCATTTTGGTAGAAAAAAGTTCAATGCGGATGGCAAGGTCAACGGCAGGGTTCTGGGGAATGTGGAGGAACGGAGAGATCTTGGAGTTCATGTCCACAGATCTCTGAAGACTGCCACTCAAGTAGACAGAGCCGTGAAGAAGGCTTATAGTGTGTTCGCGTTTATTAACATGCGGCTTGAGTTTAAGAGCCACGGGGTTATGGTGCAACTATGCCTGACCCTGGTGAGACCACATTTGGAGTATTGTGTGCAGTTCTGGTCACCTCACTATTGGAAGGCTGTGGAAGCATTGGAAATTGTTGCCTGATGCTGCCTGGTTTGCAAGATAGGTCTTAGGAGGAAAGGTTGAGGGAGCTCGGGCGTTTCTCTTTAGAGCGGAGTAGGATGAGAGGCGACTTAATAGAGGTTTATATGATGATGGGGGGATAGGTAGAGTGAACGTGCAGAGACTATTTCCTCGGGTGGATGTAGCTGTTACAAGGGGGGCATGACTATAAGATTCAGGGTGGGAGATATAGGAGGGATATCCGACGTAGAGTCTTTACTCAGAGTGATTAAGGTGTGGAATTAACTGCCCGCTGTGATAGTGGAGTCGGACATTTTTTGTACTTTCAACCGGTTATTGGATAGGCACATGGAACACACCAGAATGACAGTGTGTGGGATAGTTTGATCTTGGATTCGGTCAATGCTCGGCACAACATCGAGGGCCGAAGGCCCTGTTCTGTGCTGTGTTGTTCTATGCCCTATCAGTCCTGGTAGCATCCTCGTAAATCTCTTCTGAATTCTTGCAAGTTTAAGAATACCCTTCCTATGATAGGGTGACCATAATTGAACACAGTATTCCATGTGTGGTCTTACGTATGACTTGTACAATTTCAGCGGGACGTCCCAACTCCTGAGTTCAATATTCTGACCAATAATACCTAACATGCTGAATGCATTTTTCACGACCCTCCCCACCTGCGACTCCACTTTCTAGGAACTATTAACCTGTGCCTCTAGATCGCTTTGTTCAGTAACTCTCCCAACTCCCTACCATTAATTGAATAGGTCTTACCCTGATTTGATCTAACAAAATGCATCACCTCAAATTTATCAAAATTAAACTCCATCTGCCATTCACCGGCCTACTGACCCAATTTTTCCAAGATCCTGGGGCAATCTTACTATCTACTAAGTCACCAATCTTGGCGTCATCTCCAAACGTACACATCTTATCTCGTACATTCTCATCCAAATCATTAATATATAATACAAATAGGAGTGTGCCCCGCACCGATCCCTGAGACATGACTTTCCCCTTCCAAAGCCAATCTGATTTTCCCTAATACGCCCTTGTCTGTCTAAATGCCTGTTGACTCTGTCCCTCACAATACCTTCCAACAACTTACCCACTACTGATGTAAGGCTAACCGGTATGTAGTTCCCATGCATATCCCTACAGCCCTTCTGAATGAATGACACAACATTTGCGACATTCCACTCTTCAGGAACCTGTCCTGTTGCTGCCGATGATTCAAATATCTCAGCTCGGTGGCCGGCAATTTTCTCTCTATCCTCCCACAACGTCCTGAGATACATTCAATCAGGTCGCGGGTATTTATCTGTCTTCATGCGTTTTAATACTTCCATCCCGTCCTTCTCTGCAGTATTCACACTCCTCAAGACGTCACTTGTATTTCCACAATTCCACAATGGGGGTCTATAGAACAGTCCTGCAACAATAAATACTGACGAGAAATATTAATTTAAGACCTCTCCCATCCCTTCTGGATCTCCACATAGATTACCTTGTTTATCCTTAAGAGGCCCAACCCTCTCCCAGTTCACCCTTTTACCCTTCATGTATCAGTAAAAGCTGTTTGGATTTTCCTTTGTCGTATCTGCCAATACTAGCCCATGCCCCCTTCTTCCCTTCTGATTTGTCCCTTAACTCTACTCAGGCAATAGGGCAGCATGGTGGCACAGTGGTCGCACTGTCCCAGGATCGATCCCGGCTCTGGGTCACTGGTCCTATCCATGCCTTGAGTTCATTTGCCTTGGCCGTTAGGCTCCTTGCATTGAAATAAATGCAGTTCAATCTGTTTCTCTGGCCTTCACTTTTCTCCTTACTGACTTTTGTTTCTATTCTCTATTTACTATCCTCCAACTTCCTCCATTGGTTCTCATCACCCTTGTTGGAGATAAGGTCACGCAGATGGGTGAGTGCTGTTGACGTAAAACCCGACTTTGTGCAGGATTGATGGTGACTGAACTTTCGGGAGTAAGAAGATATGAAGACATTCAAATCCACAGACTCTGACCCACTCGTTCAGACACACCACTGATGTGGTTATTCACTCTGCATGACAGCAAATACTTAATCCTGTCGCTGTTGATTTTAGGGAACTGGAGATATTAATACGCTCGAGCACCTAGCTGAGATAGTTCAATGGTTGTGTTTCTCTTGTTATTATTGCAGGTGGAAATTTACTCTCCATCTGTAGCGGGTCCTTGCTTGGAACATTTCAAACCCTGGAACCTTTTTTATGTAATGTTATACGGGTAGGAACTTTCCATCAGCATTTAAAGAGGTGCGAATGGTATTCATGGGAATCATAGTATTTACAGTGCAGACGGAGGCCGTTCAGCCCATCGAATCTCGTCCGGCCCTTACAAAGAGCACCCAACTCAAGTCCACGTGTCTACTCTATACCCGTAAATCAGTAACCCCCATTTAACATTTTTGGAGACTAAGGGCAATTTAGCAATGGCAAATTTAGCATGGGCATATTACCATGGCCAATCCACCTAACCGCACATCTTTGGACTATGGGAGGAAACTGGAGCACCCGGGGGAAACCCACGCAGACACGGGAAGAACGTGCTGACTCCGCATAGACAGTAACCAAGCCGGGAATCGAACCTGGGACCGTGAAGCTGTGAAGCCACTGTGCTAACCATTATGCTACCGTGCTGCCGTATTGCACGCAAACAAATGTTGCCTTTTCACACCTTATCATCAAGGTTGAGATGAGTAATCATGGCTTTGAAGAAAAACAGCCCTCGTCTCGAGTACGGCATCAATGATGCCTCACAATTTCTTGTCGTAACGGAAATTAAGGCAAAAGCAATCAGTTGTTTGGAGTCATGATTTGGATAAATGAAAATTATTGTCCTGAACTCCCCATCATTACAGCCTCGGGAGATTACTTCACGTTAAACAGGCGTTTCACCACTTCCCCATTTCAATTTCCTGACGTTGAAAGCGTTGTATTTTGCTTCCTGCTGTGAGGGAGGTCTTTTTGTTGGGAGAGGAAACAGACACCCACAAAATACCTACCGGGAATTTCATTATTGTCATTGCGATCAACCCTAACCCTAATCCCATCACTTTCGTATTATCTGCAAACTTGGTAATGGTAGACTCACTTTCTTCTTCCAGTATTATTAATATAGATTATACATAATTGTCGGCCCAGCGCGGATCCCCGTGGCACTCAGTATTTACATGCTGCCAGCCTGACAATGATCCTCTGCTCCCAAATCTCTGTTTTTATCAGTTACACAATCCTCTATCCATGCTAAATACAACCCCCAACGCCATGGCTTCTTACCATTTTAAGTAGCCTTCTTTGTGATACTTTATGTATGTTTTAAGAATATTGCCATCCTACTGTGCCAGGTAATACATCTAAAGCATCTTATTTTGTTGCTCCCGATATGCATTATGTCTTATTCTGTCAATCTCTGATTCATAGTGTTTTTTTTTGGACTGAGTTAGCTCAAAGCAGAAGTAGAAGTGTTTGCAGTACGGGTGAGGGGATGTGATCAAAAATCATCCAATATAGTGTATCTGATTCATAATTGCGTTTTATTTCCTCCGGTGCATCTTCCAAAACACAGAGTGCAATTTGGTGTCTGCATTTCCAGAGAAACCGAATAGGAGCTTGGAAAACTCCGAAAGGTCGTGGCACCACTGCCTTCATTACTGAAAGGCACCGTTCTCCAGATGTTCCGAATCGAATTCTATAGTTGGTAATTGGTAAGGTGAGAGTTAACTTTTTTATTCAGTGCCTAAATTGGTCGACTCTATGACTAATACTGCGGTACACACACCTGTCTGGTGTGTTAGCAATGTCTTCCCCCAGTATAACATGTACCCGGCCTCGTGTGTTTAGCAGCAGGAAGTTTAGGAGTAGACACATTCCATTCTGCAAGTTGCTAATTTGACAAATAGTAGAGAATTGAAATTTTACATTTTAAGTCGGAGAAACATATGGACGGAATGGTAGATATTGAAGAGTCGGGTCAATAATTCTCTGCCACGAATTTTCAGCAGTGAGAAAATAAGACTCCAACAGAACGGTACATCTTTTCGGGATAAATCAGGCAGTGAGGGGAAACATTAACTTGAAATTAAAACCCAAGAAATTTGTGAAGATCACTGATGGAATTGGTCAACTTTCCAAATGCAGCCAAGGTGACTCAAAACATAATAAAAGGGTGAAATTTGAATTGTCGAGAATGAAAGCAAGAAATGTTACTAAAGGAATAAAGAGCTCCAATTGTTTATGGTAAGATATTCGTGTTCATAGCAGATGTGTTTGTCAAAGTAAAGCAGAGATTAGACATGCTGTTAAGGGAAAAATGTACAGCTGTTTGACTGTACTGTACTTCACATTCACCCTCACGAGATACCAAAGGAACACTCTTGGATTTAATAGCTTAGCTTTATTTACAGGCTGTTGCGAGGGCTCACAACATTTATATTATGACACCAAGAGGCCCAGATTCAAGAATGGTGCAGATAATTATACTTTTGAGATTTCATTAGAGGGAATTAGCAGATACCAGACATTTGTTTCTAGTTATCGATATCCAATTTTAACTATCGATTCAGGTTACATCATGCGCAGCATATGCGACTACTTAACCGATCACATGAAAGGCCCCCATGCTTACTTAAACTATCCAATCAGTGCAAAGGAACTTATGCTGGTTTGTTACTAGAGTGATATTGCTGGTCTTATATCTGAGTGTAGTCATTAAATATTCTCAATCCCATTTGCTATTCGCAGACTTACTGGAGCCATCACAATGGTACCTTCTTAGACATTGCAGAATGCACCTTGAATTGTAACATATGGAGTATTTCTGCCTGAAATCTGGCTTCTCAGAGACACGCTGGGTCATTGTGTAATCTGTCACACATAGTAATTCCATAGCCTGAAATTGAAGAATTCAACTTATCCAGTGAAATGGTGTAACTGCAGGTTTTCCCAAATAGTTGCAGTGTACTCTCCCCAATCTGTCGATGCCCACATTGTTCACTTCAGATGCATAGGTCTTTATCCGGTTCGTAAATTCTAACTTGTTGAGTACCACAGGGTCACGTTTGGCGCCTTAACTACTTTTATTCCATTTGAGTACCTAAAACAGACGGATCACATGTATAACTTAGAAACCCAACTTGAGAGGTGGCGGACAGATTAATAGGCTGCGGTAGTCTAGTCATATCGTCTGGAGGATAAAAATGAAGCGACCTAGCGTAATGCACTTGGGGCCGAGGATCTAAACCCACCACTGCTCATGGTTACATTGAATTCAATACAAATCTGGAATTACAGCTCAAATCATGGCCATAGAATTAGCATTGATTTTCGAAAACAAATTCCATCTGATTCATTATTATCCTTTAGGGAAGTGAATCTCCAGTCTTACCTTACCTGGTCTGGCCGACATATGACCTCAACAATCTGAAGGATCCCTCACTTCCCTCTCAAATGGCCGAGCAAACCTTTTTGGGGCGAATTGTACAGCTATTGAACTATGGTTTACTTCACCCTCACGCTCATGAGAGACCAGACGAGACACTTGGAGTTTCGAACAAGGCCTTTATTGCATTTATTGCTGGGCTGGTGGCGTCTGGAGCTCGGACAATAGGAAACTCTGCTACCCGCTCTGTTCAGACTTCTCATTAAGATGGAGGACATTTAAAAGTTCCAATCACTTCTTATTGGTCTTCTATGCACAATCAGGACTATCGATTCGGTTTACATCGTGCAGATCATGTGAGAATAATTAAGCAATCGCATTAAGGTTTTGCATGTTTAATTATATTATCAAAGAACAAAGAACAAAGAAAGGTACAGCACAGAAACAGACCCTGCGGCCCTCCAAGTATGCGCCGACCATGCATCCCGTCTAAACTAAAATCACCTACACTTCCGGTGTCCTTATCCCTCTATTCCCATCCTATTCATGTATTTGCCAAGATGGCCCTTAAACGTCACTATCGTCCCTGCTTCCACCAGCCCCTCCGGCAGTGAGTTCCAGGCACCCACTACCCTCTCTGTATAAAAACTGGCATCGCACATCTCCTCTAAATCTTGACCATCGCACATTAAAGCTATTCCTCCTTGTAATTGACCCCTCTACCCTGGTAAATGTCTCTGACTATCCACTCTGCCTGTGCCCCTCATAATTAAATTTTGTGGACCTTTATCGGGTCGCCCCTCAGCCTCCTTCGTTCCAGTGAGTACAAACAAAGTTAATTCACCCTCTGCTTATAGCTAATGCCCTCCATACCAGGCAACATCCTGGTAAATCTCTTCTGCACCCTCTCTAAAGCATCCACATCATTCTGGTAGTGTGGCGACCAGAATTGAACACTATACTCCAAGTGTGGCCTAACTCGTGTTCTATACAGCTGCAACATGACTTGCCAATTTTTATACTCAATGCCCCGGCCAATGAAGGCAAGCATGTCTTATGCCTTCTTGACAACCTTCTTGACTACCTTCTCCACCTGTGTTACCCCTTTCAGTGACCTGTGGACCAAGATCTCACTGACTGTTAATACACTTGTTAATACAATTCACTGTATCCATCAGTTCAAGGGCAGATGGAGTCATAGAATAGCCTCTTATAGTCATACAGGGCACAAAAGGCTCGTCGGACTATCGTATCTACGGCAGTCAAAAACAACCATATAACCATTCTAATCCCCTTTTGCAGAACTTGATCCACAGTCTTGTCTGCCCTGCGATCACAAGTGCACTACTAAATACTTCTTAAATATAATGAGTGTCTCTGCCTCCATCTCTATTTCAGGTAGCGAATTCTAATCTCCCAACACAATCTGGAGAAAAAATGTTTTTTTCTCTAACCTCCTCTGAACCTTCTGCCCCTATCCTTAAATTTACAACCGCTGGTTATTGACAAATTCTACAACAGGAAAGGCTTGTACCTGTCTACTCCATTTGTGCCTCTCATAATTTTCTACATCTGAATCATTCCCTGTTCGGTCTTCCAACTCCACGGAAAATAATCCAAGACTAATCAGTCTCTATTCACAACGGAAACTCACCAATAAGGGCACCATTCTGGTAAATCTGCTGTGGATCCTTTCGACTGCTATCGCATACTTCCTCTAATGCGGATTCCAGAATTCCACACAAGATATGTTGTGTTACTATTACTGATATTGGAAGTTCGATATCTGATGCCATCAATCACTTTCCTCCCTGTTGTTCACTGGCTTCTTTCGAGGTATCGATGCTATCCATCATCAGCTCCCTGTAATTACCGGCAGACATCCTGGAACCAAAGCAAATCGTGGACTGTCCAAAATTTGCACAGGGCTAAATCGCTGGTTTTGCAAGCAGACCAAGGCAAGCCAGCAGCATGGTTAAATTCCCGAACCAGCCACCCTGAACAGGCGCCGGAATGTGGCGACCAGAGGCTTTTCACAGTCACTTCATTCGAAGTCTTGAGAGATCTTGAGAGTTAACATCTGGTTTGTTCCTTGGGGGTGTCGTCTTACAATATGCAGCTTAGTTGAACAACTTGTATGTGGAACACAGATTGATAAAGTAGTGTTAACCACTTCAGCACTTATTGGATTATTAAAGTTTTTAAAACGAATTTCTAATTAATTCCGATACAACAATTTTTCGCTTCATTACTTTCCGTCCAATTCGGAATTGTCAATAAATGCTGGCACAAACACCGACACCACACGTCATCTCAAGAAATCAAAACACCGTTGAAATATAAACTATTTAAATTTGCGTGCTGTGCATTAAACATGTATAAACTGAACCAAATGCGCGTCAGGTCTGTTGATTACGAGTAGGGGACTTAAGAACATAAGAAATAAGAACTAGGCGCAGGAGTAGGCCATCTGGCCCCTCGCGTCTGCTACGCCATTCAATGAGATCATGGCTGATCTTTTGTGGACTCAGCTCCACTTTCCAGCCCGAACACCATAACCCTTAATCCCTTTGTTCTTCAAAAATCTATCTCAATATACCTCAAAAACATTTAAAGGAGGAGCATCAACTGCTTCACTGGGCAAGGGATTCCATAGATTCACAACCCTTTGGGTGAAGAAGTTCCTGCTAAATTCAGTCATAAATCTACTTCCCTTATTTTGAGGCTGTGCCCCCAAGTTCTGCATTTACCCACCAGTGGAAACAACCTGCCCGCATCTATCCTATCTTTTCCCTTCATAATGTTCTATGTTTCTATAAGATAACCCCCTTTCTAAATTCCAATCAGTACAGTTCCAGTTTACTCAACCTCTCCTCGTAATCCAACCCCTTCAGCTCTGGGATCAACCTTGTGAATCTCCTCTGCACACCCTCCAGCGCCAGTATGTCCTTTCTCAGGTAGGGAGACCAAAATCGAACACAGTATTCCAGGTGTGGCCTCACTAACATCTTATACAATTGCAGCATAATCTCCCTAGTCTTAAACTCCATCCCTCTAACAATGAAGGACAGCATTCCATGTTTTAATATTTTTGTAATTTAAATAATAATCACTTTTGCCTTTATTCCTACCAAAATGGATAACCTCACATTCGTCAACATTGTGTTCCATCTGCCAGACTCTAGCCCGTTCACTTAACCCATCCAGGTCCCTCTACAGACTTCCTTTATCCTCTGCTCTTTTTGCTTCACCTTTCATCTGAGTGTCGTCTGCAAACTTGGACACGTTGCCCTTCGTCCCCATCTTCAAATCATCTATGTAAATGTTTGTTGAATTTGTTTAATGATTTTCTGAAGCGCCGTTGTGGATGGAAAGACTGATAACAACAATAAGAGAGTAGACACGTTCTGTGAAGTTTCTCAGGCATACTCAATTTGATGTTAGCTAATAGGAACCAGAGAGACCGACACAGCCTGGCAGGAGAAGGATGGTTACAACTTGTAACAATGAGAGGCTGGCGGATGAATACATTGATGGGAGATGTGAATAATTGCACAGCCAATGACATATATTCCAACGCACATGCGTTCAATTCGAGTGCAGAGGCAAAGCGACATGCCAATAATTAAAGTGTTTTCAATTGGCTATATTGTTCAGAATTACGGAAACGCAATATTATTTTTTGGAATCAAACTGATTAATTTGTTTGATTTTACTTAATTATCTTGTGTGCCATCCATTGTCTTCTGTTTCACAATTATCGTGAATGCTTCTGTGTGTTACAGATGAACTCTCGCCACCGACCAATAAAAAGGTCCCAGATTCTGGTGGAAAGGCAAACGATACAGACGTTCTTATTTCCAGCCAAGGTGAAATCCGCCTCACTGGAAGAACATTTCATTTATGTAAAGGAGAGAACAGAAAATGTGTTCAGTCTCTTAATGTCGATGCAGACAATGTAGCATTTACCATCAATATTAAGGGAAATAATTCTACAGGATATTATAGTTCCCAATATGAATCATACGTTCTTCTAGGCCTTAAGATTCCCCCATTCAGTGAATATGTTGAGATTATTTTAAATGTCAGGACAGACGCCGATCAAAACAAGGTTTGCGTATGAACAGGAGTATGTGTGTATGTATGTGTGTGTGTATGTGTTTTTGTGAGGATAAGTGTGTATGTGTCAGGAGTGTGGGTATGTGTGAGGAGGAGGGTTCTCGCATGTGCAAAGAGGACGGTATATGTGTTAGGAGTGTGTTTGGGTGAGAGAGCGGAGGACGGTCTGTTTGAGAATGAGTATTTGTGTGTGAGGAGGAGTGTGAGTGTGAGAGAGAGGAGGATGGTCTGTGTGAGTATAAGTGTTTGTGTGTCAGGAGGAGTGTGTGTGTGTGAGTGTGGAGGACGGTCTGTGTGAGTATCAGTGCTTATGTGTGAGGAGGAGTGTATTTGTGTGTAATGTGAGGAGATGTGTGTCTCAGGAGGAGTGTGTGTGAGAAGTTTGTGTGTTCATGAGGAGCAGTGTGTGTTTGTGCGTGCGTGAAGAGGGAGTGGGTGCGAGTGAGAATTGTGTGTGTGAGGAAGTGCGCGTATCAAGAGGAATGTATATGAGGAGGAGAGTGTGTGTGAGTAGAAGCGTTCGTGTCTGGGGAGGAGTGAGTATTTGTACCATGTGTCTCTGTGAGGAGGAGGATTTGTGTGCGACGAGGAGTGTGTGTATGGTGGAGTGTGTTTGAGGAGGAAAGTATGCGTGAGGAGGAGTCTGTGAGCTCGAAGAGTAGCGTGTGGGCGTGAGGAGGAGTTTGTGTGTGCGAGGAGTGTATTTCTCTGTGAGGAGGTGTGTCTGTGAAGAATGCATACGTGAGGAGTTCGTGTGCGTGAGTAGGACTGTGTGTAAGAAAGAGTGAGTGTGCATGAGGAGCAGTGTGTGTGAGGAGGAATATGTGTGCGGCAAGTGCCTCTGTGAGGAGGATGTGTGCCCAATGAGGAGTGCGTGTATGAACAAAGAACAGAAAACAAAAAATGAACAGGGAACAAAGAACGAAGAACAAAGAACAAAGAACAAAGAACAAAGAACAAAGAACAAAGAACAAAGAACAAAGAGCAAAGAACAAAGAACAAATAAAAATACAGCACAGGAACAGGCCTTTCGGACCTCCAAGCCTGTGCCCACCATGCTGCCCGTCTAAACTAAAATATTCTACACTTCCTGGGTCCGTATCCCACTATTCCCATCCTATTCATGTTTTTGTCAAGATGCCCCTTAAATGTCACTATCGTCCCTGCCTCCGGCACCTCCTCGGGCAGCGAGTTCCAGGCAGCCACTAACCTCTGTGCAAAAATCTTGCCTCCTTAATCTCCTCTAAAGCTTGCCCCGCGCACCTTAAACCTATGCCCCCAAGTAATTGATACCTCAACCCTTGGAAAAAGCCTCTGACTGTCCACTCTCTCTATGCAGTTAACACAAGAAGCTGAGAGTAGTGAGGTCATGAGTAAGGTTTCAAAGTTGCAGGAGTGTACCGGCAGGAGGGAAGGTGGTCTAAAGTGCGTCTACTTCAATGCCAGGAGCATCCGGAATAAGGTAGGTAAGCTAGTACCTGGGACTTCAATGTTGTGGCCATTTCCGAGACATGGATAGAGCAGGGCGAGGAATGGTTGTTGCAGGTGCCGGGGTTTAGATATTTCAGTAAGTTCAGGAAAGGTGGTAAGAGAGGGGGAGAGGTGGCATTGTTAGTCAAGGACAGTATTACGGTGGCTAAGAGGACATTTGATGAGGACTCGAATACTGAGGTATAATGGGCTGAGTTAAGTAACAGGAAAGGAGAGGTCACCCTGTTAAGGCTTTTCTATAGGCCTCCGAAAAGTTCCAGAAATATAGAGGAAAGGATTGGAAAGATGATTCCGGATAGGAGCGAAAATAACAGGGTAGTTTTTATGGGGGATTTTAACTTTCCAAATATTGACTGGAAACACTATAGTTCGAGAACTTTAGATGGATCCGTTTTTGTCCAATGTGTGCAGGAGGGTTTCCTGATGCAGTATGTCGATAGGCCAACAAGAGGCGAGGCCGTATTAGAGTTGGTACTGGGTAATGAATCAGGACAGGTGTTAGATTTGGAGGTAGGTGAGCATTTTGGTGATAGTGACCACAATTCGATTACTTTTACATTAGCGATGGAAGGGGATAGGTATAAAACGCAGGGCAAGAGTTATTGCTGGGGGGAAGGTAATTATGATGCGATGAGGCAAGACTTAGAATTCATCGCCTGGAGAGGAAAACTGCAGGGGATGTACACAATGGAAATGTGGAGCATGTTCAAGGAACAGCTACTAAGTAAGGAACTGTTAGGCAGGGAGGAAGTGGTCGAGTGAGGGAACCATGGGTTACTAAAGCAGTTGAAACACTTGTCAAGAGGAAGAAGGAGGCTTATGTGAAGATGAGACCTGATGGTTCAGTTGGGTCGCTTGAGTGTTACAAGTTTGCTAGAAGCTCTAAAGAGAGAGATAAGAAGAGCCAAGCGAGGACATGAGAAGTCTTTGGCAGGTTGGATCAAGGATAACCCTAAAGCTTTCTATAGGTATGTCAGGAATAAAAGAATGACTAAGGTAAGAGTAGGGCCAGTCAAGGACAGTAGTGGGAAGTTGTGCGTAGAGTCCGAGGAGATAGGAGAGGTGCTAAACGAGTATTTTTCGTCAGTATTCACACAGGAAAAAGACAAAGTTATAGAGGAGTATACGGAGATATAGGCTACTAGACTAGAAGGGCTTGAGGTTCATAAGGAGGCGGCGTTAGCGATTCTGGAAAGTGTGAAAATAGATACGTCCCCTGGGCCGGATGGGATTTATCCTAGGATTCTCTGGGAAGCTAGGGAGGAGATTGCTGAGCCTTTGGCTTTGATCTTTAAGTCATCTTTGGCTGCAGGAATAGTGCCAGAGGACTGGAGGATAGCAAATGTTGTCCCCTTGTACAAGAAGGGGAGTAGAGATAAACCCGGTAACTATAGACCAATGAGCCTTACTTCTGTTGTGGGAAAAGTCTTGGAAAGGTTTATAAGAGATAGGATGTCTAATCATCTGGAAAGGAATAATTTGATTAGAGATATGATTAGAAAATAGCTAACGTTTCGAGTCCGGTGACTCTTTCTCAAAGCTGACAAAGAGCTTTGACAAAGAGTCATCGGACTTGAAACGTTAGCTCTTTTCACTCCCAACAGATGCTGCCGGACTTGCTGAGATGTTCCAGCGTCTTCCCTTTCCTTTCAGATTCCAGCATCCGCAGTAATTCTTTTTTTCTAGTGAGAAATGACCTCCCCTTCACAAAATCGTGCTGCTTCTCGCTCATACGTCCATTTGCTTCCAAATGAATTTGATCTATGAATCACGAAGTATTTTCTCCAGTAATGTTCCTACCATTGACGTAAGGCTCACTGGCCTGCAATTCCCTGGATTATCCTTGCTACCCTTCTTAAACAAAGGAATAACATTGGATATTCTCCAGTCCTCCGGAACATCACCTGAAGACAGTGAGGATCCAAAGATTTCTGTCAAGGCCTCTACAATTTCCTCTCTTGCCTCCTTCTGTATTCTGGGGTAGAACCCGTCAGGCACTGAGGACTAATCCACAATAATATTTTTCAAGACGACCAACACCTCGTCTTTTGGGATCTCAATGTGACCCAGGCTATCTACACACCCTTCTCCAGACTAAACATCCACCATTTCCTTCTCTTTGGTTGATACTGATGCAAAGTATTTATTTAATACCTCGCCCATTTCCTCTTGCTCCACACATAGATTCCAAATGTCCTTAGCCTTCTGAGAAAGTCGAGTTGTTGGTGGGCTTTCTGAACTATAGTGTCGGCATCGGGGGACCAGGACAGGCTGTGGGTGATCTGGACACCGAAAAACCTGAAGCTCTCGACCCTTGCTATTACGTTCCCATTGATGTAGACAGGGGCATGTTCTCCACTGCACTTCCTGAAGTCAATGACAATCTCCTTCATTTTGTTTACGTTGAGGAAGAGATTATTGTTGTCGCACCAGTTCACCAGATCCTCTACCTCATTCCTTTACTCTGATCCGACCCATTACCCATCAATTCATTTTCAGATCCCATCCCTCAGTATCTTCTCCAACAGTTTGCCATCCACGAACGCCAAGCTCACAGGTCTATAATTCCCTGGATTATCCCCGCTACACTTCGTAACCAAACGGACAACATTAGCAATTCTCCAGTCCTCCGGGACCTCAGCCGTGCTCAAGGATGCTGCAAAGATAGCTGTTAAGGGCCCAGCTATTTCGTCCCTCGCTTCCCTCAGGAACCTGGGATAGATCCCATCCGGACCTGTTGACTTGTCCACCTTAATGCCTTTTAGAATACCCAAAACTTCCCCATTCCTTATGCCGACTTGACCTAGTGTGTTTAAAGATCCATCCCTAGCTTCAACATCCGTCATGTCCCTCTCCTTGGTGAATACCGATGCAAAGTGCTCATTAAACATCTCACGCATTTCCTCTAACTCCACGCATAAATTCCCTCTTTTGTCTTTGAGTGGGCCAATCCTTTCTCCAGTTACCCATCTTGCACATCACATACGAATAAAAGGCTTTGGGATTTTCCTTAACACTGTTAGCCAAAGATATTTCATGACCCTTTTTCGCCATCTTTGTTGCGCGTTTGAGATTTGTCCTACTTTCCCGATATTCCTCCAAGGCTTCAACAGCTCTAAGTCGCCTAGAACTTATGTATGCTTCCTTTTTCATTTTAGCTAGTCTCACAATTCCACCCGTCATCCATGGTTCCCTAATCTTGCCATTTCTATCCCTCATTTTCACAGGGACATGTCTGTCCTGCACTCTAATCGACCTTTCCTCAAAAGACTCCCACATTTCAAATGTGGATTTACCGTTAAACAACTGATCCCAATCCACATTCCTTAGCTCCTGCCGAATGTTGTTATACTTGGCCTTTCCCCAATGTAGCACTCTTCGTTTCGGACCTCCCAGCTTTGTCCATGACTATTCTAAAACTTACGGAATTGTGATCGCTATTCCCAAAGTAATCAACGACTGAAACTTCAACCACCTGCAGGGATCATTCCCCAAACCGGGTCAAGTATGGCCACTTCCCGAGTTGTGCTGTTTACACACTGCTCTAAAAAAAACTCTCCTGGATACTCCTTACACATTCTGTTCCATCGCCAACATTCCATGAGTCCCAGTCAATATTGTGAAAGTTAATGTCTCCCATCACGACCACCCTAATGCTCCTCCACTTTTCTATAATCTATCTACATATGTGTACCTCTACTTCACGCTCGCTTTTGAAATGAAAATGAAAATGACGATGAAAATCACTTATTCGAGTAGGCTTCAATGAAGTTACTCTGAAAAGCCCCTAGTCGCCACATTCCGCCTCTTGTCCGGGGAGGCTGGTACGGGATTCGAACCGTGCTCCTGTCCTGCTTGGTATGGTATAAAGGAAAGCAATTTAGCACAGAGAGCTAAACCAGCCCCCGGGAGGCCCATAGTAAATTCCCTACAATGTTACTGCACCCTTCCTATTTCTTAGCTCTACCCATATTGCCTCAGTGCTCGAATCCTCCATCGTGCGCTCCTTAATCACAGCTGTGATATCATCTCTGACCAGTAATGCACTCCTCCACACCTTTTACCTCCTTCTATATCCCTTCTGAAGCACCTATACCCTGGGATATTTAGTTGCCAGTCTTGCCCTTCCCTCAACCAAGTCTCAGTAATACCAATAACATAACATTCCCAGGTATTAATCCAAGCCCTAAGTTCATCTACCTTACCTGCTACATTCTCGCATTAAAACAAATGCACCTCAGACCACCTGTCCCTTTGCGTTCATCATCTCTTCCCTGTCTACTCTTCCCCTTAGTCACATTGTGTTTATTATCTAGTAACTTACTGGCTTTAGTTTCTGCCTCTTTATTGACCTCTAACTTCCAAAATCTGGTTTCCATCCCTCTGCCACATGAGTGTAAAACCTCCTCAACAGTGTTAGTAAAAGCACCCCCTTGGACATTGGTTCCAGTCCTGCCCAAGTGTAGACCATCCGATTTGTAATGGTCACACCGCCCCCAGAACCGGTTCCAATGTGCCAAAATTCAGAACGCCTCCCTTCTGCACCATCTCTCAAGTCACGTATTGATTCTGACTACTCATGAATTTCTAATCTGACTGTCTCGTGGCACTGGTAGCAATCCTGAGATTCCTACATTTGGCGTCCTGCTTTTTAACTTTTCTCCTAACTCCCTAAATTCTGATTGTAGAACCTCATCCCGTTTTTTTAAACCTATATCGTTGGTTCCTATATGCACCACGACAACTCGCTGTTCACCCGCACCCTTCAGTATGTCCTGCAGCCGATCTGAGACGTCCCTGACTCGTGCACCGGGAGGCAATATACCATTCGGGAGTCTCGTTTTCGACCACAGAAACGCCTGACTACTCCACTTACGATTGAATCCCCTATGACTATAGTCCTGCCAGTCTTTTTCCCTCCCTTCTGTGCAGTAGAGCCATCCACGGTGCCATGAGCCTGCCAGCTACTGCCTTCCCCTGGTTAGTCATCCCCCCTAACAGTATCCAAAACTGTATATCTGTTTTGTAGGGAGATGACCGCAGTGGACACCTGTACTGCCTTCCTGCTCTTTCTCTGCCTTTTGGTCACCCATTCCCTGTCTCCCTCACCAATTCTAATCTGCGGTGTGATCAATTCACTGAACGTGCTATCCACGACGGCCTCAGCAGCGCCGATGCTCCAAAGTGAATCCATCCGCAGCAGCATGCCCGTCATACCTCACCTGGATACACTTCCCGCACTGAAGGAGTCCAGGGCATTGGCCGTGTCCCTGAACTCCCACAATGAGCACGAGCTGCATAACACTGGAATCTCCTGCCATTTTTATACTTTACCTTAACTGATTACAACTATAATATCAAATAATGCATAAGTGAAAGGAATAAGAATTTTACTTACTAATCACAATATTTATCAACATACGAAGAGTTAACTTTCTTCCAGCTACTGCTAATTGGAGCACTGTCCTTACCAATCAATCAGGTCACTGCTTTGCTGTGATATCACTCTTCAAGGTAAGTTTTTAAAGTTTTTAAAGAGGTAAACATAACTTCCCGACAGACCCCTGACCACTGCTCCCGCCGAATATCTGAAGGCTGGTTTAGCTCACTCAGCAAAATCGCTGGCTTTTAAAGCAGACCAAGCAGGCCAGCAGCACGGTTCGATTGCCTTACCAGCCTCCCCGGACAGGCGCCGGAATGTGGCGACTAGGGCCTTTTCACAGTAACTTCAGTTGAAGCCTACTCATGACAATAAGCGATTTTCATTTTCATTTTTAATTTCCTGCAAGGTAAGTTTTCTAAAGAGGTAAACTGACCTTCGAGACAGACCCCTGGCCACTGCTCCCGCCGATAATCTGAAGGCTGCTTCTCCTGCAAGGTAGCATTTTAAAGAGGTAAACTTACCTTCGCGACAGACCCCTGGCCACTGCCTCCGCCGAAAATCTGAAGCTATAACTTGCGGATAAAAGAAAAGAAAGAATGAGCGTATCTGATATTCACTCAGGTTAGAGGAGGTGGAAGGGTGGGGGACACTACAAGTGTAGTTTCTCGTGTCAGAAATGGTGGGGCTGTGGGTTCATGATGATCAATATGCAGAAGGTACTCTACCCCAAATACGCTCTTTAGCAAGGAGTTCCAAAGACCCATGCCGCTCTGAAAGAAGATATTCCGCTTCTTCTAATTATTCAATCGGCACCCGTTTACTCTGAGACAATGTCATCTGGTGCTAGATTATTCTATGAGATAACATTTACTCTCAGCAGTAACTCTGTCAATCACCTTAGTAATCCTATATGTTTTATTAATACCACCTTTCATTCGTCTGACTTTCAAGGAGTTGAGCTTCAACCTGTTTAACCTTTGCTTATCAGGCAATCCCTGCATTCCGGAAATCTTCCCAGTGAAACTTCGCTGATCTGGCTCGAATTATATCATACATTTCCCAAAATGGTGGAACCAAAATTTCTCACAGTGCTCCAGATATGGTGTCACCGGTACCTTTTACAGTAGCAGAAATGCGACTTTACTTGTGTGTTACAATCCTCCTGAGAAAAGGGGCAATGTTCCACCAGCATTCCTGATTACCTGCTGCAACTTTTGTGCTTGCTTTGTCTTTCAGGCACACGTACCCCTCAGTTCCTTTGTGTTTTCCACTTTCTGCAGTTTTCACCATTTAACGAATACTCTATTATTTTGTTCTCCCTTCCAAATTGAGCAACATCAAATTTTCCCACGTTAAACGCTATTTGCCAACGTTTTGCCCAATTACATAACCAATCGATGTCGCTTTGTAAACATGTGCTAATTAGCACAGGTCAAGACAATTAAAGAGATGAATACGTAGCTCAAATGTTGGCGTGGGCGAAATTGATTTCAGTTCTCGGGACATTAACACTAATATTGGGGAAGGAAGGAGCTGTTACATTGAGACGGTCTTCACCTGAACCATGGTTGGACCAGAGTTCTGGCGAATCGCATAACAAGGCAGTAGATATAGCTTCATCCTGTATAATCGGGGGGTGGGGATCCCGTTGTATGTAATATTAGTAAATTAATGTTAAAAGAGAAGAGGGAGTCTGGGGTAATGATCAGGATATTTTACTCGTTAAAGGGGAATGTTTAGGAGAGGTTAGTAAATGATCCAAAACAAGTATTAAATCCTAGAGTATGGAAAGCGGCTGGAATCAAGTTTCAGGCCCAGATGATAAGGGTACAACTATCAGAAGATGGGTGGTCAATGCAGGGCCTAGGATCCTGCATTAAATTCGCGCAGCATACGAATACAACGTAAATGAGCTTCTTGAAGACATTGAAATTGGCGGGTGCAATGTTTTCGGAATCATACAGACGTGGTTGCAAGGGGATCAGGATTGAAATCGAAAATATCCATAGATCTGTGTCCTATCGAAAAGACAAGCAGATGGGCAAACGGGATGAGGTTGCATTGTGAGTAATCAATGACATTAAGTTGATAGCAAGACGCCATATACTGTTAGAAGGCGTATAATATGTGTGGGGAGATTTGAGGAATCGCAAGGAAAAAACAAACCCTGATGGGAGTTACGTTCAGACCACTGGGCAGTAGTCAGGATGCGGGGAAGAACCTAGTCAGAATGGGTATAGTTCAGGAATCGCAAAGGAAAGAAAGACCCTAATGGGAGTTACGTACATTCCCCTAAGAAGTAGGCAGGATGTGGGGCAAAACATAATAAACAGGCAGAAACAGCATATAAGGAATGTAATATTATAATAATGGTGTACGTAGAACATACAGTGCAGAAGGAGGCCATTCGGTCAATCGAATCAGCATCGACCCACTTAAGCCCTCACTTACACCCTATCACCGTAACCCAATAATCCCTCCTAATCTTTTTGGTCACAAAGGGCAATTTAGCATGGCCAATCCACCTAACCTGCACGTCTCTGGACTGTGAGAGGAAACCGGAGCACCCGGAGGAAACCCACGAAGACACAGGGAGAACGTGCAAACTCTACACAGACAGTGACCCAGCGGGGAGTCGAACCTGAGACCTGGCGCTGTGAAGCCACAGCGCTACCACTTGTGCTACAGTGCTGCCAAGGATGTAGACTTCAATATGGTATCAACTGGAAAATATGTTTGGTCGCTGATTGCACCAAAAAGAAATTCGTGGCTTGTCAACAAGCGCCCACGAGGGAACAGTCAATTTTGGTTTTGGCTATGTGAATTAGGCCGACCTGATATGGGAACTGAAAGTGTAGAAGCCTTAGGGGGCAGTGACCACAGTATGATATCATTCGCCTTGCAGTTGAGAGATACACGCTGGAATTAGATGTAACAGTATTATAATTGAGTAAATATAACTACAAAATCATGAGGAAGGACCTGGCCAGAGTTGATTAGAAGGAGGGCCGGAAACCTGAAAAGAGTTTGCTAGGAGTATTCTGGAGGCAAAATAGAAAATCATTCCAAGGAGGAGGAAACATGCTGAGGGGAGGACAACCATGGCCTACAAACAATACAATGTATTAAAAAAGCAATGTAATCAATTCGTAAGGTCCAGAGGGCCCAGAACAGACGCAGCACTTGAAGAATATGCAGAAAGTAGGAAAAAACTTATCAAGGAGGTTGGGCGACTGTAAGAGGTCATGAAAAGCCATTGCCAAACAGGATTGAGGCAAATCCCAAGGAATTCTATACGTATATAGAAACATTTAAAATTATGAAGGGAATAGATAGGATAGATGCGGGCAGGTTGTTTCCACTGGCGGGTGACAGCAGAACTAGGGGGCACAGCCTCAAAATAAGGGGAAGTAGATTTAGGACTGAGTTTAGGAGGAACTTCTTCACCCAAAGGGTTGTGAATCTATGGAATTCTTTGCCCAGTGAAGCAGTTGAGGCTCCTTCATTACATATTTTTAAGGTAAAGATTGATAGTTTTTTGAAGAATAAAGGGATTAAGGGTTATGGTGTTCGGGCCGGAAAGTGGAGCTGAGTCCACAAAAGATCAGCCATGATCTAATTGAATGGCGGAGCAGGCTCGAGGGGCCAGATGGCCTACTCCTGCTCCTAGTTCTTATGTTCTTATGTTCTTATATAACGAGCAAGAGGGTCGCCCACTGAAGAACAGAGGAGGGAATCTATGCGTAGAGCTAGAGGGAATAAGGGAAACAAAGGAGTACTGTGCATCAGTATCTACCAAAGAGAAGGACTTAGTGGAAGTTGATCTCGGGTGTATGTCGATATTCTCGGCCTTATAGATATGAAAAAAGGAGGAGCTGTTGGTCGTCTTAAAAAAATGTTAAGGTGGTAAGTTCCCAGCACCTGATGGGCTCTACCCCTGAATACTGAGGGAGGGTACACAAATAGACTCATCAATGACAGGCAGCATGGTGTTGTGAAGGGGTGCAAGGTGAATGATACCATACTGTTGTCACTGACCCCTAATCTCTTTTTAAATATACCTGGATCTAAGGACGCAGTGGTTAGCACTGATGCCTCACTAACTTGATTGGGTTATTGAAGGAAGTGACGAAGGTGTTGATGAGGGAATTGCGGTAGATGTTGTTCACATGGACTACATTAAAAGTATTTTTCAAGGTACCTCATGGCAGACTGATACAACAGGTGAAGAAACACGGGATCAAAGGTGAGCTGACAAGATAGTTTCGGGACTAGCTCTGTCATAGACAGAGTATAGCGGTGTAAGGGTTGGAGACTTGGAAGGAGAAAAGGCAGATGGGATTTAATCTAGCCAAATGTGAGGAAATGTATTTTGTAACGACTAATAAAGGGGGGGGGGGATACTACAGTAACTGACGAGAAGATGAGGGGTATTTACAGTCAAAGCGATCTAGGTGCACAGGTCCACAGATCCCTGAAAATGACAACGCAGGTGGAGAAGGTAGCCAAGAAGGCATACAGCATACAAGCCTTAATCTGAAGGGGCATTGAGAATTAATGGCAAGTCGTGATGAAGATCCAAAAAACCTTCGATCGGCCTCATTTGCAATATTGCGTGCACCACCAGAATAATGTGGATAATTTGGAAAAGGCACCGAGGAGGTTTACCAGGATGTTTCCTGGTCTGGAGAGTATTAGCTATGAGCAGAGTTTGCAAAACACTCGGATTGTTTTCACGACAGTGGTTGAGAGGAGACCAGATAGAGTGTTTTTTTGCCAGGGTGAAAAACCAATCAATGGGGGGCATTGATTTAAGGTGCGAGCGATACATTTTGGAGGAAATGCTGGAGGTAAGCCCTTACGAAGAGCACCCTACAGAAGTCCATGTATCTACCCTATCCCGGTAATCCAGTAACCCACACTTAACAGTTTTTGGACACTAAGGTCAATTTAGCATGGCCAGTCCATCTAACCCGCACATTTTTGGACTGTGGGAGGAAACCAAAGCACTCGGAGGAAGCCCACGCAGACACGGGGAAAACGTGCAGATTCCGCACAGACAGTCACCCAAGCCGGGAATGAAACCTGGTACCCTGGAGCTGTGAAGCAGCCGTGCTAACCATTATGATACCGTGCTGCATAGCAGGGTAGTGAGTGCCTGGAATGCGCTGCCGGGGGAGGTGGTGGAAGCATATACAATAGATGCGTTCAAGAGGCATCTGGATAACGAGGATGGGAATAGACGGATACGACCGCAGATGGATAGAAGGATTTCGTTCAGAAAGGCATAATGATCGGCGCAGGCTTGGAGGGCCGAAGGGCTTGGTCCTGTGCTGTATTGTGATTTCTTCATTGTAGCAAGGATTAGTGAAAAGCCGGGGAATTTATTAGCTGTTAAAAGTAAGCAGAGGACAATTTAAAAAAACAGTAAGGTGGAGAAAATTAAATATGTATTTATCTAGCTAGTAATGTAAAAGAAAATTGCAAGAGGTTTTTTCAATCTATAAAAGGACTTAGTGGACATTGGACCACTGGAAATTGAGGCAGGAGACATTTTAATGATGAATAAAGAAATGAAAGAAACAAAAAGGGCGCCACGTGCCACGTTGGAGGGCGGCACGATAGGACAGTGGTTAGCACTGCTGCTTCACAGCGCCAAGATCCAAGGTTCGCTTCCCGGCTTGGGTCACTGTTTGTGCGGAGTTTGCTCGTTCTCCCGTGTCTGCGTGGGATTCCTCCGGCTTTACCGGTTTCCTCCCACAGTCCAATGATGTACAGGTTAGGTGGATTGGTCATGGTAAATTGCCCTTCCTGTCCAAAAACTTTAGGTGGTGTTACTGGGATCCGGTGGAGTTGTAGGCGTAGGTAAGGTGATCTTTCCAAGGGCCGGTTCACACTCGTTGGGCAGACTGGCCTCCTTCAGCACTGTAAATTCCAGGATGACTCCATGATTCTTTAAGACACTTCCCGTCTGTCTTCATGGCAGAAGACATCAGTGGGACACCAGAACGTGAAGACAGTGCAGTGGCCAGCATTAAGTAGAAGGTGCTGGGGAAGCTGAAAAGTGGAGACATCATGCTGAGCGGATGGACTACACCATAGGCTGCTAAAGGAGATTTTGGAGGCACAGATGGTAATCTATCAGAAATCACTGAAAGCAAGAAGAGTCGCAGAAGACTAGAACATGGCTAATGTAACAAGGCTGTTTAAGAAGGGAGGAAGGCAGACGATGGGAAAATATAGGCCGGTTAGACTGATTTCGGTCTTCAGTAAAATTTTACAGTCTATAGTTAAATATCAGATTGCGGAATATTTGGAATTGAATGGAAAAAGAGGTTTGATCAGCACTGGTTCGTCAAGGGGAGGACAGGCCCAGCAAATCTGTTTGAATTCGTTGCAGAGATAACACACAACTTTTCAGGGGGGATCTAGTGGACAAGATCTATTTGGAATTCCAGAAAGCCTTGGGCATGATGCCATACAGGAGTTTGCTGAATAAAATTAGAGCTCGGAGCAAGGTGCTGTAAAGGATATAGGATTAGTTGATGGCAGAAGGCAGAGATTGGGGATAAATGGGTGTTTTTCAGGATGACAGCTGGTAACTAGCCGTGTACCTGAGTGTTCTGTGCTGGGACCACAAGTTTGCACAATACAAATTAATGATCTGGAAGAAGGTACTGGGAGCATTTTTGCTAAGTTTGCAGATGATACAAATATATGTACAGAGACAGGTAGTGCAGAAGGATTTGGCCAAGTTGGGAGAGTTGGAAACGAAGTGGAAGATGGAGCACAATGAGGGAAAGTCTGACGTTATGCACTTTGGAAGGAGAAAAGAAGTATCGATCATTTCTAAATGGGGAAAAGCGTCGGAAATCTGAAGTACAAAGGGCCTTAGGATTCCTGTTTCGGGAGTTGTATGAGGTTAACATGTGGATTCAGTTGACTGTTAGGATGACAAGTGTAATGTTACCATTGATAGCGTGAGGGCGAGAATTAAAGAATAGTGATGCACTGGTGAGACTGTATAATGCTCTGGTCCGACACCATTTGTAGTACTGTGTGCATATTTGGGCCGAGTACCCAAGGAAGGTTGTGTTGGCCTTGGAAAGAGTCCAGAGGAGGTTCAGAAGAATGATTCCGGAAATGAAGTATTTGTCATATGAGGAGCGCTTAGGAACTCTGGGCGTGTACTCTGTTGAGTTTCGAAAGATGGGGTAGCTTCTCTTTCAAACTAACAAAATACTCAGAGGCCCGGGTACGGTTGACGTGGATAGGATAATTCCACTAATAGGAGAAGTTAAAAGCTTAGGACAGTAAGAAGTCTTGCAACACCAGGTTAAAGTCCATCAGATTTGTTTCAAATCACTGGCGTTCGGAGCACTGCCCCTTTCTCAGGTGAATGAAGAGGTAAGTTCCAGAAACGTAAATATAAAAACAAAGTCAAAGCTGCAAGACGATACTTTGAATGCGAGTTATTGCAGGTAATTAAGCCTTCACATATCCAGACAGAGGGGTAATCCCAGGTTAAAGAGGTGTGAATTGTCTCAAACCAGGACAGTTGGTAGGATTTTGCAAGCCCAGGCCAGATGGTGGTGGGGGGGGGTGGGCGGGTGTGTGAAAAACCCTAAAATTTCAGGGTGCAGGAGTTATGAAAATGGGATTGAGAAATATATCCGCCATGATGGAACGACAGAGCACACTCAATTGGCCAATTGTCTTAATTGTGCTCCTATATTTTATGTTCTGTCCCCCTCCCCCAACTTTTCTTACAACCTATTATCGTGCTGTCCACAAATTTATCAACAGAGCATTTGCATCCTCCTTCGAAGACATTTCGCAAGGCAATTGAAAGGCCACAATTTCAGTCCTACTCTGGCAAAGAGGAGGTCCATAATTCACTGTGCCCTCTTCTTGGCCAGCTAATCTTTCAATTTATCTCTTGTCTCGCATATCTGAAAGTAACGGCTTGAGAATTTAGTAAACTGACAGGGAAATGGAGAAGATTACCAACACCACGACTTGGGGCTGCTCCCCCTCCCCTTTAAGGCTCCCACAAACACGATCAGTGACATCACGAACCCTGGCACCTGGGAGGCAATACACCAACCGTGAGTCTCTTTCGTTCCCACAGAGCCTCCTGTCTGTTCCTCTAACTATGGAGTCACCAATGACAAGTGCTCTGTTCCTCTTCTCCCTTCCCTTCTGAGCAACAGTGACAGACTCTGTGCCAGAGACCTGTGCCCCATTGCTTACCCCTGGTAAATCGACCCCCCCCCCCAACAGTATCCAAAACGGTATACTTGTTATTGAGGGGAACGACCACAGGGGATCCATGCACTGCCTGCCGGTTCCCTCTCGTTCCCCTGACGGTAACCCATCTACCTTCTTCTTTTACCTGAGGTGTCACTATCTCCCTATAACTCCTCTAAATAACGCCCTCCCCCTCTCGAATGATCCGAAGTTCATCCAGCTCGAAGAGTCGAAGAGCTGGAGTTGGGTGCACTTCCCGCAGATGTAGTCAGCAGGGACACTCGAGGTGACCCTTTCCTCCCACATTCTGCAGGAGGACCATTCAACTGCCCTAACCTCCATTCCCACTGAACTAACTTCCAAACTACTGGAAACAAAAATTTTTTTAAAAACTTGTTAGTTTAGCAATCCGATGGACAGAACTTTTTTTTGGTTAGAGGAAGAGGATGGGTGGGAGACATTACGTAAGTAGTGTTTAGGGTAAAGCAGCTACTCGAGAACAGCCCCTTCACAAACCACTTTCAACTTACGCTGACCGCACTACACGTATGCAAATCTACCCATAACAGCCAATCAGAAGCGCTGCTCTGCTGGATGCGTGTTTTCACTCGAACTCCTCGGGTCACTTGCGCAGGTACACCTTCAACTTACTCTGACCGCACTGCACATATGCATATCTACCCATAACAGCCAATCAGAATCTTTGCTCTGCTGCCCTCTGCTGGATGCCTCCCTTCACTCGAACGCCTCGGGTCACTTGCGCAGGTACACCTTCAACTTACGCTGACCGCACTGCACGTATGCAAATCTCCCCGGAACAGCCGATCAGGAACTCTGCTCTGCTGCCCTCTGCTGGATGCTTGCCTTCTCTCAAACAGCTCGGGTCACTTGCGCAGGTACACATTCAATTTACGCTGACCGCACTGCACGTATGCAAATCTCCCCGGAACAGCCAATCAGAAGCTCTGCTCTGCTACCCTCTGCTGGATCTTACCAACGACATAGGTAGGAAGAGAGATGGGGATTTGAGACAGAAATTCAGGGAGCTGTGGTGGAAGCTGAGAGCTAGAACAAAGAGAGTTGTTATCTCTGGGTTGTTACCCATGCCACGTGCTAGCGAAGTGAGAAATAAGGAGAGAGAGGAGTTGAACACGTGGCTACAGGGATGGTACAGGAGGGAGGGTTTTGGTTTCCTGGATAATTGGGGCTCATTCTGGGGTAGGTGGGACCTCTACAAACAGGATGGTCTTCACCAGAAACAGAGGGGTACCAATATCCTGGGAGGGGGGGAGATTTGCTAGTGCTCTTCCGGGGGGATTAAACTAATTCAGCAGGGGGATGGGAACCTAAATTGGAGTCCCAGTGTACAGGATGTTGAGAGTATTGTGTTCAGGGATAGGGTTGAAAGTTCGAAAGAGGGCACCGGCAAGCAAGATGGTGGTTTGAGGTGTGTCTACTTCAACACCAGGAGCATCCAGAATAAGGTGGGTGAGCTTGCAGCATGAGTTGGTACCTGGGATCTCGATGTTGTGGCGATTTCGTAGACATGGGTAGAGCAGGGACAGGAATGGTTGTTGTAGGTTCCAGGATTTAGATGTTTCTGTAAAAAAAGAGATGGTAAAATGGGGGGGGGGGGGGGTGGCATTGTTAATCAAGGAAAGCATTACGGCGGCAGAAAGGACGTTTGAGGACTCGTCTACTGAGGTAGTATGGGCCGAGATTAGGAACAGGAGAGGAGAGGTCACCCAGTTGGGAGTTGTCTACAGACCTCCGAATAGATCCAGAGATGTAGAGGAAAGGATAGCAAAGATGATTCTCGACAGGAACGAGAGTAACAGGGTAGTTGTTATGAGGGACTTTAACTTTGCCAATATTGACTGGAAATACTATAGTTCGAGTACTATAGATGGGTCAGTTTTTGTGCAGTGTGTGCAGGAGGGTTTTCTGACACAGTATGTAGACAGGCCAAAAAGGGGCGATGACACATTGGATTTGGAACTGGGTAATGAACCCGGCCAGGTGTTAGATTTAGATGTAGGTGAGCACCTTGGTGATAGTGATCACTATTCGGTTATGTTTACTTTAACGATTTGCAGGGATAGGTATATACCGCAAGGCAAGAATTATAACTTGGGGAAAGGCAATTATGATGCTATTCGGCAAGATTTAGGACGTATAGGATGGGGAAGTAAACTGCAGGGAATGGGTACAATCGCCACGTATAGCTTTTTCAAGGAACAACTACTGCGTGTCCTTGATAAGTATGTACCTGTCAGGCAGGGAGGAAGTTGTCGAGCAAGGGAACCGTGGTTTACTAAGGAAGTTGAATCACTTGTCAAGAGGAAGAAGAAGGCTTATGTTAGGATGAGACATGAAGGCTCAGTTAGGGCACTTGAGAGTTACAAGTTAGCCAGGAAGGACCTAAATGGAGAGTTAAGAAGAGCGAGGAGAGGACACTAAAAGTCGTTGACGGATAGGATCAATGAAAACACTAAGGCTTTCTATAGGTATATCAGGAACAAAAGAATGACTAGAGTAAGATTAGGGCCAATCAAGAATAGTAGTGGAAAGTTGTGTGTGGAATCAGAGGAGATAGGGGAAGCATTAAATGGATATTTGTCGTCAGTGTTTACACTGGAGAAAGACAATGTTTTCGAGGAGAATACTTAGGTTCAGTCGACCAGGCTAGATGGAATTGAGGTTCACAAGAAGGAGGTGTTAGCAATTTTGGAACGTGTAAAAATAGATGAGTCCCCTGGGCCAGATGGGATTTATCCTAGGATTCTCAGGGAAGCCAGGGAGGAGATTGCAGAGCCTTTGTCCTTGATCTTTATGTCATCTTTGTCGACAGGAATAGTGCCGGAAGACTGGAGGATAGCAAATGATGTCCCCTTGTTCAAGAAGGAGAGTAGAGACAACCCTGGTAATTCTAGACCTGTGAGCCTTACTTCGGTTGTGGGTAAAATGTTGGAAAAGGTTATAAGAGATAGGGTTTATAATCATCTTGAAAAGAACAAGTTGATTATGATAGTCAACACGGTTTTGTGATGGGTAGGTCGTGCCTCACAAACCTTATTGAGTTTTTGGAGAAGGTGACCAAACAGGTGGATGAGGGTAAAGCGGTTGATGTGGTGTATATGGATTTCAGTAAGCCGTTTGATAAGGTTCCCCACGGTAGGCTATTGCAGGAAATAGGGAAGCATGGGATTTATGGTGATTTAGCGGTTTGGATCAGTAATTGGCCTATCTGAAAGAAGACAGAGGGTGGTGGTTGATGGTAAATGTTCATCCTGGAGTTCATTAACTAGTGGTGTACCGCAATGATCTGTTTTGGGACCACTGCTGTTTGTCATTTTGATAAATGACCTGGAAGAGTGTGTAGAAGGATGGGTTAGTAAATTTGCAGTTGACACGAAGGTCGGTGGAGTTGTGGATTGTGCTGAAGGATGTTATAGGTTACAGGGGGACATAGATAAGCTGCAGAGCTGGGCTGAGTGTTGGCAGATGGAGTTTAATGCGAAAAAGTGTGATGTGGTTCACTTTGGAAGGAGTAACAGGAATGCAGAGTACTGGGCTAATGGCAAGAATAGTGTAGATGAACAGACAGATCTTGGCATCCAGGTACATTAATCCCTGAGAGTTGCCACCCAGGTTATTAGGGCTGTTAAGAGGGCATATGGTGTGCGAGCCTTTATCAGTAGGGGGATTGAGTTTCGGAGCCACAAGGTCATGCTGCAGCTGTACATAACTCTGGTGCGGACGCACCTGGAGTACTGCGTGCAGCTCTGGTCACCACATTATACGAAGGATGTGGAAGCTTTGGAAAGCGTTCAGAGGAGATTTTCTAGGATGTTGCCTGGTATGGAGGGAAGGTCTTACGAGGAAAGTCTCAGTGACTTGAGGTTGTTTTCGTTAGAGAGGAGAAAGCTGAGAGGTGACTTAATAGAGACACATACGACAGTCAGAGGGTTAGATAGGGTGGACAGTGAGAGTCGTTTTCCTCGGATGGTGATGACCAACACGAGGGGACATAGCTTTAAATTGAGGGGTGGTAGATATAGGACAGATGTCAGAGGCAGTTTCTTTACTCAGAGAGTAGTAGGTGTGTGGAACGTCCTCCCTGCAACAGTAGTGGACTCGCCAAATTGAAGGGCATTTAAGTGGCCACTGGATAGACATATGGATGAAAATGGAACAGTGTAGGTCAGATAGGTTTCAGATGGTTTCACCGGTCGTCGCAACATCGATGGCCGAATGCGCTGCTCTGTAATGTTCTATGTTCTATTTTCTATTAGCACAGAGCACTACCACATTATGTTGTTTCACAGCGCCAGGGTGCCTGGTTCTATTGCTCGCTGGTTGACTGTCTGTGCGGAGCCTCCACGTTCTCGTGTCTGCATGGATTTCCTCCGGGTGCTCCGGTTTCCTACCACAGCTCAACATAGAACATAGAACGATACAGCGCAGTACAGGCCCTTCGGCCCTCAATGTTGCACCGACATGGAAAAAAAAACTAAAGGCCATCTAACCTACACTATGCCCTTATCATCCATATGCTTATCCAATAAACTTTTAAATGCCCTCAATGTTGGCGAGTTCACTACTGTTGCAGGTAGGGCATTCCACGGCCTCACCACTCTTTGCGTAAAAAACGCACCTCTGACCTCTGTCCTATATCTATTACCCCTCAATTTAAGGCTATGTCCCCTCGTGCTAGCCACCCCCATCCGCGGGAGAAGGCTCTCGCTGTCCACCCTATCTAACCCTCTGATCATTTTGTATGCCTCTATTAAGTCACCTCTTAACCTTCATCTCTCCAACGAAAACAACCTCAAGTCCATCAGCCTTTCCTCATAAGATTTTCCCTCCATACCAGGCAACATCCTGGTAAATCTCCTCTGCACCCGTTCCAAAGCTTCCACGTCCTTCCTATAATGAGGCGACCAGAACTGTACGCAATACTCCAAATGCGGCCGTACTAGAGTTTTGTACAACTGCAACATGACCTCATGGCTCCGGAACTCAATCCCTCTACCAATAAAGGCCAACACACCATAGGCCTTCTTCACAACCCTATCAGCCTGGGTGGAAACTTTCAGGGATCTATGTACATGGACACCGAGATCCCTCTGCTCATCCACACTACCAAGAATTTTACCATTAGCCAAATATTCCGCATTCCTGTTATTCTTTCCAAAGTGAATCACCTCACACTTCTCCACATTAAACTCCATTTGCCACCTCTCAGCCCAGCTATGCAGCTTATCTATGTCCCTCTGTAACCTGCAACATCCTTCCGCACTGTCTACAACTCCACCGACTTTAGTGTCGTCTGCAAATTTACTCACCCATCCTTCTGCGCCCTGCTCTAGGGGAGAAAGGGGGTTCTTGGATTTCTAGCTCCACGTTGGCATCGCTCTCCTCCCTATGACGCTCCTTTTCTGTCTCGCTGCCAAGTTTCTGAAGCTTTATGTCTTGTTTCGAACGCAGAGATGGCGATCCTGATCGATGATGTTTGCCAGCCAGGAGGGAAGGGGAAGCATATTCCTGGCGCCTCTTTCTTGGTGCCATCCCCCATTGGAGTGAGCCATGAATGTAGCTACGCGAAGCCCTGTCCGCCACGGTTGCCTGCCGACCACGATCCATCGACAACAGACTGTGTGCGGAGTCTTGGCTGGGGTTTCCAGGCCTCACAGCCCTGCTCCTGTCGGCAAGTCCTCTAGCGCCTCAAAACATTCCGGGTTTTTCCTGGGCAACAAGGTAGCATAATGTTGCTTCACAGCGCCAGGGTATTGGGTTCGATTCCCGGCTTCTGTCACTGTCTGTGTGGAAGTTGCACTTTCTCACTGTGTCTGCGTGGGTTTCCTCCCGGTGCTCCGCTTTCCTCCCACAAGTCACGAAAGATGTGCTGTTCAGTGAATTCGACATTCTGAATTCTCCCTCTGTGTACCCAAACAGGCGCAGGAATCTGGCGACTAGGGGCTTTTCATAGTAACTTCATTGGAGTGTTATTGTAAGCCTACCTGTGACTATCATAACGATTATTATTATTACATGGCTTTGGCAGTTAGTGGCCGGATTCAGAGACATGGCGGATCAGGGATTCTGGGCACCTCCCTTATTGCAGCCATCTCCCACCTTCGCTGCCATTGGGGACACCGCCTGCTTTGCCATCGAGGATTTCACTGTCGTTCTCTGTCTGGAACTTCCCGCAGTGACAGAACTTAGCGGGAGTTTGCGCCCAGAAAGAATCGCACTCGGGTCGATTGGAAATCACAAAACTTTCCAGCAAAGCAAAGTGGTACTTTGTAAAAGAGACGGGACACAATCACATAGTGTCGTGCTCTGAAACACCAACGCTGTTTACAAAGTAGCTGTTTTAACTTAGAATCATAGAATTTGACGTGCTTAAGGGGGCCATTCAGCCTATCGAGTTTGCACCGGCCCTTGGAAAGAGGACTCCCACCTACGTCCACGCCTCCACACTATCCCCTTAACCTTGTATCGCCACTTAACCTTGAGGACATTTAAGCACAATTCAGCATGGCCAATCCACCTAATCTACACATCCTTACGTTGTGGGGGGGAAGCCGGAGCATCCGCAGGAAACCCACGCAGTCATGGTGAGAAAGTGCAACCTTCACACAGACAGTTACCCGAGGCTGGAATTGTGCATGGGTCCCTGGAGCTGTGAAGCAGCAGTGCTAGCCAGTGTTCTAAACCCTAACCTCTCGGAACCTGTTGTTAATTGTGAACCGTGTTCCTTACACTGCTACATACAGTACAGCAAATGCATATTCAGCTTTATTTCATCTTGTTTTCTTGATTTTCGGCATTATTCGACCAACAAATTCATAACATCGTGCATATCATCAGCAGAAATTGACGTACTAGCAGGAAATATTATTTCTTGGAACCGCGAGTTCAGATAATTGTTTATTAATGATTTATAATTTCTAACAGCTGAAAAGAAATTGCTGGAAATGTTGTAAATATGACCGTAGAGCAATACTGGCTGCCAATAGTCAACAGTTTTGGGAACTGTGGGACAAATCCCCAGGCATTACCCAGGTACGATTGTATCTCTTGACATGAATAATTTGACTTTAGTCAGGTTTCGAATCATCGTTCAATATAATTTCTCCAAATGAGTTGTCAGCATTTTATGAGAAAAACATGATTTCACCGAGAGTCCTCTGTGCCCACAATATTTATGTCAGCAAAGGTTTCTATGCCACTCGTTTTTCGTGTGATAGAAATTTTATTATTTGATGGATGTGCATCAATAACCCAGGCGTTCTGGGATTTGACTGATTGGGAATGCCACAGTTCCTGTTCAAGCTTGTAATCTGAAAGTTGTTGACTTCAATTTAATCAGCATGGAAAAGCAATGCCAATCACCAAGGGACCGGAATTTCTGACCTCATGCTTTCTCCACTTGATAAACACAGGCTTGTTGAAAACGCGTCAGTTGGCGATTGGTACCAGCATCGGGAACACTCATCGAATTATCTACTCTTAACTAAAGTGAAAGCAAAATGTCTCTTGGTTTCTTGGTGAAGCTCAAGATCCTGTGGACGATCAATGACATACAAAAGTATTACTACCCGGTCTTAGCAGCGGTTGGTTTTCCAGGTGAGTTCGCAGATTTGGGTGCGTAGCTTCAGGAATAGAGTCTGTGGTAACTTTGTCTTAATGTACAGCTCATTACTTTGTAATTTTTCAACGATTAATGGCACAAAGATGGTCTGAAATCGTGGGACAAATGAAAACATATCTATCTATCTTTCTGTCGAACTATTTAATTTATATCTATCTATTTATCTATCCAGCTATCTATCTATCTATCTGGATCTGTACCTATCTATATATCTACCTGTCTGCCTGCATCAATCGATCAATCTGTTTCTATCTATATCTATCTATGTATATACATATCGATCTATAAATATCTGTCTATTTATGTCTTTATATCTATCTATTTTAAATCTATATCTATCTTCCAGTCTATCTGTATATATATATATATATATATATATATATATGTATATACCTATCTGCCTGTATCTATAGATTTCTCTATTTCTCACTATCTATATCTATTTATCTATATATGCATATCGAGATATATATATATATATATATATGTATATATATATATATATATATGTATATATATATATATCTGCCCATCTAGATCTGTCTTTTGATCAATGTATTTTATATCTATACTTTTCTATCTGTCTATCTATTTCTAGCACTATCTAGCTAGATATATGTATCTGTATACATCTATATATCACTCCAGAACTATCTATCCATCTATACTGTGAGAGAGGACAGTGTGAAACAGGCTGGTAAGCTCGAGGAGATACTTGTTAGGAAGATGTGTTGGGCATTTTGAAAAACTTAAGGATAGACAAGTCCCCCGGACCGGACGTTATATTCGTTATATATGGGAAGCAAGAGATAGAATTGTGGAGCCGTTGGCAATGATTTTTTCCTCCTCATTGTCAAAAGGGGTGGTACCAGGGGATTGGAGATTGGCGAATGTCGTGCAACTGTTCAAAAAAAGGGAATAGGGGTCACCCTGGGAATTACAGGCCACTTAGTATTACTTCGGTGGCAGGTAAAGTACTGGAAAGGGTACTGAGGGGTAGGATTTCTGAGCATCTGGAAAGACACTTCTTGATTAGGGATAGTCAGCACGATTTGTGAGGGTAGATCTTGCCTCACAAGTCTTATTGAATTCTTTGAGGTGACCAAGCACATGGATGAAGGTAAAGCAATGGACGTAGTGTACATGGATTTTAGTAAGGCACTTGATAAGGTTTCCCATGGTCGGCTTATGCAGAATGTAAGGAGGCATGGGATTGTGGGATATTTGGCCAGTTGGATAACGAACTGGCTAACCGATAGAAGACAGAGAGTGGTGGTGGATGTCAAATATTCAGCCTGGAGCTCAGTTTCCAGTGGCTTACCATAGGGATCAGTTCTGGGTCCTCTGCTGTTTGTGATGTTCATTAATGTCTTGCATGAGGGAGTTGAAGGGTGGAATGTAAATCTGCAGAAGATGCGAAGATTGGTGGAGTTGTGGATAGTGAGGAGGGCTCTTGACGGCTACAAAGAGACATAGATAGGATGCAGAGCTGGGCTGAAAAGTGGCAGGTGGGGTTTAACCCTGAAAAGTGTGCGGTTGTCCATTTTGTAAGGACAAATATGAATGCGGAATACAGGGTTAACGATAGGGTGCTTGGTAATGTGGAGGAGCAGAGAGATCTTGGAGTCTATGTTGATAGATCTTTCAATGTTGGCACTCAAGTGGATAGAGCTGTGAAGAAGGCCTACAGTGTGCCAGCGTTCATTAGCAGAGGCATTGAATTTAAGCGCCGTGAGGTGATTATGCAGCTGCACAAAACCTTGGTAAGGCTCATTTGGAATACTGTGTGCAGTCTGATCGCCTCATTTTAGGAATGATGTGGAAGCTTTGGAAAATGTGCAAAGGAGCTTTACCAGGATGTTGCCTGGAATGGAGAGTCTGTCTTACGAGGAAAGTTTGAGGGTGCTAGGCCTTTTCTCATTAGAACGGAGAAGGATGCGGGGCGACTCGATAGAGGTTCATCAGATGATCAGGGGAATAGATAGAGTAGACAGTCAGAGACGTTTTCGCCGTGTGGAACAAACCATTACAAGTGGATATTAACTTAAATTGAATGGTGGAAGATATAGGGGGGATGTCAGAGGTAGGTTCTTTACCCAGAGGGTAGTGGGGATATGGAATCCACTGCCTGTGGAAGTACTTGAGTCGAAAACATTCGGGACATTCAAACGGCTATTGGTTACGTACTTGGATTTTGGTAGAATAATGGGGTGTAGATTAATTTGTTCTTGATCTCGGACAAATGTTCGGCACAACATCGTGGGCCGAAAGTCGTGTTCTGTGCTGTATTTTTCTAATTTCTATGTTCTCTATATATGTATCAATATATTCATCTATCTATATTTATCAATGTCCATGCATATATCTATATCTCTATATATCTACCTATCTGTCCATGTATATATCTATATCTCTATATATCTATATATCTGTCGATCTATCTATCTCTGCCTCACAATATCACCATATCATTATATCTCTATATCATTATATCATTATATCTATCTAAATTTATAACTGTGTATCTACCTATAATGCTAACTCATGGTATCACTATGTCTATCCATCTATCTATCTATCTATCTATCTATCTATCTATCTATCTAATCTATCTATCTATCTATCTATCTATCTATCTATCTATCTATCTATCTATCTATCTATCTATCTATCTATCTATCTATCTATCTATCTATCTATCTATCTATCTATCTATCTATCTATCTATCTATCTATCTATCTATCTATCTATCTATCTATCTATCTATCTATCTATCTATCTATCTATCTATCTATCTATCTATCTATCTATCTATCTATCTATCTATCTATCTATCTGTCTGTCTGTCTATCTGTCTATCTTTCTATCGATATTTCTGTCGAACTATCTATCTATCTATCTATCTATCTATCTATCTATCTATCTATCTATCTATCTATCTATCTATCTATCTACCTATCTATATATCTAACTATATCTCTATCTATCTATCTATCTATCTATCTATCTATCTATCTATCTATCTATCTATCTATCTATCTATCTATCTATCTATCTATCTATCTATCTATCTATCTGTCTATCTATATATATATTGTTTACCAGTCTAACTTTTTTCCATTTCTCCTTCATTCTTTCTCACTCGCTAACCTACATTTTCTCTCTAATTTTCTTTCTTTCTGTCTTTCTGTCTTTCTTTCATTCTTTCTCTCTCTCATTCTTTCTATCTTTCCTTCGTTCTTTCTTTTTGTGCTTCATTTTCTGTTATTTCTTTCCCCTTTTCATTTGCCTTTATTTTTGTAATTACTATTGTGACATTCCCCACAGTATATTGTCACCAGTTCAGTAAAGAGTGAGTCCGTCGGCATCTTGAAAATTATGTTTCAGTCAATTCAACTCAGACTCATTTCACTGCTGCTCGTAACACGATGAAGCTTCATTCTGATTTATTTTCGCATTGTTCTGGAGTTGCAGAGTCCGAATGTCACATAAAAAGTGTTATGATTTAATTCTGTCCTCAATTTCAACAAGTGTAGCACCCATTCCGATCGGGAGAATTAAAAGAGAAATCGACCAATCAATCCAGTCCAAATATCCCGCGCTCGACCGACTGATATTCGATGCTGCAGTCGTATTGAGAGATTGGTTCTTGTAGTAATGTAAATGATCAATTCCTTTCGTCGTTCAGATTATTCAAACACGATGGAAGAAATGCTTTAAACAAAATTACATCTAGAATACTTAAGATGGAATGAGGGCAGATTGCCTAATCGTGATGACAAAGGATAAAATTTGAGAAGAATTGTAAAGGCCGAAGGAGAGAGGAAGAGGGGATGAACTTCACAAAGACCACCCACGAATCCAGCACAGAGCTGAAAGCTGGAAAATCCACAAACTGTTAGAAACTATAAATTAGCGATAACCAAGAGGTCAGATTTAGAGGAGACAAGTTGTCCTGGAGGGTAATAGAGAATGAGGAGGTTATGGAAATGGCGAGTTTGCGGAGGCTTTAGAAATGGGGAATGATTCTTTTAACGAGGATTTGTTTGACCAAGAATCAGTGCAGATGATCACTAATAGGGATGATGGTTGATCCGGACTGGATTCATATCAGAGCATCACCCCGGATCATGGATGGCAGAAGATTGGACAGAGTCATAGATTAGGCGAGGAGAGGCTAGAGGTAATAAAATGTTGTAATACTTTTTACTGTGTTCACCCCAGTCCAACGCCGGCATCTCCATATCAGCGGTAATAAATTCACAGAATAGTGTTCCAGAATCAGGCCAGCTGAAACAGTTGCGGAGTTGGGTTATTCTGCCTAGATATGATACAGATGGAGCCCTTAGTGTTGGTCTGCATGGATGGCCAAAGATTCATGTCAGGGTTCAAGATGATTCCAAGATAAGGAACAGCCAACTCCTTGAATAGACTACCTTGCCACTAGATACTGATCATTGAATTGTCTTGATATAACGATTAAAAGAAGAATGAGACAGTTATTACTGTAAATGGGCTCATGGACTGATTGACGATTGAGCAACCGGAGCAGAGCATCCGATATTACCTGATAAAGAGGAAGCGGAAATTCGGGACTTCAAATCTAGGACCCAGTAGGATTAGCAAATAGGCAAAGTCTCAGAACCTGCATGGAGGGTCAATTGCATTCCATAGTGTAAGCGCTACCAATCTTTCCATTGAACCTTCTTGCCCAAATCTTGTCTCAACTCCTCCCCTTGATCAGGAGAATCAATTTGATACCTAAAATAGATAACTTACTGGCAGAAAAATTCCAAATGCAATATCCCACCTTTTCCTTAAAACACTCTTGTAGTATTCAGATAAACGCTGTACAGCCCAAATGTGACGTCCTAATTATTTTCCAGCAAATGAAGTAGAAATCTGGAACACAATAGGTTTCTGAGGCTGGATGCATTATTATTTTCAAATCTGTCTTCATCAATCTTTGAGTCATCCATGGAGAATTTAAGTAGTGTAGGGCAATGAATATATTTGAATACAATTAATCTGTGATGAAACTAAATTGATCTGCATAACGATTGCTGTAACTACTGAAAGCATCGCAACCGTTTCATGATTAATTTCTTTTGAAATGGCGATGCATTTACTCTCTTTTCTAACAATATTGCATTTGTATGTCGCATTACACTTTGATGGTTCATTTACTGACGAATGTGATTGGCAAACGTTTCCGACTGACATCATCCCAAAGGCAGAATAATTAGAATTTCTGATTGGGTGCAAAGCCAAATAGGAAATTTATTTGTGCAATAGATTCCAGTGAAGAAATTTGCTGAAAGCAAATCCAAAGAAGCGTTTGTCCGATGTATGGAAAACTGTTTTTTGCATTTTTCTCCCTTTGAAGTTAACGTGGTGACGATTGCAATCCTCTCTCGTGGAAAATGTGGCCTCTCTAGATGTGTCACTCTCTACCTTATTGCGATGTCAGCGGCGGACCTGCTGGTCATTATATTCGATCTGATACTGAGGCACATTCCAATTGTTTATCGGGATCAGTTTTATTTTCTGTTGAACGTCAGGATCTGCAATCTCCACGCTATTCTGCTTTATGCTGTTACAGACTGTTCTGTCTGGTTCACCGTCTCTTTCACCTGCGACAGATTTGTAGCCATTTGTTGCCATAAATTCAAAGTTAAATATTGCAAGGAGAAAATAGCATCTCTGATTTTAGGAACAGTTACTGTGGTGAGCGGTTTGAAGAACATTTTCTGGTATTTCCTGTATTTTCGTGAATATTGGCTTTCGAACAGTCCCTGGTTTTGCACTGTAAAGTTTTATGTGCTCACTTCGTTAGTGTGGGCCATCGTTGAGTTAATGCATTACATTTTAACACCATTTGTACCATTTTGCTTGATTCTATTGTTCAATGTGTTGACCGTCAGATATATTTTAATTGCTACGAGAGCCCGCAGACGACTCCGAGCTCATAACAGTGGCGAGAGTCCCAGTGATCCCGAGGTCAGAAACCGAAGAAAATCCATGATTTTACTCTTTGTCATCTCAGGAAATTTCATGCTCCTGTGGGTGGTGTTTATGGTATGTTCTATCATGAGAAGATTTGATTACTTGGGTTATTATGTTCCTCTGCCCACATTTGTCACGGAAATTGGGTTAATGCTCCAAATCCTGAGTTGTTGCACCAACACATTTATTTACGCAGTGACACAAAGGAAGTTCAGAGTCCAGGTGATTATTGGATTCAAATATCCCTTCGAAATGATAGTCAACTTAATTCGGTAGGAATGCTTCTACCAGTTGTTTTACATAGAACAGTACAGCACAGAACAGGCCCTTCGGCCCTCGATGTTGTGCCGAGCAATGATCACCCTACTCAAACCCACGTATCCACCCTATACCCGTAACCTAACAACCCCCCCCCCCCTTAAACTTACTTTTTAGGACACTACGGGAAATTTAGCATGGCCAATCCATCTAGCCCGCACATCTTTGGACTGTGGGAGGAAGCCGGAGCACCCGGAGGAAACCCACGCACACACGGGGAGGACGTGCAGACTCCGCACAGACGGTGACCCAGCCGGGAACCGAACCTGGGACCCTGGAGCTGTGAAGCATTTATGCTAACCACCATGCTACCGTGCTGCCGTTTTGTTGCAGAAACATTGATAACATTTATCACAAAGTCTTGAGACTTGTCCCCTACCTCCCACAAAAGTATGTGTGCACTCTCATGCAGAACATTTAAACACCGTCTCCCGATCAACTAGCAATTCCCCACTTGCTCAGGCCCCGCCAAGCCCAGGGCAAGAGTAAATCATGGGTTTTGAGCTGTGTTGTTAGCAAATAATTCTGAAGCAACAGCTACATTATTTATAATGTTTTATTGCTCTGCTGGCAGGTCTGTGGAGCTGAAAACCTACTCAGCCTGATCAGATCACAAGAATAGACGCCTGGTTAGAAATGTTCATTTAGCAAAGGGGTGCTTATTTTTTCAATGGCGACAATTGTCTCCAGTTTCTGCTACTCTTTCAAGGGCCGCATGTTGCAAATTAAGACCGTACAGGGAAAACGGTCAGAGGAACAGCAGGCCTCTGAAGGGTTTCAATATCAATACCGTCGCAGGAAGAAATCCCAATCATTGTGGTGGAAAGTGAAATGCTTTCTCCAGAATTTCATTCATCCAATGTCTTCGTGTTCTCCTTAATTGTGAACAGATTCTGCTCCGGTGTTGAACTGTTGAAACTGAAAAGCATGTTTCACATCCATTTTTATTTCTTTCACCTGCTGTTAAATAAATTATATTGGTAATCTGGTTACATGTGAGAGTTCTGATACGTCAGGGAAGCATAAGTGGGGAGGGAAGGGCTGGGAACCTTCAGAGTGAAAATGATGCAATTTTCACCAGCACGGCCAACACTCAGTTTTTATTCCCTGTTATCACTGGGCTACGCATTGGTGTAGCAATTTCCCAAGTGCTCTCGTAACTCACCCGATCAGAAAACCGTAGACTGCCCTACAGATCATAAGGTGGCCATTCGGCCCATCGGTCTTCGACGAAGATTTGAAAGACCACTCTATCAAGGCCTACTCCACTGCCATATTCCCGTAACCCTCCTAACCTGCACACCGCTGGGGAAATTTTGTATGGCCAATCCACCTAATCCGCATATTATTGGACTATCAGTGCAAACCCGAGCACCCAGAATAAAACGACGCAGAGACAGGAAGAAACTGCAGGCAGTCACCTAACAGTGGAACCAAAAATGCTGCATTCCGTTGAGTCTTTGCCTTCTTTGGGTATCAATGGTATGGGGTCTTGTGTTAGCGCTGGATGCCGGGTGCCCCTCGTTTGTGAGTCTGCGAACATTTCCCGCAGGTGCGGGTTGAGTGCCAGGGCAAATGCTTTGTAAAGGTCTACCGAGAACCCATTTGGTCAAGGCGCTTTCCGAACCTGCATGGAGCTGATGCTCTATATGACCTCCCCCATTTCTAACTACCGTTGTCAGTCATATCCCCCATGATAGGCATATCCAGTCCATGGAGGAACAGTTTCACCCCCGAGTCCCAGTCGGGAGCCCCGATGTGTAAAGTCTCCGGCAAACGGCCTTCAATGCTGTGTTCATTTTTTTTTGGTTCGGCTACCAGTCTGACTCTGCTGTCCTTTCCGTGGACTATTTCCCTCCTTGCTTCTTGTTTTCTCACCTGGGTAGCTACAAGGTGGCGAGCGTTGGCTTCGTGCTTATAAAATACCCCCCTTGTCTGGCAAAGTTTATGCACTGCTTTCCTCTTGGGCAGCAGGTTAAAGTCCATTTTCGATTTTTCTACTCCACCAACCGTTGTACGGAGCCTCAGAGTTCCGCCCGTCGACTTCCGTTAGGGATTTGATGAGATGCTGAAAGAGATGCCCTCACTTCACTGTCTCTGTGAGCCTTGTAGGCGATACTTTTTCCCCTAATCACAGAGACTTCCTCATTCCGGATGTTCGGAACATACTCGCTTATGGCCTATGTTTTGTTTTCTGTCAGAAGACGTTGGTGGTCAAGAGGTCCACGTCCAACCTCCATGGGTGGACATTGGTCACGTTCTATCTCCAACCTCACATCCACGGAATGTGGAGCGGGGTGGGAGATTACAATTCCCATGTATTTGCCTCTGCCGATTTCTGGAAGCACTGATTTCCCAACCACAAAGAAGGGGATGCAGTGCAGACCTCGTGCACTGGTGAGAAGAACTGGAATTCCTTATGACCATCAACTGCCTTGAATCCACTGCTGCCATCTGCTCTATGAACGTTCCCAGTTTCCCAGCCATGCCTGCCGTTTTCCCCGCTCAAGGCATGATCACTCAGACAGCGGGAAGTACACCCCCACCCCCAGCTCCCAACCCCCCACACCCCTTGACTAGTTGGTGAGTGCCATGGTCTTCTTTAGAAAGTCTGTGTCATCCCGTTGGGCGCATTCACATTCAACTGAACGACTGGTGCACCGTCTAAGCCACGCTGATCCTGGCGTACGCCCCCCTCCCTTCCTCCATGACGATGTTTCTTACCGTGAACACCACCCTTTTGCTGCTAAAAATACCTACGCCCCGAACCCTCTAAGCCTAGCAGGAATGCTAGACCTGTCCCACCCAGCCCTTCCTTATCAATAGTCGGTCCTTCTCCATCAGGTGTGTCTCTTGGAGCAAGCCTGCGTCAGATTTCACCCAGTTCAGGTGGACGAGAAACCTGGACGTTTTCACTGGTCTGTTAAGTCCTCCGATGGTGCAGGTGACCATTCCTGTGGGGGGTTTCTGTACACCCCTCCCCCCGCTTTCCTTGAGCATCAACCGCACTTACCTTGACAATGTGCCCCTGCACTCGCGGGTTTCCCTTTATGAGGGACCACCGAACGTCACCGCCAACCGTGTGTTCGCCACATGTGTGAGGCCCTGAAGACCAGGCATTATCTTTGCTCAGGGACGCTCCAAAGTGGGTGTTTGCGGTGCCATATCGTTCAACATTTCCAAAATTTACCTTCCTGGGCTAAAAGCCCGATCTGCACATGAGCGACGCCTTCCTGATATATTACTTGATAGATAGAAAGATAGATAGATAGATACAGATAGAGAGATAGATAGATAGATAGATAGATAGATAGATAGATAGATAGATAGATAGATAGATAGATAGATAGATAGATAGATGGATAGATAGATAGATAGATAGATAGATAGATAGATAGATAGATAGATAGATAGATAGATAGATAGATAGATAGATAGATAGATAGACAGATAGAGAGAGAGAGAGAGAGAGAGAGAGAGAGAGAGAGAGAGAGAGAGAGAGATAGAGAGAGAGAGAGAGAGATAGAGAGATAGAGAGAGAGATAGATAGATAGATAGATAGATAGATAGATAGATAGATAGATAGATAGATAGATAGATAGATAGATAGATAGATAGATAGATAGATAGATAGATAGATAGATAGATAGATAGATAGATAGATAGATAGATAGATAGATAGATAGATAGATAGATAGATAGATAGATAGATAGATAGATAGATAGATAGATAGATAGATAGATAGATAGATAGATAGATAGATAGATAGATAGATAGATAGATAGATAGATAGATAGATAGATAGATAGATAGATAGATAAATAGATAGATAGATAGATAGATAGATAGATAGATAGATAGATAGATAGATAGATAGATAGATAGATAGATAGATAGATAGATAGATAGATAGATAGATAGATAGATAGATAGATAGATAGATAGATAGATAGATAGATAGATAGATAGATAGATAGATAGATAGATAGATAGATAGATAGATAGATAGATAGATAGATAGATAGATAGATAGATAGATAGATAGATAGATAGATAGATAGATAGATAGATAGATAGATAGATAGATAGATAGATAGATAGATAGATAGATACACATTTGTAATTGCTAATTTGTTCCTGTTCAAATGCCTCATGGAAATGTTAATTTTACATTCGATGGGTATACCGTTGACCGACAAAAAGGTTTCACAGACACTTCAAATCATACCTACAACAGATCATAGGCCAGACACTCGGTCGTTTCTGAGTCAGCACCTCAGAGTACAAAGCTGGTCCACAAAGTAAAGGTACAAGGCAATGCTGAAGGTAATACTGCACACGATCTGCGTTTGTGAACCTACAACATTTGCACACTGGGCTGAATCGCTGGCTTTTAAAGCAGACCAAGGCAGGCCAGCAGCACGGTTCAATTCCTGTACCAGCCTCCCCGAACAGGCGCCGGAATGTGGCGACTATTGCCTTTTCACAGTAACTTCATTGAAGCCTAATCGCGCGACAATAAGCGAAGTTCATTTCATTTAATTTACTGAATTGAAGCAGAAAATGCCTAAAAATGCAGAATGCTTGAATATTCAGCTGTCCAGAAACTTTACCATTTCTATTTCCATCACCTTATCAGCTGGAGGCGAAGTGTAAAATCTATAAGATGTGACTCGACGAGCTTCTTCGGGACTGCGTTTTAAAAGTAGACCCTCCCGCATTGAAGAAGACAACGTTGACAGACATATTGGATTGACAAGAAGCAATTTTACAGTAATGCCACCACAAACAGTAATTAAAACACACAAACTCACTTTGTCTCTCATAAAACGTAATAACAGTAGAAATTTAAGTAGTTGTTTTGAAAATGCAAAATAGTTGTGTGTTGATAGGAGAGCAAATGGTCCAGCGGAATTCCATATAAGTGCTCAATGTATAAAAGTCCATCTTTTTTATACATATATAAATAGTTACGCACAGGCTGTACAGAGTTAATTGTTTGAGTGTAGCTGTTCGTTTTATAATTGTAACTTAAGATAATACGTTGAAGTTATAAAATGTAGGATACTATAAAACACGTTTAAATGGCTAAAGAAGTGGAAACATGGTATCTGAAAACGCCCCATTAACGGTGCTCCAGAGATTATGTTATAGTTTGGAAGTAAGAAGGAAATTAGCTGAAACATAGTCAGTGGGCCCGAAAAACATGAAAAACACCTGAACAGATGCACATGAAATATTAACGTGTAAAACAGAGGCAATAAATGTAAAATCTTGTACAGAGTTGCGTACCAAAGAGAACAGCATACAGATTATCTCGGGCGCCTTGGCGCATCCCAGCGCATGGCCAATTGAGAGAAAGGCATATTATATCCAATGTGAATGGCTGAAGCCGAGATGAACTCTCCAGACGACTTATGTAGACAAATGCGTCAGCCCTATTTAAGTAAACAACATTAATATTCATGTGTGGGAAAATAGGAATCTTGGAGGAACTAGAAAATTAGAATGATTTACACCATTTGGAGAGGTTCAAGCCAAGTCATTGTGTGACTAGCACTTCCGTTGTTTGATCCATTTATAAACCAAACGTTTGAGTTGTTGTAAATCTCGTGGAACAGTGCTGTTGGTTAAAGTTAAATGTACAATTTTCATTAAAATGCCTTTGCTTTCTAACCGGAGAGGATCATGCAATCTCAGAGCAGGATAAGTGTAGGAATTGTCATCAATAAGTTCTGTTTTTCTTCGCCTCGACATTGTATCGGCCTCAGCTAATGCACAATGGGACGATTTTATCATGGCCAATCAACCTAACCTGCACATCTTTGGACTGTGGGAGGAAAGCTGCGGACACGAAGGAAACGAAGAAGACGGGCAGAAATGGTTGCTGCATGTCCCTGGTTATAGATGTTTCAACAAGATTAGGGAGGATGGTAAAAGTGGTGGGGTGGCATTGTTAATTAGAGATAGTATAACAGCTGCAGAAATGCAGTTCGAAGTGGATCTGCCTACTGAGGTAGTATGGGTTGAAGTCAGAAATAGGAAACGAGCAGTCACTTTGTTGGGAGTTTTTATAGGCCCCCCAATAGCAGCAGAGATTGGGAAACAGATTTTGGAATGGTGAAGAAGTCACAGGGTAGTAGTCATGGGTGAATTCAACTTCCCAAACATTGAGTCGAAACTCTTTAGATCAAATAGTTTGGATGTGGTGGTGTTTCTGCAGTGTGTCCAGGAAGCTTTTCCATCACAATATGTAGATTGCTCGACCAGAAGGGAGGTCATATTGGATTTGGTACTTGGTAATGAATCACGGCAAGTAATACATTTGTTAGTGGGAGACCATTTTCGAGGTAGTGACCACAATTCTGTGACTTTCACTTTCGTAATGGAGAGGGATAGGCGCAATAGGTGCAACAGGGCAAGGTTTAAAATTGGGGGAAGGGTAAATGCAATGCTGTCAGACAAGAATTGAAGTGCATAAGTAGGGAACATCGGCTGTCAGGGAAGCACACAAGTGAAATGTGGAACTTGTTCAATGAACAGGTAGTACGTGTCTTTGATATGTATGTCCCTGTTCGGCAGGGAAGAGATGGTCAAGTGAGGGAACCATGGTTGACAAAAGAGGTTGAATGTATTGTTAAAAGGAAGAAGGAGACTTATGTAAGGCTGAGGAAACAAGGTTCAGACAGGGCGCTGGAGGGATACAAGATAGCCAGGAGGGAACTGAAGAATGGTATTAGTTGAGCTAAGAGAGGGCATGAAAAATCTTTGACGGGTAGGGTCAACGAAAACCCCAAGGCCTTCTACACATATGTAAGAAACATGAGAATGACAAGAGCGAGGGTAGGACTAATAAAGTACAGTAGCGGGAGGTTGTTTATCGACTGAAGAGATAGGAGAGGTTTTGAACAAGTACTTTTCTTCAGTATTTACAAAAGAGATGGGCCATATTTTTGGGGAGGACAGTGTGAAACATACTGGTAAGCTCGAGGAGATACTTGTTAGGAAGGAAGATGTGTTGGGCATTTTGAAAAACTTGAGGATAGACAAGTCCCGCGGGCAAGACGGGATATATCCAAGGATTCTATGGGAAGCAAGAAATGAAATTGCAGAGCCGTTGGCAATGATATTTTCGTCCTCACTGTCAACAGGGGTGGTACCAGGGGATTGGAGAGTGGCGAATGTCGTGCCCCTGATCAAAAAAGGAATAGGGATAACCCTGGGAATTACAGGCCAGTAAGTCTTACTTCGGTGGTAGGCAAAGTAATAGAAAGGTTACTGAAGGATAGGATTTCTCAGCATCTGGAAAAACACTGCTTGATTAGGGACAGTCAGCACGGATTTGTGAGGGGTAGTTTTTGACTTACAAGTCTGATTGAATTCTTTGAGGAGGTGACCAAGCATGTGGATGAAGATAAAGCAGTGGATGTAGTGTACATAGATTTTAGTAAGGCATTTGATAAGGTCCCCCATGGTAGGCTTATGTAGAATGTAAGGAGGCATGGGATAGTAGGATATTTGGCCTGTTGGATAACGAACTGGCAAAACTATAGAAGTCAGAGAGTGGTGGTGGATGGCAAATATTCAGCCTGGAGCCCAGTTACCAGTGGCTTACAGCAGGGATCAGTTATGGGTCCTCTGCTGTTTGTGATTTTCATTAGTGACTTGGATGAGGGAATTGAAGGGTGGGTCAGTGAATTTTCAGATTATACGAAGATTGGTGGAGTTGTGGATAATGAGGAGGTCTGTTGTCGGCTGAAAAGAGTCATAGGTAGGATGCAGAGCTGGGCAGATGGAGTTCAACCCTGACAAGTGTGAGGTTGTCCATTTTGGAAGGACAAATATAAATGCGGAATACAGGGTTAACGGTAGGGTGCTTGACAATGTGGAGGAGCAGAGATATCTTCTGGTCAATGTCCATAGATCTTTGAAAGTTGCCACTCAAGTGGACAGAGCTGTGAAGAATGCCGATAGTGTGCTGGCGTTCATTAGCGGGGGTTTGAACTTAAGAGCCGTGAGGTGATAATGCAGTGTACAAAACCTTGGAAAGGCCTCATTTGGAGTACTGTGCAGTTCTGGTCACCTCATTTTTGGAATGTTGCTGACGCTTTGGAGAAGTTGCAAAGGATGTTTACTAGGAAGTTGCCGGGAATGGAGAGTAGGTCTTACGAGGAAAGGTTGAGGGTGCTAGTCTTTATCTTATTACAACGGAGAAGTATGAGGGGCGACTTGATAGAGGTTTATACGATGATCTGGTGAATAGATAGAGTAGATAGTCAGAGACTTTTCCCCCGGGTGGAACAAACCATTATAAGGGGACATAAATTTAATGTGAATGGTGTAAGATATAGGGGGGATGTCAGAGGTAGGCTCTTTACGGAGAGAGTAGTGGGAGCATGGAATGCACTGCCTATGGATGTAGTTGAGTCGGAAACATTAGGGACCTTCAAGCGGTTATTGGATAGGTACATGGGTTATGGTAGAATAATGGAATGTATATTAATTTGTTCGTAAGGGCAGCACGGTTGCATTGTGGATAGCACACTTGCTTCACAGCTCCAGGGTCCCAGTTTCGATTCTCGGCTTGAGTCACTGTCTGTGCGGAGTCTGCACATCCTCCCCGAGTGTGCGTAGGTTTCCTCCGGGTGCTCCGGTTTCCTCCCACAGTCCAAAGATGTGCAGTTTAGTTGGATTGGCCATGATAACTGCACTTAGTGTCCAAAATTACCCTTAGTGTCGTGTAGGGTTACTGGGTTATGGGGATAGGGTGGAGGTGTTGACCTCGGGAAGGGTGCTCTTTCCAAGAGCCGGTGCAGACTCGATGGGCTGAGTGGCCTCCTTCTGCACTGTAAATTCTATGATAATTTATGATTAATGTAGGACAAAGGTTCGGCGCAACGTCGTGGGCGGAAGGGCCTGTTCTGTGCTGTATTTTTCTATGTTCTATGAAACGCATGCAGATAAGGGGTTAACGCGTATAGTCTACACAGTCAGACTCCGAGGCAGGAATTGAAACGTCGCCCCTGGCGCTGTGAGTGAGCTGTGCTAACCTTCGTGGCACCGTAACGGGTGAGGGCGTTGTGCTGCTATTTGAATAGACTGAGTCGGATTGATCGTGTTACTAAAATGACAATTCCACGTGGCAACATCTGTTCTCACTCTTCTGTTTAAATACATGTGAACTCTACGCTATAGAAGAGTTTCCATAGAGAATCATCCATTTTTTTTCACCCCAAGATTGTGTGTCCTTGTGTTCTAGAGGGGAACCCATGGAAATAGCATTTATTCATCGACACATCGCCATCAAGCGCCAAGCTCCTGCAGCTGGCTTATTTCCATTTGGTAGATTCTCTGATTGACATCTGTAAATCCACTGCAGAAAAATCAGGAATTCCTTAAACATAATAATCGACTTCGCCCCGGAATCATATTTCACATTGAAATGTTTAACTCTAACGAGCTCCCTTTCCAAGCCATCCTATTTCAGAAATCTGGAAAACGGCATTGCCTAAGTGTTCACTAAAAAGCTAGCTTTCTTGGTCGATATGCCAAATAGGAATCGAACAACGTTTCGTGTGTCAACATTGCTTGTTCATTTTATCTAACACAATCGATTCACCATGACATTCCAATGTTTAAGGTATCATCAGCGATGCCCAGAAGAGACGATGGAATCCAACAGTATATAAAATCAAATCCATATCTCTGGGAGATTGATAGGCCCACAAACAGCCCGAGGGAAACAGAAGAGCAGATAGAAAGGCGCATTTGGGAGTTGTTAAAGTAATTGGCAGTGATAATAGTGGATTACAAGTTAACCAATGTTAAAATAATCACAGACAACGACATTCTTTAAATTCAGCCAGGAGAGCTTAACCCACTACGTAAAACGTCCAACAGAGAGTGGTTGCCCTGAACTTAATATTAGGTAACGATGCTGAGAAGGTGGCTGATGCATTAGTGAGAGATGGGCATTTTACATTCATGTATTGTCATGTGAGTGTCCCTTCAAGAAAAGTTGTATCTCTGGTCATGTGACTTGTGTCAAATTGGGCAGTGGCTGTGAGGTGAGGAAGGGGGTGAGTTTGACGGGCTTGGACTGCAGATGGAGAAATAAGTGTTTTTCTCTGGTTTTCTCTGTTTTGATTTTAAAAGCTGTTCAAGTAAAAAGCGTGTGGCTAACTGCTTTGGTTACTTCATACATTTGGTTGCTTTCCGGAAGGATTTTGAATCTGCTGTTTAGACCTGGATCAGAAATTCTGGATTAGGAAAAGTGAGAGTGAGAATAGTGTGCTGGTCCACGCCCTTGAAAAGGGGCTTTGGTTTATTGGATGTTATTATTCAACTGGAACAGCTCATGGCGAAATCTTTAACTGTTATACATATGTTACGATCGCTGCCTGGTGTCTTTAAGTTTATATTTGATTGAAATTCTTGCTGTATTCATATATATATATATATATACATGTCAACTACATTTTTAGATAAACTTTGTTTTGATGAAAGTGTAAAGGAAGTCTCATTAATCACACCTGCAGTGCAGGCTTTTATGCTATCCCGAGCCAAATGCAACATAAAGGTTGTAGGTCAGGTGAATTTCATAATACACTTTCGAGTTTCTAAGCCATGGTCCAGAACAAAAGTATAATTCCATGAGGTTCCAGCTTGTCTTCTGTGTTGAATGTAGCAGTATCGGGTGCATTGCATTTTCTGCGTTTTGTTCAGTAAGGGTTACAAGCCTGGATTAGTATTCGTGAGTGCCGCAGTCGTTTTTTTGTGCAGTAATGGTGAATAGCCTGGATTGGGGGGGGGGGGGGGGGGGGGGTTACTGCTGAAGTCATGTTTTTGTTCAATAATGGTTAAAAGCCTGGGTTAGAGAATGTGTAACTACTTAAGTCGTGTCTTTGTGCAGTAAGGATTAAACACCCGGTTAGTGTGTGTATGTGTGTGCGTGCGCGCGAGACTGCTGCAGTTATGTTTTTCTGCAGTAAGCGTTAAAAGCCTGGTTAGTGTGTGTGTGAGTGCTACAGACATGTCTTTGTTCAGTAAGAGTTAAAAGCCTGGGTTAGAGTGTGTGTGACTACTACAGTCATGTTTTTATGCAGTAAGAGTTAAAGCCTGCGTAAGTATGTGTGTGAGTGCTGCAGTCATGTCTTTGAGCAATAAGCGTGTGTGTGAATGCTGCAGTCATGAATTTATGCAGTAAGGTTTAAAAGCCTGGGTTAGTGTGTGTGTGTGACTGCTACTGTCATGTTTTTGTGCAGTGTCGGTTAAAAGCCTGGGTTAGTGTGTGGGTGAGTGTTGCATTCATGTTTTTGTGCAGTATGTGTTAAAACCCTGGATTAGTATCTGTGTGAGTGCTGCAGTCATGTTTTTGTGCAATAAGTGTTAATAGCCTGCGTCAGTGTGTGTGCGAGTGCAGCTGTCATGTTTTTGTGCGGTAAGGGTTAATAGCCTGGGTTTCTGTATGTGAGTGCTGAAGTCATGTTTTTGTGCAGTAAGGGTTATTAGCCTGGGTCAGTGTGTGTGAGTGCTGCAGACATGTTTTGTGCAGTACGGGTTAAAAGCCTGGGTTAGTGTGCCTGTGAGTGCTGCAGTCATGTTTTTTTTTCACAATGAGTTAAAAGCCTAGGTTCGTGTATGTGAGAGTGCTGCCGTCAGGTTTTAAAAAAAAACCTAGTTTGAAAGGGAAGTATGTTTTTGGTGTCAGGGGTGCAACTCAACCATCGTATAATACTTGTGTGATGCCGTTTTATTTGTTTTAAGGGACTTCCCTGAGGTGTGAATTAGATTCCAGCTTGTTAAGATGCCTCCGCTGCTGGGGCGTAGGAAGGCGTCAGTCATTTTTCAGAATGCAGTGCAGTACAGACCTGAATGAAGCTGTGACCAGAAGCCAAGCAGATTCTAGATCCTTTGCATTGCCGCTCAGGGCCTAAAAGCTAATAAAAGTCACTAAAGCAGTGCACACTTGTCTGAGGAAAACGGGAGCTGAAAACCGCTGAAACTGCTTTGTAGAAACATAGTCAGAGATTCTGCATGGGTCAGGCAGGCGTTATGTTTAAGTGTCCCTCTTTCTCGAAGAGCATCCATGTAAAACAATTGTTTTTCAAAGTCAATGGTTTAGTAGTGAGTTGGGAGCTGAGATGGTATTCACTGAATTGAGTCGTGTTGTTTCAGGGGTAATTATTAGTTTTTTCCTGGTGTGATGTTGACGATATTGTAATACTGAGTGAGTCATGAAGTTTGTTTCAATATGCCATACGCCTGTTGCTTCGCGCAATCAATCCCGGACGAGGCATCCTTTCCTCAGTGTTGTAAAATGTTCATAAAATAGAACATAGAACATAGAACATAGAACACTACAGCGCAGTACGGGCCCATCGGCCCTCGATGTTGCGCCGACCTCTGAAAACATCTGAAGCCTATCTGACCTACACTATTCCATTTTCATCCATATGTCTATCCAGTGACCACTTAAATGCCCTTAAAGTTGGCGAGTCTACTACTGTTGCAGGCAGGGCGTTCCACACCCCTACTACTCTCTGAGTAAAGAAACTGCCTCTGATATCTGCCCTATATCTATCACCCCTCAATTTAAAGCTATGTCCCCTCGTGTTTGTCATCACCATCCGAGGAAAAAGACTCTCACTGTCCACCCTATCTAACCCTCTGACTATCTTATATGTCTCTATTAAGTCACCTCTCAGCCTTCTCCTCTCTCACGAAAACAACCTCAATTCCCTGAGCCTTTCCTCGAAAGACCTTCCCTCCATACCAGGCAACATCCTAATAAATATCCTCTGAACCCTTTCCAAAGCTTCCACATCCTTCCTATAATGTGGTGACCAGTACTGCACGCAGTACTCCAGGTGCGGCCGCACCAGAGTTATGTACAGCTGCAGCATGACCTTGTGGTTCCGAAACTCATTCCCCCTGCTTCTAAAGGCGATCACACAATATGCCTTCTTAACAGCCCTATTAACCTGGGTGGCAACTTTCAGGGATTTATGTACCTGGATGCCGAGATCTCTCTGTTCATCTACACTACCAAGAATCTTGCCATTAGCCCTACTCTGCATTCCTGTTACTCCTTCCAAAGTGAACAACCTCACACTTTTCCGCATTAAACTCCATCTGCCACCTCTCAGCCCAGTTCTGCAGCTTATCTATGTCCCTCTGTGTCCTATAACATCCTTCAGCACTATCCACAACTCCACAGGCCTTCGTGTCATCTGCAAATTTACTCTCCCATCCTTCTACACCCTCTTCAGGTCATTTATAAAAATGACAAACAGCAGTGGCCCCAAAACAGATCCTTGCGGTACACCACTAGTAATCTGAACTCCAGGATGAACATTTGCCATCAACCACCACCCTCTGTCTTCTTTCAGCTAGCCAATTACTGATCCAAACCGCTAAATCACCTTCAATTCCATACTTCAATTCATTTGGGTTTCAATTTTTCTGGGTTTCGGTGAAGTACCGTAACAACCGTTGGGGTATGGTCTGTAATCGGAATATATGATAAAGGGCAAGGATTGGCCTGGAATTCAAGTTCCGAAGTGAAGGAAGGCCAATTATAATCAATTCAAATTTGATATAGCCAGCGTTGTTTCGGAGCAGAAACCTTTAGGTAAATATGTCAGAGAACAGTGTGCCATGTTCGCGAAGGAAATAGGGAGACGAAAGAACCAGCATGTTCCAATCAAGGAAAAGCGTGAGATCAACAAATCCAGTCAACTCTAGATATGGGGGGGGGGGGGGGGGGCGGGGTGGGTGTAAAACATTGGATCAGCAGAAAAATGGTGGACAGATTGACTGCTGGGTAATTAGGGTAATTAGTAATGATTTAAATTGTTTGTGCAGGTCCATGTCAAGGGCTGGTTTAGCTCACTCGGCTAAATCGCTGGCTTTTAAAGCAGACCAAGCAGGCCAGCAGCACGGTTCCATAGCCGTACCAGCCTCCCCGGACAGGTGCCGGAATGTGGCGACTAAGGGCTTTTCACAGTAACTTCGTTGAAGCCTACTCGTGACAATAAGCGATTTTCGTTTCATTTCATTTCATGACAGCTGTTCTTGTTAAGGGTGCAGTGGTTTATGATTCAGTGTTTTATTTTTACTTGCATTTAATTTGGGCAGTTCCTAAAGACTCGACAATACGTTTGAAGTGTCCCCCACCCTTCCACCGCCTTTAAACTAAGGGGCAGAGTGAATAACAGGTAAGCTCTTTCTTTCTTTCTCTTTTTTTTAATCTCGAGGGGATGACAGGGAAGGCAGTGCAATGCTCCTCCTGCAGAATGTTTGAGGTGGCGGACGCCGTCAGTGTCCCTGCTGATTTCAACTGTGGGAAGTGCACCCATCTCCAGCTCCTCCGAAACCGCATGAGGGAACTGCAGCTGGAGCTGGATGAACTTCGGATCATTCGGGAGGCAGAGGTTGTCAGGGATAGTAGCTTCAGGGATGTAGTTACTCCGAAAAATCAAGAAAGGTGGGTGACGGTGAGAGGGGCTGGGAGGAAACAGACAGTGCAGGGATCCTCTGTGGTCGTTCCCCTCAGTAACAAGTATACCGTTTTGGATACTGTTGAGGGGGACGACCTACCAGGGGCAAGGCACGGTGAATGGATCTCCAGCAATGACCCCCTCCCTGTGGCTAAGAAGGGATGGAGTGAGAGCAGGAGAGCAATAGTTTTGGGGACTCGATAGACAGAAAGACGGTTCTGTGGCAGCGAAAGAGACTCACGGATGGTATCTTGCCTCCGGGGTGCCAAGGTCCGTGACGTCTCAGACCGTGTTTTCAGAACCCTTAAGGGGGAGGGGTTACAGTCACAAGTCGTGCTACACATCGGTACCAACGACATAGGTAAGAGAAGAGATGGGGATTTAAAACAGAAATTTAGGGAGCTAGGGTGGAAGCTGAGAGCCAGGATAAACCAGGTTGTAATGTCTGGTTTGTTGCCGGTGCCACGTGCTAGTGAGGTAAGGAACAGGGAGAGAGTGCAGATAAACACGTGGCTGCAGGGATGCTTTAGGAGGAAGGGTTTCAGGTACCTGGATAATTGGAGCACATTCTCGGTAAGGCTGAACCTGTACAGGCAGGGCGCTTTGCACCTGAACAAGAGGAGCACCAATATCCTGGGTGGGAAATTTGCGACGGCTCTTCGGAAGGGGGGTGGGGTGCGGATAAACTAATTTGTCAATGGGCTTGGAAAACGAGCTGTAGTCCAGAATCCAATGTTGAGAGTGGTGAGGCACTGAGGAGGGTATCAAGGTCGCAGTGTGTACGGACAGAAAGAAAGGTGGGTTGACGTCTGTCTGCTTCAATGCAAGGAGCATCCGGAATAAGGTAGGTGAACTTGGAGCGTGGATTGGTACTTGGGACTACGATGTTGTGGCCATTACGGAGACATGGTTAGAACAGGGACAGGAATGGTTGTTGGTAGTTCCGGTGTGCAGATGTTTCAGTCAGAGTAGAGATATAGGTCGAATACTTGGGATGGGGCAGTTTATGAACATTGTGTTCAAGAGGGTTTCCTGACACAATATACGGATAGCCTGACAAGGGGCGGGAAAGCACATTGTATTTGGTACTGGGTAATGTACCGGACCAAGTGTTAGATTTGTTTGTGGGAGAGCACTTTGGCGATTGTGACCACAATTCGGTGTATTTCACTATTGCAATGGAGAGGGATGAGGCCATACGGCAGGGCAAGGTCTATAATTGGGGGAGAGGTAATTATGGTGCGATTAGGCAAGAATTAGGCAGCATACGATGTTAACAGAAACTGTCAGGTAAGGCACAAATGAAAAGTGGAGCTTGTGCAAGGAACAAATAATGCATGTCCTTGATAGGTATGTCCCTGTCAGGCAGGGAGGACATGGCCGTGTGAGGGAGCCATGGTTCACAAAAGATGTTGAATGTCTTGTCAAGAGGAAAAAGGAAGAGTATGTAAGGATGAGAAAACAAGGTACAGTTGGGTAGTTTGATGGTTACAAGGTAGGATGGAATGAGCTTAAAGAAAGGGCTCAGGAGAGCTAGGAGGGGGCATGAGACGTCCTTGGCGGGGCGGATCAAAGAAAACCCCAAGGATTTTTACTCTTATGTGACAAGTAAAAGAATGACTAGGGTGAGTTTAGTGCCGGCCAAGGACAGTAGTGGGCACTTATGCATGGAGTCAGAAGAAATAGGAGAGGCCTTGTATGAATACTTTTCTCCGGTGTTTACCAAGGAGTGGGGCCATGTTTTTGAGGATGAGTGTGTGATACACGCGGGTAGGCTAGGGGCAGGTAGATGTTCTGAGGAATGATGTATTAGCAACTTTGAAAAACCTGAGGGTCTACAAGTGCCCTGCGCCAGATGGGATATATCAAAGGGTACTTTGGGAGGCAAAGGATAAGATTGCAGAGCCATTGGCTTTGATCTTTGTTCCTCACTGCCCACGGGGATAGAGCCAGACGACTGGAGAGTGGCGCCTGTTGTTCCTCTGTTCAAGAAAGGGAATAGGAATAACCCTGGTAAGTATAGGCCAGTTAGTCTTACTTCGGTGGTCGGTAAGTTAATGGAAACGCTCCTGAAGGATAGAATTCATAACTATTTGGAAAGATGCAGCTTAATCCGGGACAGTCAACACGGATTCGTGAAGGGTAAGTCTTGCCTCACAAATATGATTGAATTCTATGAGGAGGTAACTAATTGTGTAGATGAAGGACGAGCAGTTGATGTCGTATACATGGATATTAGTAAGGCGTTTGGTTAGGGCCCACATGGTCGGCTCATGAAGAAACTAAGGAGATGTGGGATAGAGGGAAATTTGGTCAATTGGATAGTTACTAGCTATTACATAGACGACAGAGGGTGGTGGCAGGTGGAAAATGTTCAGACTGGAGACCAGTTACCAGTGGTGTACCAGAGGGATCAGTGCTGGGTCCTCTGCTATTTGTGAGTTTCATCAATGAATTGGAGGGTGAAGGGTGGGTCAGTAAATTTGCTGATGACACCAAGATTGGTGGAGTAATGGGTGAGGTGGCGGTCTGTTGTAGGCTGCAAAGAGACATTGATGGTTGCAGAGCTGTGCCGAAAAATGACAGATGGAATATAACCCTGATAAGTGCGAGGTGATTCATTTTGGTACAAAAAAGTTCAATGCGGATGACAAGGTCAACGGCAGGGTTCTGGGGAATGTGGAGGAACGGAGAGATCTTGGAGTTCATGTCCACAGATCTCTGAAGACTGCCACTCAAGTGGACAGAGCCGTGAAGAAGGCTTATAGTGTGTTCGCGTTTATTAACATGGGGCTTGAGTTTAAGAGCCACGGGGTTATGGTGCAACTATGCCTGACCCTGGTGAGACCACATTTGGAGTATTGTGTGCATTTCTGGTCACCTCACTATAGAAAGGCTGTGGAAGCATTGGAAATTGTTGCCTTATGCTGCCTGGTTTGCAAGATAGGTCTTAGGAGGAAAGGTTGAGGGAGCTCGGGCGTTTCTCTTTAGAGCGGAGTAGGATGAGAGGCGACTTAATAGAGGTTTATATGATGATGGGGGGATAGATAGAGTGAACGTGCAGAGACTATTTCCTCGGGTGGATGTACCTGTTACAAGGGGGGCATAACTATAAGATTCAGGGTGGGAGATATAGGAGGGATATCCGAGGTAGAGTCTTTACTCAGAGAGTGATTAGGGTGTGGAATTGACTGCCCGCTGTGATAGTGGAGTCGGACATTTTTTGTACTTTCAACCGGTTATTGGATAGGCACATGGAACACACCAGAATGACAGGGTGTGGGATAGTTTGATCTTGGATTCGGTCAATGCTCGGCACAACATCGAGGGCCGAAGGCCCTGTTCTGTGCTGTGTTGTTCTATGCCCTATCAGTCCTGGTAGCATCCTCGTAAATCTCTTCCGAATTCTTGCAAGTTTAAGAATACCCTACCTATGATAGGGTGACCATAATTGAACACAGTATTCCATGTGTGCTCTTACGAATGACTTGTACAATTTCAGCGGGACGTCCCAACTCCTGAGTTCAATATTCTGACCAATAATACCTAACATGCTGAATGCATTTTTCACGACCCTCCCCACCTGCGACTCCACTTTCTAGGAACTATTAACCTGTGCCTCTAGATCTCTTTGTTCAGTAACTCTCCCCAACTCCCTACCATTAACTGAATAGGTCTTACCCTGATTTGATCTAACAAAATGCATCACCTCAAATTTATCAAAATTAAACTCCATCTGCCATTCACCGGCCTACTGACCCAATTTTTCAAGATCCTGGGGCAATCTTACTATCTACTATGTCACCAATCGTGGCGTCACCTCCAAACGTACACATCATGTCTCGTACATTCTCATCCAAATCATTAATATATAATACAAATAGGAGTGTGCCCAGCACCGATCCCTGAGGCACACCGCTGGTCACAGGCCTCCAGTTTGAAAAACTACCCTCCACGACCGCCGTTTGGCTTCGGTCGTCAGGCTAATTTTGTCTCCAATTGGCTACCTGACCCTGGATTCCGTGAGTATGAACCTTATGCAACAACCTACCATGGTCCCTTGACAACGGTGACTGCACTGCCTTGATCTACATTCTTGTTTCCCGATTCAAAAAACTCAATGAAATTGTTAAGACATGACTTTCCCCTTCCAAAGCCAATCTGATTTTCCCTAATACGCCCTTGTCTGTCTAAATGCCTGTTGACCCTGTCCCTCACAATACCTTCCAACAACTTACCCACTACTGATGTAAGGCTAACCGGTCTGTAGTTCCCACGCATATCCCTACAGCCCTTCTGAATGAATGACACAACATTTGCGACATTCCACTCTTCAGGAACCTGTCCTGTTGCTGCCGATGATTCAAATATCTCAGCTCGGTGGCCGGCAATTTTCTCTCTAGCCTCCCACAACGTCCTGAGATACATTCAATCAGGTCGCGGGTATTTATCTGTCTTCATGCGTTTTAATACTTCCATCCCGTCCTTCTCTGCAGTATTCACACTCCTCAAGACGTCACTTGTATTTCCTCAATTCCCCAATGGGGGGCTATAGAACAGTCCTGCAACAGTAAATACTGACGAGAAATATTAATTTAAGACCTCTCCCATCCCTTCTGGATCTCCACATAGATTACCTTGTTTATCCTTAAGAGGCCCAACCCTCTCCCAGTTCACCCTTTTACCCTTCATGTATCAGCAAAAGCTGTTTGGATTTTCCTTTGTCGTATCTGCCAATACTAGCCCATGCCCCCTTTTTCCCTTCTGATTTGTCCCTTAACTCTACTCAGGCAATAGGGCAGCATGGTGGCACAGTGGTCGCATTGTCCCAGGTTCGATCCCGGCTCTGGGTCACTGGTCCTATCCATGCCTTGAGTTCATTTGCCTTGCCCGTGAGGCTCCTTGCATTGAAATAAATGCAGTTCAATCTGTTTCTCTGCCCTTCACTTTTCTCCTTACTGACTTTTGTTTCTATTCTCTATTTACTATCTTCCAACTTCCTCCATTGGTTCTCATCACCCTTTTTGGAGATATGGTCACGCAGATGGGTGAGTGCTGTTGACGTAAAACCCGACTTTGTGCAGGATTGATGGTGACTGAACTTTCGGGAGAAAGAAGATATGAAGACTTTAAAATCCACAGCCTCTGACCCACTCGTTCAGACACACCACTGATGTGGTTATTCACTCTGCATGAAAGCAAATATTTAATCCTGTCGCTGTTGATTTTAGGGAATTGGAGATATTAATACGCTCGAGCACCTAGCTGAGATAGTTCAATGGTTGTGTTTCTCTTGTTATTATTGCAGGTGGAAATTTACTCTCCATCTGTAGAGGGTCCTTGCTTGGGACATTTCAAACCCTGGAACCATTTTTATGTAATGTTATACGGGTAGGAACTTTCCATCAGCATTTAAAGAGGTGCGAATGGCATTCATAGGAATCATAGTATTTACAGCGCAGACGGAGGCCGTTCAGCCCATCGAATCTCGTCCGGCCCTTACAAAGAGCACACAACTCAAGTCCACGTGTCTACTCTATACCCGTAAATCAGTAACCCCCATTTAACATTTTTGGAGACTAAGGGCAATTTAGCAATGGCAAATTTAGCATGGGCATATTACCATGGCCAATCCACCTAAACGCACATCTTTGGACTATGGGAGGAAACTGGAGCACCCGGGGGAAACCCACGCAGACACGGGAAGAACGTGCTGACTCCGCATAGACAGTAACCAAGCCGGGAATCGAACCTGGGACCGTGAAGCTGTGAAGCCACTGTGCTAACCATTATGCTACCGTGCTGCCGTATTGCACGCAAACAAATGTTGCCTTTTCACACCTTATCATCAAGGTTGAGATGAGTAATCATGGCTTTGAAAAAAAACAGCCCTTGTCTCGAGTACGGCATCAATGATTCCTCACAATTTCTTGTCGTAACGGAAATTAAGGCAAAAGCAATCAGTCGTTTGGAGTCATGATTTGGATAAATGAAAATTATTGTCCTGAACTCCCCATCATTACAGCCTTGGGAGATTACTTCACGTTAAACAGGCGTTTCACCACTTCCCCATTTCAATTTCCTGACATTGAAACCGTTGTATTTTGCTTCCTGCTGTGAGGGAGGTTTTTTTGTTGGGAGAGGAAACAGACACCCACAAAATAACTACCGGGAATTTCATTATTGTCATTGCGATCAACCCTAACCCTAATCCCATCACTTTCGTATTATCTGCAAACTTGGTAATGGTAGACTCACTTTCTTCTTCCAGTATTATTAATATAGATTATACATAATTCTGGGCCCAGCGCGGATCCCCGTGGCACTCAGTATTTACATGCTGCCAGCCTGAAAATGATCCTCTGCTCCCAAATCTCTGTTTTTATCAGTTACACAATCCTCTATCCAGGCAAAATATCACCCCCAACGCCATGGCTTCTTACTTTTTTAAGTAGCCTTCTGTGTGATACCTTATAGAACATAGAACAGTACAGCACAGAACAGGCCCTTCGGCCCTCGATGTTGTGCCGAACAGTGATCACCCTACTTAAACCCACGTAACCCGTATCCCAACAATCCCCCCATTAACCTTACACTACGGGCAATTTAGCATGGCCAATCCACCTAACCCGCACATCTTTGGACTGTGGGAGGAAACCGGAGCACCCGGAGGAAACCCACGCACACACGGGGAGGACGTGCAGACTCCACACAGACAGTGACCCAGCCGGGAATCGAACCTGGGACCCTGGAGCTGTGAAGCATTGATGCTAACCACCATGCTACCGTGAGGCCCCTTATGTATGTTTTAAGAATATTGCCATCCTACTGTGCCAGGTAATACATCTAAAGCATCTTATTTTGTTGCTCCCGATATGCATTATGTCTTATTCTGTCAATCTCTGACTCATACTGGTTTTTTTTGGACTGAGTTAGCTCAAAGCAGAAGTAGAAGTGTTTGCAGTACGGGTGAGGGGATGTGATCAAAAATCATCCAATATAGTGGATCTGATTCATAATTGCGTTTTATTTCCTCCGGTTCATTTTCCAAAACACAGAGTGCAATTTGGTGTCTGCATTTCCAGCGAATCCGAATAGGAGCTTGGAAAACTCCGAAAGGTAGTGGCACCACTGCCTTCAGGCACCGTTCTCCAGATGTTCCGAATCGAATTCTATAGTTGGTAATTGGTATGGTGAAAGTTAACTTGTTTATTCAGTGCCTAAATTGGTCGACTCTATGACTAATACTGCGGTACACACACCTGTCTGGTGTGTTAGCAATGTCTTCCCCCAGTATAACATGTACCTGGCCTCGTGTGTTTAGCAGCAGGAAGTTTAGGAGTAGACACATTCCATTCTGCAAGTTGCTAATTTGACAAATAGTAGAGATTGAAATTTTACATTTTAAGTCGGAGAAAAATATGGACGGAATGGTAGATATTTAAGAGTCGGGTCAATAATTCTCTGCCACGAAGTTTCAGCAGTGAGAAAATAAGACTCCAACAGAACGGTACATCTTTTCGGGATAAATCAGGCAGTGAGGGGAAACATTAACTTGAAATAAACACCGAAGAAATTTGTAAAGATCACTGATGGGATTGGTCAACTTTCCAAATGCAGCCAAGATGTCTCAAAACATAATAAAAGGGTGAAATTTGAATTGTCGAGAATGAAAGCAAGAAATGTTACTAAAGGAATAAAGAACAATTGTTTATGGTAAGATATTCGTGTTCATAGCAGATGTGTTTGTCAAAGTAAAGCAGAGATTAGACATGCTGTTAAGGGAAAAATGTACAGCTGTTTGACTGTACTGTACTTCACATTCACCCTCACGAGATACCAAAGGAACACTCTTGGATTTAATAGCTTAGCTTTATTTACAGGCTGTTGCGAGGGCTCACAACATTTATATTATGACACCAAGAGGCCCAGATTCAAGAATGGTGCAAATAGTTATACTTTTGAGATTTCATTAGAGGGAATTAGCAGATACCAGACATTTGTTTCTAGTTATCGATATCCAATTATAACTATCGATTCAGGTTACATCATGCACAGCATATGCGACTACTTAACCGATCACATGAAAGGCCCCCATGCTTACTTAAACTATCCAATCAGTGCAAAGGAACTTATGATGGTTTGTTACTTGAGTGATATTGCTGGTCTTATATCTGAGTGTAGTCATTAAATATTCTCAATCCCATTTGCTATTCGCAGACATACTGGAGCCGTCACAATGGTACCTTCTTAGATATTGCAGAATGCACCTTGAATTGTAACATATGGAGTATTTCTGCCTGAAATCTGGCTTCTGAGAGACACGCTGGGTCATTGTGTAATCTGTCACACATAGTAATTCCATAGCCTGAAATTGAATAATTCAACTTATCCAGTGAAATGGTGTAACTGCAGGTTTTCCCAAATGGTTGCAGTGTACTCTCTCCTATCTGTCGATGCCCACATTGTTCACTTCAGATGCATAGGTCTTTATCCGGTTCGTAAATTCTAACTTGTTGAGTACCACAGGGTCACGTTTGGCGCCTTAACTACTTTTATTCCATTTGAGTACCTAAAACAGACGGATCACATGTATAACTTAGAAACCCAACTTGAGAGGTGGCGGACAGATTAATAGGCTGCGGTAGTCTAGTCATATCGTCTCGAGGATAAAAATGAAGCGACCTAGCGTAATGCACTTGGGGCCGAGGATCGAAACCCACCACTGCTCATGGTTACATTGAATTCAATAAAAATCTGGAATTACAGCTCAAATCATGGCCATAGAATTAGCATTGATTTTCGAAAACAAATTCCATCTGATTCATTATTATCCTTTAGGGAAGTGAATCTCCAGTCTTACCTTACCTGGTCTGGCCGACATATGACCTCAACGATCTGAAGGATCCCTCACTTCCCTCTCAAATGGCCGAGCAAACCTTTTTGGGGCGAATTGTACAGCTATTCAACTATGGTTTACTTCACCCTCACGCTCACGAGAGACCAGACGAGACTCTTGGAGTTTCGAACAAGGCCTTTTATTCCATTTATTGCTGGGCTGGTGGCGTCTGGAGATAGGACAATAGGGAACTCTGCTACCCGCTCTGTTCAGACTTCTCATTCAGATAGAGGACATTTAAAAGTTCCAATCACTTCTTATTGGTATTCTATGCTCAATCAGGACTATCGATTCGGTTTACATCGTGCAGATCATGTGAGAATAATTAAGCAATCGCATTAAGGTTTTGCATGTTTAATTATATTATCAAAGAACAAAGAACAAAGAAAGGTACAGCACAGAAACAGACCCTGCGGCCCTCCAAACATGCGCCGACCATGCATCCCGTCTAAACTAAAATCACCTACACTTCCGGTGTCCTTATCCCTCTATTCCCAGCCAATTCATGTATTTGCCAAGATGGCCCTTAAACGTCACTATCGTCCCTGCTTCCACCAGCTCCTCCGGCAGTGAGTTCCAGGCACCCACTACCCTCTCTGTATAAAAACTGGCATCGTACATCTCCTCTAAATCTTGACCATCGCACATTAAAGCTATTCCTCCTTGTAATTGACCCCTCTACCCTGGTAAAATGTCTCTGACTATCCACTCTGCCTGTGCTCCTCATAATTAAATTTTGTGGACCTTTATCGGGTCGCCCCTCAGCCTCCTTCGTTCCAGTGAGAACAAACAAAGTTTATTCACCCTCTCATTATAGCTAATGCCCTCCATACCAGGCAACATCCTGGTAAATCTCTTCTGCACCCTCTCGAAAGCATCCACATCATTCTGGTAGTGTGGCGACCAGAATTGAACACTATACTCCAAGTGTGGCCTAACTCGTGTTCTATACAGCTGCAACATGACTTGCCAATTTTTATACTCAATGCCCCGGCCAATGAAGGCAAGCATGCCTTGTGCCTTCTTGACAACCTTCTTGACTACCTTCTCCACCTGTGTTACCCCTTTTAGTGACCTGTGGACCAAGATCTCACTGACTGTTAATACACTTGTTAATACAATTCACTGTATCCATCAGTTCAAGGGTAGATGGAGTCATAGAATAGCCTCTTATAGTGATACAGGGCACAAAAGGCTCGTCGGACTATCGTATCTACGGCAGTCAAAAACAACCATATAACCATTCTAATCCCCTTTTGCAGAACTTGATCCACAGTCTTGTCTGTCCTGCGATCACAAGTGCACTACTAAATACTTCTTAAATATAATGAGGGTCTCTGCCTCCATCTCTATTTCAGGTAGCGAATTCTAATCTCCCAACACAATCTGGAGAAAAAATGTTTTTTTCTCTAACCTCCTCTGAACCTTCTGCCCCTATCCTTAAATTTACAACCGCTGGTTATTGACAAATTCTACAACAGGAAAGGCTTGTACCTGTCTACTCCATTTGTGCCTCTCATAATTTTCTACATCTGAATCATTCCCTGTTCGGTCATCCAACTCCACGGAAAATAATCCAAGACTAATCAGTCTCTATTCACAACGGAAACTCACCAATAAGGGCACCATTCTGGTAAATCTGCTGTGGATCCTTTCGACTGCTGTCGCCTACTTCCTCTAATGCGGATTCCAGAATTCCACACAAGATATGTTGTGTTACTATTACTGATATTGGAAGTTCGATATCTGATGCCATCAATCACTTTCCTCCCTGTTGTTCACTGGCTTCTTTCGAGGTATCGATGCTATCCATCATCAGCTCCCTGTAATTACCGGCAGACATCCTGGAACCAAAGCAAATGGTGGACGGTCCAAAATTTGCACAGGGCTAAATCGCTGGTTTTGAAAGCAGACCAAGGCAAGCCAGCAGCATGGTTAAATTCCCGTACCAGCCACCCTGAACAGGCGCCGGAATGTGGCGACCAGAGGCTTTTCACAGTCACTTCATTCGAAGTCTTGAGAGATCTTGAGAGTTAACATCTGGTTTGTTCCTTGGGGGTGTCGTCTTACAATATGCAGCTTAGTTGAACAACTTGTATGTGGAACACAGATTGATAAAGTAGTGTTAACCACTTCAGCACTTATTGGATAATTAAAGTTTTTAAAACGAATTTCTAATTAATTCCGATACAACAATTTTTCGCTTCATTACTTTCCGTCCAATTCGGAATTGTCAATAAATGCTGGCACAAACACCGACACCACACGTCATCACAAGAAACCAAAACACCGTTGAAATATAAACTATTTAAATTTGCGTGCTGTGCATTAAACATGTATAAACTGAACCAAATGCGGGTCAGGTCTGTTGATTACGAGTAGGGGACTTAAGAACATAAGAAATAAGAACTAGGCGCAGGAGTAGGCCATCTGGCCCCTCGCGTCTGCTACGCCATTCAATGAGATCATGGCTGATCTTTTGTGGACTCAGCTCCACTTTCCAGCCCGAACACCATAACCCTTAATCCCTTTATTCTTCAAAAATCTATCTCAATATACCTCAAAAACATTTAAAGGAGGAGCATCAACTGCTTCACTGGGCAAGGGATTCCATAGATTCACAACCCTTTGGGTGAAGAAGTTCCTGCTAAACTCAGTCCTAAATCTACTTCCCTTATTTTGAGGCTGTGCCCCCAAGTTCTGCATTTACCCACCAGTGGAAACAACCTGCCCGCATCTATCCTATCTTTTCCCTTCATAATTTTCTATGTTTCTATAAGATAACCCCCTTCTAAATTCCAATAAGTACAGTTCCAGTCTACTCAACCTCTCCTCGTAATCCAACCCCTTCAGCTCTGGGATCAACCTTGTGAATCTCCTCTGCACACCCTCAAGCGCCAGTATGTCCTTTCTCAGGTAAGGAGACCAAAATTGAACACAATATTCCAGGTGTGGCCTCACTAACATCTTATACAATTGCAGCATAATCTCCCTAGTCTTAAACTCCATCCCTCTAACAATGAAGGACAGCATTCCATGTTTTAAGATTTTTGTAATTTAAATAATAATCACTTTTGCCTGTATTCCTACCAAAATGGATAACCTCACATTCGTCAACATTGTGTTCCATCTGCCAGACTCTAACCCGTTCACTTAACCCATCCAGGTCCCTCTACAGACTTCCTTTATCCTCTGTTCTTTTTGCTTCACCTTTCATCTGAGTGTCGTCTGCAAACTTGGACACATTGCCCTTGGTCCCCATCTTCAAATCATCTATGTAAATGTTTGTTGAATTTGTTTAATGATTTTCTGAAGCGCCGTTGTGGATGGAAAGACTGATAACAACTATAAGAGAGTAGACACGTTCTGGCATACTCAATTTGATGTTAGCTAATAGGAACCAGAGAGACCAACACAGCCTGGCAGGAGAAGGATGGTTACAACTTGTAACAATGAGAGGCTGGCGGATGAATACATTGATGGGAGATGTGAATAATTGCACAGCCAATGACATATATTCCAACGCACATGCGTTCAATTCGAGTGCAGAGGCAAAGCGACATGCCAATAATTAGTGTTTTCAATTGGCTATATTGTTCAGAATTACGGAAACGCAATATTATTTTTTGGAATCAAACTGATTAATTTGTTTGATTTTACTTAATTATCTTGTGTGCCATCCATTGTCTTCTGTTTCACAATTATCGTGAATGCTTCTGTGTGTTACAGATGAACTCTCGCCACCGACCAATAAAAAGGTCCCAGATTCTGGTGGAAAGGCAAACGATACAGACGTTCTTATTTCCAGCCAAGGTGAAATCCGCCTCACTGGAAGAACATTTCAGTTATGTAAAGGAGAGAACAGAAAATGTGTTCAGTCTCTTAATGTCGATGCAGACAATGTAGCATTTACCATCAATATTAAGGGAAATAATTCTACAGGATATTATAGTTCCCAATATGAATCATACGTTCTACTAGGCCTTAAGATTCCCCCATTCAGTGAATATGTTGAGATTATTTTAAATGTCAGGACAGACGCCGATCAAAACAAGGTTTGCGTATGAACAGGAGTATGTGTGTATGTATGTGTGTGTGGATGTGTTTTTGTGAGTGTGGAGGACGGTCTGTGTGAGTATCAGTGCTTATGTGTGAGGAGGAGTGTATTTGTGTGTAATGTGAGGAGATGTGTGTCTCAGCAGGAGTGTGTGTGAGAAGTTTGTGTGTTCATGAGGAGCAGTGTGTGTGTGTGCGTGCGTGAAGAGGGAGTGGGTGCGAGTGAGGATTGTGTGTGTGAGGAAGTGCGCGTGTCAAGAGGAATGTATATGAGGAGGAGAGTGTGTGTGAGTAGAAGCGTTCGTGTGCGGGGAGGAGTGAGTATTTGTACCATGTGTCTCTGTGAGGAGAAGGATTTGTGTGCGACGAGGAGAGTGTGTATGGTGGAGTGTGTTTGAGGAGGAAAGTATGCGTGAGGAGGAGTCTGTGAGCTCGAAGAGTAGCGTGTGGGCGTGAGGAGGAGTTTTTGTGTGCGAGGAGTGTGTTTCTCTGTGAGTAGGTGTGTCTGTGAAGAATGCATACGTGAGGAGTTCGTGTGCGTGAGGAGGACTGTGTGTAAGAAAGAGTGAGTGTGCATGAGGAGCAGTGTGTGAGGAGGAATATGTGTGTGGCAAGTGCCTCTGTGAGGAGGATGTGTGCCCAATGAGGAGTGCGTGTATGAACAAAGAACAGAAAACAATAAAAGAACAGAGAACAAAGAACGAAGAACAAAGAACAAAGAACAAAGAACAAAGAACAAAGAACAAAGAACAAAGAGCAAAGAACAAAGAACAAATAAAAATACAGCACATGAACAGGCCTTTCGGACCTCCAAGCCTGTGCCCACCATGCTGCCCGTCTAAACTAAAATATTCTACACTTCCTGGGTCCGTATCCCACTATTCCCATCCTATTCATGTTTTTGTCAAGATGCCCCTTAAATGTTACTATCGTCCCTGCCTCCGGCACCTCCTCTGGCAGCGAGTTCCAGGCAGCCACTAACCTCTGTGTAAAAATCTTGCCTCCTTAATCTCCTCTAAAGCTTGCCCCGCGCACCTTAAACCTATGCCCCCAAGTAATTGATACCTCAACCCTGGGAAAAAGCCTCTGACTGTCCACTCTCTCTATGCAGTTAACACAAGAAGCTGAGAGTAGTGAGGTCATGAGTAAGGTTTCAAAGTTGCAGGAGTGTACCGGCAGGAGGGAAGGTGGTCTAAATTGCGTCTACTTCAAAGCCAAGAGCATCCGGAATAAGGTAGGTAAGCTTGCGGCATGGGTTAGTACCTGGGACTTCAATGTTGTGGCCATTTCGGAGACATGGATAGAGCAGGGCGAGGAATGGTTGTTGCAGGTGCCTGGGTTTAGATATTTCAGTAAGTTCAGGAAAGGTGGTAAGAGAGGGGGAGGGGTGGCATTGTTAGCCAAGGACAGTATTACGGTGGCTAAGAGGACATTTGATGAGGACTCGAATACTGAGGTATAATGGGCTGAGTTAAGAAACAGGAAAGGAGAGGTCACCCTGTTAAGGCTTTTCTATAGGCCTCCGAAAAGTTCCAGAAATGTAGAGGAAAGGATTGGAAAGATGATTCTGGATAGGAGCGAAAATAACAGGGTAGTTTTTATGGAGGATTTTAACTTTCCAAATATTGACTGGAAACACTATAGTTCGAGAACTTTAGATGGATCCGTTTTTGTCCAATGTGTGCAGGAGGGTTTCCTGATGCAGTATGTCGATAGGCCAACAAGAGGCGAGGCCGTATTAGAGTTGGTACTGGGTAATGAATCAGGACAGGTGTTAGATTTGGAGGTAGGTGAGCATTTTGGTGATAGTGACCACAATTCGATTACGTTTACATTAGCGATGGAAGGGGATAGGTATAAAACGCAGGGCAAGAGTTATTGCTGGGGGAAAGGTAATTATGATGCGATGAGGCAAGACTTAGAATTCATCGCCTGGAGAGGAAAACTGCAGGGGATGTACACAATGGAAATGTGGAGCACGTTCAAGGAACAGCTACTAAGTATGGAACTGTTAGGCAGGGAGGAAGTGGTCGAGTGAGGGAACCATGGGTTACTAAAGCAGTTGAAACACTTGTCAAGAGGAAGAAGGAGGCTTATGTGAAGATGAGACCTGATGGTTCAGTTGGGTCGCTTGAGAGTTACAAGTTTGCTAGGAAGGCTCTAAAGAGAGAGATAAGAAGAGCGAAGCGAGGACATGAGAAGTCTTTGGCAGGTAGGATCAAGGATAACCCTAAAGCTTTCTATAGGTATGTCAGGAATAAAAGAATGACTAAGGTAAGAGTAGGGCCAGTCAAGGACAGTAGTGGGAAGTTGTGCGTAGAGTCCGAGGAGATAGGAGAGGTGCTAAACGAGTATTTTTCGTCAGTATTCACACAGGAAAAAGACAAAGTTATAGAGGAGTAGACGGAGATACAGGCTACTAGACTAGAAGGGCTTGAGGTTCATAAGGAGGCGGTGTTAGCGATTCTGGAAAGTGTGAAAATAGATACGTCCCCTGGGCCGGATGGGATTTATCCTAGGATTCTCTGGGAAGCTAGGGAGGAGATTGCTGAGCCTTTGGCTTTGATCTTTAAGTCATCATTGGCTGCAGGAATAGTGCCAGAGGACTGGAGGATAGCAAATGTTGTCCCCTTGTACAAGAAGGGGAGTAGAGATAACCCTGGTAACTATAGACCAATGAGCCTTACTTCTGTTGTGGAAAAAGTCTTGGAAAGGTTTATAAGAGATAGGATGTATAATCATCTGAAAAGGAATAATTTGATTAGAGATATGATTAGAAAATAGCTAACGTTTCGAGTCCGATGACTCTTTCTCAAAGCTGACAAAGAGCTTTGACAAAGAGTCATCGGACTTGAAACGTTAGCTCTTTTCTCTCTTGACAGATGCTGCCGGACTTGCTGAGATGTTCCAGCGTCTTCCCTTTCGTTTCAGATTCCAGCATCCGCAGTAATTCTTTTTTTCTAGTGAGAAATGACCTCCCCTTCACAAAATCGTGCTGCTTCTCGCTCATACGTCCATTTGCTTCCAAATGAATGTGATCTATGAATCACGAAGTATTTTCTCCAGTAATGTTCCTACCATTGACGTAAGGCTCACCGGCCTGCAATTCCCTGGATTATCCTTGCTACCCTTCTAAACAAAGGAATAACATTGGATATTCTCCAGTCCTCCGGAACATCACCTGAAGACAGTGAGGATCCAAAGATTTCTGTCAAGGCCTCTACAATTTCCTCTCTTGCCTCCTTCTGTATTCTGGGGTAGAACCCATCAGGCACTGAGGACTAATCCACAATAATATTTTTCAAGACGACCAACACCTCGTCTTTTGGGATCTCAATGTGACCCAGGCTATCTACACACCCTTCTCCAGACTAAACATCCACCATTTCCTTCTCTTTGGTTGATACTGATGCAAAGTATTTATTTAATACCTCGCCCATTTCCTCTTGCTCCACACATAGATTCCAAATGTCCTTAGCCTTCTGAGAAAGTCGAGTTGTTGGTGGGCTTTCTTAACTATAGTGTCGGCATCGGGGGACCAGGACAGGCTGTGGGTGATCTGGACACCGAAAAACCTGAAGCTCTCGACCCTTGCTATTACGTTCCCATTGATGTAGACAGGGGCATGTTCTCCACTGCACTTCCTGAAGTCAATGACAATCTCCTTCATTTTGTTTACGTTGAGGAAGAGATTATTGTTGCCGCACCAGTTCACCAGATTCTCTACCTCATTCCTTTACTCTGATCCGACCCATTACCCATCAATTCATTTTCAGATCCCATCCCTCAGTATCTTCTCCAACAGTTTGCCATCCACGAACGCCAAGCTCACAGGTCTATAATTCCCTGGATTATCCCCGCTACACTTCGTAACCAAACGGACAACATTAGCAATTCTCCAGTCCTCCGGGACCTCAGCCATGCTCAAGGATGCTGCAAAGATAGCTGTTAAGGGCCCAGCTATTTCGTCCCTCGCTTCCCTCAGGAACCTGGGATAGATCCCATCCGGACCTGTTGACTTGTCCACCTTAATGCCTTTTAGAATACCCAAAACTGCCCCATTCCTTATGCCGACTTGACCTAGAGTGTTTAAAGATCCATCCCTAGCTTCAACATCCGTCATGTTCCTCTCATTGGTGAATACCGATGCAAAGTGCTCATTAAACATCTCACGCATTTCCTCTAACTCCACGCATAAATTCCCTCTTTTGTCTTTGAGTGGGCCAATCCTTTCTCCAGTTACCCATCTTGCACATCACATACGAATAAAAGGCTTTGGGATTTTCATTAACACTGTTAGCCAAAGATATTTCATGACCCTTTTTCGGCCTCTTTGTTGCGCGTTTGAGATTTGTCCTACTTTCCCGATATTCCTCCAAGGCTTCAACAGCTCTAAGTCGCCTAGAACTTATGTATGCTTCCTTTTTCATTTTAGCTAGTCTCACAATTCCACCCGTCAGCCATGGTTCCCTAATCTTGCCATTTCTATCCCTCATTTTCACAGGGACATGTCTGTCCTGCACTCTAATCGACCTTTCCTCAAAAGACTCCCACATTTCAAATGTGGATTTACCCTTGAACAACTGATCCCAATCCACATTCCTTAGCTCCTGCCGAATGTTGTTATACTTGGCCTTTCCCCAATGTAGCACTCTTCCTTTCGGACCTCCCAGCTTTGTCCATGACTATTCTAAAACTTACGGAATTGTGATCGCTATTCCCAAAGTAATCAACAACTGAAACTTCAACCACCTGCAGGGATCATTCCCCAAACCGGGTCAAGTATGGCCCCTTCACGAGTTGTGCTATTTACACACTGCTCTAAAAAAAGCTCTCCTGGATACTCCTGACACATTCTGTTCCATCTACGCCGCCAACATTCCATGAGTCCCAGTCAATATTGTGGAAGTTAATGTCTCCCATCACGACCACCCTAATGCTCCTCCACTTTTCTATAATCTGTCTACATATGTGTACCTCTACTTCACGCTCGCTTTTGAAATGAGAATGAAAATGACGATGAAAATCACTTATTCGAGTAGGCTTCAATGAAGTTACTCTGAAAAGCCCCTAGTCGCCACATTCCGCCTCTTGTCCGGGGAGGCTGGTACCGTGCTCCTGTCCTGCTTGGTCTGGTTTAAAGGAAAGCAATTTAGCACAGAGAGCTAAACCAGCCCCCGGGAGTCCCATAGTAAATTCCCTACAATGTTACTGCACCCTTCCTATTTCTTAGCTCTACCCATATTGCCTCAGTGCTCGAATCCTCCATCGTGCGCTCCTTAATCACAGCTGTGATATCATCTCTGACCAGTAATGCACTCCTCAACACCTTTTACCTCCTTCTATATCCCTCCTGAAGCACCTATACCCTGGGATATTTAGTTGCCAGTCTGGCCCTTCCCTCAACCAAGTCTCAGTAATACCAATAACATAACATTCCCAGATATTAATCCAAGCCCTAAGTTCATCTACCTTACCTGCTACATTCTCGCATTAAGACAAATGCACCTCAGACCACCTGTCCCTTTGCGTTCATCATCTCTTCCCTGTCTACTCTTCCCCTTAGTCACATTGTGTTTATTATCTAGTAACTTACTGGCTTTAGTTTCTGCCTCTTTATTGACCTCTAACTTCCAAAATCTGGTTTCCATCCCTCTGCAACATGAGTGTAAAACCTCCTCAACAGTGTTAGCAAAAGCACCCCCTTGGACATTGGTTCCAGTCCTGCCCAAGTGTAGACCATCCGATTTGTAATGGTCACACCGCCCCCAGAACCGGTTCCAATGTGCCAAAATTCTGAACGCCTCCCTTCTGCACCATCTCTCAAGTCACGTATTGATTCTGACTACTCATGAATTTCTAATCTGACTGTCTCGTGGCACTGGTAGCAATCCTGAGATTCCTACATTTGGCGTCCTACTTTTTAACTTTTCTCCTAACGCCCTAAATTCTGATTGTAGGACCTCATCCCGTTTTTTTAAACCTATCTCGTTGGTTCCTATATGCACCACGACAACTCGCTGTTCACCCGCACCCTTCAGTATGTCCTGCAGCCGATCTGAAACATCCCTGACTCGTGCACCGGGAGGCAATATACCATTCGGGAGTCTCGTTTTTGACCACAGAAACACCTGTCTACTCCACTTACGATAGAATCCCCTATGACTATAGTCCTGCCAGTCTTTTTCCCCCCTTCTGTACAGTAGAGCCATCCACGGTGCCATGAGCCTGCCAGCTACTGACTTCCCCTGGTTAGTCATCCCCCCTAACAGTATCCAAAACTGTATATCTGTTTTGTAGGGAGATGACCGCAGTGGACACCTGTACTGCCTCCCTGCTCTTTCTCTGCCTTTTGGTCACCCATTCCCTGTCTCCCTCACCAATTCTAATCTGCGGTGTGATCAATTCACTGAACGTGCTATCCACGACGGCCTCAGCAGCGCGGATGCTCCAAAGTGAGTCCATCCGCAGCAGCATGGCCGTCATACCTCACCTGGATACACTTCCCGCACTGAAGGAGTCCAGGGATCGGCCGCGTCCCTGAACTCCCACAATGAGCACGAGCTGCATAACACTGGAATCTCCTGCCATTTTTATACTTTACCTTAACTGATTACAACTATAATATCAAATAATGCATATGTGAAAGGAATAAGAATTTTACTTACTAATCACAATATTTATCAACATACGAAGAGTTAACTTTCTTCCAGCTACTGCTAATTGGAGCACTGTCCTTACCAATCAATCAGGTCACTGCTTTGCTGTGATATCACTCTTCAAGGTAAGTTTTTAAAGTTTTTAAAGAGGTAAACATAACTTCCCGACAGACCCCTGGCCACTGCTCCCGCCGAATATCTGAAGGCTGGTTTAGCTCACTCAGCAAAATCGCTGGCTTTTAATGCAGACCAAGCAGGCCAGCAGCACGGTTCGATTGCCTTACCAGCCTCCCCGGACAGGCGCCGGAATGTGGCGACTAGGGCCTTTTCACAGTAACTTCAGTTGAAGCCTACTCGTGACAATAAGCGATTTTCATTTTCATTTTTCATTTCCTGCAAGGTAAGTTCTTAAAGAGGTAAACTGACCTTCTCGACAGACCCCTGGCCACTGCTCCCGCCGAAAATCTGAAGGCTGCTTCTCCTGCAAGGTAGGATTTTAAAGAGGTAAACTTACCTTCGCGACAGACCCCTGGCCACTGCCTCCGCCGAAAATCTGAAGCTATAACTTGCGGATAAAAAAATGAAAGAATGAGCGTATCTGATATTCACTCACCCCCTTAGGTTAGAGGAGGTGGAAGGGTGGGGGACACTACAAGTGTAGTTTCTCGTGTCAGAAATGGTGGGACTGTGGGTTCATGATGATCAAAATGCAGAAGGTACTCTACCCCAAATACGCTCTTTAGCAAGGAGTTCCAAAGACCCATGCCCCTCTGAGAGAAGAAATTCCGCTTCTTCTAATTATTCAATAGGCACCCGTTTACTCTGAGACAATGTCATCTGGTGCTCGATTATTCTATGAGATAACAGTTACTCTCAGCAGTAACTCTGTCAATCACCTTAGTAATCCTATATGTTTTATTAATACCACCTTTCATTCGTCTGACTTTCAAGGAGTTGAGCTTCAACCTGTTTAACCTTTGCTTATCAGGCAATCCCTGCATTCCGGAAATCTTCCTAGTGAAACTTCGCTGATCTGGCTCGAATTATATCATACATTTCCCAAAATGGTGGAACCAAAATTTCTCACAGTGCTCCAGATATGGTGTCACCGGTACCTTTTACAGTAGCAGAAATGCGACTTTACTTGTGTGTTACAATCCTCCTGAGAAAAGGGGCAATGTTCCACCAGCATTCCTGATTACCTGCTGCAACTTTTGTGCTTGCTTTGTCTTTCAGGCACACGTACCCCTCAGTTCCTTTGTGTTTTCCACTTTCTGCAGTTTTTCACCATTTAACGAATACACTATTATTTTGTTCTCCCTTCCAAATTGAGCAACATCAAATTTTCCCACATTAAACGCTATTTGCCAACGTTTTGCCCAATTACATAACCAATCGATGTCGCTTTGTAAACATGTGCTAATTAGCACAGGTCAAGACAATTAAAGAGATGAATACGTAGCTCAAATGTTGGCGTGGGCGAAATTGATTTCAGTTCTCGACACCATATCTGGAGCACTGTAAGGTGGGTTAGCTTGCAGCATGAGTTGGTACCTGGGATCTCGATGTTGTGGCGATTTCGTAGACATGGGTAGAGCAGGGACAGGAATGGTTGTTGTAGGTTCCAGGATTTAGATGTTTCTGTAAAAAAAAAGAGAAGATGGTAAAATGGGGGGGGTAGCATTGTTAATCAAGGAAAGCATTACGGCGGCAGAAAGGACGTTTGAGGACTCGCCTACTGAGGTAGTATGGGCCGAGTTTAGGAACAGGAGAGGAGAGGTCACCCAGTTGGGAGTTGTCTATAGACCGAATAGATCCAGAGATGTAGAGGAAAGGATAGCAAAGATGATTCTCGACAGGAGCGAGAGTAACAGGGTAGTTGTTATGAGGGACTTTAACTTTCCCAACATTGACTGGAAATATTATAGTTCGAGTACTATAGATGGCTCAGTTTTTGTGCAGTGTGTGCAGGAGGATTTTCTGACACAGTATGTAGACAGGCCAAAAAGGGGCGATGACACATTGGATTTGGAACTGGGTAATGAACCCGGCCAGGTGTTAGATTTAGATGTAGGTGAGCACCTTGGTGATAGTGATCACTATTCGGTTATGTTTACTTTAACGATTTGCAGGGATAGGTATGTACCGCAAGGCAAGAATTATAACTTGGGGAAAAGCAATTATGATGCTATTCGGCAAGATTTAGGATGTATAGGATGGGGAAGGAAACTGCAGGGAATGGGTACAATCGACACGTCTAGCTTTTTCAAGGAACAGCTACTGCGTGTCCTTGATAAGTATGTATCTGTCAGGCAGGGAGGAAGTTGTCGAGCAAGGGGACCGTGGTTTACTCAGGAAGTTGAATCACTTGTCAAGAGGAAGAAGAAGGCTTATGTTAGGATGAGACATGAAGGCTCAGTTAGGGTACTTGAGAGTTACAAGTTAGCCAGGAAGGACCTAAATGGAGTTTAGAAGAGCGAGGAGAGGACACTAAAAGTCGTTGACGGATAGGATCAAGGAAAACACTAAGGCTTTCTATAGGTATATCAGGAACAAAAGACTGACTAGAGTAAGATTAGGGCCAATCAAGAATAGTACTGGAAAGTTGTGTGTGGAATCAGAGGAGATAGGGGAAGCATTAAATGGATATTTGTCGTCAGTGTTTACACTGGGAAAGACAATGTTTTCGAGGAGAATACTTAGGTTCAGTCGACCAGGCTAGATGGAATTGAGGTTCACAAGGAGGAGGTGTTAGCAATTTTGGAACGTGTAAAATAGATAAGTCCCCTGGGCCAGATGGGATTTATCCTAGGATTCTCTGGGAAGCCAGGGAGGAGATTGCAGAGCCTTTGTCCTTGAACTTTATGTCGTCTTTGTCGACAGGAATAGTGCCGGAAGACTGGAGGATAGCAAATGTTGTCCCCTTGTTCAAGAAGGAGAGTAGAGACTACCCTGGTAATTCTAGACCTGTGAGCCTTACTTCGTTTGTGGGTAAAATGTTGGAAAAGGTTATAAGAGATAGGGTTTATAATCATCTTGAAAAGAACAAATTGATTATGATAGTCAACACAGTTTTGTGACGGGTAGGTCGTGCCTCACAAACCTTATTGAGTTTTTGGAGAAGGTGCCCAATCAGGTGGATGAGGGTAAACCGGTTGATGTGGTGTATATGGATTTCAGTAAGCCGTTTGATAAGGTTCCCCACGGTAGGCTATTGCAGAAAATAGGGAAGTATGGGATTTATGGTGATTTAGCGGTTTGGATCAGTAATTGGCTAGCTGAAAGAAGACAGAGGGTGGTGGTTGATGGTAAATGTTCATCCTGGAGTTCATTAACTAGTGGTGTACCGCAATGATCTGTTTTGGGGGACCACTGCTGTTTGTCATTTTTATAAATGACCTGGAAGAGTGTGTAGAAGGATGGTTTAGTAAATTTGCAGTTGTTACGAAGGTCGGTGGAGTTGTGGATTGTGCTGAAGGATGTTATAGGTTACAGGGGGACAGAGATAAGCTGCAGAGCTGGGCTGAGTGTTGGCAGATGGAGTTTAATGCGGAAAAGTGTGATGTGGTTCACTTTGGAAGGAGTAACAGGAATGCAGAGTACTGGGCTAATGGCAAGAATAGTGTAGATGAACAGAGAGATCTTGGCATCCAGGTACATTAATCCCTGAGAGTTGCCACCCAGGTTATTAGGGCTGTTAAGAGGGCATATGGTGTGCTAGCCTTTATCAGTAGGGGGACTGAGTTTCGGAGCCACAAGGTCATGCTGCAGCTGTACATAACTGGTGCGGACGCACCTGGAGTACTGCGTGCAGCTCTGGTCACCATATTGTAGGAAGGATGTGGAAGCTTTGGAAAGCGTTCAGAGGAGATTTACTAGGATGTTGCCTGGTATGGAGGGAAGGTCTTACGAGGAAAGTCTCAGTGACTTGAGGTTGTTTTCGTTAGAGTTGAGAAGGCTGAGAGGTGACTTAATAGAGACATATAAGATAGTCAGAGGGTTAGATAGGGTGGACAGTTAGAGTCGTTTTCCTCGGATGTTGATGACCAACACGAGGGTCATAGCTTTAAATTGAGGGGTGGTAGATATAGGACAGATGTCAGAGGCAGTTTCTTTACTCAGAGAGTAGTAGGTGTGTGGAACGTCCTCCCTGCAACAGTAGTAGACTCGCCAAATTTATGGGCATTTAAGTGGTCCCTGGATATACATATGGATGAAAATGGAATAGTGTCGGTCAGATAGGTTTCAGATGGTTTCACCGGTCGTCGCAACATCGATGGCCGAATGCGCTGCTCTTTAATGTTCTATGTTCTATTTCTATTAGCACAGAGCACCGCCATATTATGTTGTTTCACAGCGCCAGGGTGCCTGGTTCGATTGCTCGCTGGTTGATTGTCTGTGCGGAGCCTCCACGTTCTCGTGTCTGCATGGATTTCCTCCGGGTGCTCCGGTTTCCTACCACAGCTCAACGATGTGCAGGTTAGGTGGAGTAGTCACTCGGGAGGATTTAAGCTAGTATGGCAGGGGGATTGGAACCAGAATGTGAGCTTCGACGTTTTAATAATTAACGGGGAAATAGAGAAACAAAATAAGAGAACATCAGCACCCAAAGGCAGAGCGGTAAAGTTGACAAGTGTGAGAAAGGAGGTGGACAATGCAGGATTAGGATGCTGTTCCTAAATGCTGGCAGTATATGGAATAAGGTAAATGAGCTTGCTGTGCACATTGCAATTGGCCGGTACGATACGATGCTGTGGGCAGCAGAGAGACATGGTTGCAAGGGGATCAGGGCTGCGATCTAAATATCCAAAGATATGTGTCCTTTCGAAATGACAGGCAGATGGGCAGATGGGTCGTGTTTGCCATGTTAGTAAGGAACGAAGTTAAACCGATAGCTAGAAGCAATTTAGGATCAGAAAGCATAGAATCTCCGTTGGTAGAATTGAAGAATCACAAAGGTAAAAAGACCCTGATGCGAGTTATGTTCAGGCGCTTAGTAGTAGTCAGAGTGTGGGGCAGAAAAAAAAGGAGATAGAAATGGTATGTAAAAAAGGCAATATTACAATAATCAAGGCGGACTTCAATATGCAGGTGGAATGGAAAAATTGGGTTCGCAGTGGATCCCAAGGAAAGGAATTTGTGGAATGTATAAGAGATGTTTTATTGGTGCAGCTTGTGACTGAGCCTGCTGTGGAACAGGCCATTCTGAATATGGTGATGTATAAAGAGGCAGACTTGATGAGGGAACTCACGGTGAATGAACCATTCGGGAGCAGTGCCAACAATATCATAGAATTTACCCTGCAGTTTGAGTGGGAGAAGCTGCATTCAGATTATCATAGAATTTACAGTGCAGAAGGAGGTCATTCGCCCCATCGAGTCTGCACAGGCTCTTAGAAAGAGCACCCTACCCAAGGTCAACACCTCCACCCTATCCCCATAATCCCACCCAACAATAAGGGCAATTGTGGACACTAAGGGCAATTTATCCTGGCCAATCCACCTAACCTGCACATTTTTGGACTGTGGGAGGAAACCGGAGCACCCAGAGAAAACCCACGCACACAGGGGGAGGATGTGCAGACTCCGCACAGACAATGACCCAAGCTGAAATCGAACCTGGGACCCTGGAACTGTGAAGCAATTAGGATGACTTCGGTCAATGGTAAGAATTCCCAGTCTGTTATTAAAGATTAAATCACGGGGTACTTGGAATTGTATGATAAAATAGGATTGAGTCAGCACGGCTTCGTTAAGGGGATGTCAGGTCTGACGAATCTGTTAGAGTTCTTTGAAGAAGTAACAAGGAAGTTAGACAAGAGAGAACCAGTGGACGTGATTCATTTAGATTTCCAGAAGGTGCCGCATAGGAGACTATTGAATATGTTAAGAGCCCATGGTGTTAAGGGTAGGATCCTGGCATGGATAAAGGATTGGCTGACAGCCAGAAGGCAGAGAGTGGAGTTCTAGGGGTATTTCCCTTGGAAAGGGTCCAGAGGTTCACAAGAATGATCCCTGGAATACACAGCTTGTTATTATGAGGAACCGTTAAGGACTCTGGGTTTCTATGCTTGGAGTTTAGAAGGATGAGTGGGAATCTTATTGAAACTTATAGGATACTGGAAGACCTGGATAGAATGGACGTAGAAAAGATGTTTCCACTTCTGGGAAAAACTAGAAGCAGAGGACAGAATCTCAGCCTAAGGGGACGATCGTTGAAACCACAGATGAGAAGGAATTTCTTCAGCCAGAGGGTGGTGAATCGGTGGAAATCTTTGCCGCAGAAGGCTGTGGAAGCCAAATCACTGAGTGTCTTTTAGAAAGAGATATAGGTTCTTTATTTAAAAGGGGATCAGGGGTTATGGGGAGAAGGCAGGAGAATGCTGATGAGAAAAGAAAAATCATCTATGATTGAATGGCGAGCAGATCGATGGCCGAGTGCACTAATTCTGCTCCTCTGTCTTTTGGCCTATAGAGTGGCCTTTCTAGAGTGTCTTTAATAATCAAGTTGATTAGGTTGGGTTACGGGGTTCCGGAGATCGGGTGAAGGTGTGGACTGAAATAGAGTGCTCTTTCCAAGGGACAGTGCAGACTCGATTGGCCGAATGGACACCCTCTGCACTGCAAATTCTAAGTATATTCCAACGAAATAAAAGTAAAGTGCTCAAAGGACCACAGGTTACTTTCAGAGAGGGAGCTGACTGGTGGTGATTAATAATAATTACAGCTTATTGACACAAGTAGGTTTCAATGAAGTTACTGTGAAAAGGCCCGGCGCCACATTCCGGGGCCTTTTCGGGAAGACCAGTACGGGGATTGAACCCGCGCTCCTGGCATTGTTCTGCATTACAAGCCAGCTGTTTAGCCCACTGTGCCAAACCAGCCCATTAACCTGTGGGGCACCAAATCTCAGGCGAGGAAAGCCTTCATGCTGCGCTCAGCTGGGGCATCTCTACATCGCGAACCCGACGATCTGACAATTGAGCTAACCAACCGCACATGCTCCCACGTCAGGAGGTGACAGTGACTGAGTCAAAACACAATCGACTGAGAGGTGTATTGTAAAGCTAGCGGGAGGTCAATTACCCAGGATTCAGATTTTAATCATAGAATGTCCACAATGCAGAAGGAGTCCATGCGGTCCACCAGGTCTGCAGTTAACATCCGAAAGAGTACCCCAACGAGGCTCACTCGCCCACCCTCTTCCCAGAACCAATGGCCAGCCCACCGAACCTGCACATCTTTGGACTGTGGGTAGAAACCGGAGGAAAGCCGTAGCAAACCTATGCAGAAACGGGGTGTTAACTACACACAGCAGTCATCCAAGGCCGGAGTTGAACCCGGGTGCCTGCCGCTGTGATGGGCTTACGTCATAGATGGCCACATACGATTGCAAGGATCTAGTGTGTAAACGGCGCAGGTAATAATATCCTTTATTATTGTCACCAGTAGGCTTACATTAACACTGCAATGCAGTTGCTGTGAAAATCACTCAGCTCCACACTCCGGTGCCTGTTCTGGTACACGGAGGGAGAATTTAGAATGTCCATTTCAAATAACAGAACATCTTTCGGGACTGGTGGGAGGAAAGCGGAGCACCTGGAGGAAACCCATGCAGAACACGGGAAGAACGTGCAGACTCCAGAGACAGTGACCAAAGCCGGGGATTGAACTCAGGTCCCTCGCGCTGTAAAGCAACAGTCCTAACGATGCTGCCGCGCTGCCTGGTCATTCAATCCGTCCATATAACCTATTGCTTATTTTTATTGTAAAATTTTACTTATCTTTAGCCGTCCCCATTATTTTTTTCAATCGAAAGCCCTCAGGAGAGATTTACAGCACAGTAAGAGGCCCTTCGACCCAACATGTCTGATCGACCCTAATCCCATTTTCCAGCACTTGGTCCTTACCCTTGCATGCTGTGGCATTTCAATTGTTCATCGACATGCTCGTTTACTTTTTGAGGGTGAATATTGTCGATGGCTGTCGAAAACGCATCCGTTTGGCTCAGGGAAGTTGAGCTTCTCCTGACATATGACTGCAGATCCGCAGCAGTGGGTTTGCATTTTAACTGCCGGATGCCCAGCCAGCGATTCGCTTCTCACCTAAGTCAATAAAGAGACAACTTACACGTGAGCGGCACAACAATCACACTTTGCCAGGGACTCGAGTTGGCTCCCGTCCTTCGGTGGAGTTTGTGCGGAATTTGCACTTTCTCCCTTTGTCTGCTTGTGCTCGTTCCGGGTGCTCCGTTTTCCTCCCGCAATGCAACGGTGCGTATTTTAGGTGGGATTACAGAGAGACAGCACTGCTCTTTCCGAGACACGCTGCAAACTCCATTGGCCAGTGACCTCCTTCCGCACTATAGGGGTTCTATTAGTCTAACTATATAACCTTTGGTTTTATTACACTGAATACATTTTTGGCTCTTAAAGTGCCTAACTCAACAGGAAAATTGAATTAGTTTTCTCTCATTTTCAATGTCCGATTCCACCTCCCCCCTCCCCCAACCTCTCCTCCACCACAGTTGATTGGGTGGGCTGGAGGAACCACCTACCCCAACAGGGAGGACGGCGCCCAGACTTTGCGATGTCTGATTGGTGGAGCTGGGTTGCGCCTCAAGTTTGAAAAGTCCGCCAATTTCTGTCGAGTTCAAACCGATTTGAACAAAATAAACTCTGTTCTGGCAGTGTAAAAAAACCGAGAAGGGATTTTGACAATGATAATCCTCTTGAACCACGGTGAACTCAATTCCTTTACCGCCTCTAATTCGACAAAGCCCCCAGCTAATATCAAGGGTTTTACTTTAATATAACTGACGCTCCTTCAAATCCACAACAAGCGAATAGCTAGGGTGTGCCCCTCCACCAAAGGAGATGTGACAACATAATTCAAAGGCAACACGAAACTGCCCTTGGCACTTTATTTCACACAGAGTAATGTTGAGTGAATTATACATAAACACCACCAGTGTCCCCATGCACTGCTCCATCATTGATTCCGACTGTGACAACAAGGGGCACTTTGGACTTAATTTTGTACTAAATAACACTGAATGCAACAAACATTTAGAATTTTTATTTTCAACCATTCACATGAAAAGCCTTTGCTAATCCTGAGGAAATGCATTCAAATATCACTGGATTTAACATTCAGTGTTTCAATATTGAGTGCAGCTATGACAAAAAAGGTTCTTTATTTAGTATTGTAAACCATGAAAAATGTTTACACAAAGTGACATTGGGTGCATGCTTTCAAATACCCCTGGTATCCCCAAATCAGTTCTCGATCGTTGATGCAGTTATGTTAAAAAATACACTTTATTTTGTTATGGATAATGCTGAATCAATTAATATTTACTTTATATCACGAAAAATGTATCACACGAAGTGACATTGAGTGAAATATAACGAGTATTGTTTGAGGGCGGTTACGTAATAAAAAGGACACGTTATTTTATATTAAACACTGAATGCCCGAAACGATTACTGGACACCATTTGGAACAACCATATTTTATACTAAATTTGAGGCATTCACGTGACGTTTTTATGATGCTAAATGATAAGCTGAGTAACAATGTCAATATAAGCCATATATATATATTTAAAAATAACAATTTTTAGGCATTGATATATTTTTTCAAAACACATACTAGATTACATGAAGGCTTATCTCGGTCGAGGGGCTATTCTGACATACTTTCAACTCTTTAGATGGACAGATGTGACGGCTCTGAATATAGATGGAATTTTTCTTCAGCTTTGGAATGATAGGGCGCGGTAACGTCACTTCTTTCCGTGTCTCTTGCCCTCGGGGATTTTCGGAGCCCTCGTAGCTTTGGCTTGAGCAACCGCTGAGGCTGGTTTGGATGTAATTGCTTTAGGCTTCTTGGCGGGAGATTTCCTGGTCAGTTTCTTGGCGGGGGATTTGCTGGTAAGTTTCTTCTCGGGAGATTTCCTGGTCAGTTTCTTGGCGGGAGATTTCTTGCTGGTTGTTTTCTTAGCGGGAGATTTCTTGGTCAATTTCATGTCGGGGGATTTCTTACTCACGTTTTTGGACACTTTCGTCCCGCTGGCTGTTGCTGCCTTCTTGGTCTTCTTGACCTTTTTGCTCTGGCTCCCTTTCTTGTGGAGCTTCACAGAACCAGAGGCGCCTATGCCCTTGGTATGTAGCAGACTACCATTGGCCACGCATTTACTGATGGCCAACTTGATACGGCCTCGGCTCCTATGCACGTCTAGGCCGCTCAGACTCAGCGCCTTCTTGATAGAAGTTACCGACATACCGTGGCGTTCGGTGCTTTCCGCCACCAACTTCAGGATCTGCTCACTGAGACTGGGGCCAGTGGGCTTGGAGCGGATGCCGGACGCCGCCTCCTTCCTATTGGCCGCCTTCTTGGCCGTCTTGGCTTGAGGAGTGGGTGCTGGAGCTGTCTCGATGGGTGCAGCTTCTGCCATAGCTGGATATGTGTGTCCAACCCGTCTCTAAGTCAGAGAGAGGGAGAGAGAGAGAGAGTTGAAGCTGGAATGAAGCGAGAGGCGGCAGCACTGAGGAAGTTCTCGGCAAGGAGCGGACGTGGACGGAGACTGTTTGCTCTCAGCTCCCCAGAGCTTGCTTCTCTGTGTTTCTCTGCCCACTTCAATCCCATGATCCCCTGTCAGACAGGACCCCTACAGTCCCAGAAGGGCGACCCAGTGACCCTCAGGCTGCAATGCCCGCACTGAACACATATACAACACAATTTAACCCATTGTTCACTGGTTAAAGTGACCAGAAGGCTCCCGCCGCTGCTACCCCACTGGCTTTTCCCCACATTTCGACGACAAAGTTGTCACTTTCCCTCCTATGCCCATTTGAGGGAACAGCTCAGGGTGTGTGCTCTGCTGCTCCGGCAGACCACGTCGATTTGTTGCCCAGAGGTCGGGAAATGTCGACCTTAAACCAAACTCAGAAACACAAAAGACACAGGCAACACAACAGTGCCTTTTCTCCCCAGCTTCCGGGTCCTGATCATCTCTGCACCCCTAATTAATCTGTGGAAAACTGCATTGACACCCTATCCTAACGGAGCCAGGTCTCTCCGTGACAGATTCTATACCTTATTTATGGCTTTATGCCCATATTATATCATGGACAGCAAAGCAGAGAGTATACCGTTTAGTCCTGCCGGTCAGAACCTGCTTCTGAAGGTGATAGCTGAAGACCTGGGAGCCACGAGATGTAGAAAATCAAGAGGTGCAAGATATGGTTGATTGGAAGGAACCTTGCTCCTTTATAGAGGGGTGAGTAACCGTGGGAGGGGGCGTTGAGTTAAGGTCAGAGGCAGAATATTTAGAGGGGCATTTGTGGGGATGAACCGTCGCACCTAGCCCAGGTGGTTGGGAATCTGGTACTAACAGACTTAAAGGTTGGTAGAGGCGAGGGAACTCTCATCACTTTAAAGATATATTCATAACTGGCACGGTGATCAGTGCTGCGCCGAGGTCCCGGTTCAATTCTGACCTTGTGTGGCTCTATGTGTGCAGTCTCTGCATTGTCCCCTTGTCTGTGTGGTGGATTGGCCATTATATAGGTGGAGAGACGGTCGAGTTAAAACTGAGATGGGGAGGAACTTCTTCTCGCAGAGCGTGGCTAATGTGTACAACACATTGCCCAAAAGTCCAGTGAAATCTGATCATTAAATGGTTTCAACAAGTATATATATATATCTATGTATATTTCTCATTAAAAAAAAACAGGTTAAAGTGATTAAGGAACACAGTAGGGTGGTTGGCTTGAGACCATGAAGACATTAGTCATGATCTGATTGAATGGCGGAGCAGGCTCAAACTCCAGAATTGCCGACGTCTGTTCCTAATTCCTATGTCCCTATGATAAATTGTCCCTTCGTGACAAGAGATGTGGAGGCTAGGTGGATTGGCCAGGATAAATCACCACCCTTAGTTTCCAAAGACGTGCATGTTTTGTGGAAATGCCATTCAAAATTGGCCCTTGGTGTCCAAATATGTGCAGGTTAAGTGGGCCTGCGGGCATAACGCGGGAAACTGGGCCGAGGTGGGCTGCTCTTTCAGAGTGTCGGAGCAGACCCGATGGGTAGAATTGCCTCATTCTGCACTGCAGGAATTCCATGGATAAGAAATTGAAGATGCCAAGCAGACAGCGCTGGAGACCAAGTACTGGTAAATGAGATCAGAATAAGTGGGTGACGGACAGCCGGAGTAGAGATGGCCAAAGGGCCTATTTTTTGGCTGCAAAACTCCATCGCTGTAAAAGAAATCTGAAGCATCCAGAAGACAATATGTCAGTGATTTCGCTGTTTGAATACAGGTGGACAAATCTTCAGTGTTCTCCATCTAAGGGATCGTTATGAGCAGTCGGCCGAGGTATCGGTCAACGATCGACATTCGAGAATGGTTGCACCAGACCTACATGGATATGTGCGAATGGTGCAAGGCAGATGGGTGTGCCACACCATAAAAGCATGTCCCTGGCTGGTGTAACTACAAGCAGCACCAACCGGTGCGTTTTATATTGAATACCGCCTCTGTCATTTTATGTCGTACTTTCGCATGTTCATGGCACAGTGGCTGGCCCTGCTGCCTCACAGCGCCAGATAATCAGGTACGATTCCAGTTTTGAGTGACTATCGGTGTGGTGATCATGGTTGCCCCCATGTCCACGTGGGTTTCCTAAGCAGGCTCCGGTTCTCTCCCACAGCCGAAAGATGTGTAGGCTAGGAGGATTCGCCATGCTAAATTGGGCCTTGGTGTACAAAGATGTGCAGGTCAGATGGATTGGCCGTTCAGAAATACCCCTTCGGGTCCAACGATGTATAGTTTAGGTGGATTGGTCGTCTAACATTGCCTCTTAATGCCTAAAGATATGCAGGTTCGGGGCATTGGCCATGCAAAATTGTCCCTTATTGTACAAAGATGTGTGGGTTACATGGAGTTGCCATGCTAAATTGCCCCTAGTTTCCATGACCTGCAGCTTCGGAGGCGTTACCGGGATAGGCTGTGCTTGTGGACCAGGTTGGCTGTACTTTCAGAGTTCTGTTCAGCGTCGCTGGCTCAGTAGCCTCATTGAATCATAAAATCATCTAGTTAGCACGACCATCCAAATGAGCACCGTCCCTACGTCTAATCCACCACCCATTCCCGGAATCCCTCTAAAGCGTTGGACACACAAGTTCGGAATTCAAGCCAGGCGCTGTAAAAGAGCAATGCTCACCATTGTGTCACCGTGCCGCCCTGTTTTTGTGATACTTTTCCCATACACTGGTGCTTCCGGGTAGGACATGCCTCTGCCAATTGCTGTTGCAATTGAACAACGGAGACAAGATAACACTGCAGCTGTGCCCTTATGGAAGATTATGGGCAATGTTGAATTGCCCAGATTGCAGAGAATAGACACTTAATCTAACAATCCCTAGTGCCATGCACCATATGATGGGTCATTTATTGTGCTGTGAAACACTGACTAATCACAATGGCCATGAGGTCGAATCGATTCGGCAAAGTCTAAAGTCAGAAGTTCAGCAGCACGACGTGCAATTAAAGGTTCGTGAATCAATCGTTTTCAGAAATCAATTTCTTTTCGGAAGAATAATGTGCTGGTAGAGATAGGAGTGACTCTCACAGTTACAGTCCAATTTCTCTAACTGACAACTTATTGTTGTCTGACTCCATTTGTTGGAGATCCCGTTTTTCAGACGGCCATTCGGACAATTTGCCTTTACTCTCAAGAGGTTAGGTGGATGGTATATTTTATTCATTTCGGGATGGGGAAGTCGTATGTTAGGACAGCATTTGTTGCCCATCCGAGTTGCCCTTCAGATGTTGGCGGTGAGTTGCCTCGTTGAATCTCTACAGTCACTTGGATATAGTTGCACCCACTGTGCAGTTAGGGAGGAGTTCCAGGATTGTGACCCAGCGACAGAGAAAGAACGGCTGATATATTTCCTCGTCAGGGTGCCCAGTGACTTGTACGGGAACCTCCAGGTGGTGGGGTTCCCAGGTATGTGCTGCTCCTGTCCTTCTAGATGGGAGCGGGCGTGGGTTTGGAAGGTGTTGTCTGAGGAACTTTTTTTGAGTTACTGCAGTGCATCTTGTATATGGTACACATGGCTGCTCCTGTTGATCGATGGTGGAGTATTGAACATTTGTTGAATGAGGAGCAATCATCCAGGCAAGTGGAGATTATTTAATTACACTCCTGACTTGTGCCTTGTAGATGGTGGACAGATTTTGGGGGGTCAGGGGCTCAGTTACTCGCCGTAGTAACCCTAAAGTTTGACGTGCTCTGGTAGCCACAGTATTAATATGGCTATTCCAGTTCAGTTTCGAATCAATGGTAACCCCCAGGATGTGGGTAGGCTGACGTCATGACTTTTTAAACTCAGAAGGCGGCAGAAGCAGGATCACTGATATTGTTTTGTTAAATTTAGAGAAACAAATTATTTTTATGCCCAATTAAGGGGCAATATAGCGTGACCAATCCACCTAACCTGCACGTCTTTGGGTTGTGGGGATGGAACCCACGCAGCCACGGGAAGAAGAGGCCGGCATTCGAGCCCTGGTCCTCAGCACCATAGCCCCAGTGCTAATCACTGTGCCACGTGAAGCCCTCTGAATATTTCTCTTTAAAAAAATGATAGCTATATCACATACGACTCCCAATCTCCTTTCGTTGCAATCGACTAAGATACAACATCTGTATTACGACACCCTGGGATGGAGCGCGGTCAGTTCTTGACCCGGGGCACAACACCAGGCCCATATCCTTGAATGTAATGACATGGTAAATGCTGATCCAGTTATTTGCAGAGGATGTGAGGCAACCAGCGTCTCCCACCCTCCCAAGGACTGTATTCCAAGCCGTCATCACACTCCCGGTAAATAATATCTTCCTCAAAGAGAGAGAGTGAGAGAGAGAGAATACGCATTGGTCTTTTTTACAGTCTGAAAAGATTTTCCTCTAGACCCATTCCTTCAGCTTCTCCCCAGCTTCAGAAATACCGCACACACAATATTTCTGGAAACAGCACTGAGGGGAGAGTGAGCAGGTTCTTTTCATTGTGCGTGTCTGGTACTGCACTGCTCACTGAGGGCTCTGAGAAGCATCCCGCTCAAATAAGATCGAATCATCACCTATAACAAGCCAGAGTACGTCCTTTTGTCCAATTCGTTGGCCATCAACCAATCGATCAAACCGAGTTCTACCACATTCTCCACGTGGTGCGTAAGACTCTGATTCTCCTGTTGACATTGATAGTGCGTTCTCTTCTGTAACTTTTGAAATTCTGACTCCCCTTTGCCGCTCGATACAAAAACAAATGTCTATCAATCATCCATGAATCAAAAACTTCAACAGCAAAGTAAAATACAAGAAAAACAAGGGAATACATAGGAATTAACCTCCTCACTGTCGAAGGTGACTGTTTGCGAGCCTTCAGATTGACAGCATAGAATCGCTTCCATATTTGGATGCAAGTCTAAACTTAAGTAATGCATAGCTGCACAAAAAAGTGCTACTTGGTTGATGCACTATTTAATCACCCCTTTCAAGTAAAGCACCACCTTAAGTTTGGCCTAACGTACTCGCAGCTTCCGCGACACTCTCTTCTACACTGGAAAATCTAAACACCGAATGGGTGACCGCTTTTTTCAACACCTTTGCTCAGTCTCTCTCTCTCTCTCTCCTTCTCCAGTAAGGTTGTGAGTGCTGTATTTTTGAAACCGCTCAGTCCCGGGGCATGATCCCAACAATCCCGTCGCTTTCAATTTTACATGCTGCACCGATCAGAACTCAATGTTTAATTCACCAGCTTCAGATTGTGTCATTTCTCCTCCATCGTAAACCGCTTTTGTTTTATTCCCGTACATATATGTTTTGAATACCACTCCCACTCAATAATAATAACCTTGTATTGTCACACAAGTATGAGGTTACTGTGAAAAGCCCCTAGTTGCCATATTCCGGCGCCTTTTCGGGGAAGCTGGTACGGAAATTGAACCCGCGCTGCTGGCCTTGTTCTTCACTGCACACCAGCTGTCTCCCACCTAGCTAAACAAGCCCTGCACCCACCGGCATCAGAACCTCATTCCTTTCTTCTTAAAGTTGCTTCATTTTGTTGCAATATCCCGCGACTGCTTTTCAAACACATTTCACCCTCCATTCTGTTACCACGAAGAGACGAAAAGACTGTAGAAACATAAAACCACAGGAGCAGAAGGAGGCCATTCGGCCGTTGAATCTCGCTCCGCCATGCATGAAGATCATGGCTGATCATCCACTCAGTAGACTAATGCCCCTGTCCCCCTTATTCTTTGATACCCTCCATTCTACGTGCTATATCTAACTGCGTCTTGTCATGAGAATGCCACTTTTAGAAATGTATGTCTGCTCAAGTTACTGCAGTGACGTCAGAGTGTGGGTGGAGCTGAGATCTGGCTCTGCTTTTTAGTTTCGCTTTGAGATAAAATTGTGCGTGTCTGTGTTCTCTGGTTTCGTTTCTGTGTTGGAGTTGCAGCCAGCCAAATAAGGTGCAATGCTGTTCTCTCTGCTATGTAAAGACTATCTCTTGATCATTTGGTGAATTCAGAGTGATAACTGTTCTCAATAGTGCATTTGAACCTGATGTGCTTCAGTTAAAAGGTTTTTTAATGTATTTTGGATGTTAAAATGAAAGTTTAAGGATTACTTCGTGTTGTATTCTTTGGGGGTTGTATTTGAATTGATGGTTCCGAAGATGTTAACTGTATTTTTTTAAAAAGTTAACATGAGTTCATAGAATAAACATCGTTTCTTTTTTTTTTTAAAGACTGTTAGATGTCTGCTGCACCACACCTGTAGAGTGGGCCGTGTGCTGCCCATACCACAATCTAGCAAAAGTCGTGGGTCAGGTGAACTCCATGATACACTTTGCGTGTTTCTAAACACTCGCCTGTAACAAATTGGGGGCTCAAGGGGGATAAAGGTATATCTATTGGATTGCCTTCGTGAACTTAGAGACAGTGAGGGGTGAGCATATTGTGGTTGCTTTTCAGGTGTGGTATTTCAGGTTCAGTTCGGAGAGTGAATGTGGACAATGGCGCTTTCAGAGGCTCTGAAGGTTTTGGGGGTGGAGACGGTCACAAGCAGTACCTTACGGCAGAGACTGAAAGCAGACTGTTAGATTTGGCAAAAACATTGCAGTTAACATTAGCTGACAAAATGCGAAAACATTATGTAATTATGGCGGTGGCTAAGCATTTAAAATTGCCTGAGATACAATTGGCTCATTGTAAATGGCAAAATATCAGTTACAAATTAAACAAATGGAAAATGAGAAAGAATTAAAGCAGCTTGAGACAAAAGAGATAGAGAGGAAAACGAGAAAGAGAGGGAGGAAAGAGACAGAGAGAGAGAGTTTCAACTTCCGAAAATGGGCTGAAAACATGACAGTCATCTAAAATTGGCGGGTTTAAAGTGAAATGTACAGTTTGAGGACAGTGATGAGGATCAATCGAAAGAGCGTAAAAGTGAGGGCTTGGTGGGGATCAATTTCAATATGTCCAAGCATTGCCAAGGTTTTACGAGAAGGAGGGAGAGGCACTTTTCATTTCATCTGAGAAGGTGGCTAAACAAATAAAATGGCCACAGTACATGTGGGTATTACCGATTCAAACAGAGTTGGGAGGTAGGGCCAGTGAAGTGTTTCATCACTATTAGAGGAGGGATCTGGGACGGATGAGGATGTGAAAAACCCATATTGGCTGCATATGAACTAGTGCATAAAGCCGACAGACAAACGTTCAGAAATGTAAGGAAAGAATTTGGTCAAACATGCATGGAGTTTGAAAGCATCAAACAGAATAATTTAGATAAGTGGATAAGGCCTTTGATAACAGACCAAACGTATGAAGCTCTCAGAGAAAGTATACTTTTGGATGAGTTTGCAACATAACCTCCCTAGTCTTAAACTCCATCCCTCTAGCAATGAAGGACAAAATTCCATTTGCCTTCTTAATCACGTGTTGCACTTGTAAACCAACCGTCTGTGACTCATGCACTAGCACACCCAAGTCTCTCTGAACAGCGGCATGCTTTAATATTTTATCGTTTAAATAATAATCCCGTTTGCTGTTATTCCTACCAAAATGGATAACCTCACATTTGTCAACATTGTATTCCATCTGCCAGACCCGAGCCCATTCACTTAACCTATCCAAATCCCTCTGCAGACTTCCAGTATCCTCTGCACTTTTCGCTTTACCACTTATCTTAGTGTCATCTGCAAACTTGGACACATTGCCCTTGGTCCCAAACTCCAAATCATCAATGTAAATTGTGAACAATTGTGGGCCCAACACGGATCCCTGAGGGACACCACTAGCTACTGATTGCCAACCAGAGAAACACCCATTTATTCCAACTCTTTGCTTTCTATTAATTAACCAATCCTCTATCCATGCTACTACTTTACCCTTAATGCCATGCATCTTTATCTTATGCAGCAACCTTTTTTGTGGCACCTTGTCAAGGCTCTCTTGTTGGTCTATCTGCATACTGCATCAGGAAACCCTCCTGCACACATTGGACAAAAACGGATGCATCTAAAGTACTCGAACTATAGTGTTTCCAGTCAATATTTGGAAAGTTAAAGTCCCCCATAACAACTATCCTGTTATTTTCGCTCCTATCCAGAATCATCTTTGCAATCCTTTCCTCTACATCTCTGGAACTTTTCGTAAGGTCTATAGAAAAGGGTGACCTCTCCTTTCCTGTTTCTTAACTTAGCCCATACTACCTCAGCATTCGAGTCCTCATCAAATGTCCTCTCAGCCACCGCAATACTGTCCTTGACTAATAATGCCACCCCTCCCCCTCTCTTACCCCTTCCCTGAGCGTACTGAAATATCTGAACCCCGGCACCTGCAACAACCATTCCTCGCTCTGCTCTATCCATGTCTCCGAAATGGCCACAACATCGAAGTCCCAGGTACTAACCCATGCCGCAAGCGCACCCACCTTATTCCGGATGCTCCTGGCATTGAAGTGGACGCACATTAGACCACCTTCCTTCCTGCCGGTACACTCCTGCAACTTTGGAACCTTACTCATGACCTCACTACTCTCAGCTTCTTGTGTACTGGAGCAACAATTCAGGATCCCAATCCCCTGCTGAAGAGAAAGAGAGAGAGAGGAAAAAGAAAGTGAAAGAGAGCGATAGGAAAAAGAAAGAGAAAGTGAGAGAGATGAAAAATAAATAGAGAGAGAGAGGAAAAAGAGAGAGAAGAACGGAAAAGGAAAAGAATAGCTCCAGCAGAACAAAAATAATGAGAAAATGAGATACAGATCAGAGAAAAAGATAAAGAGAGTTTGAACTTCAGAAAATTGCCATGAAACATGACAGTCAGTTAAAATTGGCAGGCGTAAAGGGAAACGCACAGTTGGATGATAGTGATGAGGATAGTGATAAAAGCGGCATAGACGAAGGCTTGGTGGGGATCTATTTAAATATGTCCAAGCATTGCCAAAGTTTGACGAGAAGGAGCTGGAAGCCTTTTTTCATTTGGTTTGAGAAGGAAGCTGAAGAAATAAAATGGCCACAGACATGTGGGTATTACTGATTCAAACAATGCTGATAGATAGGGCGAGTGAAGTGTTTGCATCAACACCGGGGGAGGTATATGGGATGTATGAGGAGGTCAAAATATCCATCTTTGTTGCATATGAACTGGTGCCTGAAGATTGCAGACAAAGGTTCAGAAATTTATGGAAGAAATTTGGTCAAACATTCATGGAGTTTGAAAGGATCAAATAGAGTAGATAAGGGCTTTAAAAATATATCAAACGTACGAAGCACTGAGAGAAATTATGCTTTTGGAGGAGTTTAAAAATTCAATTCCTGATGTAGTGAGAACTCGTGGAAAAGCAGAGGGTTAAAGCTTCGAGATTAGAAGCAGAAATGACAGATGATTATGAATTAGTTCATAAATCAAAGTTTGGTTTCCGACATCGGTTTCAGCCTGTGAGGGATAGAAACTGGGTACATGAGAAATACTCAAGTGGTAAAGATAAATGTGATATTGTGGGAGGTAATAAGGAGACTGTACCTCAGATTAAAAAGGAAATCCAGGAGGGTGGAAAATAAATGAACCATTTCAAATGTTTTCACTGCAATAAACCAGGCCATGTAAAGTCACAGTGCTGGTGGTTGAAGAAAAGCACTGGGAAGGCAGGTGTGTAAAACAGGACAAGACAGTGGGGTTTGTGAAAGTGGTAAAGGAAAGCCCAAGTAGGTGCAATAGGTTTCATTTTCTTGGTTTTTTTTAATCTAGAGGTGATGTCAGGGAAGGCAGTACAATGCTCCTCCTGCAGAATGTTTGAGGTGAGGGACGCCGTCAGTGTCCCTGCTGATTTCATCTGTGGGAAGTGCACCCAACTCCAGCTCCTCAAAAACCGTGTTAGGGACCTGCAGCTTGAGCTGGATGAAATTCGGATCATTCGGGAGGCAGAGGGGGTCATAGATAGGAGCTTCAGGGAAGTAGTTACACCAAAAACTGGAGATAGATGGGTAACTGTAAGAGGGACTGGGAAGAAGCAGTCAGTTCAAGGACCCCCTGCGGTCGTTCCCCTGAGTAACAAGTATACCGTTTTGGATACTTGTGGGGGGGGGGACGAATTACCAGGGGTAAGCCATGGGGTACGGGCCTCTGGCACGGAGTCTGTCCCTGTTTCTCAGAAGGGAAGGGGGGAAAAGGAGTAGAACATTAGTAATTGGGGACTCAATATTCAGGGGCACAGATAGGAGATTTTGTGAGAGCGAGAGAGACTCACGTTCGGTATGTTGCCACCCAAGTGCAAGGGTATGTGATGTCTCGGATGGCGTTTTTCGGGTCCTTAAGGTGGAGGGGGAGCAGCCCCAAGTCGTAGTCCACATTGGCACTAACGACACAGGTAGGAAAGGGGACAAGGATATCAGGCAGGCCTTTTGGGAGCTAGGATGGAACCTCAGAGCAAGAACAAACATAGTTGTTATCTCTGGGTTGTAGCCCGTGCCACGTGATAGTGAGACGAGGAATAGGGAGAGAGAGCAATTAAACACGTGGCTACAGGGATGGTGCAGGCGGGAGGGATTCAGATTTCTGGATAACTGGGGCTCTTTCTGGGGAAGGTGGGACCTCTATAGACAGGATGGTCTACATCTGAACCTGAGGGGCACAAATATCCTGGGGGGGAGATTTGTTAGTGCTCTTTGGGGGGGTTTAAACTAATTCAGCAGGGGCATGGGAACCTGGATTGTAGTTTTGGGGTATGGGAGATTGAGAGTATAGAGGTCAGGAGCACAGATTTGACTTCGCAGGAGGGTGCCAGTGTTCAGGTAGGTGGTTTGAAGTGTGTCTACTTCAATGCCAAGAGTATACGAAATAAGGTAGGGGAACTGGCAGCATTGTTTGGTACCTGGGACTTCGATGTTGTGGCCATTTCAGAGACATGGATAGAGCAGGGACAGGAATGGTTGTTGCAGGTTCCGGGGTTTAGGTATTTTAGTAAGCTCAGAAAAGGGGGAAAAAGGGGGGAGGTGTGGCGCTGCTAGTCAAGGACAGTATTACGGTGGCGGAAAGGATGCTAGATGGGGACTCTTCTTCCGAGGTAGAATGGGCTGAGGTTAGAAACAGGAAAGGAGAGGTCACCCTGTTGGGAGTTTTCTATAGGCCACCTAATAGTTCTAGGGATGTAGAGGAAAGGATGGTGAAGGTGATTCTGGAAAAGAGCGAAAGTAACAGGGTAGTTGTTATGGGAGACATTAACTTTCCAAATATTGACTGGAAAAGATTTGGTTGGAGTACATTAGATGGGTCGTTCTTTGTACAATGTGTGCAGGAGGGTTTCCTGACAAAATATGTTGACAGGCCAACAAGAGGCGAGGCTACATTGGATTTGGTTTTGGGTAATGAACCAGGCCAGGTGTTAGATCTGGAGGTAGGTGAGCACTTTGGAAACAGTGACCACAATTCGGTGAACTTTACGTTAGTGATGGAAAGGGATAAGTATACCCCGCAGGGCAAGAGTTATAGCTGGGGGAAGGGCAATTATGATGCCATTAGACATGACCTAGGATGTGTAGGTTGGAGAAGTAGGCTGCAAGTGTTGGGAACACTGGATATGTGGAGCTTGTTTAAGGAACAGCTATTGCGTGTTCTTGATAAGTACGTACCAGTCAGACAGGGAGGAAGGGGTAGAGCAAGGGAACCGTGGTTTACCAAAGAAGTGGAATCTCTTGTTAAGAAGAAGAAGGATGCCTATGTGAAGATGAGGCGTGAAGTTTCAGTTGGGGCGCTTGATAGTTACAAGGTAGCGAGGAAGGATCTAAAGAGAGAACTAAGACAAGCAAGGAGGGGACATGAGAAGTCTTTGGCAGGTAGGATCAAGGAAAACCCAAAAGCTTTCTCTAGGTATGTCAAGAATACAAGAATGACTAGGGTAAGAGTAGGGCCAGTCAAGGACAGTGGTGGGAAGTTGTGTGTTGAGGCTGAGGAGATAAGCGAGATACTAAATGAATACTTTCCGTCAGTATTCACTCAGGAAAAAGATAATGTTGTGGAAGAGAATGCTGAGACCCAGGTTGTTCGAATAGATGGCATTGAGGTGCGTAGGGAAGAAGTATTGGCAATTCTGGACAAGGTGAAAATAGATAAGGCCCCGGGGCCTGATGGGATTTATCCTAGGATTCTCTGGGAAGCCAGGGAAGAGATTGCTGGGACTTTGGCTTTTATTTTTATGTCATCATTGGCTACAGGAATAGTGCCAGAGGACTGGAGGGTAGCAAAGGTGCTCCCTTTCTTCAAGAAGGGGAGTAGAGATAACCCCGGTAACTATAGGCCGGTGAGCCTCACGTCTGTTGTGGGTAAAGTCTTGGAGAGGATTATAAGAGATACGATTTATATTCAACTAGATAGGAATAATATGATTAGGGATAGTCAGCATGGTTTTGTGAAGGGTAGGACATGCCTCCCAAACCTTATCGAGTTCTTTGAGAAGGTGACTGAACAGGTAGACGAGGGTAGAGCAGTTGATGTGGTGTATATGGATTTCAGTAAAGCGTTTGATAAGGTTCCCCACGTCCGGCTACTGCAGAAAATACGGAGGCTGGGGATTGAGGGTGATTTAGAGATGTGGATCAGAAATTGGCTAGTTGAAAGACGGTGGTGGTTGATGGCAAATGTTCAGAATGGAGTTTAGTTACGAGTGGCGTACCACAAGGATCTGTTCTGGGGCCGTTGCTGTTTGTCATTTTTATAAATGACCTAGAGGAGGGCACAGAAGGTTGGGTGAGTAAATTTGCAGACGACACTAAAGTCGGTGGAGTTGTTGACAGTGTGGAAGGATGTTGCAGGTTACAGAGGGACATAGATAAGCTGCAGAGCTGGGCTGAGAGGTGGCAAATGGAGTTTAATGAGGGCATTTGAAAGTTTATTGGATAAGCATATGGATGATAATGGCATAATGTAGGTTAGATGGCCTTTAGTTTTTGACTTCCCATGTCGGTGCAACATCGTGGGCCGAAGGGCCTGTACTGCGCTGTATCGTTCTATTTTCTATGTTCTAGGTGATTGATACGAAGCCCTGACCAAGAGGTGATTGATAAGAAGGTGCCAGATCTCTTTAAATAATTTACTTATGTGGGTAAAGTTTACTCATGTGTATCAGGAGGAACAGGTAAAGAAGTCCCAATTTTAAGATATACGGGAGCTAGTCAATTTAATGGTAAGAAATGAGGAGTTATGCAGTTTGGGAAGAATGATGCCAGAAATGGTGGTAATATAGAACATAGAACATAGAACAGTACAGCACACAACAGGCCCTTCGGCCCTCAATGTTGTTCCGAACAATGATCACTCTACTCAAACCCACGTATCCACCCTATACCCGTAACCCAACAACCCCCCCCCCCCCCCAACCTTTACTTTTTAGGACACTACGGGCAATTTAGCATAGCCAATCCACCTAACCCGCACATCTTTGGACTGTGGGAGGAAACCGGAGCACCCGGAGGAAACCCACGCACACACGGGGAGGACGTGCAGACTCCGCACACACAGTGACCCAGCCGGGAATCGAACCTGGGACCCTGGAGCTGTGAAGCATTTATGCTAACCACCATGCTACCGTGTTGCCCAAAATATGTGGAATTCGGGATGGGAGGAGTAGTGTACAATTATATAAAGTAATGTTGGAAAGTCCAGTGAAGAATGGTGAAGTTGTAGCTGGAGTAAAATAAAAACTACCTTGTCCAGGAATACTTGGGTATTGATATAGCTGGATCGGAGGTGGGAGCGATGCCTACTCTGGTTGATAAGCCACTGGAAAATCAGATAACTGAAGTGTTGAAGGGCGAATATCCTGGTATTTTTCCGGATTGTGTCGTAACAAGGTCGCAAAATCACAGGTTAAAACAGGATGAGAAATCAAAGAGTGAAGATCACATTGAAGTGCAATTGTCAGAAACGACTTTTGATCAGATGGTTTGAAAAAGAACAAGGACAGGTGGAGGATGAGGCGGATATTTTTAGTTCAGGAAAATTGGCGGAATTACAACAAAATGATATAGAAATAAAATGGATGTATCAGAAAGCATACACGTAAAAGGAATCTGAGTGTATACCAGAGTGTTATTACCGTAAAAGTGATGTCTTGATGAGAAAATGGAGGTCTTTTCATATGCAGGCGGATGAAAAGTGGGCAGAAGTTCATCAAGTAGTATTGCCCGTCGGGTATAGAAAGGAGATGATGCGAGTTGCACATGAGGTACCAGCGGGAGGTTATTTGGGAATAAGAAAGACTCAAGCTAAAATACAGAAACATTTTTATTGGCCTGGACTACATAAAGATGTAGTCAAATTTTGTCAATCATGTCACACATGTCACGTGATAGGGAAACCTCAAGCAGTGACACAACCCTTAATACCCATTCCAGTATTTTAAGAACGTTTTACAAGAGTCCTAATTAATTGCGTAGGACCGCTTCCTAAAACAAAAAGTGCGAATCAATATCTTTTGACCATAATGGATGTGTCTACTAGGTTTCCAGAGGCTATTCCAGTACGTAATATTACGGCTAAAAAGATTGTGGAGGAGTTACTTCAATTCTTTACTCGATATGGACTACCCACAAAAGTACAATCGGATCAAGGATCAAATTTTACCTCAATGTTATTCAAAGGAATTATGGGTAGCTTAGGAGTAAAACAATTTAAAACAACTGTGCATCATCCAGAATCGAAGGGAGCGTTAGAAATATGGCATCAGACATTAAAGACAATGTTGAGGGTTTATTGTCATGATTATCTAGAGGATTGCAATAAAGGAATTCCATTCGTACTGTTTACAATTAGGGATACACCTCATTAGTCAACCAAATGTAGTCCTTTTAAACTATTGTTTGGTCGTGAGGTAAGAGGGCTACTTAAATTGATCAAGGAAAAAATGGTGAATGAGAAATAGGAAATTACATTATTGGGTTACGTGTCAAATTTTAGGGAATGATCAAATAGAGCAGGTGAATTGGTTACACAACATTTCAAAGTTGCATAAAATGTGATGAAACGAGTAGCGGACAATAAATCCAAAGTTCGTAGTTTTGCCAGTGAAGATAAAGTTTTAGTATAGTTACCAGTGGTAGGTGAACCTTTAAAACCAAGGTTTTGTGGACGTTATCAGATTGAAAGGGAATTAAGTAAGGTAAATTATGTGGTTAAAAAACACCTGATAGAAGGAAGACTCACTGAGTGTTTCATGTGAATATGTTTAGAAGGTACTTGCAAAGGGGAGGAGAGAAAAGGGAGATTTTAATGATTCTAACTCAAAGTGACGAAGAAAATCCAGATGACTGTGAATTTGGCATACCTCAAATTAAATTGGAAAATTAGGATGTTCTTAAAAATGGGGTGAATTGTTGAGTTCCCTTCCAGAGAAAAAGGAACTGACCTGAAAGAGTTATTGATGTCACATGGCAAGTTTGCAGAGATGAATTGGGAAGTACTAAAATGGCGAATATGATGTGGAAAACGGAAATGCTGTTCGAATCAGAAGCATCCAGACAGATTTAACCCTTTAAAATTGGCAGAGGTTAACAAAGAGATTAAGACTATACTTAAAAATGGCATTATTGAGGTGGGGTGCAACGAATGGAGCTCACCCAAAGTGATGGTGCCGAAACCAGATAGTACCCAACGGTTGTGTGTGGACTACAGAAAGGTTAATGCAGTTACAAGAACGGACTCTTAACCGAGCCCACGTTTGGAAGATCTCATTGAGAAAGTGGGAGAATCATCTTTTATTTCCAAACTGGATTTACTTAAAGGTTACTGGCAGGTACCTTTATCCGAAAGGACGAAGGATATTTCAGCTTTTGTGACTCCAGGTGGTATATACCAATTCAAAGTTACGCAATATGGCATGAAAAGCGCACCAGCCACATTTCAACGGTTAACTAACAAAGTCGTTTCTGAATTACCCAATTGAGAATTATAGATCGACGATCTGGTAATTTTCAGCCAGACATGGACAGAACATATAAAACATCTTATGCAGTTATTCGATCGACTTCAGGTGGCAGGTTTACTGATAAACCTCGCCAAAAGTGAATTTGGAAAAGCCCATGTCACTTCCTTTGAGCAGCTTCCATTACCATCAAGACGAAGGGAAATAATGCGATTTCTTGGCATGAGTGGATTTGAACGAACATTTGTGAAATTGTTTTGTAGCGTGATTGCTCCACTGATAAAATTGCTGAAGAAGCGTGAAAAATGTCAGTGGCCAGCAGAATTTAAACAGGCATATAACTGACTGAAAGCTGTGATAATCACCATTCCTGTGATGGAGAATTAAACGGAACTCAGTGATCACATTTAAATAATGCATCTGACTTTAAATAGATAAGCCGAGGCAGAGAGAAATGGATGGATCGTGCAGACACCTTCTTGTTCAAAGAGACTATCAATCGAAAAGGATTTCAGTTGGTGGAAGAAAAAAATGGACTATATTATTATACATGTCATAGAAGTTACAGTGCAGAAGGAGGCCATTCGGCTCATCGAGTCTGCACTGGCTCTTGGAAAGAGCACCCTACCCAAGCCCACACGTCCACCTTATCCCAATAACCCCATAACCCAGTAACCCCACCCAAAACTAAGGGCAATTTTGGACACTACGGGCAATTTATCAAGGCCAATCCACCTCACCTGCACATCTTTGGACTGTGGGAGGAAACCGGAGCACCTAGAGGAAACCCACGCACACACGGGGAGAATGTGCAGACTCCGTACAGACAGCGACCCAAGCCGGTAATCGAACCTGGGACCCTGGAACTGTGAAACAATCGAACTAACCACTATGCTACCGAGCTGCCCTGTTTGCGTGTGTTGTTTTCTGAAACGAAAAAGTATATTTACTGTGTGCATTTCTTACAGAATGGTGTAAAATGAAGCCATCTTGAAGTTGATGGTTTACTTTTTCTTCTTGAGATGTCATGAAGAGTACCTTCAAGAAATTGGTGTTGAAATGTGGGTATGCATATAAATATGTGTACTGAGAGTACCTTTAAGCATTGGGTGTTGACTACTGCAGTGATGTCAGAGAGTGGGTGTAGCTTGGCTGTCTATCAGCGTTTTACTTTCGTGTCAGGCTGTTTGCTGCAGGGTGTATTTTAGTTTCGTTTTCAGAGCTGTACAGCTGCAGTCACAGTCAGAAGATGAAGAATCTCTCTCCGTAATCTAAAGACTGTAATTCGAGCCTGGTGATTTAAACATAATAACAGTAGTGACTTTAGCCTGAGATGCTTCTGGTAAACGGTGTTTTAAGTCTTATGGATGTTAAAAGAAAAGCTTAAAGGATTACATAGTGTTGTATTCTTTGGGGGTTGTATTTGAATTGATGGATTCAAAGATGTTCACTATATGTTTCAAAAAGCTTAACTTGAATTCATTGAATAAACATTGTTTTGCTTTAAGAATTACTTTTCCATTTCTGCTGTACCACACCTGTAGGGTGGGCCGTGTGCTGCCACACCACAATCTAGTAAAAGCTGTGGATCTGGTGATCTCCATGATAGACTTTGGGGTTCTCTAAACCATGTCGGCCCATAACACCGACATCGAACCAGGCACTGAAACTGATCATGGCAAACCCAGCTCTGTTGACCCGGCACAGACCCACTGCCCCCCCCCCCCACCCCAACACGTATTAACATCAGGGGGCTTGTTCCAAATTTAGGAGAGCTGTCTCACAGATTGCTTAAGCAACAGCCTGATATCGTCATACTCACAGAAGTATACCTTACAGACAATGTCCCATAGACCACGACCGCCATTCCTGGATATGTCCTGTCTCACGTGCAGCACAGACCCAGCAGAGGTGGCGGCGGCACCGTGGTATATTGTCGGGAGGGAATTGCCCTGGGAGTCCACAACATGGACTCTGGACTCCATGACGTCTCTTGGCTTCAGGTTAAACGTGGACAAGAAAATCCCCTGTTGATTACCACGTACCGGCAACCATCAGCTGATGAATCAGTACTCCGTGTTGAACAACACTTGGAGGAACACTGGGGGTAGCAAGGGCGCAGAATATGCTCTGGGAGGAGGACTTAAATGCCCATCACCAAGAGTGGCTCGGTAGTACCACCACAGGCCGAGCTGGGCGGGTGCTAAAGGATATCACTGCTAGACTGGGACTGCAACAGGAGGAGAAGGAACCAATAAGAGGGTAAAACATACTTGACTTCATCCTCACCCATCTGCCTGCTGCAGATGCATCTGTCCGTTGCAGTATCAGTAGACGTGACGACCGCACATTCCTTGTGGAGACAAAATCCCATCTTCACATTGAGCATACCCTCCATCGTGTTGTGTGGCACTACCACCGTGCGAAATGCGATAGACTTCGAACAGATCCAGCAACTCAAGACTGGGCATCCATGAGGCGCTGTGGACCATCAGCAGCAAAATTGTATTTAACCACAGTCTGCAACCAAATGGCCCGGGAATCCCCCATGCTACCATTGCGAGGAAGCCAAGGGATCAACTTTAGTTAAATGAAGAGTGCAGGAGATCATGCCAGGAGCAACATCTGACATTCTGAGAGAAGAGGTGTCGACCTGCTAAAGCTAAAACACAGGACTCCTTGGGCTGGATTCTCCGATTTTGCGTCCGAGGGGCGATGCCGGCGTGGGAAGAAATGGTGAACCACATGTAGCAATTCGGCTGCTCTAAATCGGCTCGCACCTTCAGCATGTAGAGCGAAATCCATTCCATGTAAAATGGTAACGGATTCGTCGGGCCTGTGATTGGCCCTCATGATGCTCATACGCCGCAGCCGGACTGAAACAATCCATTCCCCCCGTCCCCACACACAAACACACACACACGCCGTCCCAGCCAACAAGATGGCTGGAAGGAGAGCAGCGCCACTGAGCTGAACATCCTCCAGGTCATCGTGAAGGAAAGAAGGATGAACATGTAACCCGGCCCCTGAGGAACACCGCCACTTGCCGCTTTTTGCCGTACCTGGTCGGTGGCAGATGTGGTGTGCTCCGTCGGCAACGTCTCCCGGACTGCGGGTCAGTTCAGGAAGTAACTGCACGCCCCCCACTGGGCGGCCAGAATGAATTGACCGCTGGGTGCCCCTGGCAGTAACCCAGCCTGCCCGCACGCCCGTATCCCGGCCCCTCCTCCCCGGGGGACGGCCAATCACCCATTCTTCCCGACATGCCTGCACCCATACCATCCGCAATGGTCGTGTGCCGTGACCCCTGAGGCCACCATCCAGCCAATCCCCGGGCTCCATGCGTCAGACTATCCACTTGTGTCATTGTTTGTATTTCCCCCCCTCCAGGAGAAGGCCGCGCACAACCTCCGGGAGCAGGAGAAGACTGGAGGGTGACAGACAGACCTGCGGCTCCTCGTGATGCCAGACGAGAGGGCACTGGACATGTTCGGCGGCCCGGAGGGAAGAGAAGTCACTGAGATCGTTTCAGACGACGAATGAGGAAGTGAGACCCCGCTTAATTGCCGATCCCCATAACACATGCGTTTGTACACCGCCCCCTACACGTCCGTCAACCCACACACCTGTTCACCTCTCACCTCCCTCAGCCCTCGCCCCCATACACCTTCTCAACCCGCCTGACGCGCCACCCCCTTACGCTGCCTAATCATACATGTTGTCTTAAGCCTCACAGGACATGCCAGCGATGGGGCCCCTCCAGTGAGCTGAGTATTAACGGGTAGAGCAGCCCGGACTCGAGCACCCGCCGAGCCTCACGACCCCTCGGAGCAGGGGTCGGAGGATAAAACTGATCTCCGGTCACAGGTGTCTCCAACAACCTCCCAGCATCCCAGAGACTATCATCACGATTGGGCATTTTAGAGAAGAGCATCCAGTGAGCCTTTCTGCTGCGTACCATACATTACTTACGTGCAGCAGGTGAAGGTAGGAGCAGCTGAGGAGTCGGGTGGTCGGAGGGCAGGCCGGCCCCAGGAACAAGCTGCCGTCCAGACAGGTGCCGAGCTCCACAGTGCAGACGCAGTCATGACCGAGGGACCAATGAAGCGGATGACGACGGGCATCCAGCACCTGCATATGCAGGTGGAGCAATCCATCCAGGTGACGGTCAGGCGTGCCACCCAGGCTGACACCTCACGTAGGCGTCCACGCTGGAGGCATTGAAGGCAATGGTTTAGGATCAATTTTTTCAAGCCCTGGGCATTCTTTGCAGGCGGTGGCTGAGGCCCAGGACCAGTGCCGCCCTCTCACAAGCAGCATAGACCAGAGCCCCCTGGACATTGCAGCGGCGCTCCTCAGCATGGCCTAGTCACAGCAGGCTATGGCTGGGAACATTGTTCGCATTGCCCAGGCGTTGGACAGCATTGCGCAGACACTGGGCGTGGCGATCCAGTCCCAGAAGGAGGTGACCCAGTGTCAGAGGGAGGTATCCCAATCACTGGCTGGTGTGATGCAGTCCCGGCTGGCACTCAGGTATCACCCAGGTGTCACGTGCAACCGTAGGCATGAGTTAGACATTTCCGTACCAGAGCTCATCACAGAACGGATTGTCATCATCCTCCAACCAATGGACCATATCATTGCCAACCCAGGGCCATCAGCCCGTTGCGCCGCAGGCATATGAAAGGGGTGTCCAGTGATGAGATCTGTTAAAACTGTGTAGCAAGGATAACATTAGAATAATTCCACATAAGTTCATTCACTAAGGATTGAGACTATTCATATAAAGGGTATCAAGTAATCACTATTAACCGTAAAATGTGCATCGTTAGAATATAGCAGTAATAAGTATTCAAACTCTTGATGCAAGCAGCGGCCACAATGCATGGTGGGACTTGCCCCTATTTTTCAGACAAATGTGATTGTGAGGTCATCAATAACATGGTCAGCTCAATAAACAGTTCTTATCAGTGCTCCCAATACCCTGTCTGAGACAATCCATGGTGTAAAGGGGAAACCAACTTTGGCATTCTGCCCCTAGATGAACAATGAGGTAGGCAGCAACTGCCTGTGACAGGTATGATAGAAATGTCAGAAAAACAAATTTATAATGACCACAGGATTCTGATAAACAACAGGTGGCAGTATGGGGTTAAATCATGAGCTGATGACAAGTCATCATTTTGCTGAAAGTAAACTTTGCTGGATAACATAAAATTGTCAGCTCCAATGATTGGATCAAGTGCAACTGGGGTGGGCTATTAATTTTTGGGAAAGTATCATTCGTGTGTTTGTACCGGTGTCACACAGATTGATTTTGCCATTTATCCAGATCCGTCTCCCGTGCACATGAACAAAGGTTGGAATAATAAAGCTGCCTTAACTGGGCTGATGTGTGTCTGCAGATCCGTGTGTTCAGCTGAGCTGTAACTAAGCGGGAGAAACCCCACGTAAAGGCTAGCTCAATACTCAGGCCTTGGAAATGCTCCTCCATATGTCCGCGCACTGCAAGCAAGGTTGCTGCAGGATTCCAGAAGAATCATGCATCTCCTATGCGGGTGAATGCATTTTAATTCACCACCCAGTAGGTAGAGGAGGTGTGGATCTGACGGCCGGATCCATAAGTTGTGCGACCCATACAAGGGGTAGACGCTGTGGCGTGGGTAGCGGCAGACACACACAACACAGAGAACACACTAACATTGGGTGGGAAAGACATACTTCTAGACCACGCCGATGAATAGCCATCCAGAAACCCGCCGCACGTTACAAAAACTGGAAAAGGTACGGCCCCGTGACGGTTAGTTGGTGTTCAAAAGAAGGAATTCTCAGAAGGGACTCGAAGTCGGTACGATAAAAACTATTGTTATTGAGAATAAGAAGTTGTTCATAAAGATGGTTGAGAGAGGATATGATTCAGAAGGTCAAGTGACTGAGCAGAAGGCTTCGTGGTCGGGCACTTTAAAGCATTTGCAGCTGTCATACTTGCTGCTCTGATGAAAAACAGTATCTGACCTGTGGCGCAGTAAATGGATAGAGCCGCATACTAAGTAACAAGACAGACAAAGCTGACGTCATTATTCTGAATCAAATGTAAAACAAAAGTTAAACCCCACTGCTTTAGGCAGTTGTAGAGAAAGTGAACTGTTCATATTGCTTTCAAACTTGACTTATTTCAAAAATAGCAGAATTTGAATCGGTTTGGGGAAAAAAAGGACAAAGGAAAATAAGTTGTAGAACAAAAGTAAATTATTACAGCAAGCCACTCATGGGTTTGTCAGTTGCCCTGAGCATATGTGTATGAATTACTTGAAACATGATTAAAATGTGGATTTAGAGAAATTAAATAACACCAGTTCAATGTAGAAATTATCGACTTGCTCTGTGGGAATTTGGAACAAATGTTAGCATGCTATGGTGCTGTCACATCACTTGTGTTAGGGAACAAAGGTCTTGTAGCTCATAATGTGTTTGAGAGAAGTGCCTTTGTGATTGGAATATACGAGAGATATTGTCGGCCTCGTCAAAAAGAAAAAGGAGGCATTTGTTAGGGTTAGAAGGCTGGGAACAGACGAAGCCTGTGTGGAATGTAAGGAAAGTAGGAAGGAACTTAAGCAAGGAGTCAGAAGAGCTAAAAAGGGTTAAGGAAAATACCAAGGCTTTTTCCAGGGAAAGGGTTGACCCACTGAAGGACAGAAGTGTGGAGCAAGAGGAAATTGGCGAGGTACTAAATGTATACTTTCCATCAGTATTCAACAAAGAGAAGGAATTGGTGGATATTGAGTCTGGAGAAGGGTGTGTAGATAGCCTGGGCCACATTGAGATCCACACAAAGACGAGGTGTTGGTCGTCTTGTAAAATAATACGGTAGATAAGACCTCAGGGCCTGATGGGACCTACCTTAGAATGCGGAAGGAGGCAAGAGAGGAAATTCCTCTGGCCTTGACATAAATCTTTATGTCTTCACTGTCTTCAGGTGATTACTGACAACCGGAGACTAGCCAATGTTGTTCCTTTGATTAAGACGGATAATGAGGATAATCCAGTGCATTAAAGGCCGGTGAGCGTTACGTCAGTGATAGGGAAATTATTGGAGAGAATTCTTCGAGACAGTATCTACTTCCAATTGGCAGCAAGTGGACATGTTAGTCAGAAGCGTCACGGTTTTCTGAGGGTGAGGTCTTGTCTCACTAACTTTATAGAGTTTTTCGAGGAGATCACAAAAATGATTGATGCAGGTAGGGCAGTAGATGTTGTCTACATGGACTTCAGTTAGGCCTTTGACAAGGTGCCTATGGCAGACTGGTACCAAAGGTGAAGGCACAAGGGATCAGAGGTGAGATGGCAAGAGGGACACAGAACTGGCTCGGTGTTTGAAGGCAGAGAGTAGCAATGGAAGGGTGAATCTCTAATTGGAGGGATGTGATGGGCGGGTTCCGCCGGGGTCAGTGCTGGGACCTTTGCTGTTCGCAGTATATACAAATAAATTGGAGGACATGTAACTGGTCTGATTAGTAAGTTTGCGGACGACACAAAGATTGGTGAAATTGCGGATCATGATGAGGACTATCAGAGGATACAGTACAATCTAGACCGTCTGGAGACTTTGCCGGAAAGATGGCAGATGGAGTTTAATCCGGCCAAATGTGACGTAATGCATTTTGGAAGGTCTAATACAGTAAGGGAACATAAAGCGAATGGCAGTGTTAATTCATGGTTAACTTGCTGTCAGTCTAGATTCAATAAAATCGGAGATGGATTTGCAGGTATCATATCATTTAATAATAACTAACTTGCAAGGCTGCATCAATCCATAGAGCTACAGGACACACATACTGTCTTCTGCAACATCCAGGAGGAAGAGAGAGAGAGCACACAATTTTCTAGATATATTCAAAATCACAGTAAGATTCACATATAAGCTTCCCATTGGTCATTCTATACACCTCCTGACCTGGCCCTATATCCTAATTGGTCGCTTTGCATGGTAACCCAGCATCCTTTTCAGCATGCTCACCACGAGGTTATCACCCCCCCCCCCCCCCCCGCCCCCCGCCCCCCCCCCCCCCCAAGCCATGCTTTGCTCTGCTCTCTCCTTTGTTCTGTCTGTGAACACATTACCCTCAGGGTCCTACTGTCCACCCTATTGCACACTTCCTCATTCCCTCCTTTTATCATTTCATGATAACCCATCATTCCTAGCTGTTATGGCCCTTCAACTAAGAAAACTCGTTGCTGCATTTCTAAAGCCTATTGTAGCACCTCATCGGCCTCTGCATGCTCGTGGATCCTAACAGTCAAGACTCTAGGGGCGGCTACCTGTTCCAGCGCACCCTGTAATCTACGCATCACGCATTTAAGGATGGCCAGGCCCACAAAGATGCAGGTGAGATAGTCAAGAGCATACCGGTTCTGCATGGCAAACAACCTGAGTTGAGATAATTCCCTGGTTATTGCCCCGAGGGCCCCCCAAGGTCTCATTTTCCAGGATGTTAAGGTCACAAATAAGATAATTCCGATCGTTGACCGCCAAGGAACGCCCCATACCCCAGTGTCAAGGCGCGCAGAATTCCCCATCCGGCTGAGTGGCCCCGGTTGGGTGCTAGGACCTGAGGTTTCTTCAAGCCTTCGCAGAATTCGGCTGAGACTGACCGGCGCGCCAATTTATGGTGCTGTATCCACTCAGTGGGGCAGGGGACTGTGGTGGGGACTCGAGTCCCGATAGCAATTTGGCGGGGAAATGGGGGTGACAAAACATTGGTCGCTGTGCCATTAAAGAAAAAGTAGTATCCTTGCTCCGTGTACAGGCTAGCGTCACAATCAGTATATTGATTGAGCAGGGAACCCCAAGTTGGAACGCCCATTCGGGCCTAATAGCAATGCGGAACGCCGTGGACCCAACAGTGATATGAGAGACATTCGCCCAGCCACAAAGGAGCTGGATGCCTAGCGTCAGCGGGACACAAGTGGTATTGTAACAGGCGCATTGACCTGATGTCAGGGTTATGCAACACTTTGGATTAGTACAAGTGGAGAACAGACATGTTATATTCATTTTCATCTCTCCCAGCCAACAGCCGTACCTCTTACTGCTGAAACAATTCTCGTACGACCGGGAGTCTCTATTGGGATTGAAGTGGCTAGATATATATGCCCTCCACCGTTGAAGCTTATCCTGCTGTGAGTGGGAATAATCCCGAGGTAGGGGATGGCGAATAGCCGAACCCGGATCGTAAGGAAGAGTAACTTGCTCGGGCGGTGGCTCGGAACTCTGACAATGAACCACAGTTTGGAGAGTGCCCCATAGCGGTGAAACAGAAAATAACCTAGACACCGATGTGGGGTTTGGGTAGCAGACAACCCTCCCCTGGTCATACAAGCGGTGGTACATCTAGTAGAAGAGATTCATACGGTCCAGGTTTCCCTCATTCCGGGTCCTAAATAAATTAAGTACATCACCTGATGACCTACGTCTAGTTGTACCCCCCCCCCCCTTACACAACCCTTCCTCTGTCTAGTCCCTCTCTCTCTCTCACAACCTCTTCCTACCCCCTCCTCATAGTCTGATTTTACCTGTAAGGCACCAAGGTTAACACATCCAAAATCAAATTTACATATACTCCAAAACAAGGCAATGTCCATGCTGTCTTCCCTTCCCATCGTTCGGACCGGTGCAATTGCGTCATAAGTCCTGCACGGTCCGTTAGCCGGATGACCTTCATGAGTCGACACCACGTCCTCGTATATGGGGCAGCGAAGAACGTCACTTTTGCAGAGGTGAAATGTCCGGGTACTTCGGTTGGGGTTACAGGTGTAGACGATATTGCCCTGTTCCATTTCCGCCGCCGATGTCACTCCAAGCGAGGCAATGCCGAAGATCACACAGGTGGTGTGTAGCCACCCCATCATGCTTCACACCTGTAAAATAGCGCTGGGGAAGGGAGGCAGGTTAGTGACCGACCTTTTACAGTGGTGGAGGTGGACCCAAACACTCCGCCCCTCCACTTTAACTGCAGTGGGGGTGGTAAGGAGAACTTGGAAAGGCCCCTCCCATCGTGGCTCTGACCCTTTCCGAGTCCAATTTTTTTGACCATGACATAACTACCAGGCTGCACTGAGAGCAAGCTATGTGATAGGGACAGTGACGAGTGAGCTGCGCGGACCTGGCCATGGAGCTCCTTGAGGGCGTTAGTGAGGGCTAGAACATAGTTAGTCCTTTTTTTAGTCAGATGGTGAAACTGGACCAATCTAGGAACAGGCAGTTTCCAGGGTGTTCTAATGGGCCTGCCGTAAAAGACTCGGCAGGAGAGAGCCAGGCCGATCCTGCAGGTGTGACCCACAGCTGAATGAGGGCAACGGGGAGCAACTTAAGCCATGTCAGTCCCGTGTCCATTCTTAATTTAGACAATTTAGTTTTGAGGATCTGATTGTGTCTCTCAACCAACCCGGCCACCTGCGGTCTGTCCGCACAGTCTAACTGCTGGTTAATGCCCTACTGGGAGCAGAACTCCTTGTTAATCTGTTCAATAAAATGAGGCCCGTTATCAGAACTTAACTGAGCCGGTATTCCGTACATAAACACCTGATCACATTTTTACAGCCTGTGGCTCTCCATCCTCCCGTCTGGTGTGATGGTCACCTGTAACGAGATGTCCTCTTTGGTGAATAATGATGAGCAGCATCCGAGCACTAGCCAGCGTACAACACATATTAAGGCATCCAATGATTGTGCAGTATACAATTATAATAACAAGCATTATCAATCCAGGCATCAGGTAAAACCCCATGACCAAGCTATGAGAGATAACCCCGAGCTGAATCCGACTAGATAGATAGCCATCCTCAATACTACCGTGTTGCCCTTAGGATTTATATCCTTCGTATAGTTATACTGACTAGCAACTATCCCTCAGCCTTGTCATTCGTATTTACATGTCATGATTTGTAAACTGTGCAGGAAAATCAATGGTAAATGCATCCATCTCGCAGACCAGTGTCGATAGACCCTTTGTGATGTGCTTTCCTCAAGTCCAATCACCGTGAACCATAGCTGGCGCCGCTCAGGAAGGTAACAAAATGGCCATTCGGTTGTTCCACTACCTCCAAGGCATCTGACTACCTCGGGGCAGTAGCACCATAAAAGCGTCCTCATGTCCCTTAGAAGCAGCCCACAACTCAGTCCATCAGCGACCAAAAGGTCCTTATCCCTCACTGGGGTTTTTGTTTTGTAGGAAGTGCTTTCCGTTTCCCATAGGAATGGTAACTGATGATATTTTGTATCATGCACTAATTATCTTGCTTTATTAATTGCAGGAGCTTCAACCAATCATGTTTCTATTCCTGACTTCCTTTCTCTGACGTCACACATTGTACTGAATCATGTAGCCTGCCAGCCCTGGTTTACTTGAGGCAATAGTTCCGTTATCTTCAACCCCCTGTTGTCTGTTATCATTTTCCTTACCGCATGGAGTGTATACTTGCCATTATTTGTTTGTTTTTTTGTTAAACACCACTCACACACTTAGTACAGTTAACTTCTTGTGGTTACAACCCAATTGAATTTATACATAACAGTCCCTAATAACTTACAGGACATTTAGTCTGTAATAACTGTTATACTCTCCAATGCTATATTGGTTACAAATTTCCCCTCGCGGCAGCAAGCTGCCAATATTCTAGACCAGTGCCTCTCAAAGTGTGGTACGCGTACGTACCGGTGCCGGTACTTGGAGTATTTCCAGAAAAGAAAGAGACAGTAATCCTGGATTGGCTTGTTTCGCTGGCACGTTGAAAAAAACTGCCGGTCCGCCACATCAGATAGTTTGAGATGCACTGTTCCAGACTACTGTCATTTAAAATTCGGGGGTTCCTCGTCAGTCGCTGCTGTCTGCCGAGACCCTTAATAACTCCTCCGCATAATACGTCCCTCCTGGAGACCACAGATCACCCATCAGCTAACGTCCCATTAGAGATGTCTGACCGGAGGTTTCAGTATTCAGTAATAATTTGATATTTTGATTTGTTGCTAACCCCTAAGGTTTTTCTTCCGGGCTCTATCATTCAATTCCCTCAAACATGTAGCCAATTGTATCATTAGTTTTTTTTTCCATACTGTCTGAAACATTCTTTTGCAGAGTGTTGTTCAGGTTCTTCATCTGTATGATGGTTGCTTCATCTGAAACTAAAATGAACAGGTCAAAGGCGGAGAGGGCCCTATTTCTTAATTTGTACCTTCCTATCCGTGCTTGGATATTCCAGAAGTACCATCTAGCATAGCCCACGTACTGCCTCACAAATCGATACCACAAGTCTGTCACTTGCCTACAAGCTTGCACAGCCTTTTAAAGTCACATTGTTGTCGGCCAAATTATCCTTGCAGTAATTGTACGTTGTCATTAATCTATCCCACTTACACTGACACTTATGTAGCATGGTGGTTAGCATAAATGCTTCACAGCTCCAGGATCCCAGGCTCGATTCCCGGCTGGGTCACTGTCTGTGCGGAGTCTGCACGTCCTCCCCGTGTGTGTGTGGGTTTCCTCTCACAGTCCAAAGTTGTGCGGGGTTAGGTGAATTGGCCATGCTAAATTGCCCGTAGTGTCCTAATAGTAATGTTAAGGGGGGGAGTTGTTGGGTTACGGGTATGGGGTTGATACGTGGGTTCGAGTGGGGTGATCATTGCTCGGCACAACATCGAGGGCCGAAGGGCCTTTTCTGTGCTGTACCGTTCTAAGTTCTATGTTTTTGGATTCAAAATCCCCCCTGTGGTCACAAACCTCAATCATTAAAGTTACCTGATATTCCACAAAACAATCATGACAAACCTGAATGCCCCAAATCTCCCTGGAGGCTGCAGCATCCCATCGCTGTCTTTGCAAATGCATTATCAATTCTCCTGAATACTCAGTATCTGACCGTCTCCTGGGTTTCATATGACTACTACCAGTCCAAACAATCGGGCTACTGAATGCCCCACAATCCTGACTTGTGGTTTCCTGATGTTCACTGTGAACCATTTTAAACTGAGGGCCATTAAGCACCGCCCTTGTTCTATCATTCCATACATTTAAATCTTTACTGATTACATTCCTACGCTCATTGCCCGTAGGCTGCCGATGGAGTATCATAATTCCTCTTTATTTGTTCAATGTTACCAGATTTCTAAATTCTGACATAATTTCATTTTGACCCTTTTTATTTTCCTTATCATTGATGTACATCATACAATTAAGGCCTGTTAAGCCTCCTCCTTCTGTTATTGCACCCCTGAGTGAGATGCGAAGAATCTCAAACTCCTCCTCTTTTGCTCACCCAGTGATCCAATCTGGTCAAAACCTTCTCCTGATACATTCTTGATAGTGCTACTGCATTTACTTTAATTACTTTATTTTGATTACGACCGGATTTTTATGAAAGTAAGATCCAAACATGACATTTGAACTTTATCAGTCCAATCAATGCTGCTAACAGGTTTTAATTCACTGTCTTCCCCCCAATTGGATCATGTGTTTTAATTGTGATACAATTTAATTTTGCTCCAGACACAATGCTTCTCTAATTCAACTGTATGTGTACCCAGAATCTGAACAATCTTGTCTTTACATTTTACAGCTTCACGGATGATTTTCCCTGCAGTCTTAGTTGGTAGCTTCACCCAAACTGCCTCTGTATTATCAATTTATTTTAATATCTTAATTTTTCTGCATCAGTTTTATTAAATTTTTTCCTGCAATCAGATTCTAATTTCCTGATACTGCAATTAATTCTCTTAATCTATCTTCTAATCCAATATCTTTATTCTCCAAAGCTCCTTCTTCAATGTATTTAACACTCTAAACTTCATTCCTTCTGCTAGTAATTTTCGAACGATGGATCGGGCACTAGGACCCTGGTGGAGTTGTGCCGTGTCAATTTCAACCGGACAGCTGCACGGAGCTGACTGCTTGGAAGTCGCTCTTTGTGTCGATTTAGTGCTGAGCACATTTCTCGCAGGCCATTTATAACTTCTAAGTGATGTGAAACTATTTTATTATTTGTTTTTTTTTCCCGCCAAGACTGTGCCGAGTTGCAACTAATCATTTACAAATCCCAATTTATACATTTTGAATTCACTTTTTGTTTTCTTCCTGAGAATTATGTTCTAATTAACTCCCACAATGTTAAGCATTATTACTAAGTTACTGATGAACTTTCAAATACTAAGCCCGTTTTAAATCTCACTTTAATACCTCCTAAAACCCAACATTTCACAAAACTAGGAACAGAGGATATCACATTCTTATCAAACAGACTAATTCATTCATTGGAGATCTCCATTCAGACAAAAGGAATTCAAATCCTTATACGTTCATTCATCAACACACAAGTCATTTATAACCCAATGCTGTTTTATTCCAACAACCCATATCTTCCCGAAGCTATATTTGAACGGAATTTAAATGTCCGCAAACATTCCATCAGCGGTCCTTCACTGAACTGTTTTGCGACATCACATCAATCCGTTAAAGACCTTAACCGAATTAAAGTATAATTTAATAGAACCAATTTTTTATTTGCTACTCACATGCAACTGAGTAACCAGGCAACATCCCATCAGACTCCAACTGAACTGTTCGCCTCATTCCAAAACTTAGCCGTACCTGCAATGACTTAAATAAAATCTTCGAATCCATCAGACTGGCCGTTGATTTCGTCGAGTCAATCTGACCTGATCAGCACGGTAGCATGGTGGTTAGCATAAATACTTCACATCTCCAGGTTCCCAGGTTCGGTTCCCGGCTGAGTCACTGTCTGTGCAGAGTCTGCACGTCCTCCCCGTGTGTGCGTGGGTTTCCTCCGGGTGCTCCGGTTTCCTCCCACAGTCCAAAGTTGTGTGGGTTAGGTGGATAGGCCATGCTAAATTGCCCGTAGTGTCCTAAAAAGTAGGGTTAAGGGGGGGAGTTGTTGGGTTACGGATATAGGGTGAAACATTGCTCGGCACAACATCGAGTGCCGAAGGGCCTGTTCTGTGCTGTAATGTTCTAAGAATTCTAAATGCGAGTGAGTAGACTGTTAGCAGAATACGAGACAGAGAAAATTCGATATTGCAAGTTTTTCAGTCATATCGTGGGACCATTTACCCTTTCCCCTTCCGAGAGCAGTCCAATTCTGATTTCGCAGATGAAAGGCAAGATTCTCGAGAATCCCGGGTTTCGGCACCAAATGTTAATTCCTGGTTAATTTGCTGTCAGTCGAGATTCAATAAAATCTGAGATGGATTTGCAGGTATGATATCATTTAATAATAACTAACTTGCAAGGCTGCATCAATCCACAGAGCTACAGGACACACATACTGTCTTCTGAAACATCCAGGAGTAAGAGAGAGAGAGAGCACACAATTTTCTACAGATATATTCAAAATCACAGTAAGATTCACATATAATATTCCCATTGGTCATTCTATACACCTCCTGACCTGGCCCGATATCCTAATTGGTCACTTTGCATGGTAACCCAGCATCCTTTTCAACCACGAGGTTACCTTCCCCCCAAACCATGCTTTGCTCTGCTCTCTCCTTTGTTCTGTCTGTGAACACATTACCCTCAGGGTCCTACTGTCCACCCTATTGCTCACTTCCTCAGTAGAACCCTCAAGAGTATTGACAGTCAGAGATCTAGGTGCACAGGTCCACAGGTCACAAAAAGGGGAAACACAGGTGGAGAAGGTAGTCAAGACATGATTGCCTTGATTGGGTAGACGGCATGATTGCCTTGATTGGGTGTAAAAATTGGCAAGTCATGTTGCAGCCGCATGGAACCTGTTAGGCCACTTGGAGTATAGTGTTTAATTCTGGTCGCCACGCTACCAGAATGATGTGGGGGCTTCAGAGAGGGTGCAGAAGAGATTTACCAGGATGTTGCCTGCAATCGAGGGCATTAGCTAGCAGTCGAGGGCATTAGCTATGAGGAGAGGTTGAATAATCTTGGTTTGTTATCAATGGATCGAAGGAGCTTGAGGGGGACCTGATAGAGGTCCACATAATTATGAGGGGCATAGACAGAATGGATCGTCAGAGACTTTTTCCCAGGGTAGAGGTCTCAATTACTAGATGGCATTGGTTTAAGGTGTGAGGGGCAATGTTTATAGGAGGTGTACGAGGCAAGTTTAGTTACGCAGAGGGTAGTGGGTGCCTGAATTTAGGTGCCGGAGGAGGTGGTGGAAGCAGGGATGATCGTGACGTTTAAGGGCCATCTGGACAAATACATGAATAGGGTGGGAATAGAGGGATACGGACTCAGGATGTGTAGATTTTAGTTTAGACGGGCAGCTTAGTCGGCGCAGGTTTGGAGGGCCGAAGTGCCTGTTCCTGTGCTGTACATTTCTTTGTTCTTTGTTCATTGTTTGTTGTAGCCTTCCCAATACCCTATACAATCGCAGTGAAACATGTGTGGAAGGGCAGTTTATGTGATGTTTAGTTGACTGCTGAGAGAATACATTAATATTACTTGCTATTAAAGAAAAAACACTTACTAATGCATGCTGGAATGCTTGACAATATTTTAGTACTGCTTTTGTACAATCGTTAGAAGGTCAGGTAACTTAAGCAAAATACTGCTTCATATTTTGTACTCGGCCTTATTATGATAACACGTTCGATTTGATTTGATTTATTATTGTCACGTGTTGTATGAGACGGTGGAAAGTATTGTTTTTTCATTCTATGCAGACAACGCAAATAGCACACAAGGAAGGAGGGAGAGACTACATAATGTAATGTTACAGTCATCGTTCGGGTTCAGAGAAAATATCAGTTTTGTACGAGGTAGGTCCATTCAAAGGTATGATGGCTGTAGGGAAGACGCTATTCTTTAGTCGGTTGGTACGGGACCTCAAACTTTGGTATCTTTTTCCTATCGGAAGAAGGTGGAAGAGAGTATGTCCGGGTTTGTGGAGCCCTTAATTGTGCTGGCTGCCTTTCCGAGGAAGAGGGAATTGTAGACAGAGTCAATGGATGAAAGGCTGATTTGCGTGTTGAATTGGGCTACGTTCACGACCTTTTGTAGTTTCCTGCGGTCTAGGGCAGAGCAGGATCCATGACAATCTGTAATGCAACCAGAACGAATGCTTTCAATGGTGCATCTTTAAATGTTAGTGAGAGTCGTAGCTGACATGTCAAATTTCCTTAGTCGTCTGGGAACGTGGAGTCGTTGGTGGGCTTTCATAACTATAGTGTCGGCATGGGGGGAACAGGACAGGCTGTTCGTAATCTTGACACCTGAAAACCTGAAGCTCTCGACCCTTTTTCCTTCGTTCCCATTGATGTAGACAGGGGCATGTTCTCCACTACGCTTCCTGAAGTCAATGACAATTTCGTTCGTGTTGTTGACATTGAAGGATAGATTATTGTCGTTCCAACTGTTCACCAGATTCTCTATTTCATCCCTCTACTCATTCTCGTCATTGTTTGAAATCCGACTCCACCACGGTGGTGGCATCAGCAAATTTGAAATTCGAGTTGGAGGGTAATTTCGCCACACAGTCATAGGTGTATAAGGAGTATTGTAGGGGGCTGAGAACACAGCCTGCTGGGGCACCATTGTTGAGGATGATCATGGGGGAGCTGTTGGTGAGTATCCTTCCTGATTGTGGACTGTGAGTTAGGAAGTTCAGGATCCAGTTGCAGAGGGAGGAGCCGAGGCCCAAGGCACGGAATTTGGAGATGAGTTTCGAAGGGAAAATGGTGTTGAAGGCTGAGCAGTTTTCAATTAATAGGTGTCTGACACAGATGTCTTTATTATCTAGATGTACCAGTGCTGAGTGTAGGGCCAGAGAGACGGCGTCTGCTGTGGACCTGTTTCAACAGTAGGTGAACTTTAGTGGATCAAGGCGATCCTGGAGGCTGGAGTTGATTCGTGCCGTGACTAACATTTCGAAGCAATTCATAATGATGGATGTCAGAGCCACTGGACTACAGTCATTGACGCACGCTGCTTGGATTTTCTTTGGTACATGGATGATGGTCGGCTTCTTGAAACAGATGGTGGCCTCAGATTGTTGTAAAGAGAGGTTGAAGATGTCTGCGAATAACCCCCCCAGCTGATCCACGAAGAACCTGAGTGTTCGCCCGGGTACCCCATCCGAGCCAATGGCTTTCCGTGGGTTGACCTTCGAGAAGTCTGCACTTTATCTGCAATGGCGACCACAGATACAGGTACATCTGAGGCGACCAGGGTGGAGGACGTTTTCTCGCTGAACTTTTGCTCACAACGCGCTCTTGCAGCCCGTTATATGTTGCAGATCTTGCCATAGTCGGCGGGAGTGGGACTCGAGTTGGCTTGGTACGGTCTTTTGACATCTTTGATGGATCTCCTTAAATCATATCTGGCTTTCTTGTATAGGTCAGGGGCGCCTGACCTGACCGCCTCAGACCTGGACATCAGCAAGCAGTGGGTATCCCTGTTCATCCGGGGTTTCCGGTTGAAAATGCGCGATTTTGCTTCTTTGGCACAGTCTTCTGCACACATACTAATTAATTCAGCTACTGCAGTGGCGTGCTCGTTCAGGCTGGTCGCAGAGTTGATAAATACCAACCAGTCCACTGGCTCTAAGCAGTTCCATAGCTGATCATCCGAACCCTCAGGTCAACAGTGCACGACTTTTTTCGATGCATTCGCCGGCTTCACGTATTGGTTATAAGCCGGGAGCAGGAGCACAGCCTTGTGGTCGGATTTGCCAAATTGTGGGCAAGCGGCAGACCGGGAAGCATGTTTGATGTTTGTGTAGCACTGGAGGAGGATGTTTGGGTGCGGGTGGAACAGGTGAAGTGTTGGGGTAAATTGCTCGTACGGTCCTGAGCTTGGCCTGATTGAACTTTCCGGCCACGATGAACAAGGCCTCGGGATGTTACGTTTAAAGGCGTTATGTAGTGGTGTATACTTCGTCCAGTGCGATTTTCATGTCCGCATGGCGTGAGCTGTAAACTACCGTCAGGATAACGGAGCTGAACCCACTCGGAAGGTATTGGGGCGACATTTTAGCGTCAAGTATTCTAGGTTTGGGAAGCAGAAACTCGCCAGTGTTGCTACATATCGGCACGAGGAGGTTTTGCTTGGAAGGCAGACCCACCTCCACTAGCCTTACCTGAGGCCGGTGTACAGTCCATTCAATGGATTGACATGTCCTCTGGCTGTAGGGCACAGTCCGGCGAAGCAGGAGTGAGTCATGTCTCTATGAAGCAGAGCACACAGCAGTGCCTTAATTCTGTTTGAAAAGTGAGTCAGCCTTTAAGTTCTTCTCGCTTGTTTTTCCAGATATTGGGCACTTGCTGAGAGTAAATTGGCAGGGGCTGGTTTAGCACATAGCTGGCTTGTAATGCAGAACAAGGCGGCATCACGGGTTCAATTCCCGTACCAGCCTCGCCGAACAGGCACCGGAATATGGCGACTACGGGCTTTTCATAGTAACTCCATTTGAAGCCTTGTGACAATAAGGTATTCTTATTATTAAGGTCGAGGGGCTGTGGGGCCCGGTGGGTTCACTCTCACCTGCAGAAGTTCGAATTATATCCCATTTAGCGCGGTGGTAGTGCCACACAACCCTATGGAGGGTTTCCTTAATGTGCAGACGGGAATCCACAACTGCCATGCGGTGGTCGCTCCTACCAATACTGTCATGGACAGATACATCTGCAGCAGGCAGATTGGTAAGGACAAGTGTGTGTTTCCCTCTTGTTAGTTCCCTCACCTCCTGCTGCAGTCCCACTCTAGCAGATTTGTCCTTGCGGACGGGGCCAACTCGGTCTATGGTGGTACCATCGAACCACACTTGGTGATCGATGTTGAAGTGCCCCATCCATAGAATGCCCTGCGCCCTTGCCACCCAAAGTCCTTCCTCCAAGTGGCGTTCAACATGATTCAACATCTGATGTTGGCCGGTACGTCATAATCAGCAGGAGGTTTCCTTGGCCGTGTTTAACACCACGCCATGAGACTTAATGGTATCCAGAGTCAATGTGGAGGGCCCCAGTGCACCTCCCTCCTGACTCGATATCACTGTGTTGCCACCTCTGCTTGGTCTGTCCTGCCGGTGAGACAGAACGTACCCAAGAATGATGATCGTGTGTCAAGGACATTATCTGTAAGGTATCATTCTGTGAGTATGACTACTGAAGTAAAAAACTGGCTAAATTCGTATGATTCCCCCATACCAAAATAGGTCAAGATATTCTAAATGGTGAACAGGGATTCTCACTCCCTGACTCCTGTGCAGGCATACGTAGACGCTATCCGAGTCAAACTAGAGTATCACGTTATTCCCCGGTATAACATATGCCTTCATAAAAGATTATATCTACTTACCACACAGCAGCTGCGATCCTGGGCCCCGCGTTGCTCAGAAAGTAACGTAGACTTTGTAATAACCACTGTTCCCGGTTAAAACTTTAAGTTATTTTATTTATTTTTTTCTTTTAATAGATAAAAACAGTATCTTTACAGAAAAGTAAAAATATCTTGCTTCTGGATTCTCCTCGTTGGTTGATTAGACCTTCCTGGTCTACCTTGACAATTTCTCTTTATCTTTTGGTCTTCTCCTGATGGATTCGCTGTTCTGCTCGGTTTTCGTACTTATGGAGTGGGAGGAAACCCAGATAGGGGTGTTAAAGTGTAAATGGGGAGATGAGTTGGGAAAGGAGTTAGAGGCGGGTCTGAGGGAGGATGCCCTGAGCAGAGTCAACGCGACCTCGTCATGTGCCAAGCTCAGCCTGATGCAATTAAAGGTGGTTCACCGGGCATACATGATGGTGGCCCGGATGAGCAGTTTTTTAGACTGGAGGACAGGCGTGTGAGGTGTGTAGGTGCCAACAAATTATGTCCATATGTTTTGGACATGTCTGACGCATAGTGGATTCGAGCAGCGATTTTCCGATGTCATGTCCACTGTTCAAAAAATGAGGGTGGCGCCGAATTTAGAGGTGACGATTTTTGGAGTGTCAGGAGACCCGGTAGTCCAGGGGGCGAGTGGGGCTGACGTTTTAGATGTTGCCTCCTTTGTAGTCCGCAGAGGATCTTATAAGTGGTGAGGGCTCGAAGCCCCCTAAATCAGGGGTATGGGTTAGCTAGGTTCCTCATGCTTGAGCAATTTAATTTCGCCCTGAGAGAATCAACATTAGGGTTCTTTCGGAGGTGGCACCCGCTTATCGAGTTCTTCAGAGAAAACTAAACTATTCGCACATTCAATGAGGGGGGTGCGAGGGCAGAATGGGGTGGGGAATGTTAGGCTATTTTTGTCCAGCTTAGGCGGGCACAGAGGGAGATGGAGGGGTGTGTTACGCACTGAATTATGTTTACATTTGTATTTGTACCTTTAGTTGATATAGAACGATAACTACCTTAATAAAATGTTTTTTAAAACACAAAGCAGTGAGCCAGGAGGGACTTCACCAGAATCCAACATTTCCACCTTCATTGTAACTGATAAATGTTTGATTCGCTGGCCCGAGTAATAGTTCACTCAAATCGAGCGGCATGGATCTAAGTACACTGCATCTTGTTGGCTCAATATCTTTAACTTATTGAGGATTGAAGTGTATTTCAGTGCAGGTTGACGTTCTTTTTACCTTCTAAACAATGTAGAAGTCCAGCACAAACACACACCTCAGTTTCTGAATGAACTGCCGCCAAAGAGGAAGGCCCATTTGAAGCTGAAGGGAAGTACATCAGGGATATCAAATTTTGGAAATGGCACATCCTTGTCACAAACCTTCTATTGGACAAAAGCATAAATTTCATGCAAAGAAAATCAAATTTTCTGCCCTTTAGCCAGAAACGACTTTCTTTAATATGAGGCTGTGGAGGCCAAGTAACTGAATGTGTTTATGAATAAACATTTCGATTTCCAGACAATTAATACGTTAAAGGGTATGCAGAGGGGGGTGCGAGTATGTCGTTTTGGGAGAGGATCCGACATGATCACTTTGAGTACCGCAGCAGGCTCGTTGGGCCAAATGGCCGACTGCTGCTAATACTCTTCTGATTCTCTGTTTGGATGTCGTGTGTGATCCATCCCGTGTCTTTATATTGATTTGTCCTGCGCATAACTCATTCAAATGTCGCTGAAATAATCTACTGCCCTCTTTCCTGTTCCACTCCTCCAGGTGAGTTAGATTTACAAAGAGATCTCAGGGATCACATACATCGACGTCTAATTATTACGGCACCGGGAAGAAGGATCATTAATTACTGAACGGATTATTGAGATTCAATAGAAGATATGCTGAATTAATACAGATTCTGCCTTTACTTCAGCCAGTGTGAGTTAGTGCAACATACAGCAGTAGTGTCTCCAGTTAATCTCTCCATTATACATAGGCGATGGAGGGAGTGAAGAACAATGCCCATGGATGATAGAAAGAGTAAGTGAGTACGCACACTCAGGCGAACTGACAAGCCGTGTACCTGTTCAACGGAAAGGGATAATGTAGAATGGAAGCAGCGAGGCTGCGTCCTCTTCTGCAGAAGAGCAGAATGCAAAGGTTCATGTAATTCATTGAATGCCTTCAGCAGATGGAGCATTCGGCTCATCGAGTCCTCGCCGAACCTCTGAGCGAGCCCCCCATCGAGGCCAAATTCACCTTTCAATGCCCGTTCCCAATCGAAACTGCAATCTAAGGCACAATTTAGCACGGCGAACCCATGTAAAATTCACATATTTGGATCTTGAGAGGAAACACACACGGGGAGAACGTGCAAACGCTACACAGGAAGTTACCCGAGGCTGTAATGGAACCAATGTCCCTGGCAGGGTGAGGTAGCAGTGCCAATCATCGGGCCACCGGAGAGTAACTCGTTCCCTGTTCTCAGCATCATGCTGAGGGCTGAATTAGATATTAAATTTGATGCTCGATTTTCTTTATGAGGTTAAAAAAACATTTCTAAATCACAATGTGAATGATTAGTTATTTAAAACCCTCTTTCTTGGTCTCTGGGTGACCAGCGTGAATCGTTCTTTGTCTGCATATTATATCCTCGTACAATAGTTCATGTTACATCCCCACATAATGATATAAGACTGTAACGAATTGCTTTCAAACATTTTGAAGCCATGCTGTTTCTCACTATTGTAAGAATCTTGCTAGTTCTGATTTCTCTTGTGTGTTCCCTTTTGTTTTGTTTTTTTGCTATCTGAATTATTACTGAACCCCCCCCCCCCCCCCGACCGCCCTCCCCCCCCCCCCCCCCCCCCCTCCACCCCCCTTGGAAATTGTGCTGTATGCTCTGGTCTCTGGGGAACACAGTTATCAGTACTGTTTCGTCTGGCGAAGTGATGGCACTTTTTGATAGACTTGGCTGGCAGACCATCCAATGCTTTTATTTCCCGGGATGTGATTGGCTTTAATGCTGATTGGTCCTGGTTGTGTTAAATGTTATGACAAACTCTGCTAGGCGCCATGTTGTACAGTGACGTTCACTTTCGATTCAGAGACTTGGAGAGCCTGAGGTCTGTTCTCCCATTCTCTCGCTCTGTTACCTTGAGACATTGGCAAGGGTTTGAAGAAAAAACCTTAAAGACGTGCAGGAGAAAACCGGAGAACCCGAAGGTAACCCACGCAGACGCAGGGAGAAAATGCTGACTCCGCAAAGCCACTGACCCAAGCCAGGAAACGAACCCGGGTCCCTGACGCTGTGAAGAATTTTCAGTTAAATCTGCAGCTAGATCCAGACCAGTCCAAGCTGCAGACAGGCTAGTTATTTGAAAAGCTCCTTCGAAAATCTGATTTTTGGAAAACTCTAATCACAATAACTTTATTGCAGTGTTAATGTAAGCCTACCTGTGACAAAAGAACATAAGAACATAAGAACTAGGAGCAGGAGTAGGCCATCTGGCCCCTCGAGCCTGCTCCGCCATTCAATTAGATCATGGCTGATCTTTTGTGGACTCAGCTCCACTTTCCGTCCCGAACACCATAACCCTTAATCCCTTTATTCTTCAAAAAACTACCTATCTTTACCTTAAAAAAAAGTAATGAAGGAGCCTCAACTGCTTCACTGGGCAAGGAATTCCATAGATTCACAACCCTTTGGGTGAAGAAGTTCCTCCTAAACTCAGTCCTAAATCTACTTCCCCTTATTTTGAGGCTATGCCCCCTAGTTCTGCTGTCACCCGCCAGTGGAAACAACCTGCCCGCATCTATCCTATCTATTCCCTTCATAATTTTTAATGTTTCTATAAGATCCCCCCTCATCCTTCTAAATTCCAACCAGTACAGTCCCAGTCTACTCAACCTCTCCTCATAATCCAACCCCTTCAGCTCTGGGATTAACCTAGTGAATCTCCTCTGCACACCCTCCAGCGCCAGTACGTCCTTTCTCAAGTAAGGAGACCAAAACTGAACACAATACTCCAGGTGTGGCCGCACTAACACCTGATACAATTGCAACATAACCTCCCTAGTCTTAAACGCCATCCCTCTAGCAATGAAGGACAAAATTCCATTTGCCTTCTTAATCACGTGTTGCACTTGTAAACCAACCTTCTGTGACTCATGCACTAGCACACCCAAGTCTCTCTGAACAGCGGCATGCTTTAATATTTTATCGTTTAAATAATAATCCCGTTTGCTGTTATTCCTACCAAAATGGATAACCTCACATTTGTCAACATTGTATTCCATCTGCCAGACCCGAGCCCATTCACTTAACCTATCCAAATCCCTCTGCAGACTTCCAGTATCCTCTGCACTTTTCGCATTACCACTCATCTTTGTGTCATCTTCAAACTTGGACACATTGCCCTTGGTCCCCAACTCCAAATCATCAATGTAAATTGTGAACAATTGTGGGCCCAACACGGATCCCTGAGGGACACCACTAGCTACTGATTGCCAACCAGAGAAACACCCATTTATCCCAACTCTTTGCTTTCTATTAATTAACCAATCCTCTATCCATGCTACTACTTTACCCTTAATGCCATGCATCTTTATCTTATGCAGCAACCTTTTGTGTGGCACCTTGTCAAAGGCTTTCTGGAAATCCAGATATACCACATCCATCGGCTCCCCGTTATCTACTGCACTGGTAATGTCCTCAAAAAATTCCACTAAATTAGTTAGGCATGACCTGCATGACAATAAGAATATATATTTTTTAATTACGCTGATAATTACGAGTTCTGACTGAATGAACTTGCCAGAAGATCCAATCCAACTGGTGGTTTCAACACTGCGCGTCCTGCGAAAATAGCCGGCAACAAAGACTTCAACATCAGCAACAGTGATATTCTCCATTTTCGTCCTCTATCATTTCGCCCTCCACCCCCCGTTCTCTTCCTCTGTATGACTTTGCCTTGCCTGTGGCTGGATAGAGGGTGGTTACATCAAAGGCTATTTTAATAGATTAGCAGGCCGTTATACTAGTTTAATCATTTTAATCATTGCTTTTTTAACTCTTCGTTTTCTAAATAAACAGTTCTTGTGATTTTAAATTACAAAGTTTGTGCCTGTAAGTCTCCGGAGCAGTCTAGGGCCATCGATCTCGAAATCTTAACAATTATTATTGGTTAACTCACATCTATTACAACTCAGGGTCAAGGTGGCTGGAATTGACCGTCCCCTAGCCCAGTGTGTCATGACACGATTCCTATCCGCGGATTGACATCACTCAGTATTACCACGGCTGGAACTGATGGTCTTGACAGACAAAACGTTTCTTCTCATTATCTTGATAAAAATCGAAATCTTTCAAATCTGGTGTCATGTCATCGGAGACTTGGAAACTAATGTTTCCATGAATAAATATTGTGCGATCTCAACGTTCGCACTGCTAATTCTCCGAACTGTACGTCACAAGTTAACTGCCAGCAATACTGTTCTTATCACAATAAAAATATTTATTCGTGCCACAAGTAGGCTTACATTAACACTGCAGTAAAGTTACTGTGAAAAGCTTCTAGCCGCCACACTCCGGCGCCTACTCAGGGACTCTCAGGGAGAATTCAGAATGGTCAATTTTCCAAACAGCATGCCCTTCAGGACGTGGGGAGGAAACCCGAACACCCGCAGGAAACCAACACAGACGCGGGGAGAACATGCAGACTCTGTGCAGAGAGCAATCAAAGCCGGGAATCGAACCCTCGTCCTGGGCGCTCTGAACCAACAGTGCTAACCACTGTTCTACCGCACATGTACAAACAAGTGCATCAGCCCTTACCGTGGACAGACGACTAGCTGGCCTGTGACCAAATATCTGAACTTCATAGAATTATAGAATTCCTCCAACGCAGAAGGAGACCATTCAACCCATCTAGTCTGCCATGACACTTTCAAAGAGCATCGGACCAGGGCCAACTATCCCGACCTATCCCCATAACCGCATAACCCCATGTAACCTGCGCATTCTCGATGATGTGACAACTTGTGTCGGTGCGGTGTCAGTTACAGCCCCACAGACTCCGTATTCCAAATATAAGTGAATTAATCAATATTGTGTGATTCATTTTCCTCAGATCTGTGACCCTTCAATGATTCAATGAATTACGATCACTCCATTCATAACTAAACGTTTCCAAACTGTCTGTTTATAACAAGGGTGAACGACGACCATATAAAGGAAATAATGGAACGATGGTCTCCTCGTCTAACTTTTGCCAAATCCTTGCCCCACCCTCCACCCAAACACACACAAGACAGACACTTCGTAAGTTCAACAATTAAAATAAGCCGAATTAAATGAAAGGTTTTGAGACGAATCTTGGCTGCTTCAGTTATGGCCATTGTATGCTCCGGTCTTCTATGCGATCCCCTGGGCTATGGATTTGTACAAGAGATTCAGGTCCAGGTCTATGCAATTCTCTCCTTCGATCAGCAGGTGGAGTCTCCGTCTCCCTGAGATATTACTGGAGCATTATAGTTGAGAATTTACAGACGTGTCCGTTTGCCTGATTTATGTGCAGAGACACCGTCTGTATTATTCAGAGAGTTCTGCTTTGGCTTCTCCCAGCCATTTAGACATATGATCAAAGTTTGCCAACCGGCGAGAAACTTCTTGAACTATTTTACTCCAGAAGTTTACTTCAGAGATCTAACTGTTGCTTGTGTCATTTAAATAAGTGCACCTTCACAGGCCTGGCGAGGAGTTTTTTAAATTGCCTAGCAGAGAGAGAGAGAGAGAGAGAGAGATCATCGAGGAAGCGTATTACAACTGCTTCCTGTCTGTGTTTTCTCGCAGAATTCAAGAAACATTTTCGCTCGTCGCATGACCCACCTTTCTTCCGGCAGTTTCTGAATGGGGGGGGGGGGGGGGGGCTTTCTTCAGTCACAGAATGGGCAAACTGTGGAACTCTTTGCCGCAGAAGGCTGTTGAGGCAAAATCACTGACTGTCTTTAAGACACAGAATGATGTGTTATTGATTAATAAGGGGATCAGGAGTTATGGGGAGAAGGTAGGAGAATGGGGATGAGGAAAATACAACCTATGACTGAATGGCGGAGCAGACTTGATGGGCCGAGTGGCGTTATTCTGCTCCTCTGTCTTATGGTTTTATGGTGTTCACTGATTTCAACCAACAACAGGAGATGGCTCAGAAATCCAGATTCACCAATTGGTTCCTTGCCAAGTTTATCAAACTGACATCACGGTTTCTGCCACAGAACATTAAGGGGATATCCTGGGTTGTTCAGGGATGTTTCGGTTTGCCGGAAGTCTGCAGTCCAAGCAAATAATTGCAACGTTTCAGCAGCTAACAATAAGGCTTCAGATTAAAGGCTGGAAATGAAATTAAAACAAAACAGAACAGATAAAGGTTTGACAACAGTACCTAACATACGTACGTTCATATGTTGACAAGATATTGGAGCAGAATTAGGCAATTCGGACTATCGAGTCTGCTCCGCCATTCTATCATGCCTGATATGTTCCTCGTCTGTTACCTACAATGCTACTGATCAAGAGCTCGATGCGAAATCAGCCAGAGCACCTTCTCTGTAGAACACATGACCTTGGAGCGGCAGTACGCAATTTAGCCTCCGAGCCTAACACCTTCAATGTGATCATGTCTGATCCCATCCTGAACTCAACTGCACCTTCCTGCCCGTTCTTCATATCCCTTCAAGTGAGGTCCAATTCGAAAGCTATCTAACACATTCTGGGAGAGTGAATTCCACAGTTTCACAACCCTTTGGGAGAAGTAGTTTATCCTCAATTCTGTCTTATATTTGATACCTCTTATTTTGATATTATTACTTCAGAATGCAGCACAAGAGGAAGCATCTGCTTCGTGCCTACTTTATCAATATCCGTTAACATCTTGTTCATCTCAATTAGGTCTCCCCTCGTTCCTCTAAACTCTTGAAAGTAGAGGGCTAAACTGTTCGATCCCTCCTCATACGACAAACACCTCAACTCTGTAATCAATCCAGTAAACCTCCTCTGCATTGCCTCTAATGTCACTACATCTTTCATCAAATAACGGGACCACAACTTTGCACAATACTCCAGCTGCGCACTTGCCAACGCCTTGTATAGTTGTAACAACACATTCTTACCTTTACACTCAATTTTTTTGGCTTTAAATGCCAACATTATATTCGGTTTCTTTATTATATGCTGCACCTGCATGCTCATTTTTTGTGACTCATGCACGAGACACCCAGATCTCTCTACATCGGAGTACCCCGAAGTCTGTCCCCATATAGATAATAATATGCCTTTCCATTTCTTTCGACCCAAATGCACGACCTCGCGCTTATGCACGTTAAAATTAATCTGCCACATTTTGGCCCACTCTCCGAACTTATCTATAACCATTTGTAAGGTTCTTATTTCCCCATTGCATCTTACTGTCCCACGTAGGTTTGTGCCATCTGCGAACCTGGCTATATAACCTTCCATCGTTCAATCAGAGTCGCTAATGTAGAGTGTGGATAGCTGGAGCCCAAGGACCGAACTCTGTGGAACTCACAAGTTCCACCTTGCCATCGAGAAAAATACCCATTTATCCCTGCTCTCTGTCTCCTGTCCGTCAGGCAGTTTCTATCCAAGCTAATAAGTTGCCCCGAATATCATGTGATCTGACCGTGCGAATTAACCTTCTTTGCAGGACCTTATCAAATGCCTTCAAGATGTCCAGATATACTATATCTACAGGATCCCCATTATCCACTTTGATTGTTGAATTTTCGAAGAACGCTGGCAATTTAGTCAAACATGATTTCCTCTCCATAAAATCATGCTGACTCTGATGGATAGCGCTTTTGATTTCTTGATAACCGATTCTAACAATTTTCCAACAACAGATGTTAACCTAACTGACCTGTAAATTCCTACATTCTGCCACCCTCCCTTTTTGAATAAGGGCATTAGGACGTTAGCATTTTTCGAATCCACTGTGACCTTTCCCGATTCCAGGAAACTTTGGAATATTGTAAATAATGGATCCACTATCTCTGCTGCCACTTACTTCAGCACTCTAAGGTGCAGGGCATCCGACCATGCGGACTTGTCTGCCCTCAATCCGAAGAGTACGTTGAGTACCGCTGCTCTTTTTGTCCTGATTGTTCTAAGTTGCTCCCTTACCTCTGAATTGCCCGATGCTATAGGAATGGTACTTGTGTCCCCCACCTTGAAAACTGAGGCAAAATATTGATTTAGCATCTCTGCCATTTCCGTGTTCCCTTCTATTAACTCACTAGTTTCATTTTCCAAGGGGCCAACATTCACCTTAGCAACTCTGTTCCGTTTTGTATACCTGTCGAGGCTTTTGCTATCCTTTTTGATATTCTGTGCTAGTTTCTGTCCCGTAAATTACATTAGATCGTTTGACTAATTTTCTAGAATCCCTTTAATTATGTTTGAATGTTTCCCAGTTTTCCAGGCTGCCACTGGCCTTTACAATATGATATAACTTGATGTTTGTCTTTATAATGTCATTGATGTCCCTGTTTAGCAATGGATGTTTCTTACCATCTTCCCATTTTCTTACTCACTGGGATATACTTTATGTGTGAGGAATTTAGTATCTCCTGAATCAACTGTCACTGCTCATCAGCTGTCCTATCTTTTGGCCATCCTGCCTAGTCTATACGGGCCAAACCTGACATCAAGCCTATGTAATTTCCTTTGTTTAATGCGAGAACACTAGTGTGGGGCTCCGCTTTCTCGCCTGAAATCAAATCTCGGATTATGCCATTCTATGGTCACTATTCCCTAATGCATCCCTTAACTATGAGGTCATTAATCAATTCCTCCTCATTTCAGGTTATCAAATGGAGAGTACCGCCTCCCTGGTTGGTTCCCCAATGTACTGTTCCAGGAAACAATCTCTAATCCATTCAATGAACACTGCCTCCAGGCCATTCTTGCTAATGTGATTCCTCCCGCCTATATGTCCATTAAATTCATCCATTATTGTTGCCGATCCTTTCTTGCAATCCAGGAACAAACCAATATTTCCTGTTTGATACTGTGCCCCATTCTTTGGGGACCTCTAGATTACTCCTACCAAGGACAATTATTCCTTTGTTGTTTCTTATTTCTACCCAGACTGTTTCGACATCTTCAAATGAAAAAAAAATCGCTTATTGTCACGAGTATGCTTCAAATAAAGTTACTGTGAAAAACCCCTAGTCGACACATTCCGGCGCCTGTTCGGGGAGACTGTTACGGGAATCGAACCGTGCTCTTGGCTTGCCTTGGTCTGCTTTCAACGCCAGCGAATAGCCCTGTGAGCTAAACAGCCCCTTGCTCCTCAGTGCTTATGTCATTTCTCATTACAGCACTGATACTTTTCCTCACCAAAAGGGCGACATCGCCTCCTTTTTCTTTAACCCCATCTTTCCTAAATATTGCCTACCCTTGGATACGCAGTTCCCATACCTCGTCTCCCTGTAATCACGTTTCAGTAATCAAAGTCAGCCACCAAGTCATTTTTTAGTTTTTAGTTTTCAGTGGTTGGGAAGTTAATTCAGTGGGAATGGAGGCTAGGGCAGTTGAATGTTCCTCCTGCAGAATGTGGGAGGAAAGGGTCACCTCGAGTGTCCCTGCTGACTACATCTGCGGGAAGTGCACCCAACTCCAGCTCCTCGACAACCGCGTTAGGGACCTGGAGCTGGAGTTGGATGAACTTCGGATCATTCGGGAGGCGGAGGGGGTTATTGAGAGGAGTTATAGGGAGGTAGCCACACCTCAGGTAAAAGAAGAAGGTAGATGGGTTGCCGTCAGGAGAGGGAGAGGGAACCGGCAGGCAGTGCAGGGATCCCATGTGGTCGTTCCCCACATGAAAAAGTATACCGTTTTGGATACTGTTGCGGGGGTCGACTTACCAGGGGTAAGCAATGGGGCACAGGTCTCTGGCACACGGTCTGTCCCTGTTGCTCAGAAGGGAAGGGAGAAGAGGAACAGAGCACTTGTCATTGGGGACTCCATAGTTAGAGAAACAGACAGGAGTTTCTGTGGGAACGAAAGAGACTCACGGTTGGTGTGTTGCCTCCCAGGTGCCAGTGTTCGTGAAGTCTCTGACCGTGTTTTGGGGATCCTTAAGGGGAAGGGGGAGCAGCCCCAAGTCGTGGTCCACATAAGTACCAACGACATAGGTAGGAAGGGAGATGGGGATTTGAGACAAAAATTCAGGGAGCTAGGGTGGAAGCTGAGAGCTAGAACAAACAGTTGTTATCTCGGGGTTGTTACCCGTGCCACGTGCTAGCGAAGTGAGAAATAAGAAGAGAGAGGAGTTGAACACGTGGCTACAGGGATGGTGCAGGAGGGAGGTCTTTGGGTTCCTGGATAATTGGGGGTCATTCTGGGGTAGGTGGGACCTCTACAAACAGGATGGTCTTCACCTGAACCAGAGGGGTACCAATATCCTGGGAGGAGATTTGCTAGTGCTCTTCGGGGGGGGGGGGTTTAAACTAATTCAGCAGGGGGATGGGAACCTAAATTGTTGTCCCAGTGTACAGGATGTTGAGAGTAGTGAGGTCAGCGATAGGGTTAAAAGTTCGAAAGAGGGCACTGGCAAGCAAGATGCTGCTTTGAAGTGTGTCTACTTCAACGCCAGGAGCATCCGGAATAAGGTGGGTGAGCTTGCAGCATGGGTTGGTACCTGGGATCTCGATGTTGTGGCGATTTCGGAGACATGGGTAGAGCAGGGACAGGAATGGTTGTTGCAGGTTCCAGGATTTCGATGTTTCTGTAAGAGCAGAGAAGATGGTAAAAGGGGGGGGGGGGGTGGCATTGTTAATCAAGGAAGGTATAACGGCAGTAGAAAGGTCGTTTGAGGACTCGTCTACTGAAGTGGTATGGACCGAGGTTAGGAACAGGAGAGGAGAGTTCACCCTGTTGGGAGTTGTCTATAGACGTCCGAATAGTTCCAGAGATGCAGAGGAAAGGATTGCAAAGATGATTCTCGACTGAAGCGTGAGTAACAGGGTAGTTGTTATGGGGGACTTTAACTTTCCAAATATTGACTGCAAATACTATATTTCGAGTACTATAGATGGGGCACTATTTGTGCAGTGCGTGCAGGAGGGTTTTCTGACACAGGACAACAAGGGGCGAGGCCACATTGGATTTGGTACTGGGTAATGAACCCGTCCATGTGTAAGATTTAGATGTAGGTGAGCACTTTGGTGATAGTGATCACAATTAGGTTATGTCTACTTTCGCAATGGGCAGGGATAGGTATATTCCGCTGGGGAAAAGGCAATTATGATGTTATTCGGCAAGATTTAGGATGTATAGGATGGGGAAGGAAACAGCAGGGGATGGGTACAATCGAAATGTGGAGCTTTTTCAAGGAACAGCTACTGAGTGTCCTTGATAAGTATGTACCTGTCAAGCAGGGAGGAAGTTGTCGAGCAAGGGAAATTACTAAGGTGGTTTACTAAGGAAGTTGAAGCACTTGTCAAGAGGAAGAAGACATGAAGGATGAGACATGAAGGCTCAGTTAGGGCACTTGAGAGTTACAAGTTATCCAGGAAGGACCTAAAGTGAGATTTAAGAAGAGTGAAGGGCGGGCACGAAAAGTCGTTGGTGGATAGGATCAAGGAAAACCTTAAGGCTTTCTATAGGTATAACAGGAACAAAAGAATGACTAGAGTAAGATTAGGGCCAATCAAGGATAGTAGTGGAATGTTGTGTGTGGAATCCAAGGAGATAGGGGAAGCGTTAAATGGATATTTTTCGTCAGTGTTTACATTGGAGAAAGACAATGTTGTCGAGGAGAATACTCAGGTTCAGTCGACCAGGCTAGATGGAATTGAGGTTCACAAGGAGGAGGTGTTAGCAATTTTGGAAAGTGTAAAAATAGATACGTCCCCTGGGCCAGATGGGATTTATCCTAGGATTCTCTGAGAAGCCAGGGAGGAGATTGCAGAGCCTTTGTCCTTGATCTTTATGTCGTCTTTGTCGACAGGAATAGTGCCGGAAGAATGGAGGATAGCAAATGTTGTCCCCTTGTTCAAGAAGGGGAGTAGAGACAACCCTGGTAGTTACAGACCTGTGAGCCTTACTTCGGTTGTGGGTAAAATGTTGGAAAAGGTTATAAGAGATAGTGTTTATAATCATCTTGAAAAGAACAAATTGATTAGCGATAGTCAACACGGTTTTGTGAAGGGTAGGTCATGCCCCACAAACCTATTGAGTTTTCTGAGAAGGTGACCAAATAGGTGGATGAGGGTAAAGCGGTTGATCTGGTGTATATGGATTTCAGTAAGGCGTTTGATAAGGTTCCACATGTAGGCTATTGCAGAAAATAAGGAAGTATAGGATTGAAGGTGATTTAGCGGTTTGGATCAGTAATTGGCTAGCTGAAAGATTGCAGAGGATGGTGGTTGATGCCAAATGTTCATCCTGGAGTTCAGTTACTAGTGGTGTACCGCAAGGATCTGTTTTGGGGCCACTGCTGTTTGTCATTTTTATAAATGACCTGGAAGAGGGTATAGAAGGATGGGTTTGTAAATTTGCAGATGACACGAAGGTCGGTGGAGTTGTGGATAGTGCTGAAGGATATTATAGGATACAGGGGGACATAGATAAGCTGCAGAGCTGGGCTGAGAAGTGGCAGATGGAATTTAATGCGGAAAAGTGTGAGGTGTTTCACTTTGGAAGGAGTAACAGGAATGCAGAGTACTGGGCTAATGGCAAGATTCTTGGTAGTGCAGATGAACAGAGAGATCTCGGCATCGAGGTACATAAATCCCTGAAAGTTGCCACCCAGGTTAATAGGGTTGTTAAGAAGGCATATGGTGTGGTAGCCTTTATCAGTAAGGGGATTGAGTTTCGGAGTTACAAGGTCATGCTGCATCTGCACATAACTCTGGTGCGGCCGCTCCTGGAGTACTGCGTGCAGTTCTGATCACCACATTATAGGAAGGATGTGGAAGCTTTGGAAAGGGTTCAGAGGAGATTTACTAGGATGTTTCCTGGTATGGAGGGAAGGTCTTACGAGGAAAGGCTCAGGGACTTGAGGTTGTTTTCGTTAGAGAGGAGAAGGCTGAGAGGTGACTTAATAGAGACATATAAGATAGTCAGAGGGTTAGATAGGGTGGACAGTGAGAGTCTCTTTCCTCGGATGGTGATGACCAACACGAGGGGACATAGCTTTAAATTGAGGGGTGGTAGATATAGGACAGATGTCAGAGGCAGTTTCTTTACTCAGAGAGTAGTAGGGGTGTGGAACGCCCTGCCTGCAACAGCCGTAGACTCGCCAAATTTAAGGGCATTTAAGTGGTCACTGGATAGACATATAGATGAAAATGGAATTGTATAGGTCAGATAGGCTTCAGATGGTTTCACAGGTCGGCGCAACATCGAGGCCCGTACTGCGCTGTAATGTTCTATGTTCTATGTTCTGTAACCTGTTTCTTCTTTTTACGCCATTTGCTCATTAAGTTTGTTACGAATGCTTCTTGCATTTAGATACAAGGCCCAGGCAGACACGGGGAGAAAGTGCAAACGCACAGACGGTAATCCAAGGCGGCAATTGATCCTGGTCCCTGGCGCTGTGAGGCAGCAGTGATAACAGTTTCCCTGAATTACTACCGTGGCAACATATTTCAAATCCCATTTCTCCTTTTCGGGACAATGAGAGCTCAGGTCAGCAACTCACAGGCCTGAAAAACTGGTCCCAGCACTTTTTAAATTCCTCAACTTGCCGTTGGTAAATATATGTGCTTTTCACTCAATTCCTATCATTGTTGCCAGAATCTATTGGAAGTTCGAGGGAAAATATTGTCGAGAATTAAATGTAGTCACAAAAAGTACACTCAGGTGAGCAGCACGGTGGCACACGGTTAGCACTGCTGCCTCACGGCGCCGTGGCCTCAGGTTCTGTCCCAGCTCTGGACCACTGTCCGTGTTATCTTTGCACATTCTACCCGTGTTTGCGTGTGTTTCGCCCCCACAGCACAAGGATGTGCAGGGTGGGTGGAATCGCCACGCTAAATTGCTCCTTAAGTGGGAAAAAATGAATTGGGTACTCTAAAATTTCAATAAATAAATAAAAAGTACACTCAGGCATTTCGAATGTAAAATACCCATGCTAATGAAGAACACAAATAGTATTTATGAAGCAAAAATGCGTTTTGTGGCGTGGTGTTCAGCATGACGGAATTAAGATTCATCACGTGAGGGACTACTTCATGTCTCTGTGAATGTGACTATTCTGCTGAGATACAAAGTCAATGTCGCCCTGCGGTTTCGTGCCTATCAATTTGGTGACACATCATCCGAATGAGAAAAGAGACGCGGAGAAGGGGCAGTGGTCAATTCAGCGAGTTTTATTCCAATGATTGGAGAGGCAGTGAGTCAGTGGTCATTTGGTCTGCACAATGTATCAGAGCGTGAATTAGAGAAATTACTGGCAGCTTGAGTCATATCGTCAGGTCCGCCTCAAACTGTTACATATCGTCTTTTACAGAATCAGTTTCTCATGCAGCATTTGAAGAAAGGTGAGCAGCTCCCTCTGAACGGGGTCTTTTCTTCCTCACAGCCGTTAGCTCTGCATTCGCCTCCAAAATTTACACACTCCAACATCGCACCTGCCGATGAGAGAGGAAGAGAATATTGACGCCTTTTGTCAGAACTACAGAATGTGGAAATAGTGCTCGGGGCTCCATGTGTGGTCTGTCCGAGGCGTGTGTAGACCTCACCTGGGCTCTTTGCTCCTTGTGCAGACATAGATGTCGATAATGTGCACAACAATAATGAAAGCAACCGTGATCTCGCCAATGCGGTAAAGTTAACTTGGATATTTATCTGGAACGTTATCGAAGTGATTGACAGCAAACCACAGAAGCAGAGGGAGGGAGTCAGGTTTACCAATGCCTCCATGTTGAACGAACCGCCGTCGATGAGGGTTCGGCTAAAACTAGGAAACGCGCAATAGTCCACAGGGGAACGAGAGCCGAACAATCGCAGAGTTGTCAGTCTCGAGTAAAACAGAGAGCTTGAGAAAGAGAGAGCAATGGATGAAGATAAGGGATGTTGAAGTCATGGTAAAGAGTTAATGAAGTAGAGGAATACAGCATGCAGATAGAACATAGAACATAGAACGATACAGCGCAGTACAGGCCCTTCGGCCCTCGATGTTGCACCGACATGGAAAAAAAAAAAAAAAAAAAACTAAAGGCCATCTAACCTACACTATGCCCTTATCATCTATATGCTTATCCAATAAATTTTTAAATGCCCTCAATGTCGGCGAGTTCACTACTGTTGCAGGTAGGGCATTCCACGGCCTCACCACTCTTTGCGTAAAAAACCCACCTCTGACCTCTGTCCTATATCTATTACCCCTCAATTTAAGGCTATGTCCCCTCGTGCTAGCCACCTCCATCCGCGGGAGAAGGCTCTCGCTGTCCACCCTATCTAACCCTCTGATCATTTTGTATGCCTCTATTAAGTCACCTCTTAACCTTCTTCTCTCTAACGAAAACAACCTCAAGTCCATCAGCCTTTCCTCATAAGATTTTCCCTCCATACCAGGCAACATCCTGGTAAATCTCCTCTGCACCCGTTCCAAAGCTTCCACGTCCTTCCTATAATGAGGCGACCAGAACTGTACGCAATACTCCAAATGCGGCCGTACCAGAGTTTGGTACAGCTGCATCATGACCTCATGGCTCCGGAACTCAATCCCTCTACCAATAAAGGCCAACACACCATAGGCCTTCTTCACAACCCTATCAACCTGGGTGGCAACTTTCAGGGATCTATGTACATGGACACCGAGATCCCTCTGCTCATCCACACTACCAAGAATTTTACCATTAGCCAAATATTCCGCATTCCTGTTATTCTTTCCAAAGTGAATCACCTCACACTTCTCCACATTAAACTCCATTTGCCACCTCTCAGCCCAGCTCTGCAGCTTATCTATGTCCCTCTGTAACCTGCAACATCCTTCCGCACTGTCTACAACTCCACCGACTTTAGTGTCGTCTGCAAATTTACTCACCCATCCTTCTGCGCCCTCCTCTAGGTCATTTATAAAAATGACAAACAGCAACGGCCCCAGAACAGATCCTTGTGGTACGCCACTCGTAACTGAACTCCATTCTGAACATTTCCCATCAACTACCACTCTCTGTCTTCTTTCAACTAGCCAATTTCTGATCCACATCTCTAAATCACCCTCAATCCCCAGCCTCCGTATTTTCTGCAATAGCCGACCGTGGGGAACCTTATCAAACGCTTTACTGAAATCCATATACACCACATCAACTGCTCTACCCTCGTCTACCTGTTCAGTCACCTTCTCAAAGAACTCGATAAGGTTTGTGAGGCATGACCTACCCTTCACAAAACCATGCTGACTATCCCTAATCATATTATTCCTATCTAGATGATTATAAATCGTATCTTTTATAATCCTCTCCAAGACTTTACCCACCACAGACGTTAGGCTCACCGGCCTATAGTTACCGGGGTTATCTCTACTCCCCTTCTTGAACAAAGGGACCACATTTGCTATCCTCCAGTCCTCTGGCACTATTCCTGTAGCTAATGATGACCTAAAAATCAAAGCCAAAGGCTCAGCAATCTCTTCCCTGGCTTCCCAGAGAACCCTAGGATAAATCCCATCCGGCCCCGGGGACTTATCTATTTTCACCTTGTCCAGAATTGCCAACACTTCTTCCCTACGCACCTCAATGCCATCTATTCTAATAGCCTGGGTCTCAGCATTCTCCTCCACAATATTATCTTTTTCTTGAGTGAATACTGACGAAAAGTATTCATTTAGTATCTCGCTTATCTCCTCAGCCTCCACACACAACTTCCCACCACTGTCCTTGACTGGCCCTACTCTTACCCTAGTCATTCTTTTATTCCTGACATACCTATAGAAAGCTTTTGGGTTTTCCTTGATCCTACCTGCCAAAGACTTCTCATGTCCCCTCCTTGCTCGTCTCAGCTCTCTCTTTAGATCCTTCCTCACTTCCTTGTAACTATCAAGCGCCCCAACTGAAACTTCACGCCTCATCTTCACATAGGCCTCCTTCTTCCTCTTAACAAGAGATTCCACTTCTTTGGTAAACCACGGTTCCCTCGCTCGACCCCTTCCTCCCTGCCTGACTGGTACGTACTTATCAAGAACATGCAATAGCTGTTCCTTGAACAAGCTCCACATATCCAGTGTGCCCAACCCTTGCAGCCTACTTCTCCAACCAACACATCCTAAGTCATGTCTAATGGCATCATAATTGCCCTTCCCCCAGCTATAACTCTTGCTCTGCGGGGTATACTTATCCCTTTCCATCACTAACGTAAAGGTCACCGAATTGTGGTCACTGTCTCCAAAGTGTTCACCTACCTCCAGATCTAACACCTGGCCTGGTTCATTACCCAAAACCAAATCCAAAGTGGCCTCACCTCTTGTTGGCCTGTCAACATATTGTGTCAGAAAACCCTCCTGCACACATTGTACAAAGAACGACCCATCCAATGTACTCGAACTATATCTTTTCCAGTCTATATTAGGAAAGTTAAAGTCTCCCATAACAACTACCCTGTTACTTTCGCTCTTTTCCAGAATCATCTTCGCCATCCTTTCCTCTACATCTCTAGAACTATTAGGTGGCCTATAGAAAACTCCCAACAGGGTGACCTCTCCTTTCCTGTTTCTAACCTCAGCCCATACTACCTCGGAAGAAGAGTCCCCATCTTGCATTCTTTCTACCACCGTAATACTGTCCTTGACTAGCAGCGCCACACCTCCCCCTCTTTTGCCCCCTTCTCTGACCTTACTAAAGCACCTAAACCCCGGAACCTGCAACAACCATTCCTGTCCCTGCTCTATCCATGTCTCTGAAATGGCCACAACATCGAAGTCCCAGGTACCAACCCATGCTGCCAGTTCCCCTACCTTATTTCGTATACTCCTGGCATTGAAATAGACACACTTCAAACCACAGACCTGAACACTGCCGCCCTCCTGCGAAGTCAAAACTGTGCTCCTGACCTCTCTACTCTCAATCTCTCGCACCCCAAAACTACAATCCAGGTTCCCATGCCCCTGCTGAATTAGTTTAAACCCCCCCAAAGAGTACTAACAAATCTCCCCCCCAGGATATTGGTGCCCCTCAGGTTCAGATGTAGACCATCCTGTCTATAGAGGTCCCACCTTCCCCAGAAAGAGCCCCAGTTATCCAGAAATCTGAATCCCTCCCGCCTGCACCATCCCTGTAGCCACGTGTTTAATTGCTCTCTCTCCCTATTCCTCATCTCACTATCACGTGGCACGGGCAACAACCCAGAGATAACAACTCTGTTTGTTCTCGCTCTGAGCTTCCATCCTAGCTCCCTAAAGGCCTGCCTGACATCCTTGTCCCCTTTCCTACCTATGTCGTTAGTGCCAATGTGGACTACGACTTGGGGCTGCTCCCCCTCCCCCTTAAGGACCCGGAAAACACGATCCGAGACATCACGTACCCTTGCACCTGGGAGGCAACATACCAAACGTGAGTCTCTCTCGCTCCCACAAAATCTCCTATCTGTGCCCCTGACTATTGAGTCCCCAATTACTAATGTTCTACTCCTTTCCCCCCTTCCCTTCTGAGCAACAGGGACAGACTCTGTGCCAGAGGCCCGTACCCCATGGCTTACCCCTGGTAAGTCGTCCCCCCCACAAGTATCCAAAACGGTATACTTGTTACTCAGGGGAACGACCGCAGGGGGTCCCTGCACTGACTGCTTCTTCCCAGTCCCTCTTACAGTTACCCATCTATCTCCAGTCTTTGGTGTAACTACTTCCCTGAAGCTCCTATCTATGACCCCCTCTGCCTCCCGAATGATCCGAAGTTCATCCAGCTCAAGCTCCAGGTCCCTAACACGGTTTTTGAGGAGCTGGAGTTGGGTGCACTTCCCACAGATGAAATCAGCAGGGACACTGACGGCGTCCCTCACCTCAAACATTCTGCAGGAGGAGCATTGTACTGCCTTCCCTGACATCCCCTCTAGATTAAAAAAAAAACAAGAAAAAGAAACAGAAAGGAAGAGCTTACCTGATATTACCTCAAACCCTGATCCCGCTGAAAGGTAAGCAAATTTAAAGGCACTCACTCACCTTCACGACAGGCCCCTGCTCCCGCTTCCCAACCACCGTGGGGTGGGGGGGTTGGTTAGAGGAGGAGGTAGGGTGGGAAACACTCACAAAGTGTTTCGGGTTTAACTGTCACTTGCCAACAGCCCCTCCACAAACCACCTTCAACTTAGGCTGACCGCACTGCACGTATGCAAATTTCCCCAGAACAGCTGATCAGTAGCTCTGCTCTGCTGCCCTCTGCTGGTTGCTTGCCTTTACTCAAACTCCTTGGGTCTTCTTCGCAGGTTCACCTTCAACTTAGGCTGACCGCACTGCACGTATGCAAATTTCCCCAGAACAGCTGATCAGTAGCTCTGCTCTGCTGCCCTCAGCTGGTTGCTTGCCTTTACTCAAACTCCTTGGGTCTTCTTCGCAGGTTCACCTTCAACTTAGGCTGACCGCACTGCACGTATGCAAATTTCCCCAGAACAGCTGATCAGTAGCTCTGCTCTGCTGCCCTCTGCTGGTTGCTTGCCTTTACTCAAACTCCTTGGGTCTTCTTCGCAGGTTCACCTTCAACTTAGGCTGACCGCACTGCACGTATGCAAATTTCCCCAGAACAGCTGATCAGTAGCTCTGCTCTGCTGCCCTCTGCTGGTTGCTTGCCTTTACTCAAACTCCTTGGGTCTTCTTCGCAGGTTCACCTTCAACTTAGGCTGACCGCACTGCACGTATGCAAATTTCCCCAGAACAGCTGATCAGTAGCTCTGCTCTGCTGCCCTCTGCTGGTTGAGATGTGGAGAATTAATGAATTAAAGGAGGACAGCATGCAGATGTAGAGAGATTATGAAGTGGAGGAGGAGGGCATGCAGATGTAGAGAGTTAATGAAGTAGAGGAGGAGAGCATGCAGATGAGGAAGCACGGGGACCTCGGAGTAATGTTTGGCTGTTAGACGTTCAGGCTGGACACGTAAATAAAACAATCTCCATTTACGTTTTGAAGAGATACAACGCTGAAATTGACACATTTGCATTTGGATCGTGTTTTAAAATCGAAGGAACTGAATAGACCAGATGGAGTTAAGAAATTGCCAGCCAAACATATATTCAATTACACTACAGGTTGGAAAGGCTATAGACTTATTCGACACCAATCAATGCGACTGTGGAATGGCTATAGAGCGATACACTAACCTTCAGCTTGAGAGGTTTGCCCCAGGTCGATACTAATGGGTTCTGTAAGCGTTAGTAATCCAACTATCAAGAACAGGGATTTCCACATCTTCTCCTGAGCTCCCACGCGTCACAAAGAGGTGATACGAGCAGGGATATTTTTCTGGGGACTGAGCGACTATTTTGTAGTGAAAGATGACACGTACACCTCCGGGATTGGCTCCACTTTGACCACAGTAACCACATGCACAGTCTGCCATGTGGCACTCTTATTAATGATCAGAGAGTCTCTGATTGATTTAGTGAAGGTTTTAAGTAATTATAATAATAACAATTATTATTGTCACAAGTAGGCTGACATTAACATTGTAATGAAGTTACTTTGAAAATCCCCCCAGTCTCCACACTCCGGCGCCTGTTCAGATACACAGAGGGAGAATTCGGAATGTCCAAATGACCTAACAGCACGACGTTCGGGTTTTGTGGCAGGAAATCGGAGCACCCGAAGGAAACCGACGCACACACGGGGAGAACGTGGCGACTCCGCAGAGAGAATGACCCAAGGAGGGAATCGAACCTGGGATCCTGGAGCTATGAAGCAACCGTGGTAACCACTGTGATACCCTGTTCTGCACTGTATTTAAAGTCAGAAAAATTCTGCAGGGTTGTTTTGGGCATTTGGACCATTTCGGCTCAGGTGGCTCCTTTCCAGAAATAGCACATTGTGCCAACTTAATTTCATCTCGTCCCCCATAGATCTGAAAGCCTCTTTACATTATTGGCTTTTTCAACAAGTTTAATATCACTGTGTGCATGACGTTTACTTCCATTGACCTATCAGACAGCACTTTCAAATTCGCATGAACTCGCTGTGTGTAAATAGATCCTCCTCATCGTTTACCCAGTTTATCTGCGCATTCTCTTTACATTAGTTCTCTCGAACATGACACCTTACCCTCCTCCCTCTTTTCCCTCAGAGACTTGAGCCAATATTCTTCCTCGGCTCCTGTCATTCAAACAGCTGACTCCTGCTTTGCAAGTAGTAGTTCGTGTTGGATTTTGCAGTGTGCACGATTTTCGTCCTGGACAGACAAGGTCCGAGTGTTCACAGCCTGCACCCCTCCCTCTCCCACTCCTCTATGTCTCTCTCTCGCTCTCTATCTATTTATTTCTCTCTCCCTGTCTCTTTCTTTCTCCATCTCCCATATATATGTCTTCTCTCTCTCTCTCTTCTTTCTCTCTCTCTCTCCCACCTCTCTCTCTCTCTCTGTGTCACTTGCTCGGTGTCCCTCTCTCTCTCTCCCTCTTTCTCTCTCTCTCTCGTTTTCCCGATGGTGTTGTCGAGAATGTTCTCTTGCTCCATGTCTCTCTGCCATATGCTCTCTATTTTCTCCCTCTACCTTAGTCTCCATCTTCATTTGATGCTGCATATCAGTGTCTCTCTGTCGCTGCATCATTTGTAAACCTGGTTGGTTAACAATTCCTATTTTAAGTGGAGTTTCTTAATAATTTCCCTCTGGACCGGATCTGTGTTGTAAGCTGTCGCCACTCTGTCTGACACCGTCCAGTTTGAACTGTTCCTGATCTTCAAGGATAATCGCATTGCCTGTGTGTAGGGACCAAAGGTCCAAAGGTCAACTATGGATTGTCTAACTCACATCAGCTCAATGCAATTCACGCACTGAAACACATGCAGATGTTCTCTGTGATGAATCGATGTCCCAACTTTCAATCGATATTCACGGAGGGGTTGGTATCAATGTTCGTGAGGGAGCGGGCACGGCTGCTGTGCCAATAAGAGAGATCTGGTAGCTCTGAATTTGCACGAAATTCTGTAAATTCTACTTCTCGATTACCAGGCAGAGAAGTTTGCGAGAGAGGCTGAAACAGAAATATCGAAATGCTGTGCGCTCAGTTGATTATTGAGCTCAGTGTGCGGCCTCTTCCAATCCTCTTGCAGTGAATATGTACAGAGTAAAGGTGACACACAGTGATAATATGACAGATAACTCTGGAAGGGAAGGACTTGATGTTTCTTTAATTGTGACGGGTTTATAAAGAAGGGATGCACAGATTATTCATCTCCTTATAGTGCAAACTGCATCACCGTTTCACATCTCTCTCTCCTTCCGTCCCCTTCGCTCTCGCTCTCTCTCGATCCCGTCTCCCTCTCTTCATCTCGCCCTCTCTGGCACTGTCTCTCTGTATCTCTCCCTTTCCCTCTGACCCTCTCTCTTTTTCTCCCTTTCTCTTTCTCCCTCGCTGCTGATCAAAGACTGGCATTGGGGCGTTCTCGTTCAGTGGAATGAATTGGGCCAAGTAAATCAAGTGTTGCTCAGGGCAATTTAGCTGATAGTTATTCCACTACACACGGATTTAAATTGGATTGCGAATAAATCAACGAACAACTTTAATATAATATAATCCAACATTGATGACAAAAAGGTGAAGTGGGCTGAGAACGGATCTATTGCAGCTACATCAAATTTACAAATATTATACAACGGCTGTATACGACAGTATGCTGAATTCAATCATAGATCACTCGTCAGTAATTCGTGGTACATTGTCCCTCTGAACTTCATACCATCTTCAATTTAGTAATTAACCAAAAGTTGATCTTTAGTTATCAGAAGTCAAATAGTCACGTTTCAAACACGGGTTATGGCTCAGCTAATCAATTAGATAGCTGGCTTCAAATGTTCCTTAGAAGTCAGGTGTGGAGAGTGTAAAATGAGTTTGTATAGAGTGCTGATTCTCTCCTCACAGATGTGTTACTCGCCACGTGATCCCGCAACAGGAATAGAGAGAGAGAGTAGTTGAACACGTGGCTACGGGGATGGTGCAGGAGGGTGGGAATCAAACACCTGGATAATTGGGGCTCCATCTGGGGTAATGCGTCCTCTACAAATGTGATGGTCAGCACCTGAACCAGAGGGATACCAATATCCTGGGGGGGGGGGGGTTTGCTAATGCTCTTCGGGAGAGTTGAAGTAATTCAGCATGGCGGTGGGAACCTAAATTGCAGCTCCAGTGTACAGTAGTGAGGTCATGAGTAAGGTGTCAAGGTCGCAGGAGTGTACCAGCTGGCAGAAAGGTGGTTTGAAGTGCGTCTACTTCAACATCAGGTGCATCCGGAATAAGATGGGTGAACTTGCAGCATGGGTAGGTACCTGGGACTTCGATGTTGAGGCCATTTCGGAGACATGGAGAGAGCAGGGACAGGAATGGTGTTGCAGGTACCGGGTTTTAGATGTTTCAGTGAGCTCACGGAAGGTGGTAAAAGAGGGGGAGGGTGGCATTGTTAGTCAAGGACAGTATTACGGTCGCAGAAAGGACGATTGATGAGGACTCGTCAACTGAGCTAATATGGGCTGAGGTTAGAAACAGGAAAGGAGAGGTCATCCTTTTGGGTGTTTGCTATAGGCCTCCGAAAAGTTCCACATATGTAGAGGAAAGGATTGCAAAAATGATTGCCTAGCAGAGAGAGAGAGAGAGATCATCGAGGAACTGTATTACAACTGCTTCCTGTCTGTGTTTTCTCGCAGAACTCAAGAAAAATTTTCGCTCGTCGCATGACCCACCTTTCTTCCGGCAGTTTCTGAATGGGGGGGCTTTCTTCAGTCACAGTATGGGCATTCTGTGGAACTCTTTGCCGCAGAAGGCTGTTGAGGCAAAATCACTGACTGTCTTTAAGACACAGAATGATGTGTTATTGATTAATAAGGGGATCAGGAGTTAGGGGGAGAAGGTAGGAGAATGGGGATGAGGAAAATACAACATATGACTGAATGGCGGAGCAGACTTGATGGGCCGAGTGGCGTTATTCTGCTCCTCTGTCTTATGGTTTTATGGTGTTCACTGATTTCAAACAACAACAGGAGATGGCTCAGAAATCCAGATTCACCGATTGGTTCCTTGCCAAGTTTATCAAACTGACATCACGGTTTCTGCCACTGAACATTAAGGGGATATCCTGGGTTGTTCAGGGATGTTTCGGTTTGCCGGACGTCTGCAGTTCAAACACATAATTGCAACGTTTCATCAGCTAACAATAAGGCTTCAGATTAAAGGCTGGAAATGAAATTAAAACAAAACAGAACAGAGAAAGGTTTGACAACAGTACCTAACATACGTACGTTCATATGTTGACAAGATATTGGAGCAGAATTAGGCAATTCGGACTATCGAGTCTGCTCCGCCATTCTATCATGCCTGATATGTTCCTCGTCTGTTACCTACAATGCTACTGATCAAGAGCTCGATTGCGAAATCAGCCAGAGCATCTTCTCCGTAGAACACATGACCTAGGAGCGGCAGTAGGCAATTTAGCCTCCGAGCCTAACACCTTCAATGTGATCATGTCTGATCCCATCCTGAACTCAACTGCACCTTCCTGCCCGTTCTTCATATCCCTTCAAGTGAGGGTCAATTCGAAAGCTATCTAACACATTCTGGGAGAGTGAATTCCACAGTTTCACAACCCTTTGGGAGAAGTAGTTTATCCTCAATTCTGTCTTATATTTGATACCTCATATTTTGATATTATTACTTCAGAATGCAGCACAAGAGGAAGCATCTGCTCCGTGCCTAATTTATCAATATCCGTTAACATCTTGTTCATCTCAATTAGATCTCCCCTCATTCCTCTAAACACTTGAAAGTAGAGGGCTAAACTGTTCGATTCCTCCTCATACGACAAACCCCTCAACTCTGTAATCAATCCAGTAAACCTCCTCTGCATTGCCTCTAATGTCACTACATCTTTCATCAAATAACGGGACCACAACTTTGCACAATACTCCAGCTGCGCACTTGCCAACGCCTTGTATAGTTGTAACAACACATTCTTACCTTTACACTCAATTTTTTTGGCTTTAAATGCCAACATTATATTCGGTTTCTTTATTATCTGCTGCACCTGCATGCTCATTTTTTGTGACTCATGCACGAGACACCCAGATCTCTCTACATCGGAGTACCCCGAAGTCTGCCCCATTTAGATAATAATATGCCTTTCCATTTCTTTCGACCCAAATGCACGACCTCGCATTTATGCACGTTAAAATTAATCTGCCACATTTTGGCCCACTCTCCGAACTTATCTATAACCATTTGTAAGGTTCTTATTTCCCCATTGCATCTTACTGTCCCACGTAGGTTTGTGCCATCTGCGAACCTGGCTATATAACCTTCCATCGTTCAATCAGAGTCGCTAATGTAGAGTGTGGATAGCTGGAGCCCAAGGACCGAACCCTGTGGAACTCACAAGTTCCACCTTGCCATCGAGAAAAATACCCATTTATCCCTGCTCTCTGTCTCCTGTCCGTCAGGCAGTTTCTATCCAAGCTAATAAGTTGCCCCGAATATCATGTGATCTGACCGTGCGAATTAACCTTCTTTGCAGGACCTTATCAAATGCCTTCAAGATGTCCAGATATACTATATCTCCAGGATCCCCATTATCCACTTTGATTGTTGAATTTTCGAAGAACGCTGGCAATTTAGTCAAACATGATTTCCTCTTCATAAAATCATGCTGACTCTGATGGATAGCGCTTTTGATTTCTTGATAACCGATTCTAACAATTTTCCAACAACAGATGTTAACCTAACTGACCTGTAAATTCCTACATTCTGCCACCCTCCCTTTTTGAATAAGGGCATTAGGACGTTAGCATTTTTCGAATCCACTGTGACCTTTCCCGATTCCAGGAAACTTTGGAATATTGTAAATAATGGATCCACTATCTCTGCTGCCACTTACTTCAGCACTCTAAGGTGCAGGGCATCCGACCCTGCGGACTTGTCTGCCCTCAATCCGAAGAGTACGTTGAGTACCGCTGCTCTTTTTGTCCTGATTGTTCTAAGTTGCTCCCTTACCTCTGAATTGCCCGATGCTATAGGAATGGTACTTGTGTCCCCCACCTTGAAAACTGAGGCAAAATATTGATTTAGCATCTCTGCCATTTCCGTGTTCCCTTCTATTAACTCACTAGTTTCATTTTCCAAGGGGCCAACATTCACCTTAGCAACTCTGTTCCGTTCTGTATACATGTCGAGGCTTTTGCTATCCTTTTTGATATTCTGTGCTAGTTTCTGTCCCGTAAATTACATTAGATCGTTTGACTAATTTTCTAGAATCCCTTTAATTATGTTTGAATGTTTCCCAGTTTTCCAGGCTGCCACTGGCCTTTACAATATGATATAACTTGATGTTTGTCTTTATAATGTCATTGATGTCCCTGTTTAGCAATGGATGTTTCTTACCATCTTCCCATTTTCTTACTCACTGGGATATACTTTATGTGTGAGGAATTTAGTATCTCCTGAATCAACTGTCACTGCTCATCAGCTGTCCTATCTTTTGCCCATCCTGCCTAGTCTATACGGGCCAAACCTGACATCAAGCCTATGTAATTTCCTTTGTTTAATGCGAGAACACTAGTGTGGGGCTCCGCTTTCTCGCCTGAAATCAAATCTCGGATTATGCCATTCTATGGTCACTATTCCCTAATGCATCCCTTCACTATGAGGTCATTAATCAATTCCTCCTCATTTCAGGTTATCAAATGGAGAGTACCGCCTCCCTGATTGGTTCCCCAATGTACTGTTCCAGGAAACAATCTCTAATCCATTCAATGAACACTGCCTCCAGGCCATTCTTGCTAATGTGATTCCTCCCGCCTATATGTCCATTAAATTCATCCATTATTGTTGCCGATCCTTTCTTGCAATCCAGGAACAAACCAATATTTCCTGTTTGATACTGTGCCCCATTGTTTGGGGACCTATAGATTACTCCTACCAAGGACAATTATTCCTTTGTTGTTTCTTATTTCTACCCAGACTGTTTCGACATCTTCAAATGAAAAAAAAATCGCTTATTGTCACGAGTATGCTTCAAATAAAGTTACTGTGAAAAACCCCTAGTCGACACATTCCGGCGCCTGTTCGGGGAGACTGTTACGGGAATCGAACCGTGCTCTTGGCTTGCCTTGGTCTGCTTTCAACGCCAGCGAATAGCCCTGTGAGCTAAACAGCCCCTTGCTCCTCAGTGCTTATGTCATTTCTCAATACAGCACTGATACCTTTCCTCACCAAAAGGGCGACATCGCCTCCTTTTTCTTTAACCCCATCTTTCCTAAATATTGCGTACCCTTGGATACGCAGTTCCCATACCTCGTCTCCCTGTAATCACGTTTCAGTAATCAAAGTCAGCCACCAAGTCATTTTTTAGTTTTTAGTTTTCAGTGGTTGGGAAGTTAATTCAGTGGGAATGGAGGCGAGGGCAGTTGAATGTTCCTCCTGCAGAATGTGGGAGGAAAGGGTCACCTCGAGTGTCCCTGCTGACTACATCTGCAGGAAGTGCACCCAACTCCAGCTCCTCGACAACCGCGTTAGGGACCTGGAGCTGGAGTTGGATGAACTTCGGATCATTCGGGAGGCGGAGGGGGTTATTGAGAGGGGTTATAGGGAGGTAGTCACACCTCAGGTAAAAGAAGAAGGTAGATGGGTTGCCGTCAGGAGAGGGAGAGGGAACCGGCAGGCAGTGCAGGGATCCCATGTGGTAGTTCCCCACATGAACAAGAATACCGTTTTGGATACTGTTGCGGGGGACGACTTACCAGGGGTAAGCAATGGGGCACAGGACTCTGGCACAGAGTCTGTCCCTGTTGCTCAGAAGGGAAGGGAGAAGTGGAACAGAGCACTTGTCATTGGGGACTCCATAGTTAGAGAAACAGACAGGAGTTTCTGTGGGAACCAAAGAGACTCACGGTTTGTGTGTTGCCTCCCAGGTGTCAGTGTTCGTGAAGTCTCTGACCGTGTTTTGGGGATCCTTAAGGGGGAGCGGGAGCAGCCCCAAGTCGTGGTCCACATACGTACCAACGACATAGGTGGGAAGGGAGATGGGGATTTGAGACAAAAATTCAGGGAGCTAGGGTGGAAGCTGAGAGCTAGAACAAACAGTTGTTATCTCTGGGTTGTTACCCGTGCCACGTGCTAGCGAAGTGAGAAATAAGAAGAGAGAGGAGTTGAACACGTGGCTACAGGGATGGTGCAGGAGGGAGGGCTTTGGTTTCCTGGATAATTGGGGGTCATTCTGGGGTAGGTGGGACCTCTACAAACAGGATGGTCTTCACCTAAACCAGAGGGGTACCAATATCCTGGGAGGAGATTTGCTAGTGCTCTTCGTGGGGGTTTAAACTAATTCAGCAGGGGGATGGGGACCTAAATTGTTGTCCCAGTGTACAGGATGTTGAGAGTAGTGAGGTCAGCGATAGGGTTAAAAGTTCGAAAGAGGGCACTGGCAAGCAAGATGCTGGTTTGAAGTGTGTCTACTTCAACGCCAGGAGCATCCGGAATAAGGTGGGTGAGCTTGCAGCATGGGTTGGTACCTGGGATCTCGATGTTGTGGCGATTTCGGAGACATGGGTAGAGCAGGGACAGGAATGGTTGTTGCAGGTTCCAGGATTTCGAGGTTTCTGTAAGAGCAGAGAAGATGGTAAAAGAGGGGGGGGTGGCATTGTTAATCAAGGAAAGTATTACGGCAGTAGAAAGGTCGTTTGAGGACTCGTCTACTGAAGTAGTATGGGCCGAGGTTAGGAACAGGAGAGGAGAGGTCACCCTGTTGGGAGTTGTCTATAGACGTCCGAATAGTTCCAGAGATGCAGAGGAAAGGATTGCAAAGATAATTCTCGACTGAAGCGTGAGTAACAGGGTTGTTGTTATGGGGGACATTAACTTTCCAAATATTGACTGCAAATACTTTATTTCGAGTACTATAGATGGGTCACTATTTGTGCAGTGCGTGCAGGAGGGTTTTCTGACACAGGCCAACAAGGGGCGAGGCCACATTGGATTTGGTACTGGGTAATGAACCCGGCCATGTGTAAGATTTAGATGTAGGTGAGCACTTTGGTGATAGTGATCACAATTAGGTTATGTCTACTTTAGCAATGGGCAGGGATAGGTATATTCCGCTGGGGAAAAGGCAATTATGATGTTATTCGGCAAGATTTAGGATGTATAGGATGGGGAAGGAAACTGCAGGGGATGGGTACAATCGAAATGTGGAGCTTTTTCAAGGAACAGCTACTGAGTGTCCTTGATAAGTATGTACCTGTCAGGCAGGGAGGAAGTTGTCGAGCAAGGGAACTTACTAAGGTGGTTTACTAAGGAAGTTGAAGCACTTGTCAAGAGGAAGAAGACATGAAGGATGAGACATGAAGGCTCAGTTAGGGCACATGAGAGTTACAAGTTATCCAGGAAGGACCTAAAGTGAGATTTAAGAAGAGCGAAGGGAGGACACGAAAAGTCGTTGGTGGATAGGATCAAGGAAAACCCTAAGGCTTTCTATAGGTATAACAGGAACAAAAGAATGACTAGAGTAAGATTAGGGCCAATCAAGGATAGTAGTGGAAAGTTGTGTGTGGAATCCGAGGAGATAGGGGAAGCGTTAAATGGATATTTTTCGTCAGTGTTTACATTGGAGAAAGACAATGTTGTCGAGGAGAATACTCAGGTTCAGTCGACCAGGTTAGATGGAATTGAGGTTCACAAGGAGGAGGTGTTAGCAATTTTGGAAAGTGTAAAAATAGATACGTCCCCTGGGCCAGATGGGATTTATCCTAGGATTCTCTGAGAAGCCAGGGAGGAGATTGCAGAGCCTTTGTCCTTGATCTTTATGTCGTCTTTGTCGACAGGAATGGTGCCGGAAGAATGGAGGATAGCAAATGTTGTCCCCTTGTTCAAGAAGGGGAGTAGAGACAACCCTGGTAATTACAGACCTGAGACCCTTACTTCGGTTGTGGGTAAAATGTTGGAAAAGGTTATAAGAGATAGTGTTTATAATCATCTTGAAAAGAACAAATTGATTAGCGATAGTCAACACGGTTTTGTGAAGGGTAGGTCATGCCCCACAAACCTATTGAGTTTTCTGAGAAGGTGACCAAATAGGTGGATGAGGGTAAAGCGGTTGATCTGGTGTATATGGATTTCAGTAAGGCGTTTGATAAGGTTCCACATGTAGGCTATTGCAGAAAATAAGGAAGTATAGGATTGAAGGTGATTTAGCGGTTTGGATCAGTAATTGGCTAGCTGAAAGATTGCAGAGGGTAGTGGTTGATGGCAAATGTTCATCCTGGAGTTCAGTTACTAGTGGTGTACCGCAAGGATCTGTTTTGGGGCCCCTGCTGTTTGCATTTTTTTAAATGAGCTGGAAGAGGGTATAGAAGGATGGGTTTGTAAATTTGCAGATGACACGAAGGTCGGTGGAGTTGTGGATAGTGCTGAAGGATGTTATAGGATACAGGGGGACATAGATAAGCTGCAGAGCTGGGCTGAGAAGTGGCAGATGGAATTTAATGCGGAAAAGTGTGAGGTGTTTCACTTTGGAAGGAGTAACAGGAATGCAGAGTACTGGGCTAATGGCAAGATTCTTGGTAGTGCAGATGAACAGAGAGATCTCGGCATCGAGGTACATAAATCCCTGAAAGTTGCCACCCAGGTTAATAGGGTTGTTAAGAAGGCATATGGTGTGGTAGCCTTTATCAGTAAGGGGATTGAGTTTCGGAGTTACAAGGTCATGCTGCATCTGCACATAACTCTGGTGCGGCCGCTCCTGGAGTACTGCGTGCAGTTCTGATCACCACATTATAGGAAGGATGTGGAAGCTTTGGAAAGGGGTCAGAGGAGATTTACTAGGATGTTTCCTGGTATGGAGGGAAGGTCTTACGAGGAAAGGCTCAGGGACTTGAGGTTGTTTTCGTTAGAGAGGAGAAGGCTGAGAGGTGACTTAATAGAGACATATAAGATAGTCAGAGGGTTAGATAGGGTGGACTGTGAGAGTCTCTTTCTTAGGATGGTGATGACCAACACGAGGGGACATAGCTTTAAATTGAGGGGTAGTAGATATTGGACAGATGTCAGAGGCAGTTTCTTTACTCAGAGAGTAGTAGGGGTGTGGAACGCCCTGCCTGCAACAGCCGTAGACTCGCCAACTTTAAGGGCATTTAAGTGGTCACTGGATAGACATATGGATGAAAATGGAATTGTACAGGTCAGATAGGCTTCAGATGGTTTCACAGGTCGGCGCAACATCGAGGCCCGTACTGCACTGTAATGTTCTATGTTCTATGTTCTGTGACCTGTTTCTTCTTTTTACGCCATTTGCTCATTAAGTTTGTTACGAATGCTTCTTGCATTTAGATACAAGGCCCAGGCAGACACGGGGAGAAAGTGCAAACGCACAGACGGTAATCCAAGGCGGGAATTGATCCTGGTCCCTAGCGTTGTGAGGCAGCAGTGATAACAGTTTCTTGAATTACTACCGTGGCAACATATTTCAAATCCTATTTCTCCTTTTCGGGACAATGAGAGCTCAGGTCAGCAACTCACAGGACTGAAAAACTGGTCCCAGCACTTTTTAAATTCCTCAACTTGCCGTTGGTAAATATATGTGCTTTTCACTCAATTCCTATCATTGTTGCCAGAATCTATTGGAAGTTCGAGGGGAAATATTGTCGAGAATTAAATGTAGTCACAAAAAGTACACTCAGGTGAGCAGCACGGTGGCACACGGTTAGCACTGCTGCCTCACGGCGCCGTGGCCTCAGGTTCTGTCCCAGCTCTGGACCACTGTCCGTGTGGACTTTGCACATTCTACCCGCGTTTGCGTGTGTTTCGCCCCCACAGCCCAAAGATGTGCAGCGTGGGTGGAATCGCCACGCTAAATTGCTCCTTTATTGGGAAAAAATGAATTGGGTACTCTAAAATTTCAATAAATAAATAAAATGTACACTCAGGCATTTCGAATGTAAAATACCCATGCTAATGAAGAACACAAATAGTATTTATGAAGCTAAAATGCGTTTTGTGGCGTGGTGTTCAGCATGACGGAATTAAGATTCATCACGTGAGGGACTACTTCATGTCTCTGTGAATGTGACTATTCTGCTGAGATACAAAGTCAATGTCGCCCTGCGGTTTCGTGCCTATCAATTTGGTGACCATCATCCGAATGAGAAAAGAGACGCCGAGAAGGGGCAGTGGTCAATTCAGCGAGTTTTATTCCAATGATTGGAGAGGCAGTGAGTCAGTGGTCATTTGGTCTGCACAATGAATCAGAGCGTGAATTAGAGAAATTACTGGCAGCTTGAGTCATATCGTCAGGTCCGCCTCAAACTGTTACATATCGTCTTTTACAGAATCAGTTTCTCATGCAGCATTTTAAGAAAGGTGAGCAGCTCCCTCTGAACGGTGTCTTTTCTTCCTCACAGCCGTTAGCTCTGCATTCGCCTCCAAAATTTACACACTCCAACATCGCACCTGCCGATGAGAGAGGAAGAGAATATTGACGCCTTTTGTCAGGACCATTTTGTCAGAACTACAGAATGTGGAAATAGTGCTCGGGGTTCCATGTGTGGTCTGTCCGAGGCGTGTGTAGACCTCAACTGGGCTCTTTGCTCCTTGTGCAGACATAGATGTCGATAATGTGCACAACAATAATGAAAGCAACCGTGATCTCGCCAATGCGGTGAAGTTAACTTGGATATTTATCTGGAACGTTATCGAAGTGATTGACAGCAAACCACAGAAGCAGAGGGAGGGAGTCAGGTTTACCGATGCCTCCATGTTGAATGAACCGCCGTCGATGAGGGTTCGGCTAAAACTAGGAAACGCGCAATAGTCCACAGGGGAACGAGAGCCGAACAATCGCAGAGTTGTCAGTCTGGAGTAAAACAGAGAGCTTGAGAAAGAGAGAGCAATGGATGAAGATAAGGGATGTTGAAGTCATGGTAAAGAGTTAATGAAGTAGAGGAGTACAGCATGCAGATGTGGAGAATTAATGAATTGGAGGAGGACAGCATGCAGATGTAGAGAGTTTATGAAGTGGAGGAGGAGGGCATGCAGATGTAGAGAGTTAATGAAGTAGAGGAGGAGAGCATGCAGATGAGGAAGCACGGGGACCTCGGAGTAATGTTTGGCTGTTAGACGTTCAGGCTGGACAAGTAAATAAAACAATATCCATTTACGTTTTGAAGAGATACAACGCTGAAATTGACACATTTGCATTTGGATCGTGTTTTAAAATCGAAGGAACTGAATAGACCAGATGGAGTTAAGAAATTGCCAGCCAAACATATATTCAATTACACTACAGGTTGGAAAGGCTATAGACTTATTCGACACCAATCAATGCGACTGTGGAATGGCTATAGAGCGATACACTAACCTTCAGCTTGAGAGGTTTGCCCCAGGTCGATACTAATGGGTTCTGTAAGCGTTAGTAATCCAACTATCAAGAACAGGGATTTCCACATCTTCTCCTGAGCTCCCACGCGTCACAAAGAGGTGATACGAGCAGGGATATTTTTCTGGGGACTGAGCGACTATTTTGTAGTGAAAGATGACACGTACACCTCCGGGATTGGCTCCACTTTGACCACAGGAACCACATGCACAGTCTGCCATGTGGCACTCTTATTAATGATCAGAGAGTCTCTGATTGATTTAGTGAAGGTTTTAAGTAATTATAATAATAACAATTATTATTGTCACAAGTAGGCTGACATTAACATTGTAATGAAGTTACTTTGAAACCCCCCCCCCCCAGTCTCCACACTCCGGCGCCTGTTCAGATACACAATGGGAGAATTCGGAATGTCCAAATGACCTAACAGCACGACGTTCGGGTTTTGTGGCAGGAAATCGGAGCACCCGAAGGAAACCGACGCACACACGGGGAGAACGTGGCGACTCCGCAGAGAGAATGACCCAAGGAGGGAATCGAACCTGGGATCCTGGAGCTATGAAGCAACCGTGGTAACCACTGTGATACCCTGTTCTGCACTGTATTTAAAGTCAGAAAAATTCTGCAGGGTTGTTTTGGGCATTTGGACCATTTCGGCTCAGGTGGCTCCTTTCCAGAAATACCACATTGTGCCAACTTAATTTCATCTCGTCCCCCATAGATCTGAAAGCCTCTTTACATTATTGGCTTTTTCAACAAGTTTAATATCACTGTGTGCATGACGTTTACTTCCATTGACCTATCAGACAGCACTTTCAAATTCGCATGAACTCGCTGTGTGTAAATAGATCCTCCTCATCGTTTACCCAGTTTATCTGCGCATTCTCTTTACATTAGTTCTCTCGAACATGACACCTTACCCTCCTCCCTCTTTTCCCTCAGAGACTTGAGCCAATATTCTTCCTCGGCTCCTGTCACTCAAACAGCTGACTCCTGCTTTGCAAGTAGTAGTTCGTGTTGGATTTTGCAGTGTGCACGATTTTCGTCCTGGACAGACAAGGTCCGAGTGTTCACAGCCTGCACCCCTCCCTCTCCCACTCCTCTATGTCTCTCTCTCGCTCTCTACCTATTTATCTCTCTCTCCCTGTCTCTTTCTTTCTCCATCTCCCATATATATATCTTCTCTCTCTCTCTCTTCTTTCTCTCTCTCTCTCCCACCTCTCTCTCTCTCTCTCTCTCTGTCACTTGCTCGGTGTCTCTCTCTCTCTCTCCCTCTTTCTATCTCTCTCTCGTTTTCCCGATGGTGTTGTCGAGAATGTTCTCTTGCTCCATGTCTCTCTGCCATATGCTCTCTATTTTCTCCCTCTACCTTAGTCTCCATCTTCATTTGATTCTGCATATCAGTGTCTCGCTGTCGCTGCATCATTTGTAAACCTGGTTGGTTAACAATTCCTATTTTTAAGTGGACTTTCTTAATAATTTCCCTCTGGACAGGATCTGTGTTGTAAGCTGTCGCCACTCTGTCTGACACCGTCCAGTTTGTACTGTTCCTGATCTTCAAGGATAATCGCATTGCCTGTGTGTAGGGACCAAAGGTCCAAAGGTCAACTAGGGATTGTCTAACTCACATCAGCTCAATGCAATTCACGCACTGAAACACATGCAGATGTTCTCTGTGATGAATCGATGTCCCAACTTTCAATCGATATTCACGGAGGGGTTGGTATCAATGTTAGTGAGGGAGCGGGCACGGCTGCTGTGCCAATAAGAGAGATCTGGTAGCTCTGAATTCGCACGAAATTCTGTAAATTCTACCTCTTGATTACCAGGCAGAGAAGTTTGCGAGAGAGGCTGAAACAGAAATATCGAAATGCTGTGCGCTCAGTTGCTTATTGAGCTCAGTGTGCGGCCTCTTCCAATCCTCTTGCAGTGAATATGTACAGAGTAAAGGTGACACACAGTGATAATATGACAGATAACTCTGGAAGGGAAGGACTTGATGTTTCTTTAATTGTGACGGGTTTATGAAGAGGGGATGCACAGAGTATGCATCTCCTTATAGTGCAAACTGCATCACCGTTTCACATCTCTCTCTCCTTCCGTCCCCTTCGCTCTCGCTCTCTCTCGATCCCGTCTCCCTCTCTTCATCTCGCCCTCTCTGGCACTGTCTCTCTGTATCTCTCCCTTTCCGTCTGACCCTCTCTCTTTTTCTCCCTTTCTCTTTCTCCCTCGCTGCTGATCAAAGACTGGCATTGGGGCGTTCTCGTTCAGTAGAATGAATTGGGCCAAGTAAATCAAGTGTTGCTCAGGGCAATTTAGCTGATAGTTATTCCACTACACACGGATTTAAATTGGATTGCGAATAAATCAACGAACAACTTTAATATAATATAATCCAACATTGATGACAAAAAGGTGAAGTGGGCTGAGAACGGATCTATTGCAGCTACATCAAATTTACAAATACTATACAACGGCTGTATACGACAGTATGCTGAATTCAAACATAGATCACTCGTCAGTAATTCGTGGTACATTGTCCCTCTGAACTTCATACCATCTTCAATTTAGTAATTAACCAAAAGTTGATCTTTAGTTATCAGAAGTCAAATAGTCACGTTTCAAACACGGGTTATGGCTCAGCTAATCAATTAGATAGCTGGCTTCAAATGTTCCTTAGAAGCCAGGTGTGGAGAGTGTAAAATGAGTTTGTATACAGTGCTGATTCTCTCCTCACAGATGTGTTACTCGCCACGTGATCCCGCAACAGGAATAGAGAGAGAGAGTAGTTGAACACGTGGCTACGGGGATGGTGCAGGAGGGTGGGAATCAAACACCTGGATAATTGGGGCTCCATCTGGGGTAATGCGTCCTCTACAAATGTAATGGTCAGCACCTGAACCAGAGGGATACCAATATCCTGGGGGGGGGGTGGGTTTGCTAATGCTCTTCGGGAGGGTTGAAGTAATTCAGCATGGCGGTGGGAACCTAAATTGCAGCTCCAGTGTACAGTAGTGAGGTCATGAGTAAGGTGTCAAGGTCGCAGGAGTGTACCAGCAGGCAGTAAGGTGGTTTGAAGTGCGTCTACTTCAACATCAGGTGCATCCGGAATAAGATGGGTGAACTTGCAGCATGGGTAGGTACCTGGGACTTCGATGTTGAGGCCATTTCGGAGACATGGAGAGAGCAGGGACAGGAATGGTGTTGCAGGTACCGGGTTTTAGATGTTTCAGTGAGCTCACGGAAGGTGGTAAAAGAGGGGGAGGGTGGCATTGTTAGTCAAGGACAGTATTACGGTCGCAGAAAGGACGATTGATGAGGACTCGTCAACTGAGCTAATATGGGCTGAGGTTAGAAACAGGAAAGGAGAGGTCATCCTTTTGGGTGTTTGCTATAGGCCTCCGAAAAGTTCCACATATGTAGAGGAAAGGATTGCAAAAATGATTGCCTAGCAGAGAGAGAGAGAGAGATCATCGAGGAAGTGTATTACAACTGCTTCCTGTCTGTGTTTTCTCGCAGAACTCAAGAAAAATTTTCGCTCGTCGCATGACCCACCTTTCTTCCGGCAGTTTCTGAATGGGGGGGCTTTCTTCAGTCACAGTATGGGCAATCTGTGGAACTCTTTGCCGCAGAAGGCTGTTGAGGCAAAATCACTGACTGTCTTTAAGACACAGAATGATGTGTTATTGATTAATAAGGGGATCAGGAGTTAGGGGGAGAAGGTAGGAGAATGGGGATGAGGAAAATACAACATATGACTGAATGGCGGAGCAGACTTGATGGGCCGAGTGGCGTTATTCTGCTCCTCTGTCTTATGGTTTTATGGTGTTCACTGATTTCAAACAACAACAGGAGATGGCTCAGAAATCCAGATTCACCGATTGGTTCCTTGCCAAGTTTATCAAACTGACATCACGGTTTCTGACACTGAACATGAAGGGGATATCCTGGGTTGTTCAGGGATGTTTCGGTTTGCCGGACGTCTGCAGTTCAAACACATAATTGCAACGTTTCATCAGCTAACAATAAGGCTTCAGATTAAAGGCTGGAAATGAAATTAAAACAAAACAGAACAGAGAAAGGTTTGACAACAGTACCTAACATACGTACGTTCATATGTTGACAAGATATTGGAGCAGAATTAGGCAATTCGGACTATCGAGTCTGCTCCGCCATTCTATCATGCCTGATATGTTCCTCGTCTGTTACCTACAATGCTACTGATCAAGAGCTAGATTGCGAAATCAGCCAGAGCATCTTCTCCGTAGAACACATGACCTAGGAGCGGCAGTAGGCAATTTAGCCTCCGAGCCTAACACCTTCAATGTGATCATGTCTGATCCCATCCTGAACTCAACTGCACCTTCCTGCCCGTTCTTCATATCCCTTCAAGTGAGGGTCAATTCGAAAGCTATCTAACACATTCTGGGAGAGTGAATTCCACAGTTTCACAACCCTTTGGGAGAAGTAGTTTATCCTCAATTCTGTCTTATATTTGATACCTCATATTTTGATATTATTACTTCAGAATGCAGCACAAGAGGAAGCATCTGCTCCGTGCCTAATTTATCAATATCCGTTAACATCTTGTTCATCTCAATTAGATCTCCCCTCATTCCTCTAAACACTTGAAAGTAGAGGGCTAAACTGTTCGATCCCTCCTCATACGACAAACCCCTCAACTCTGTAATCAATCCAGTAAACCTCCTCTGCATTGCCTCTAATGTCACTACATCTTTCATCAAATAACGGGACCACAACTTTGCACAATACTCCAGCTGCGCACTTGCCAACGCCTTGTATAGTTGTAACAACACTTTCTTACCTTTACACACAATTTTTTTGGCTTTAAATGCCAACATTACATTCGGTTTCTTTATTATCTGCTGCACCTGCATGCTCATTTTTTGTGACTCATGCACGAGACACCCAGATCTCTCTACATCGGAGTACCCCGAAGTCTGCCCCATTTAGATAATAATATGCCTTTCCATTTCTTTCGACCCAAATGCACGACCTCGCATTTATGCACGTTAAAATTAATCTGCCACATTTTGGCCCACTCTCCGAACTTATCTATAACCATTTGTAAGGTTCTTATTTCCCCATTGCATCTTACTGTCCCACGTAGGTTAATGCCATCTGCGAACCTGGCTATATAACCTTCCATCGTTCAACCAGAGTCGCTAATGTAGAGTGTGGATAGCTGGAGCCCAAGGACCGAACCCTGTGGAACTCACAAGTTCCACCTTGCCATCGAGAAAAATACCCATTTATCCCTGCTCTCTGTCTCCTGTCCGTCAGGCAGTTTCTATCCAAGCTAATAAGTTGCCCCGAATATCATGTGATCTGACCGTGCGAATTAACCTTCTTTGCAGGACCTTATCAAATGCCTTCAAGATGTCCAGATATACTATATCTACAGGATCCCCATTATCCACTTTGATTGTTGAATTTTCGAAGAACGCTGGCAATTTAGTCAAACATGATTTCCTCTTCATAAAATCATGCTGACTCTGATGGATAGCGCTTTTGATTTCTTGATAACCGATTCTAACAATTTTCCAACAACAGATGTTAACCTAACTGACCTGTAAATTCCTACATTCTGCCACCCTCCCTTTTTGAATAAGGGCATTAGGACGTTAGCATTTTTCGAATCCACTGTGACCTTTCCCGATTCCAGGAAACTTTGGAATATTGTAAATAATGGATCCACTATCTCTGCTGCCACTTACTTCAGCACTCTAAGGTGCAGGGCATCCGACCCTGCGGACTTGTCTGCCCTCAATCCGAAGAGTACGTTGAGTACCGCTGCTCTTTTTGTCCTGATTGTTCTAAGTTGCTCCCTTACCTCTGAATTGCCCGATGCTATAGGAATGGTACTTGTGTCCCCCACCTTGAAAACTGAGGCAAAATATTGATTTAGCATCTCTGCCATTTCCGTGTTCCCTTCTATTAACTCACTAGTTTCATTTTCCAAGGGGCCAACATTCACCTTAGCAACTCTGTTCCGTTCTGTATACATGTCGAGGCTTTTGCTATCCTTTTTGATATTCTGTGCTAGTTTCTGTCCCGTAAATTACATTAGATCGTTTGACTAATTTTCTAGAATCCCTTTAATTATGTTTGAATGTTTCCCAGTTTTCCAGGCTGCCACTGGCCTTTACAATATGATATAACTTGATGTTTGTCTTTATAATGTCATTGATGTCCCTGTTTAGCAATGGATGTTTCTTACCATCTTCCCATTTTCTTACTCACTGGGATATACTTTATGTGTGAGGAATTTAGTATCTCCTGAATCAACTGTCACTGCTCATCAGCTGTCCTATCTTTTGCCCATCCTGCCTAGTCTATACGGGCCAAACCTGACATCAAGCCTATGTAATTTCCTTTGTTTAATGCGAGAACACTAGTGTGGGGCTCCGCTTTCTCGCCTGAAATCAAATCTCGGATTATGCCATTCTATGGTCACTATTCCCTAATGCATCCCTTCACTATGAGGTCATTAATCAATTCCTCCTCATTTCAGGTTATCAAATGGAGAGTACCGCCTCCCTGATTGGTTCCCCAATGTACTGTTCCAGGAAACAATCTCTAATCCATTCAATGAACACTGCCTCCAGGCCATTCTTGCTAATGTGATTCCTCCCGCCTATATGTCCATTAAATTCATCCATTATTGTTGCCGATCCTTTCTTGCAATCCAGGAACAAACCAATATTTCCTGTTTGATACTGTGCCCCATTGTTTGGGGACCTATAGATTACTCCTACCAAGGACAATTATTCCTTTGTTGTTTCTTATTTCTACCCAGACTGTTTCGACATCTTCAAATGAAAAAAAAATCGCTTATTGTCACGAGTATGCTTCAAATAAAGTTACTGTGAAAAACCCCTAGTCGACACATTCCGGCGCCTGTTCGGGGAGACTGTTACGGGAATCGAACCGTGCTCTTGGCTTGCCTTGGTCTGCTTTCAACGCCAGCGAATAGCCCTGTGAGCTAAACAGCCCCTTGCTCCTCAGTGCTTATGTCATTTCTCAATACAGCACTGATACCTTTCCTCACCAAAAGGGCGACATCGCCTCCATTTTCTTTAACCCCATCTTTCCTAAATATTGCGTACCCTTGGATACGCAGTTCCCATACCTCGTCTCCCTGTAATCACGTTTCAGTAATCAAAGTCAGCCACCAAGTCATTTTTTAGTTTTTAGTTTTCAGTGGTTGGGAAGTTAATTCAGTGGGAATGGAGGCGAGGGCAGTTGAATGTTCCTCCTGCAGAATGTGGGAGGAAAGGGTCACCTCGAGTGTCCCTGCTGACTACATCTGCGGGAAGTGCACCCAACTCCAGCTCCTCGACAACCGCGTTAGGGACCTGGAGCTGGAGTTGGATGAACTTCGGATCATTCGGGAGGCGGAGGGGGTTATTGAGAGGGGTTATAGGGAGGTAGTCACACCTCAGGTAAAAGAAGAAGGTAGATGGGTTGCCGTCAGGAGAGGGAGAGGGAACCGGCAGGCAGTGCAGGGATCCCATGTGGTAGTTCCCCACATGAACAAGAATACCGTTTTGGATACTGTTGCGGGGGACGACTTACCAGAGGTAAGCAATGGGGCACAGGACTCTGGCACAGAGTCTGTCCCTGTTGCTCAGAAGGGAAGGGAGAAGTGGAACAGAGCACTTGTCATTGGGGACTCCATAGTTAGAGAAACAGACAGGAGTTTCTGTGGGAACCAAAGAGACTCACGGTTTGTGTGTTGCCTCCCAGGTGTCAGTGTTCGTGAAGTCTCTGACCGTGTTTTGGGGATCCTTAAGGGGGAGCAGGAGCAGCCCCAAGTCGTGGTCCACATACGTACCAACGACATAGGTGGGAAGGGAGATGGGGATTTGAGACAAAAATTCAGGGAGCTAGGGTGGAAGCTGAGAGCTAGAACAAACAGTTGTTATCTCTGGGTTGTTACCCGTGCCACGTGCTAGCGAAGTGAGAAATAAGAAGAGAGAGGAGTTGAACACGTGGCTACAGGGATGGTGCAGGAGGGAGGGCTTTGGTTTCCTGGATAATTGGGGGTCATTCTGGGGTAGGTGGGACCTCTACAAACAGGATGGTCTTCACCTAAACCAGAGGGGTACCAATATCCTGGGAGGAGATTTGCTAGTGCTCTTCGTGGGGGTTTAAACTAATTCAGCAGGGGGATGGGGACCTAAATTGTTGTCCCAGTGTACAGGATGTTGAGAGTAGTGAGGTCAGCGATAGGGTTAAAAGTTCGAAAGAGGGCACTGGCAAGCAAGATGCTGGTTTGAAGTGTGTCTACTTCAACGCCAGGAGCATCCGGAATAAGGTGGGTGAGCTTGCAGCATGGGTTGGTACCTGGGATCTCGATGTTGTGGCGATTTCGGAGACATGGGTAGAGCAGGGACAGGAATGGTTGTTGCAGGTTCCAGGATTTCGAGGTTTCTGTAAGAGCAGAGAAGATGGTAAAAGAGGGGGGGGGGTGGCATTGTTAATCAAGGAAAGTATTACGGCAGTAGAAAGGTCGTTTGAGGACTCGTCTACTGAAGTAGTATGGGCCGAGGTTAGGAACAGGAGAGGAGAGGTCACCCTGTTGGGAGTTGTCTATAGACGTCCGAATAGTTCCAGAGATGCAGAGGAAAGGATTGCAAAGATAATTCTCGACTGAAGCGTGAGTAACAGGGTTGTTGTTATGGGGGACATTAACTTTCCAAATATTGACTGCAAATACTTTATTTCGAGTACTATAGATGGGTCACTATTTGTGCAGTGCGTGCAGGAGGGTTTTCTGACACAGGCCAACAAGGGGCGAGGCCACATTGGATTTGGTACTGGGTAATGAACCCGGCCATGTGTAAGATTTAGATGTAGGTGAGCACTTTGGTGATAGTGATCACAATTAGGTTATGTCTACTTTAGCAATGGGAAGGGATAGGTATATTCCGCTGGGGAAAAGGCAATTATGATGTTATTCGGCAAGATTTAGGATGTATAGGATGGGGAAGGAAACTGCAGGGGATGGGTACAATCGAAATGTGGAGCTTTTTCAAGGAACAGCTACTGAGTGTCCTTGATAAGTATGTACCTGTCAGGCAGGGAGGAAGTTGTCGAGCAAGGGAACTTACTAAGGTGGTTTACTAAGGAAGTTGAAGCACTTGTCAAGAGGAAGAAGACATGAAGGATGAGACATGAAGGCTCAGTTAGGGCACTTGAGAGTTACAAGTTATCCAGGAAGGACCTAAAGTGAGATTTAAGAAGAGCGAAGGGAGGACACGAAAAGTCGTTGGTGGATAGGATCAAGGAAAACCCTAAGGCTTTCTATAGGTATAACAGGAACAAAAGAATGACTAGAGTAAGATTAGGGCCAATCAAGGATAGTAGTGGAAAGTTGTGTGTGGAATCCGAGGAGATAGGGGAAGCGTTAAATGGATATTTTTCGTCAGTGTTTACATTGGAGAAAGACAATGTTGTCGAGGAGAATACTCAGGTTCAGTCGACCAGGTTAGATGGAATTGAGGTTCACAAGGAGGAGGTGTTAGCAATTTTGGAAAGTGTAAAAATAGATACGTCCCCTGGGCCAGATGGGATTTATCCTAGGATTCTCTGAGAAGCCAGGGAGGAGATTGCAGAGCCTTTGTCCTTGATCTTTATGTCGTCTTTGTCGACAGGAATAGTGCCGGAAGAATGGAGGATAGCAAATGTTGTCCCCTTGTTCAAGAAGGGGAGTAGAGACAACTCTGGTAATTACAGACCTGTGAGCCTTACTTCGGTTGTGGGTAAAATGTTGGAAAAGGTTATAATCATCTTGAAAAGAACAAATTGATTAGCGATAGTCAACACGGTTTTCTGAAGGGTAGGTCATGCCCCACAAACCTATTGAGTTTTCTGAGAAGGTGACCAAATAGGTGGATGAGGATAAAGCGGTTGATCTGGTGTATATGGATTTCAGTAAGGCGTTTGATAATAGGCTATTGCAGAAAATAAGGAAGTAGAGGATTGAAGGTGATTTAGCGGTTTGGATCAGTAATTGGCTAGCTGAAAGATTGCAGAGGGTGGTGGTTGATGGCAAACGTTCATCCTGGAGTTCAGTTACTAGTGGTGTACCGCAAGGATCTGTTTTGGGGCCACTGCTGTTTGTCATTTTTATAAATGACCTGGAAGAGGGTATAGAAGGATGGGTTTGTAAATTTGCAGATGGCACGAAGGTCGGTGGAGTTGTGGATAGTGCTGAAGGATGTTATAGGATACAGGGGGACATAGATAAGCTGCAGAGCTGGGCAGAGAGGTGGCAGATGGAATTTAATGCGGAAAAGTGTGAGGTGTTTCACTTTGGAAGGAGTAACAGGAATGCAGAGTACTGGGCTAATGGCAAGATTCATGGTGGTGCAGATGAACAGAGAGATCTCGGCATCGAGGTACATAAATCCCTGAAAGTTGCCACCCAGGTTAATAGGGTTGTTAAGAAGGCATATGGTGTGGTAGCCTTTATCAGTAAGGGGATTGAGTTTCGGAGCCACAAGGTCATGCTGCATCTGCACATAACTCTGGTGCGGCCGCTCCTGGAGTACTGCGTGCAGTTCTGATCACCACATTATAGGAAGGATGTGGAAGCTTTGGAAAGGGTTCAGAGGATATTTACTAGGATGTTTCCTGGTATGGAGGGAAGGTCTTACGAGGAAAGGCTCAGGGACTTGAGGTTGTTTTCGTTAGAGAGGAGAAGGCTGAGAGGTGACTTAATAGAGACATATAAGATAGTCAGAGGGTTAGATAGGGTGGACAGTGAGAGTCTCTTTCCTCGGATGGTGATGACCAACACGAGCGGACATAGCTTTAAATTGAGGGGTAGTAGATATTGGAAAGATGTCAGAGGCAGTTTCTTTACTCAGAGAGTAGTAGGGGTGTGGAACGCCCTGCCTGCAACAGCTGTAGACTCGCCAACTTTCCGGGCATTTAAGTGGTCACTGGATAGACATATGGATGAAAATGGAATGGTATAGGTCAGATAGGCTTCAGATGGTTTCACAGGTCGGCGCAACATCGAGGCCCGTACTGCACTGTAATGTTCTATGTTCTATGTTCTGTAACCTGTTTCTTCTTTTTACGCCATTTGCTCATTAAGTTTGTTACGAATGCTTCTTGCATTTAGATTCAAGGCCCAGGCAGACACGGGGAGAAAGTGAAAACGCACAGACGGTAATCCAAGGCGGGAATTGATCTTGGTCCCTGGCGCTGTGAGGCAGCAGTGATAAGTTTCCCTGAATTACTACCGTGGCAACATATTTCAAATCCCATTTCTCCTTTTCGGGACAATGAGAGCTCAGGTCAGCAACTCACAGGCCTGAAAAACTGGTCCCAGCACTTTTTAAATTCCTCAACTTGCCGTTGGTAAATATATGTGCTTTTCACTCAATTCCGATCATTGTTGCCAGAATCTATTGGAAGTTCGAGGGGAAATATTGTCGAGAATTAAATGTAGTCACAAAAAGTCCACTCAGGTGAGCAGCACGGTGGCACACGGTGAGCACTGCTGCCTCACGGCGCCGTGGCCTCAGGTTCTGTCCCAGCTCTGGACCACTGTCCGTGTGGACTTTGCACATTCTACCCGTGTTTGCGTGTGTTTCGCCCCCACAGCCCAAGGATGTGCAGGGTGGGTGGAATCGCCACTCTAAATTGCTCCTTAATTGGGAAAAAATGAATTGGGTACTCTAAAATTTCAATAAATAAATAAAAAGTACACTCAGGCATTTCGAATGTAAAATACCCATGCTAATGAAGAACACAAATAGTATTTATGAAGCAAAAATACGTTTTGTGGCGTGGTGTTCAGCATGACGGAATTAAGATTCATCACGTGAGGGACTACTTCATGTCTCTGTGAATGTGACTATTCTGCTGAGATACAAAGTCAATGTCGCCCTGCGGTTTCGTGCCTATCAATTTGGTGACCATCATCCGAATGAGAAAAGAGACGCGGAGAAGGGGCAGTGGTCAATTCAGCGAGTTTTATTCCAATGATTGGAGAGGCAGTGAGTCAGTGGTCATTTGGTCTGCACAATGTATCAGAGCGTGAATTAGAGAAATTACTGGCAGCTTGAGTCATATCGTCAGGTCCGCCTCAAACTGTTACATATCGTCTTTTACAGAATCAGTTTCTCATGCAGCATTTGAAGAAAGGTGAGCAGCTCCCTCTGAACGGGGTCTTTTCTTCCTCACAGCCGTTAGCTCTGCATTCGCCTCCAAAATTTACACACTCCAACATCGCACCTGCCGATGAGAGAGGAAGAGAATATTGACGCCTTTTGTCAGGACCATTTTGTCAGAACTACAGAATGTGGAAATAGTGCTCGGGGTTCCATGTGTGGTCTGTCCGAGGCGTGTGTAGACCTCACCTGGGCTCTTAGCTCCTTGTGCAGACATAGATGTCGATAATGTGCACAACAATAATGAAAGCAACCGTGATCTCGCCAATGCGGTAAAGTTAACTTGGATATTTATCTGGAACGTTATCGAAGTGATTGACAGCAAACCACAGAAGCAGAGGGAGGGAGTCAGGTTTACCGATGCCTCCATGTTGAACGAACCGCCGTCGATGAGGGTTCGGCTAAAACTAGGAAACGCGCAATAGTCCACAGGGGAACGAGAGCCGAACAATCGCAGAGTTGTCAGTCTCGAGTAAAACAGAGAGCTTGAGAAAGAGAGAGCAATGGATGAAGATAAGGGATGTTGAAGTCATGGTAAAGAGTTAATGAAGTAGAGGAGTACCGCATGCAGATGTGGTGAATTAATGAATTAGAGGAGGACAGCATGCAGATGTAGAGAGTTTATGAAGTGGAGGAGGAGGGCATGCAGATGTAGAGAGTTAATGAAGTAGAGGAGGAGAGCATGCAGATGAGGAACATAAAACATAGAACAGTACAGCACAGAACAGGCCCTTCGGCCCTCGATGTTGTGCCGAGCAATGATCACCCTACTCAAACCCCAAGTATCCACCCTATACCGTAACCCAACAACCCCCCCCCCCCCTAACCTTACATTTATTAGGACACTACGGGCAATTTAGCATGGCCAATCCACCTAACCCGCACATCTTTGGACTGTGGGAGGAAACCGGAGCACCCGGAGGAAACCCACGCACACAGGGGGAGGACGTGCAGACTCTGGAACTTGGTGTTTCTTTAATTGTGACGGGTTTATGAAGAGGGGATGCACAGAGTATTAATCTCCTTATAGTGCAAACTGCATCACCGTCTCACATCTCTCTCTCCTTCAGTCCACTTCGCTCTCTCTCTCTCGATCCCGTCTCCCTCTCTTCATCTCGCCCTCCCTGGCACTGTCTCTCTGTATCTCTCCCTTTCCCTCTGACCTTCTCTCTTTTTCTCCCTTTCTCTTTCTCCCTCGCTGCTGATCAAAGACTGGCATTGGGGCGTTCTCGTTCAGTAGAATGAATTGGGCCAAGTAAATCAAGTGTTGCTCAGGGCAATTTAGCTGATAGTTATTCCACTACACACGGATTTAAATTGGAATGCGAATAAATCAACGAACAACTTTAATATAATATAATCCAACATTGATGACAAAAAGGTGAAGTGGGCTGAGAACGGATCTATTGCAGCTACATCAAATTTACAAATACTATACAACGGCTGTATACGACAGTATGCTGAATTCAAACATAGATCACTCGTCAGTAATTCGTGGTACATTGTCCCTCTGAACTTCATACCATCTTCAATTTAGTAATTAACCAAAAGTTGCTCTTTAGTTATCAGAAGTCAAATAGTCACGTTTCAAACACGGGTTATGGCTCAGCTAATCAATTAGATAGCTGGCTTCAAATGTTCCTTAGAAGTCAGGTGTGGAGAGTGTAAAATGAGTTTGTATAGAGTGCTGATTCTCTCCTCACAGATGTGTTACTCGCCACGTGATCCCGCAACAGGAATAGAGAGAGAGAGTAGTTGAACACGTGGCTACGGGGATGGTGCAGGAGGGTGGGAATCAAATACCTGGATAATTGGGGCTCCATCTGGGTTAATGCGTCCTCTACAAATGTGATGGTCAGCACCTGAACCAGAGGGATACCAATATCCTGGGGGGGGGGGTTGCTAATGCTCTTCGGGAGGGTTTGAAGTAATTCAGCATGGCGGTGGGAACCTAAATTGCAGCTCCAGTGTACAGTAGTGAGGTCATGAGTAAGGTGTCAAGGTCGCAGGAGTGTACCAGCAGGCAGAAAGGTGGTTTGAAGTGCGTCTACTTCAACACCCGGTGCATCCGGAATAAGATGGGTGAACTTGCAGCATGGGTAGGTACCTGGGACTTCGATGTTGAGGCCATTTCGGAGACATGGACAGAGCAGGGACAGGAATGGTGTTGCAGGTTCCGGGGTTTAGATGTTTCAGTAAGCTCAGGGAAGGTGGTAAAAGAGGGGGAGGGTGGCATTGTTAGTCAAGGACAGTATTACGGTCGCAGAAAGGACGATTGATGAGGACTCGTCAACTGAGCTAATATGGGCTGAGGTTAGAAACAGGAAAGGAGAGGTCATCCTTTTGTGTGTTTGCTATAGGCCTCCGAAAAGTTCCACATATGTAGAGGAAAGGATTTAAAAAATGTTCCTGGATAGGAGCGAAAGTAACAGGGCTGTTGTTATGGGGGACATTAACTTTCCAAATATTGACTGGGAATGCTATAGTTCGAGTACTTTAGATGGGTCAGTTGTTGTCCAATGTGCGCAGGAGGGTTTCCTGACACAGTATGTAGATAGGTTAACAAGAGGCGAGGCCACGTTGGATTTGGTACTGGGGAATGAACCAGGCCAGGTGTTAGGTTTGGAGGGAGTTGAGCCCTTTGGTGAATCGGTTACGTTAACTATAGCAATGGAAAGGGATAGGTATATACCGCAGGGCAAGAGTTATAGCTGGGGGAAAGACAATTATGATGCAACTAGGCAAGAAATGAAATGAAAGTGAAATGAAAATCGCTTATTGTCACGAGTAGGCTTCAAATGAAGTGTACTCTGAAAAGCCGCTAGTCGCCACATTCCGGGGCCTGTTCGGGGAGGCTGGTACGGGAACAGGTACGAGACATAGGCTGCATAGGATGGGGAAAGAAACTGCAGGAAATGGGCACGATTGAAATGTAGTCCATGTTCAAGGAACACCTACTGCGTATTCTTCATAAGTATGTACTTATCAGGCAGGGAGGAAGTGGTCAAGCGAGGAAACCGTGGTTTACTAAAGTAATTGCATCATTTGTCAAGAGGAAGAAGGAGGCTTATGTAAAGACGGGACGTGAAGGTTCAGTTAGGGCGCTTGGGACTTACGTTAGCCAGGATGGACCTAAAGAGAGAGCGAAGAAGAGCCAGGAGGGGACATGAGAAGTCGTTGCCAGGTATGTCAGGAATAAAAGAATCACGAAGTTTAGAGTAGGGCCAGTCAAGGACAGTCGTGGGAAGTTGTGCGTGGAGTCCGAGGAGACAGGTGAGGCGCTAAATGAATATTTTTCATAGAATCATATAATCTACAGTGCAGAAGCAGGCCATTTGGCCCATCGAGTCTACATCGGCTCATGGAAAGAGCACCCTACCCAAGCACACACGTCCACCCTATCCCCATAACGCAGTTACCCCAGCCAACACTAATGGAAATTTTGAACACTAAGATCAATTTAGCATGGCCAAGCCACCTATTCTGCACACCTTTAGACGATGGGAGTGAACCGGAGCACTCGGAGGAAACCCACGCACACACGGGAAGAACTTGCAGACTCCGCACAGACAGTGACCAAGACGGAAATCGAATCTGTGACCCTGGAGCTGTGAAGCAATTATGCTAACCACTATGCTACCGTGTTGCCCAATATTCGCAGTATTCACAGAGAAAAAAGACAATGTTGTCAAGGAGAATACTGAGATACCGGCTACTAGAATAGACGGTATTGAGGTTCATAAGGACGAGGTGTTAGCAATTCTGGAAAGTGTGAAAATAGGCAAGTCCCCTGGGCCGGATGGGATTGATCCCAGGATTCTTCGGGAAGCTAGGGAGGAGACTGCTCAGGCTTTGGCTTTTATATGTCATCATTGTCCACAGCAATAGTACCGGAAGACTGGAGGATAGCAAATGTTGTCCCCTTGTTCAAGAAGGGATGTAGAGACAATCCCGGTAACTACAGACCAGTGATCCTTACTTCTGTTATGTGCAAACTTTTGGAAAGGATTATAAAGGATCGGATGTATAATCGTCTGGAAAGGAATAATTTGATTAGGGATAGTCAACACGGTTTTGTGAAGGGTAGGTCGTGCCTCACAAACCTTATTGACTTCTTTGAGAAGGTGACCGAACAGGTGGACGAGGGTAAAGCAGTTGATGTGGTGTATATGGATTTCAGTAAAGCGTTTGATATGGTTCCACACCGTAGGCTATTACAGAAAATACGGAGGCATGGGATTGAGGGCGATTTAGCAGTTTGGATCACAAATTGGCTAGCAGTAAGAAGACAGAGGGTGGTGGTTGATAGGAAATGATCAGCCTGGAGTTCAGTTGCTAGTGATGTACCACAGGGATCTGTTTTGGGGGCCTGCTGTTTGTCATTTTTATAAATGACCAGGAGGAGGACGTGGAAGATTTCCGGATGACACTGAAGTCGGTGGAATTGTGGACAGTGCAGAAGTCTTTTGCAGGTTACAGTGGGACATAGAAAAGCTGCAGAGCTGCGCTGAGAGGTGGCAACTGGAGTTTAATGCAGAAAAGTGTGAGGTGATTCATTTTGGAAGGAGTAACAGGAATGCAGAGTACTGGGCTCATGGGAATATTCTTGCTGGTGTGGATGAGCAGACAAATCTCGGTGTTCATGCACATAGATCACTGAAAGTTGCCACCCAGGTTGATGGGGTTGTTCAGAAGGTGTACCGTGTGTTAGCTTTTATTGGGAGAGGAATTGAGTTTCGGAACCATGAGGTCATGTTGCAGCTGTACGCATTTGGAGTATTGCGTGCAGTTCTGGTCGCCACATTATAGGACGGATGTGGAAGCATTGGAAAGAGTGCAAAGGAGATTTACCAGGATGTAGCCTGGTGTGGAGGGAAGATCTTATGAGGAAAGGCTGAGGGACTTGAGGCTGTTTTCGTTAGAGAGAAGGTTAAGAGGTGACTTAAAAGAGGCATGCAAGATGATTAGTGGCTTATATCGGGTGGACAGTGAGACCGTTTTTCCTCGAATGGTGATGACTAGTACGCGGGGAGATAGCTTTAAATTGATGGGAGATACATATAGGACAGATGTCAGAGGTAGTTTCTTTACTCAGAGAGTAGTAAGGGAGTAGTAAGGGAGTAGTAAGTGGAATCCCCGGCCTGCAACAGTAGTGGGCTCACCAATATTAAGGGCATTTAAATGGTCATTGGATAAACATATGGATGATAATGGAATAGTGTAGATGGGCTTTAGATTGGCTTCACAGGTCGGCGCAACATCGAGGGCCGAAGGGCCTGTACTGCGCTGTAATGTTCTATGTTGTATGTTCTATGTTCGATTATGCAGCATTCCTGTGTTTAATATGGCGATTGGTGAGTGAAGGTATTCGGTGAAGGGGGCGGAGGTGCTCCATTCATTTTCACAATTCATCAGAAAGGAAAGCAGCGGTGTGTTATGTAGCGCTTGGTGAGTATTTGCACTCTTCTTAATATTGCCACAACTAGAGGAGATAAAGGCAAAGGGAGTAATTTGAGGGAAAGCCATCCGCGCAGGCCCAGTCACCTCGAGTGTGTTGGGGGTGCATGCAGAAATAAAACACAACAGTGGAAAGTGAGCCCAGAATCCAGAGTGTCCACACCTCCCACCCACCCACCTCGGATCCAGCACCACCTGCCCACACTGTGGCAAGGTCTTCGGGTCCATAGCCACCTGCCCAACCTGTGGCAGAGTCTGCGGACTCAGCACCCCCTGCCCAACAGGCAGAAGAGTCTGCGGATCCAGCACCGCCTGCCCAACCTGTGGCAGAGTTTGCGGACTCAGCATCCTCTGCCCAAACGGCAGCAGAGTCTGCGGATCCAGCACCACCTGCCCAACCTGTGGCAGAGTCTGTGGATCCAGGATCGGACCATTCACCCACCGCAGAACCCACCTCCCCGGAATTGAAGCACGTCATCCTAGAAGCTGAGGGATGCCCTAGAAGAAGGAGAAGGATGATTATTGAGTAAGATATAGTCATCTAGTAGAAATAATCTATGTACCATTTACACCAGTCTGCACACATTGGACACAATGATCTGCGGGAAATTCTCTGCAGACTCTGTGAGTTTTAAAGTTACGTGACAACAGGATTAGAAACTGACATCAGCAAGGGATGAGTATGGTAAAGTTTATAAAGTTCAATCGTTGACCTTTAAACCTCCTGTGTGTAACTGGTAGCAAAATTAGTTAAGGGTTCAAAATTGAGACATTGATGAAATTACATCGTGTATCAAACTCGATACAACAGCAGCTCCAAGCATTAACCCCTGTCCCCTTGGTGATACATGCATTGTCGCTTCTCTGCGCAAATGCTGCTGTGGGTCTGTCTGTCTTTCTCCGTGCGAGGTTGCAACTCCAAATTCTTCCGTTAGTGTGACTTCAGAATACGTCACATGAAGAACACGATGCACAGGCAGAAACCAGAATAGTTGGGACTGTGTTCGGATCACTTGCATGTTTGCATGTTGGTGAAAATTCCGATCTATGAGAGGATGATGATACTTGGATGTGAACTGTTTATCAGCTCTAGCTCTGGGTTCGATGTCCAGAGTACACAATAGAGAGCGTGCTGAATGAAAAATTTACAGTGCAGAAGGAAGCCATTTGGCCCACCGGCTCTTGGAAAGAGCACCCTACCCAAGGTCAACACCTCCCCCTATCCCAATAACCCAGTAACCCCACCCAACACTAAGGGCAATTTTGGACACTAAGGGAAATTTAGCACGGCCAATCCACCTAACCTGCACATCTTTGGACTGTGGTAGAAAACCGGAGCTCCCGGAGGAAACCCACGCAAACACGGGGAGGATGTGCAGACTCCGCACAGACAGTGACCCAAGCCGGAATCGAACCTGGGACCCTGGAGCTGTGAAGCCATTGTGCTATCCACAATGCTACCGTGAATGTAATTTAATGTACCTTTGGGCGAAACAGATAACTCCATGTGTTGGCCAAAAATGATAACTCTTTTCCCGATGCATATATCAAATTCCATGTTAGCGGCAGATTGTCTTCCACTTTCTCTACAAGTTGGCAGAATTTACAAATCACTTCTGGCCGGTGTTTGGAGCGACCAGCAGAGGCGGCGAAACAGATCATTTTCTGTTCATTTCCTGAAGGAAGACACGCAACACCACAAATGATGAACATTTCTCGCTAAATGTTCTGTGTTACCAGCTTGGCATTAGCTGCTTTAAAGGGTTATCCGACTAATGATGCTATACTTACTGTATTCAACTCCTAATCGAGATTTTATAACACATCTTCGCGTTTCATTTAATATGGGGAACAACTTCAATTCGGCATGAACAACAAAGGTCAGGAACAATATCTCAGTCCACTCACACCTGAAGGAAATGTTTGTGGATTGAAATACCACTCAGTAACACGAACCCGTGATTCGCCTCTGAATTCGTGGTGATGTTGAGGGAGGGATGCGCTCCACCATTTACCTTTCAGAGATGAGACGCTAAAGGAAGGCATTGGATATAAGGACATAATAAGTAGGCACAGCAGTATCCCATTAATACCCAATCGCCTGATGCATCATTAAATAACATACCCCATGAATTTGTCGTGGCTTCAAATCCACTTCCTGAGTATCCTCCAAATATTTACTTTGCGTCAATTTCTGAACTTTGTCCTTCCCACCTTGACTTTATTCAATTCCTTAAAACTCTCAGCTCTGGATCGATACTCAAATAATTATTTGTGTTTGCTTACGATCGTCTCTAATGCTTCTCAAGTCTATCTATAGCAAATTCAAACTGCTCGAGGGTCAAGAAGTTCTCCCCTCCATCTCTAGATTGTGAGGGGGAGGGTGATGCTCCGATCGCCTGCCGCCGTCTCTACATTCTCGGCCGCCTGCTGTTCGTGGCTCTTTCCGTCGTTTCTATAGTCTCTTCGTCCCTCGAACTCCTATTTGCTGGCATCTTTTATTGGCTGTTTAGAGATTGCCTTCCGCCCCCCCCCCCCCCCTTGAAATTTGGGCAAAATTTCAAGTGAAGGTGTCCCATTTTCTTCCGGGCTTGGAGAGCACAGCACATCAACGTTGCTGGGACTCGGAGGTCATCTTCCCTTTTACACACACTAAGGGACGGTTTTATCTCTGATCCTACTCTCCCTTTCACTCTTTTTCATTGTGTTTTGTTTACTTTACTTTTCCTCTCTCTCTATCCCTCTCCCTCGCTCTCTCCCTCTCTCTCTCTCTTTCTCTCCCTCTCCGTCTCACACTCGCCCTCTATCCCTCTCTCTCCATCTCACTCTCTCTCTCTTACCCCCTCTTTCTCTCTCTCTCTCTCTCTCTCTCTTTCTCTCAGGTGGAGGTTGATGACTTGGTCTTCCTGGTCTAGCTGCCCGTCTGGACCTGAGCTCCACACTGGCCCACCTTGGAACGCAATTCAACTTGACCTTGCCGGCGCCTCTGCTCCATCGCCACAATCCGCCGGGCCCAGACTCCACAGCCGGATTTACCACTGAGGATTTCCAATTTCTTTTTATGTTGAAAGAGAGGAAAAGTTCCCTTTCGTTCGGGTCGATAAATTCAAAATGCCGGCGCCTGCGCGTGAACCACCGTTTGGGCAGCTACTCCAAACCGCCGTTCTCGACTGCCGAGTCGGCACGCTGAGCCTCGGGCAGTCTCTCTCTCTGTCTCTCTCGCTCTCTCTCTCTCTCTTTCGGTCCTTCCGACTCTCCGGTTGCTGACTCAATGGTCCTCCCTATTTTATTCACTCTCCTCAGGTAACTGCTTTCCTATCTATGCCGTGTTCTTAAAGTTCTAAATTGGTTCGACTATCCTTTACACTGAGAAAAAGTATTTTTAGTGGAGAGCCTCCACGTACGTGCTACTCTCTCTGAACTCAGGCCCAGGTGTCCAGTGGGTAGCCCTGCTGCCTCACGGCGCCAAGGTCCCAGGTTCTATCCCAGCTCTGGGTCACTGTCTGTGTGGATTTTCCACATTCTCCCCGTGTTTGCGTGGGTTTTACCCCCACAAAATAATGATGTGCAAGGGAGGTAGATTGATCACGCTAAATTGCCCTTTTATTAAAAATAAATATGTAAATAACTATATACTTCCGGTATTTTGAACGATTAGAAGTCGATTTGAGGAATGTTTTCAGGAGAACAAGGAAACTGGTCGGGGTGTAAATGAGCCTTCCAAATCTCCACCAATCCCACCATCCTCCAACATCAGTTTTCCTTTATCTCTGGCTCTCAGAGCATCACAATTATATTTGCTTCACCATTGGTGGACTCTCCATCCTGAATTACGGGTGTACACCTTTAGAACATAGACAGAGAACATAGAACATTACACCGCAGTACAGGCCCTTCGGCCTTCGATATTGCGCCGTCCTGTGAAATCCTTCTAAAGTCCCTCTACACTATTCCCTTGTCGTCCATATGCCTATCCAATGACCATTTGAACGTGCGTTTAGTGTTGGCGAGTCCACTACTGTTGCAGGCAGTGCGTTCCAAGCGCTTACTACTCTCTGAGTAAAGAACCTCCCTCTGACACCTGTCCTATATCAATCTCCCTCAATTTAAGGCTATGTCCCCTCGTGCTGGACATCACCATCCGAGGAAAAAGGCTCTTGATGTCCACTCTATCTAATCCTCTGATCATCTTGTATGCCTCAATTAAGTCACCTCTTAACCTTCTCTCTAACGAAAACAGCCTCAAGACCTTCAGCCTTTCCTCATATGACCTTCCCTCCATACCAGGCAACATTCTTGTAAATCTCATCTGTACCCTTTCCAACGCTTCCACATCCTTCCTATAATGTGGCGACCAGAACTGCACACGATATTCCAAATGCGGCCGCACCAGAGTTTTATACAACTGCAACATGACCTCATGGCTCCGTTACGCAATTCCTCTACCAATAAAAGCTAACACACCGCACGCCTTCTTTTTTTTAAAAAATTTTTATTGGAATTTTTTACAGAAAATATAAAAATATAACAAGTAATAATATGCAACTGCCCCATAACACCCACAAATCCACCCCCCCCAACCCGTAACATCACATCTATCACACTCCCCCACCCAACAAGAAAACTTAACCATAAATTAAAATTAAATAAATCAAATTTAAATAAAATAAACAAACATCGTCATCTCCTCCCCCCCCCCCCCCACCCCCCGGGTTGCTGCTGCTACTATCCCAGTACCCTATCGTTGAGCCAGAAAGTCGAGGAAAGGTTGCCACCGCTTAAAGAACCCTTGCACCGATCCTCTCTGGGCGAATTTGACCTTCTCAAGTTTAATGAAGTGGAGATGCCGGCGTTGGACTAGGGTGAGTACAGTAAGAAGTCTTACGACACCAGCTTAAAGTCCAACAGGTTTGATTCAAACACGAGCATTCGGAGCGCAGCTCCTTCCTCCGGTGAATCTGAGTCCATCAAACCTGTTGGACTTTAAACTGGTGTTGTCAGACTTCTTACTAGTTTAATGAAGCCCGCCATGTCATTGATCCAGGTCTCCACGCTTGGGGGCCTCGCGTCCTTCCATTGTAGCAAAATCCTTCGCCGGGCTACTAGGGACGCAAAGGCCAGCACACCAGCCTCTTTCGCCTCCTGCACTCCCGGCTCAACCCCCAACCCCAAAGATCGCGAGTCCCCATCCTGGCTTGACCCCGGATCCCACCACCCTTGACAGCATCTTCGCCACCCCTTCCAAAACTCCTCCAGTGCCGGGGATGCCCAGAACATATGGGCACGGTTCGCGGGAGTCTCCGAGCACCTGACACACCTGGCTTCAACCCCAAAGAACCAACTCATCCTCGTCCCTGTCATGTGGGTCCTATGCAGCACCTTGAATTGAATGAGGCTAAGCCGCGCACACGAGAAGGAAGAATTTACCCTCTCCAGGGCATCAGCCCATGTCCCGTATTCGATCTGTTCCCCCAGTTCCCCCTCCCACTTCGTTTTCAGCTTCTCTACTGACGCCTCTTTCGCCTCCTGCATAACCTTGTAGATATCGGATATCTTCCCCTCCCCGACCCTGACCCCCCAAAGCACGCTGTTACTCACCCCCCTCGCGGGGAGCGCAGGGAATCCCTCCACCTGCCGTCTAGCAAATGCCTTTACCTGCAGATATCTAAACATGTTCCCGGAGGGAGCCCAAATTTCTCCTCCAAATCACCCAGGCTCGCAAACCTTCCGTCGATAAACAGGTCCCTCAGCTGTCTAATGCCCGCTCTGTACCATCCCTGAAATCCCCCATCCATGTTACCCGGGACGAACCTATGGTTTCCCCATAACGGAGCCTCCATCGAGCCCCCCACTTCTCCCCTATGTCGCTTGCACTGCCCCCAAATCTTGAGGGTAGCCGCCACCACCGGACTCGTGGTATACCTCGAGGGAGGGAGCGGCTACGGCGCCGCTACCAGGGCCCCCAGGCTTGTATCCCCACAGGACACTCTCTCCATCCGTTTCAATGCTGCCCCTCCCCCTCCATCACCCACTTGCGCACCATCGGCACGTTGGCCGCCCAGTGGTACCCCGAGAGATTGGGCAACGCCAGTCCCCCCCCCCCCCGCCCCATCTCTACCCCGTTCCAAGAAGACCCTCTTCACCCTCGGGGTGCATGCGCCCAAACAAATCCCATGATGCTACTGGTTACCCTTCTAAAAATGGCCCTAGGAATAAAGATGGGCAAGCACTGGAAGAGGAACAAGAACCTCGGGAGAACCGTCATTCTGACGGATTGCACTCTGCCCGCCAGCGATAGCGGCACCATGTCCCACCTTTTAAATTCCTCCTCCATCTGTTCCACTAGACTGGTGAAGTTAAGCTTATGGAGAGCCCCCCAAACCCCAGGCCACCTGCACCCCCAGGTACCTGAAACTCTTCACTGCCCTCCTGAAAGGGAGCCTCCCAATTCCCTCCTAAGTGCACTACAAATACCTCGCTCTTTCCTAAATTTAGCTTATAGCCCGAGAAGCCCCCAAATTCATCTAACAGCTCAATCACCCACGGCATTCCCCCCTCTGGGTCCGCCACATAGGTCAGCAGGTCGTCCGCATACAGCAATAGCCGGTGCTCCTACCCACCCCGCACCAGACCCCTCCATTTCCCTGACTCCCTCAACGCCATGGCCAGCGGTTCAATCGCCAGTGCAAAGAGCAGGGGGGACAGGGGACACCCCTGCCTGGTGCCACGATAGAACATAGAACAGTACAGCACAGAACAGGCCCTTCGGCCCTCAATGTTGTGCAGAGCCATGATCACCCTTCTCAAACCCACCCTATACCCGTAACCCAACAACCCCCCCCCCCCCCCTTAACCTTACTTTTATTAGGACACTACGGGCAATTTATCATGGCCAATCCACCTAACCCGCACATCTTTGGACTGTGGGAGGAAACCGGAGCACCCGGAGGAAACCCACGCACACAGGGGGAGGACGTGCAGACTCCACACAGACAGTGACCCAGCCGGGAATCGAACCTGGGACCCTGGAGCTGTGAAGCATTTATGCTAACCACCATGCTACACTGCTGCCCTAGAAACTAAAGTACTCCGATCTCCTTCCATTTGTGACTACACTCGCCATTGGAGCCGCATAAAGCAGCCTTTCCCATTTGATGAATCCCTACCCAAATCCAAACCTCGCCAGCACCTCCCACAGGTACCCACACTCAACTCTATCAAACGCTTTCTCTCCGTCCAGCGCCACCACTATCTCCGCCTCCCCCTCCACTGCCGGCATCATGATAACATTGAGCAGTCTCCCCACATTCGTGTTGAGCTGCCGCACCTTGACAAATCCTGTCTGATCTTCGTGAATTACCTCTGGCACACAATCCTCTATCCTGGTAGCCAGGATCTTCGCCAGCAACTTAGCATCTACGTTAAGGAGCGAGATAGGCCTATATGATCCGCACTGCAAGAGGTCCTTATCCCGTTTTAGGATCAGAGAGATCAGTGCCCGCGACATCGTCGGGGGCAAAGTCTCCCCCTCCCATGCCTCATTGAAATTTCGCACCAACAGGGGACCCACCAGGTCCGCATATTTTTTGTAAAATTCCGCCGGGAACTCGTCCGGCCCCGGGTCCTTACCTGACTGCATTTGTCCAATCCCCCTAACTAGCTCCTCCAACTCTATCGGCGCCCCCAGCCCCTCTACCAGCCTCTCGTGAACCCTTGGTAAACATAGCCTGTTCATGAAGCTCTCCATCCCCTCTCTCCCCCTCGGAGGTTCCGACCGGTACAATCCCTCGTAAAAGTCCCAAAAGACCCCGTTTACTTCTGTCCCCTTCTGCACTACATTTCCACCCCCATCCTTCACTCCACCAATTTCCCTAGCGGCATCTCTCCTACGGAGCTGATGCGCCAACATCCTGCTCGCCTTCTCTCCATACTCATATACCGTGCCCTGCGTCCTCCTCCACTGTGTCTCCGTCTTTCTGGTGGTCAGCAAGTCAAAATTGGCCTGCAATCTGCGCCGTTCTCCCAGCAACCCTTCCTCCGGTGCCTCCGCATATCTCCTGTCCACCTTCAGGAGCTCTCCCACCAGTCTCTCCCTCTCCTTCCTCTCCCTCCTTTCCCTGTGGGCCATATGGAGATCAGCTCCCCCGGATCACTGCTTTCAGAGCCTCCAAGACCATCCCCACCTGGACCTCCCCCGTATCATTGGTATCCAGATACCCCTCAATGCTTCTCCGAACCCTCTTACACACCTCCTCCTCCGCCAGCATCCCCACATCCAGGCGCCAGAGCGGGCGCTGGTCCCGCGCCTCTCCCATCTCCAGATCAACCCAGTGCGGGGCATGGTCCGAAATCGCTATGGCCGAGTACTCGGCATCCTGCACCCATGGAATCAGTCCCCTGCTCAGGACAAAAAAGTGTATCCGGGAGTAAACCCTATGGACGTGAGAGAAAAAGGAATACTCCCACGCTCTCGGTCTCCCAAACCTCCAGGGATCCACCCCTCCCATCTGGTCCATGTAAACCCTCAGCACTTTGGCCGCCGCCGGTCTCCTTCCCGTCCTTGAACTGGACCGGTCCAGTGTGGGATCCAGCACTGTACTAAAATCTCCCCCCATGATCAGGCCCCCTGCCTCCAGGTCCGGGATACGGCCCAACAATCGCCTCATGAAGCCAGCATCATCCCAATTCGGGACATATACGTTCACCAGCACCACCTTCTCTCCCTGCAGCCTACCCTTCACCATAATATATCTGCCCTCCTTGTCCGACACCACCTCAGCTGCCTCAAACGCCACCCTCTTCCCCACCAGAATCGCCACCCCCGGTTCTTCGCGTCCAATCCTGAATGATAAACCTGCCCCACCCACCCTTTCCTCAGACGAACCTCGTCCGCCACCTTCAGCTGGGTCTCCTGGAGCATAGCCACGTCCGCCTTCAACCCACTTAGATGGGAAAACACCCTGGTTCTCTTAACCGGCCCGTTCAACCCACTCACGTTCCAGGTAATCAGCCGGATCACCCTCCATGGTACTTCCGTAAGTCAGCTGACTTCTGCTGATCCCGGCAGCTCCCGCCAAAACCTATCCCCTCCCTGCATGGGGTCATCCCCCTCTTGCCACAACTACTTGGCATTGCTGCAGCGGGGGAAAGAAGACCCGTAGAGGCCCCGCCTCCACCGCAAGCTCCACCCCCCTGCCCCACAACACGGGAAACCAGGGGAAAGCCCGCGCTTTCACACTGCCACACCCCACCCTTCTGACGCAGTTCCCCAAAATCCAGTTTCACCTCAATCCCCAGCCGCGTACAGAAGAGAACATATAAAACACAAACCACCAACACTCCCCACCTAACCCACAACCATGCCCAACAAACAAACCCACCCGCAAACAGAGAAAACAGAAAACCAGCACACATAACACACATGTCGAAGTTAGAAAAGTGGAAACAACGATGGCCAAAGTATGTCACCAGGCCCTAGTTCGAGTCCAGCTTCTCCGCCTGTAAAAAGACCCACGCCTCCTCCGGGGACTCGAACTAATGGTGCCGGTCCTTGTATGTCACCCACAGGCACGCAGGCTGCAGCATTCCAAACCTGACCTGCTTGGCATGAAGCACCGCCTTCGTCCGGTTGAGCCCGGCCCGCCGCTTAGCCACCTCCGCACTCCAGTCCTGGTAGATCCTCACTACGGAATTCTCCCACTTGCTGCTCCTCTCTTTCTTGGCCCAGCGCAGCACACACTCCCGGTCACTGAATCGGTGGAACCGCACCAGCACCGCCCTTGGGGGCTCACCTGCCTTGGGCCTCCTGGCCATCACTCTGTGTGCTCCGTCAAGCTCCAGGAGCAAGTGGAAGGACCCCGCTCCCATCAACGAGCTCAGCATCGTGGTCACATACGCCGGGAGATCCGACCCCTCCAGCCCCTCCGCCAGGCCCAGGATCCTCAGATTATTTCGCCTCGTGCGAACATCCAGCTCCTCCAAGCGGTCCTCCCACTTTTTATGAAGTGCCTCGTGCAACTCCACTTTCCCCATGAGGACCACGGCCTCTTCCTCCCTTTCAACGGCCTGCTGCTGCAACTCCCGAATATACATCTCCTGGGCCGACTGGGTCCCAAGCAACTTGACCGTACGTCTTCTTAACAACCCTCTTAACAGGGGTGGAAACTTTGAGGGATCTATGGACATTGACACCGAGATCTCTCTGCACTACCTCACTACCAAGAATCTCACCATTAGCCCAGTACTCTCTCTTCCTGTTATTCTTTCCAAAATGAATGAACTCACACTTTTCTGTATTAAACTCCATTTGCCACCTGTCAGCCCAGCTCTGCAGCTTATCTATGTCCCTCTGTAACTTGTAACATCCGCGTGTGCACTGTCGACAACTCCACCGACTTTATTGTCATCTGCAAATTTACTCATCCATCCTTCTACGCGCTCCTCCAGGTCATTTATAAAAATGACAAACAGCAACGGCCCCAAAACAGATCCTTGTGGTACACCACTAGTAACTGGACACCAGTCAGAGCATTTCCCATCAACCACCACCCTTTGTATTCTATCAGCTAGCCAATTTCTGATCCAAACTGCTAAATCACCCTGAATCCCATGCCTCTGTATTTTCTGCAACAGCCTACCGTGGAGAACCTTATCAAACGGTTTACTAAAATCCATATACATCACATCAACTGCTTTACCCTCATCCACCTGTTTGGTCACCTTCTCGAAGAACTCAATGAGGTTTGTGAGGCACGACCTACCCTTCAGAAAACCATGTTGACTATCTCAAATCAAATTATTCCTTTCCAGATGATTATACATCCTATCTCTTATAAACCATGCCAAGAATTTTCCCACAACAGAAGTAAGGCTCACTGGTTTGTGCGCCCTCCGTTCAGAGCTTCCAGAATCGACCGTCTTTACATTTCCAAGACGTATTTACCCAGCGTTCCGGCCGCCTTTGTGGAGCAGGTGCCATGCTCGGATCACCACCTGGCGTGGACGAGGCTCGCCACGTCCCGTGCCCAGACATGGTTCACGTACTGGCATTTCAACAACCTGCTGCTTGAGGACTAGCGGATCCTGGTCTCGTTTCGCCGTTTCTGGGGTGGCTGGAGAAGAAAGCGGGGTGGCTTCCCCTCCTTGAGGCTATAGTGGTACGGTGGGGGAGGGGGAGGGTGTGAGTGAGGGGAAGGTGGGGGAGGAGGAGTGAGTGAGCGGAAAGTGATGGGAGGGGAGGGTGAGGGAGGGGACAGTGAGGGGAGGGTGAGTGAGGAGAGGGTGTGAGGGGAGGGGAGGGTGAGTGAGGGGAGGGTGACCACGACCACGCCATCAGTCAGGCGTACACAAAGGTGCCTACGGTGAGGCGGAACACGATCGCCAAATTGGCTGAGGAACTCTTCGATCTGGATTCACGTCTTGCTCAGCCCGATGACGACCCGGCCCTGGGGCTGGAGTCTGAAAGGATCAAACAGAGTAATTTTGATAGGTGGATAAGGGCTTTGAAAATAGACCAAATGTATGCAGCTGTCAGATAATACTTTTGAAGGAGGTTAAACATTCAAATCTTGATGTAATGAGAACAGATGCGGAAGAGCAGACGGTTAAAACTGCATGATTAGCAGCAGAAATGACAGATGATTATGAATTAGATCATGAATCAAAGTTCGGTTTCCGACATCAGTTTCAGACTGTGAGGGGTAGAAACTATGGCATGAGAAATACTCAAGTAATAACGGTAAAGGTGAATTGATGGGAGTGTAACTCAGATTTAAAAAGAAATCCAGTAGGGTGGAAAATAAATGAAAAGTTTCAAATGGTTTCATTGTAATAAACAAGGCCATGTAAAGTCACAATGCTGTTGGTTGAAGAAAAACACTGGGAAGGCTGATGGGGGAAAAAAGTGGGTAAGGAAAGCCCAAGTGAAGCGAAGGAGGTGCCTGATCATGAGGTGATTGATAAGAAGGTGCTATATCTCTTTAAATAATTTACATGTGTGGGTAAAGGTTATCCACAGATGAGGAGTTATGCAGTTTGGAAAGAATGTTTCCAGAAAAGGTGGTAATATGGTAAGAGGAACAGTGTTCAATTATATAATGTCAGGTTGGAAAGTCCAGTGAAGAATGGTGAAGTGGTAGTAGGAGTAATAGAGAAACTATCTTGTCCAAAATACCGTTTATCTTGGGTAATGATGTAGCTGGATCGCAGGTGGGAGTGATGCCTTCTGTGGTTGATAAGCCAGGGGAAATTCAGACAACTGAACTGTTGAAAGACAAGTGTCCTGGGGTTTTTCCGGATTGTGTAGTAACAAGGTCGCAAAGTCACAGGTAAAGAGGAGGAAACATCGAAAAGTGAAGATGACGTTGAAGTGCAATTGTCAGAAACGATTCTTGATCAGATGGTTGAAAAATAAAAAGAACAGGTGGAGGATGAGGCTCATACTTTTAGTTCAGGAAGATTGGCGGAGTTACAACAGAACGATATAGAAATGAAACCCACGTATCCGAAAGCATACACTGAAGATGAATCTGAGTGTATACCAGAGTGTTATCACCATAAAAATGATGTCTTGGTGAGAATATGGAGACCTTTACATATGTAGGCGGATGAAAAGTGGGCAGAGGTTCATCAAGTAGTATTGCCGGTAGGGTATAGAAAGGCAGTGTTACGAGTTGCATATGAGGTCCCAGTGGGAGGTCATTTGGGAATAAGAAAAACTCAAGCAAGAATCCAAAATCATTTTTATTGGCCTGCACTACATAAAGATGTAGTTACATTTTGTCAATCATGTCACGCGTCAAGTGATCGGAAATCTCAAGCAGTGATAAAAAAAACAGCGCCCTTAATACCCATTCCAGCATTTGAGGGACCGTTTACAAGTGTACTAATTGATTGCGGAACACCGCTTGTTAATCAAAAAGTGGGAATCAATATCTTTTGACTATAATGAATGTGTCTACTCGGTTTCCAGAGGTTATTCCAGTACGTAATATTACAGCTAAAAAGATTGTGGAGGAGTTACTTAAATTCTTTGCTAGATATGGACTACCCACAGAAATGCAGTCGGATCAAGGATCAAATTTTACCTTAATGTTATTCAAAGACGTTATGGATAGCTGAGGAAGAAAACAAATTAAAGCAACTGCTTACCATCCAGAATCGCAGGGAGCGTTAGAAAGGTGGCATCAGACATTAAAGACAACGTTGAGGGCGTATTGTCAAGATTATCCAGAGGATTGGGATAAAGGAATTCCATTCGTACTGTTTGCAATTAGGGATGCACATAATGAGTCGACCAAATGTAGTCCTTTGAACTTATTTTTGGTCATGAGGTAAGAGGACCACTTAAATTGATCAGGGAAAAATTGATGAGTGAGAAATCGAAAATTACATAATTGGATTAACTGTCAAATTTTAGGGAACAAATAAATAGAGAAGGTGAATTGACTAGACAACATTTCAAACTTGCACAAAATGTGATGAAGCGGGTAGCTGACAGGAAATCCAAAGTTCGTAGTTTTGCCAGTGGAGATAGAGTTCTAGTATTGTTGCCAGTGGTAGGTGAGCCTTTAAAAGCTAGGTTTTGTAGATCTTATCAGATTGAAAGGAAATTAAGTGAGGTGAATTATGTGGTAAAAACACCAGATAGAAGGAAGACTCACTGAGTGTGTCATGTGAATATAAATCAAATGTACTTTGAAAAGGAAGGAGATAAAAAGGAGGAGTTTTTAATGATTCTAACTCAAAGTGACGAACCAAATCCAGGTGACTGCGAATGTAACATACCTCAAAGTAATTTGGAAAATGAGGATGTTCTTAAAAATTGGGATTCTTTGTTGTGTTACTTTCCAGAGGAAAAACGAACTGACCTGAAAGTGTTATTGATATCACATGGGTAAGTTTGTGAAGATAAATTGGGAAGTACTAAAATGGCTATACATGATGTAGATGTGGGAAATGCTGTTCCAATCAAACAACATCCATACAGACTTGACCCTTTAAAATTGGCACAGGTTAACAAAGAGATTGAAAGTATGCGTAAACATGAGATAATGGTAGTTTGCAGCCAATGCAGCTCACCCATATTGATGGTATCAAAACCGGACGGTACCCAACGGTTGTGCGTGGACTACAGAATGGTTAATGCAGTTGCTGGAACGGCCTCTTATCCCATCCCACGTTTGGAGGGCTGCATTGAGAAAGTGCGACAATTCGTTTTTATTTCCGAACTGGATTTATTTAAATGTTACTGGCAGGTACCTTTATCTGACAGGCGAAGGATATCTCAGCTTTTGTGACTCCAGATGGCATATACCAATTCGAAGCTTGGCATGAAAAACGCACCAGCCACATTTCAACGGTTAACGAACAAAGTTGAATTAGGCTTCCCCAATTGTGCGGTATACATCGATGATCTGGTAATTTTCATCCTGACATGGAAAGAACATTAAAAACAACTGATGGAGTTATTCGATCGATTTCAAGAGGCGGGTTTGGTGGTAAACATAGCCAAAAGTGAATTTCGAAAATCCTAAGTCGCTTTCCTTTGCCATACAATCGGACAGGGTCGAATGGTCCCATGTAATTTGAAAAGAAAGTTATTGAGGAGTTTCCAATACCCTCGAGACGAAGGGAAATAATGCGATTTCTTGGCATGAGTGGATATGATCGAAAATTTGTGCCAAATTTTAGCAGTGTGGTTGCTCCACTGACGGACTTGCTAAAGAAACGTAGCAAACTTAAGTGTACAGCGAATTGTCAACAGGCATTTGACTGCCTGAAGGATATGATAACCAATGCTCCTGTGTTGGAGAATTACAAGGGACTCTTTGATCAGATTGAACTAAAGTACCTTACTTTAAAGAGAAATGCCGAGGCGTAGAGAAATAGATAGATCCTGCAGAGACCTTCTTGTTCAAAACGACTGTCAATCGAGAAGGATTTCAGTTGGAGGAAGATGAGCAAAAAATAGACTATGCTAGTATTACATGTTTGCGTGTTTTGATTTAATAAAAAAACTTATATTCATTGTCTATATTTCACAAAGGAAAGTGGAAATATGAAAAATGAAACCATCTTGAAGTTGATGGTTTACTTCTTTTTTCTTGGGAGTGGTGTCATGTGAGAGTACCTTTAAGAAATTGATGTTTAAGAAATGTGTGCTTATATAAATAGCAGTAGTGGATGTAACTTTAAGAAATGGGAGTTTATCAGTGATGTCAGAGTGTGGGTGGATCTGGCCTGCCTGTCTGCTTTACTTTTGTTTTAGGATTTTTGTTATAGGGTGTATTTTAGTTTCGTTTTGAGAGCTGAATAGCTGCAGGCACATCAAGGAGCTGTAAGGATATCTCTCTGCAAACTAAAGACTGTCTCCAGATGAATTATGTTATTTCAAAATGCTGACTGCTCTCAGTAATGCATTTAAGCATGATCTTTGTGTTAAAAGGGGTCATCTCTAACTGGATGCTAATAAGGAAGACTTTAATAAGGAAAGACTTACTTAAGGAAAGGTTTACTTATAGAATATTGTATCTTTGGGGAGGATTGGCATCGATTGTTGTTAACATGTTTACTGTGGGTTTCTAAAGTTTTAGCTGGTTTCATAAAAAACAGTGTTTTAATTTCAAAGTACTGTACATCTCTTGTGCATCACACCTGTAAGGTGGGCCCGCGTGGTGCCCATAATTAAAATCTATTAAAAGTTGTGGGTCAGGTGAACTCCATGATACACTTTGGCGTCCTCTAAACCTTGGTCCATAACAACGTGGCACAGGGAGTACTTTCGTGATTACAACCCTTAAGGTTCTGCCGTTTAAATTTCTATCTAGCTCCCTGAACTACAGCTGCAGGGCCCCATCCCCCATCCTGCCTATGTCGTTAGTACCAATATGTACCACGACGTTTGCCTGTTTGTCCTTCCCCTTCAGGATTCCCGCTACCCGTTCTGAGATATCCTGGAACCTGGCATCAGGGAAGCAACATACCACCGTGGAGTCTCTTTCACGTCCACAGAAGCGCCTATCTGTGCCCATGACTACAGAGTACCCTAGCTCTTCTGAGCGTTGTCCCTCCCTGCTGAATATGAGAGCCAGCCAAGGTGCCACTTCTCTGGCTGCTGCTATTTCCCCCTGATAAGCGATTGCCTCCAACAGTATCCAAAGCGGTATACATGTTCCAGAGGGGGACAACAACAGTGGATTCCTGCACTGATTTCCTGCGGTCACTATCTCTCTGCCTGCACCTTGGGAGTGACCACATCTATAAAACTGCTATCTGTTATGCTTTCCACCAGCTGCATGCTCCTAAGTGCAACTAACTTCTGCTTCAACCGAACCATGCGATCTGTGAGAAGCCCCAGTTGGGTACACTTTCTGCAGATGGGACGCTGGAAGCACTAGCTCTGTGGACCACGTTCACTCCAGAAGGTCGCCTCTTCCAAAGATTCCCATCCCCCAGAGCTCAAGTCTCCAGCCACGGAGACCAGAGACAGTGGAGAGTATTTATCACGGTCTTCCTCTGGCAACGCACTCAATGCATGTGCAGATCATTGCAGAACCGCATGGAGATAGGGACGCCGAGATGACGGAGGCCTTGGACTCTGATTCCGAGATGGAGACACTGGACGCCTCTGTCCCACGGGCCATGGATGTACAACCGTCACACCGTTCATCACGCCAGTGCCGTTCTCCATCGTGTTACACGCTGCCCAATACAGCGCATCATGGAAATTGTGTCCAGCCTGCGGCAAAACAAGTCCGACGCCCTCCTTTGCCAGGGTCTTCGGTGGTTTCTTGGCCATTGGGGGGGGGGGGGGTGTTATAACCTGCCAGCTTACAACTGGTTGGGAACTAATGTCAATTCCACAATCCTTAAGAAGTATGAGATTCCCCAATGAGGGGTGCGGAGAAATCATTAGCAGAGTCCCTGCATAAATAGAGCTAGCCAGTATGGAACCAGCGAGTGAGCAGTGTGCAGAAAGGGAGTACTGTTGCTGTTGTATATATGTAATTGCAAATAAAGTTATCTATTTCTATTGTACAAACTCGTGCTGGATTCTTCGTGGCCCTCAGAAAACATGCCTATTAAGGATCGCAGTTAAAAGGCACACACATTGTTGGATTCTCATGTAGACCAAACCGGGTAAAAGTGGAATATTTAATTCCCTCCTGTGAATTAGTGAATCAGTTGTCTTGTTTATTGCCACAACCATTGTTATTTTCATGATGAGCATTACCGTGACTGTCTTTGAATTCAAGACTTATTTATTGTTATTAATTTATTGCCTTGATGGGGATTCAGTGAGTGTTCCCATAGCCTGAGCCTCCACTCCTAGATTACTTGACAAATTACATTATAGTTGTGACGCCCCCCCCCCCCTACCCGCCCACCCGCCCTCTCCCATTGCACTAACTCTGGCCACGAGTACCCTCTTCTTCCTTCGTAGACAATGCTTCAAGCAGGCTGGTTTTCAAAATGTAGAATTTATTTTCTTTACCCCTGGGCACGTCTTTGGTCTCCTCCCACAATCGATTTAAACGCCCATCTTTTTCACAGAGCATGTATCCAGCCTACACGGTTTGATTCTGAATCAGTTGTCTCTGCTCTTATCTAGGGACTTGTGATGTTTTCCAGTGCGTTTATTTGCAGTGCGTTTTGTGTGCCTCTTCGATCAGACCTACTTATTATATTAGTACTGCTGGTTAGTTGGTACAAGGCGACAATTAAAACTACGGGGAATGTTAACACAATGTCACTGAGAGCCACTTATGTCCTGCTACTGGTCTGTCCATGGTCTCAACTTTCCCTACAGTCCTGGACCTCAACTCCCAGTTTGACAAACAAATCAGGAAACATTATGATTGCAACTCAATGTTTATTGTGAAGCGGAGATTCATACGCAAGTGAAACGTCCAGATCGGCTGAAGTGCTGCTTCTTTTCAATTTATCCAAATTGTAACTTTTAACAAAGTGAAGGTAGCTTCTGAGCAATATTGAGCGGCGATAAGGAAAGCAGCGTTTAGTCAGTCATGTCGGCCAAGATCTGCAGCGCAGCTAATTAGGGAGCAGAGTAAGGGGAAGGGTCTCTGAACAGGGAAACTGTACAGCTCGTACAGAAAAATGAAACGTGGAAAAGTACAAGCACAGTGAGAAGGAACAGGAGGTAAATCAGGGATATTAAGAAATCTCCATGTCTGGACAGAGGATAATGATGGGAAGCGGACAATGAAGTATCTTGCTTTGGGTAGGGAAATATCAAATGAATGGAGCACTTTGGAGGAAAACTGTGTGACCAAAGATTAGTCAGCGGAGAATTGGAACCTCTTGGAAACGTGACGGTAGGTCGGCGTTGCAGAGGGTGTGGTGGTGAGTACAAGGTTAGCGTGTGGCGTTCAATAAGCAGGAAAAGAGAGGAGCGAATATGAAAGGTTTATAGGATGAGCAAATACAAGGACATGTGGGACAGAGATTGGGACTGTCAGAGTAAATGGAAGGGGATGTATAGAGAAGGGACAGGTGCTTGGCGATTTGCCAAGTCCCAACATAGAAAAATTGGGACGTAGGAAGTATTTTCACAACTGGTAAGAGTACGAGTGAGGTGCGATTTCTTGTGGAGGGGTATCTGTGGATCAGAAAACTGCATTGGAGGCAGAACTGTAAAAATGTGAGAGCACATAAATCAAATGGAAACGTGTGTAGAGAAGGAATGTGGATTTCTTAATGGAATTGAGTGTTTGTGTATTGTGAGTGACCTGGAGAGAATGCATGGGGATGGAAAACGAATGAGTTCGGCAATTATTATATGATTGTGTGGGACATTTTGAAAAAGATACGCGCATGGAATAGAGAGTTTCGTGCAGTGGATTGTTTGAAAGGGAAGTCTATTGGAGTGGAATGATTTTCCATGAAAGATTTGCTCGGATTATGCGTTTACTGGAGCGAGGACCATGGACATGCTGAGTGCTTCAGAGCAGAGCCCATTGGAGAGATTAAGAGATTGGAGCAATGGTCATTACATCTACGCTGCTCATCTTTAGACTGTGGGGAAAGAAAGCAGAACACCCGGCGAAAAACGACACAGACACGTGTGAACTCGACACAGTCATCCGAGGACGCAATTGAGCCCGTGTCCATAGCGCTGTGAGGCCGCAGTGCTAATCACTGTGCCACCCGGTTTGAATAGCGAAAGAGGATGTTCCGGTGAAGAGAATCAGGAATATACGGGGAGGGACCCTTAACCCTTAGCCAGCGTGAGCGCAGAGCATGGAAGTCTAGAGTTTTGAGTAGGGCGTCTCAATTATATTTTTTAAACTTGTAATTAAAGTTTGACACAATAATCGTTCTGACGATCACAGTGGCGGCAGAGCAGGTTCTCCTGGCATCGCCGAAACAGGAAGCTACTATGGGGGTCTACTGCAAATTCATCCATACACTGGAAATGGTGAATCACCAATGGTTTGTTCGTCTCCTTGTCACAGTCGTAGACTTCGCCATAGACAAAGTATTTGTGAACCTGAATATCCCCATCAGTTCTCCAAGAGTCAAATGGATTGGACAGGATTGGGGCGGCAATATCTGTCTTCGGCTTCCCGCTGAAACATTTGTAGGTGCACGGAGTGTTTTCTGTGTAAAATATAACACACCCTCCATGCAGCAACACCTTGATATTCTTCCCAAACCATTCAGATACGCGCTCACGCTCGCGCTTTTTAAATAATATCTTATACTCTGAACATGCATGGCCTTTATCTGGATACACTGCCATGTAGTTCAGGGACACATTGAAGTCGTCAGGAGTTTTACTGATAGATGGCAGATTACTGCGTTTTCCACCATTGAGGTACAGGTTATCCTGGTAACTTGCGCACTCTCGAGGATCCAGAGCGATGAGAAAGGAGAACTGGTCCTTATTTTCATCCCTGACGCTACGGAAACTGAGAGAACAGAAAGTGGGAGAGAAAATGGCAAGTCAGCTGCTGAACTTAAAGGCAATCAGTCTGCTTCCCCCTCCTACACCCATCCAAATGGCAGATTTGCGAGACGGCCCAATAACTACACCCAGCATCGTTTCTCCCCTCCTGGACACTAATTTCTTCACGTGTACGGGTTCCAATGGCCGAAGCTCCGGGATTGAGGGAATTCTAGCCATTCGCGGCTGAGAATTGTGGGAGGAAATGGTGAATTGTGCCCTGTCTACCTCAGAAGATGCTTCGGAATAGTGGTCAATGCGCCTGTGACGTTAGCCTAGAACAAATTAATGCCCGCTGATCTCAATCAATTTTACATCCTGTTATGACCTGTCAAATATGCAACGCCTCTATGTTTTGTATGTTAGAAGTGAGATCCCTGTGGATACGGTCCTCCTGCATTTTGTATCATTAATCATTTTATATATAAGAACAACGTTACAAAGGAAATAATTAATAAGGTTATGCAAAGTCACCAGCACATTGAATAAGTGCAATTGAAACATATTCTAAATTCTTCAGGGGGTGGAATAGCAGAATGGTATTTCGAATGGTATTAAATAGAGCCAAAAGTACATAATACATGCCAGATCTCCTTGTAATTAACTATCAGAATCACAGAAACACCAGCCATTAGAAATAAAACAGGCCAAGTGCGGAAAAAGAAAGAGTAATTAATCATAATTAGAATGGTGAAACGTGGAGACAGAAATCTCCAGGCAATGAATAACACGTTTTATTGAAATAAATAAAACGGAAGATATTGGAATAATGTCAACTCATTCTCTGTTTCGTCATTAACCTGTTAGTAATTATATATTCAGCTGAATAATTCAAAGATGCTCAAGTTGTTACCAGATAAGATAAGAGGCAGATTTGCCATCAATACCTGATCTCTCTACGTACAGCACAACGGAACAGTTAATGAATCACGTAGAGAAAGAAGGAAAGAAAGAAATAAATTCTTAAGTTTTGAACATCTGCATTCCTTAAAATAATTTAAAACCACTTAAATAATTTGGTAGTCACAGAATCGTAGCATTTACAGTGGAGAAGGGGCCATTTGGCCCATTGAGTCTGCCCATGAAGCCTACACCTCCAACGTATCATCGTAGTCCAGTAACCTCACATAACCGTCTTTGGAACGAAGGAAAAATTAAGCATGGCCAATCCACATCTTTGGATTGTGGGAGGAAACTGGAGGAAACCCACGCAGACACGGGGAGAACGTGCAAACTCCACAGCCAGTGACCCAAGGCTTTAATTGAACACGACACCATGGAACTGTGAGTGCTAACCACTCAGCCACCGTGCTGCCATTGGTGTAATTTCGGAAACACAGCAACATTTTGAGTACAGTTCGCAATCACAAACAACACATAAACGTTTTCTGGTGTTAATTGAGATGTTTTGTCATCAACCCTTGAGAAAAACCTGAACCCAGGATGTTGCGTCACTCTCGAGAGGGCAGCCAGACCATTTGTGCAGACTCAAAGCAGACAGCCGCCTGAGGTCGAAATCTAAGCCGGGTCTCTTGCGCTGTGAGGCAGTAGTGCTAACCAGTGTGGCACTGTGACACCTCATGTCTGCGTGGATTTCCTCAGGTGGTCCGGTTTACTCCCACAGTCCAAAGATGCACGGGTTAGGTGGCTTGGGCATCTTAAATTGCCCTTTTGCGATCAACGGCGTGTAGGATAGGTGGGTTTCAGGGTTTTTGGGGATAAGGCGCTGGAATGGGCATAAGTAGCGTTTTCCTTCCGACGTTCCGTGCTGACTTGATCGGCTGCATTTTCTCTTTCTGAACTGTATGGATTATTGGAAAGCTGGGTGCGTGGGTGAGCTGTATGCTGCCAAGATGCTTCCGTATGATTTGGGCACCCTGAGAGAGTGGGAAAATGCATGGCAGATGCAGTGTAATCTGGAGCAATGATGAAATGAAACTGGAAATCGCTTATTGTCACGAGTAGGCTTCAAATGAAGTTACTCTGAAAAACCCCTAATCGCCACATTCCGGCGCCTGTTCGGGGAGGCTGTTACGGGAATCGAACCGTGCTCCTGGCCTGCTTGGTCTGGTTTCAAAGCCAGCGATTTAGCCCTGTGCTAAACAGGAAGGCAAATTATTGACTGAATGTCTATGCATTGAGGGAAGCAAATGTGCAACTCGACCTGGGTCTCTGAAGGTAATCATACCGGTGCAGCAAGCGGTAAAGAAGGCACATGGTAGGTTGACCTTCATAGTGAGAGAATTCAATTACAGGAGCGGGGAAGTCTTCCTGTAATTATACAGGGCCTTGTTGAGACCACTGCAGGAATATTGTGTTCAGATTGCGTCTTCCTATCTGAGTAAGAATGTTTTACTATGAAGGGAGTGCAGAGAAGGTTTGCCAGGCTTATTCCTGGGATGGCATGACTGATATATCAGGAGAGATTGAATCGGTTCGTAGTAGAATCAGTGGAGTTCAAAAGAATGCAGATGGAGGGAGATTCCACCGAAACGTACACAATTCTAAGAGCATACAACAAGGTTGTTGCAGGAAAGATGCTCCCTGATGGCGTACAGAACTAGGGGTCACTGACTAAGGTTACGGGGTCGTCCACTTAGGTCAGAGATGAGGAGAAATGTATTCCCCCAGGGTTTGTGAGCCTGTGGAATTCGCCACCACAGAAAAAAAATCGACACCAAAGCACATGTTTTCAAGTGTGCATTGTATGTATCACTTGGGATGAAGTGGGTCAACCTGGGGGGGGGGGGGGTTGGATTAGGCTATTGAGTTGGAAGATCTGTTTTGGTCATAATGCATGCAGAAGCATGTTTGACGGGCCGAACGGCCTCTTCCTGCTCCTATTTTCTACATTGCTATGTTGTTATGCAGAATGATCCATTTTACGTTTATGCCTCTTCAACGCCCTGTTATACGTTTTCTTTAAAACAGCAACGCGGGAAACCAAAGCTACGAGAAGAAAATTTGATGCATTTCACGGCACCTGCGGTTAGATATCTCTGAAAAAGAAGATATGACGGATTGCGAACAATGCACAAGTCATGTTGTTGTATATAAATGCAGCTGGACGTTACATTTGGGGCTGGTTTAGCTCACTGGGCTAAATCGCTGGCTTTTAAAGCAAACCAAGCAGGCCAGCAGCACGGTTCGATTACCGTACCGGCCTCCCCGGACAGGAGCCGGAATGTGGCGACTAGGGCTTTTCACGGTAACTTCATTGACTCGTGACAATAAGCGATTTTCATTTCATTTCATTATGAGGAGAAAAACGGGCCGATATATTCTGCCGTGATGGTGCTCAGAGCTCTTTGCATCTGGTCTCATTTCTGCCTTCCAATTTTGATATTTTGTCAGTAACTGTGGGATTTTATATTTGGCATCCATTAAATAGAAAAATGGCAGAAATGGGATTGAAGAAAATCGGTGAATTGTGGAACACTTACTCCTTGACAATTCTAGTTAACACGGTGTCATTTAGTCCCGTTGCATTCAATTCGCTAGCACAGAGCACAACCAGAAGGAGGAGGGCAACAGACGTCATGGTGGATCAGTTCAACAAGTCCTAAACCAGGAAGAAACAACGTCAGCTCAGTAATATGTACTGGTTTACAATGAGAATTACATTTGAGACATGGACAACCCGCAGGTCACACACGGATACAATAATTGCACACAATTCTCTGATCATAATCTCCACTGGGCGGTAATTTAGCTCAGCGACACCAGTCCCATTTTCATTCCCTCTCAGAGACTTGGACACTGTTTCACAACCTCTGACTGCGGTTCTTTTAGAGATGAAATCACCAGTATTCCAGAGCCTTTGAACACAGACCGACTCAGAGCTTGGAATCGGTGCAGGGGTATTTCAAACAGAACGTTGGGCAGATTCAGCAAACCTGGCAGCATCGGGGGAGCGAGAACACAACTGCTGCCAAATCAGCTGAGTTTTATCAGCCTTTTCAGCATGCGCGCTATTCTGCTGTTCCTCAGTGCAGGGGCCTGGTCTCAGATCACAGTCCACAATCAGACAGATTATCACAGGCACACAGCCACATCCCACCCAAAGCGAGATGAGAGCAATAATCGTGCTGTGTTCTCAGTTTCCACTCAAACATAGAGAGAGAGACCATTACAGGGAGACAGCCAATGATCGCAGCCTATAATCAGAAGGATGGAGATCAGAACGAGACACAAATTATATTGCTATTCTGAAAGATGAAGCGATATAAACATGGGAACATTCTCTGATCATATTCTCTACGGCGGGACATCTACGCCAACACACAGATTGCGATCGCAGTTGAACTGAAAAGTCACCACAGGGACTCAGACTCTGATTACAATACCCAGACAGAGAGTTGGCAGTGATATCCAATCTTATTTCCTGCTTGGGGGAGTATGTACACAGAGGTTGTTATCACAGGTCCAGCAGAGTGAGAGATATCAGCAGAGGGACAACGGCTGTTATCACAGGCCCTGCAGACAGTTACATATCAGCACAGGAACACCGGTTGTTATCACAGGCCCAGCAAAGTGGCAGATATCAGTAAAAGGACACCAGTTGTTATCAAGGCCTTACAGAGAGGGAGATATCGGCACAGGGACACCGATTGTTATCACAGGCCCTGCACAGAGGTAGATATCAGCACAGAAACACAGCTCTGAACACGGTCACAACAAAGTGACTTTCTAATACATTAGCCCGTTTTGCTTCGCATGATGTATTGTTCTTCTGCCATCAGACAGAACAATTTAATTTCGTGTTTACTCTAAATATTTCCATCTTGTTGTTAAGAGATAACTTAGCTGTGTTATCCCATTTATGTGGCGACATTTTTAAAGTGTATGAACATCATGTTTTAGACATAGAATTTACAGTGCAGAAGGACGCCTTGCGGCCCATCGAGTCTTCACCTGCTCTTGGAAAGAGCACCCCACTCAAGGTCCACACCTCCACCCTATCCCCATAACCCAGGAACCCAACCTAACACTAGGGGCAATTTTGGACTCAGGGCAATTTAGCGTGGCCAATCCGCATAACCTGCACATCTTTGGACTGTGGGAGGAAACTGGTGGAAACCCACGCACACACGGGGAGGATGTGCAGACTCCGCACAGACAGTGACCCAAGCCGGAATCGAACCTCTGACCCTGGAGCTGTGAAGCAATTGTGCTATCCACAATGCTACCGTGCTGTCCACTGTTAAACACAATGTTAAACAGTCGTTGCCTGAAGTCGGGCTCTCTGGAAACAGGATAAGAGGTTTTGGTAAATCACCCGGGATATCCTGTTCTATCCTTCAATTCAATTCTGCATTTTCCACTGGACAGTAATTAGAGTCCTTAAATTAGATATGCTCTTATTGGATTGGATTGGATTTGTTTATTGTCACGTGTACCGAGGTACACTGAAAAGTATTTTTCTGCAAGCAGCTCAACAGATCATTCAGTAAATGGAAGAAAAGGGAATTAAACAAAATTCAACAAAACACATGAGAATACATAATAGGGCAACACAACATATACAATGTAACTACATAAGCATTGGAATCGGTTGAAGCATACAGGGTGCAGTGTTAATGAGGTCAGTCAATAAGATGGTATAGAGTGCACAGTAATGTGGACGATCGTTGCCTGGGAACGGCTCGAGATATAATATCAAGAACCATCCAATTCACCGTCCATCACCCTGCAGTCACACAGAATGGGTTTTGTTTGCAAAATAATAAATTAGCGATATCGTCCAATTCGTCTGGAGCAGGCTGAAACGGGAAAATAGGCAACGTACTCTTTTCTGAATGAAGTCTGTGACAAATTAAATTAATTGCGCTTGTGTTTAACTGGGCCATCTCTCCATTGCCGGACATGGCTCTATTGCTGTAGATGGTGTTTAATAATGTATCCCGTTATTCTGTCACGATTAACTTCAACATCGCCCAGAAAAGTTGCTTCGAGTCTCAGCCTTCAATTTCCCTGTGATGGTCATTTAACGTTAGTTCATCCTGATACGCACCATCCGACCACATAATTGTAGAATTTACAGTGCTAAAGGAGGCCATTCGGCACATCGAGTCTGCACCGGCCCTTGGAAAGAGCGCCCTACCCAAGCCCACACCTCCACCCGATCCCCGTAACCCAGCAACGCCACCCAACATTTTACGACACTAAGGTCAATTTAGCAATTTAGCATGGCCAATCCACCTAGCCAGGACATCGTTGGACTGTGAGAGGAAACCAGAGCTCCCGGAGGAAACAGGGGGAGAGCGTGCAGACTCCGCACAGACAGCGACCCAAACCTGGAACCCTGCAGCTGTGAAACAACTGTGCTAACCAGTAGTCCCACCGTGCTGCCCCACCGACATATTTTTTTTAAACTGGTCGCTGTTCTAAGATGAGACATCCTTTACCTGGATTTCACGGAAGTGAAAAAGAACTTTTGAAGTCACAAATGCTCACCGAGGAAAGTATCCTGAAACATAAGGAAGGAAAAGTAACCAGAATCAAATGGGTGAAAGATTCAATAATACAAATGAAAAAACAAATCTATCACTTACCTTCGCACTTCACAACCGTTGTCGTTACTGTCTGAACATCTGTGGTCCGAGTGAGTGGTCCCCGGTATTTAACGGCTGATGTAAAAGTAACAACCTTAAATGGGCAAGAATTGCATTTTCCCTTGAAGCAGTTTCAGGATGCAACACGTGATGCTTCAATTCGGCAATGCTGCATCCGCTCTGTGACAGTCACAGAGATAGTGACTGTGGTGGAATCGTTGCTCTAAATCCAGGGCAACAGGCCATGCAGTTAACCTCACTGTGCAAGTGGACGGGATAAATCATTCCAGTGTTCATGCCACTGACCACAGGCTTATGGTTCTGAATGGGAAATGCTGATATGCACATACGTGTTTGTGTAACACAGAGCTAGGTTCAGATGTAATGTAATTAGTATTGCTTAATATTCTGAAACATAGAATATCTGGGCTTTTTCATGGTGAATATACGTGCAAATGGCGAAATAAGAGACGACGTTTCAGAAGTAGCATCGTGCCGATTTCAGAAGGAATTAGATAAGTTGCTGCAGAACACTTAATAAAACAAGTGTATCGATACTGGGATTGGAGATAGGCGAATCATTGATTCCCGATAGTGCAGAAGCAGGCAATTCGGCCAAATGAGGCTGCACCATACCTGCGAAAGAGTAAGCTGCCGAGGTCAATCCTGGAAGCCCTGTAACTAATAATAATATGATCGTTCACTGTAACAAGTACGATGTTACTGTCAAAAGCCCCTTGCGCATTTTGGGACGCTAAAGCCAATCCGCAATTGGACGTGACCAATCCACAGGACCTGGAGGAAGCCAACGCAGACACTGGCAGAAAGTGAAAACTCCAAACAGACAGGCTGGCGTTGTATCCGTCGCCCTGCCACTGTGAGGCAGCAGTGCTGAGCACTGTGCCACAGTGCTGCCCGCATGGATAAGCGATTGGGAACTGGACATCCAACAAAGAGTGGCATAAAATGGGTCATATTCAGGACAGCGATGTGGAGAGTCACACGGACCATATTATTGGGCACAGATGCTTTCAAACATCAATACATCAATGACTTAGGCAGTGAAATTGCTGAGGAAACCAAGTTAGATCAGAAAGCGTGCTGCGATAATGGCATAAAAAGGGCGAACAGGTTTATAGACAACTGACATTATTGGGCAGAAGTGGGCAAAAGAATATAAAGTCAGAAATTATTCAGTTTTTAAGCAGAATGGAAAATAAATTTCAAGTGGTGAGAGAGAGGGACTGTTCAGTAATTGTACTTAACCAGTAGGAAGTTGCAAGTGCAGAAAACAATAGAATATAGAATTTTCATGTTCGTATTTGTCACAAGGGAATTGCAGGATCAGAGGAAAGAAGATTTGCTGAACGCATATGGCCTTAATCAGAGCACATTTGGATTGCAATGTACAAGTTTGATCTCCTCGGTTTACGAACAGTAATCCTGACTTATATGGGGTGCAATGAAGGCAGATTTATTCTTGGAATTGGACGGCTGTCTTATTGGGAGTAAATTACCTTATCATCTTTGAAATTAAGAGGTATCACGGGTGATGTTGTTCAAATATTTAAAACAGCTCAGTGAGCGCCACAGGTAGATACTGAGGGGTTGTTCCTTTGGGCCGGCGTCTATAGCCTGAGGGTAAGGTTTTGGAGATCTGGAACTCAGTTGAGGGTTTCACTGTACTCGGGAATTGTGAATTTTTGGAACTCTGTACCCCAGTGGCCTGTGATGAGTATATTCAAGGCGAGGATGGTTTTCTTTGTGAGGTACATCAGAGGTTACCGAAACAGACCGGGAGATGATTTAAATGTTCCGCTGTAACATTATTGAATTTCAGGGAAGGTTCCATGTGATGTACGATCCACGCATGTGCGCAGTACTTATTATGTCTCATTAACAGGCTGACACATCTATCAATGAGCAACTGACACCAGTGGAACACCACTTCAACCCTGCTCTGACACAGCTGGTGTGAAACATAATATTAATGATGCTAAACTTTGAATGTTGAAATGGGGGTATTCCGAATGTTGTAATGAGATGGTCAGAGTCTAATCATTTTGCTGTGATGGGCCCATGAGTTACGAAATGAAGTGTGAGTTTACTTCAAAATGCAGGACAAGGGGGGGAGGGGGAGGGGGGCGGGGGCGGGGGGGGGGGGGCGGGGTGGGCAGGGGAGTGTAATTAATTGAATATCTCTACAAAAGTACTTGCAAAAGACCAATAGGCCAATTAGCCCCCTTCTGTATTTGTAGTTTCAAAAGTTCGGCAAGGTTTCATAATCATAAATTATTCATTAGTGTTCTGATTTCTAGGACAGAAGGTTCAAAGCCAGAATCATGCATTCCATGGGATACCTTTAACTGATGGAATCTACCATGATGTGTGATTACGGTAGTGTTGCAGGAACTGTTCTTCAGAGGATTCACCGAAAGAGGTGGCTGCTCATTCTGAAATAGATGGTAGATCATTAAAACAGGTCTTGGTTACTCAAAGGAGGAAGCCCTCGGCAAGAGGAAAGCAGCTGGATATTCCGGTTATTCTTCCATATCCTGCAGTCTTGTCCGATCGTTCAAACCCCTTGAAGACTATTGTTTTCCAGATACGGCCAGGAATATGATGCTCAGACCCAATTCTTCGTTGCTCACTGAGTAATGTTCTTGCCTCATATGGGCCACACAATGAGCATTTCCAATAAGAGAATCCTCCCATCGCCCCTTGACATTCAATGGCATTTCCATCACTGAATCCCCCACTATCAACATCCTGGTCGATACTCTTGATGAGTAACGGAGCTGGGAAAGCCATATAAATAATGTGGACACGAAAGCAGGTCAGGAACTGGGAATTCTGTGGCAAATAATTAACCTCGAGACCCAAAAGGCCTCTTCACCTCCTCCATGGCACAGATAAGGAGTGCGAGGGAATACTCCCCACTTGCCTGGGTGAGTTCAGCTCCATCAATAATATAGAAGCTCGACAACATCCAGGGCAAAGCAGCCCGCATGATTGGCAACCCTTCCACAAATATTCAATCCCTCCTCCACCGAAGCACAATATGTACCGTCTTGAAGATGCAATGCAGGAACTCACAAAGGCTCCTTAGGCATCTCCTTCCAAACACAGGAACATTACAGTCTATAAGATCAGGGGCGGCAGGTTCCCCTCCAGATCCCTCACCATGCTGACTTGGAAATATATAGTCACTTTCGCTCGGTCAAAATCCTGGAACTTCCTCCCCCATAGCACAGAGGGTGTACCTACACCACATTGAATGCAGCAGGTCACGAAGGCAGCTCACCATCTTCTCAAGGGAAATTAGGAATGGGCAACAACTCTGGCCTAGCTCCATACCATAAGCATGAATATTAAGATAATCTGTATTGTATTTTCAGTGGGCTTCAGATCATATTGCACACAGGGATATGATCTGCCATTGAACAAAATTACACCACATCAAATTTGGAATAACATAGTGCTATGGAAAACTGTTTAACAGATATGTGCGGAGTCTGCACGTCCTCCCCGTGTGTGCGTGGGTTTCCTCCGGGTGCTCCGGTTTCCTCCCACAGTCCAAAGATGTGCGGGTTAGGTGGATTGGCTATGCTAAATTGCCCGTAGTGCCCTAAAAAGTGAAGGTTTGGGGGGGGGGGGGTTGTTGGGTTACGGGTATAGGGTGGATACGTGGGTTTGAGTAGGGTGATCATTGTTCGGCACAACATTGAGGGCCGAAGGGCCTGTTCTGTGCTGTACTGTTCTATGTTCTATGTTCTAATATTTTAAAAACTGGTCCCTCTCAGCATTGCAGCTTGCTATTAATAGTTGCCACAAGATTTCATGCTAGTTACACAACTATTGGCAATCCGTTGAAATTATTTGAGCGTGTGGACTAACAGTGATATTTCCATATTTTCTTAGGAAACAATATTGTGTGCAGGCTAAGAGATTAACAAGACAGTGGCAGATGGAATATGAAGTAAAAAGTGTGAAGTTGTACACTATGGTGTAAAAAAATACAGAAATAATAATAATATTTTTTATTGTCACAGGTAGGCTTACATTAACAGTTAAATAAAGTTTCTGTGAAAATCCCCGAGTCGTCACTCTCCTCTCCCTGTTCGGGTACACTGAGGGAGAACTCAAAATGTACAATTCACCGAACACGCACGTCCTTCGGAACGTGTGGTAGAAACCAGATCACCTGCATGAAACCCACACAGACACGGGGAGAACGTGCAAACTGTACAGACAGCGGCCCAAGAGAGAACCTGATGCTGTGAAACAACACTGCTACTATATGAACTGCCGCGCCAACCATAATGCTTCTTAGTGCTTCAATCCTAAGACATTGGGATATATAGGACATACAGAGATATACAGCACAGAACAGGCCCTTCGGCCCCACGATGTTGCGCCGAACTTTGTCATAGGTTAATCATAGATCATTGAATTTTGGACACTAAGGGCAATTTATCATCGCCAATCCACCAAACCTGCACATCTTTGGACTGTGGGAGGAAACCGGAACACCGGGAGGAAACCCACGCACACACGGGGAGGATATGCAGACTCCACACAGAAAGTGACCCAAGCCGGAATCGAACCTGGGACCGTGGAGCTGTAAATCAATTGTGCTATCCACAATGCTACCGTGCTGCCATTAAGAACAAATTAATCTACACTCCATTATTCTAACTTAATCCATGTACCTTTCCAATAGCAGCTTGAATGTCCCTAACGTTTCCGACTCAACTACTTCCACAGGCAGTGCATTCCATGCCCCCACTACTCTCTGGGTAAAGAACCTACCTCTGACATCACCCTATATCTTCTACCATTTACATTAAATTTATGTCCCCTTGCAATGGTTTGTTCCACCCGGGGAAAAAGTCTCTGACTGTCTACTCTATCTATTCTCCTGATCATCTTCTAAACCTCTATCAAGTTGCCCATCATCCTTCACATTTCTAATGAGAAAAGGCCTAGCACCCTCAACCTTTCCTCGTAAAACCTACTCTCCATTCCAGGCAACATCCTGGTAAATCTCCTTTGCAACCTTTCCAAAGCTTCCACATCCTTCCAAAAATGAGGTGACCAGATCTGCACACAGTACTCCAAATGTGGCCTTACCAAGGTTTTGTACAGCTGCATCATCACCTCACTGCTCTTAAATTCAATCCCTCTGCTAGTGAACGCTAGCACACCATAGATCTTCTTCACAGCTCTCTCCACTTGAGTGGCAACTTTCAAAGATCTATGAACATAGACCCCAAGATCCCCCTGCTCCTCTACACGGCAAAGAACCCTACCGTTAACCCTGTATTCCGCATTCATATTTTTCCTTCCAAAATGGACAACCTCACACTTGTCAAGGTTAAACTCTGTCTGCCACTTCTAAGCCCAGCTCTGCATCCTATCTATGTCTCTTTTCAGCCGACAACAGCCCTCCTCGCTATCCACAACTCCACCAATCTGCAAATGTACTGACTCACCCTTCAACTCCTTCATCCAAGTCATTAATGAAAATCACAAACCGCAGAGGACACAGAATTGATCCCTGCGGTCCGCTACTGGTTACTGGGCTCCAGGCTGATTATTTGCCATCCACCACCACTCTCTGAATTCTATCGGTTAGCCCGTTCGTTATCCAACTGGCCAAATCTCCCACTATCCCATGCCTCCTTACTTTCTGCATAACCCTACCATGGGATACTTATCAAATGCCTTACTAAAATCCATTTACACTACATCCACTGCTTTACAATGATCCACATGCTTGGTCACCTCCTCAAAGAAGCCAATATGTCTTGAAAGGCAAGAGCTACATTTACACATCCGTGCTGACTATCCCTAATCAAGCAGTGTCTTTCCAAATGCTCAGAAATTTTATCCCTCAGTACCCTTTCCATTACTTTGCCTACCACCGAAGTAAGACTAACTGGCCTGTAATTCCCAAGGTTATCCCTATTCCCTTTTGGAGCAGGGGTGCTACATTCGCCACTCTCCAATCCCCTGGTACCATGTCTTCATGGTACCTGTTGACAGTGAGGACGAAAATATAATTGCCCACGGCTCTGAAATTTCATCTCTTGCTTCCTATAGAATCCTTGGATATATTCTTTCAGGCCCGGGTGATGTACTGGAGTCCAGATGGGCCCCGATGTGTTTGTTCCTGTGTCACTCAAATCTAGCAGGCAGGTACTACAAGCAATTTGGAAGACGACAGGTATGTCAGCCTTCATCGTAAAGGCATTTGAATAAAGATGACTTTCTAAAATCGAATACTGCATTGGTGAGACTGAACGTGGAGTATTGTGTTGCCTTGGTTTCTTCTCTGTGTTGTCTTGATTGAGTCTTGGTTTCCTTATCCAGGGAAGGATATACTTGCTTCATAAGAAATATAACGGACGATATCACAGACAAATCGCAGGGATGATGGGATTGTCTTATGTGGACAGATTGAGTAAACTGGGCCTGCATTCTAGCGTTTAGAAAAATTAATTGTTCTTTTCATTGGAACTGACGAAATCTTGGAGGACGAGATAGAAGACGTGTTGAAAGAACAATACATCACAGAATCAGGCCCTCTGTCCCGCCAAGCCTTAATCGGTCATGATACAAACCTTGGCCAAACCCACAGCCCGCCCATGTGCCGTATCCCTCTATACCCATCTTACCCATGTATTAGTCAAGGTGCCTTTTGAACGCCGTTAATATATCTGCTTCCACAAACTCCCCTGGCAACGAGATCCAGGCACTCAGGTAAAACCCCTGCCTCAAACATCTATACTGAATTTTGACCCGCGGACCTCAACTCAATGCCCCCTGGTGACTGACCCACTCCACCCTGGGAAAGGGTGCCTGTCATTCCATTCTATCCATGCACCTCATTGTCTTGTAGGCCTCTATCAGGTCGCCCCTCAACCTCCGTCTTTCTAATAAGAACAGTCCGAGTCTATTCAGCCTCTCCACCCAGCTAACGCCCCCGAGACCAGGTAACATCCTCGTAAACCTGCTCTGTTTCTTCCCCTAAGCCTCAACCGCCTTTTGGTATTGTGGCGACCAGAATTATGGGCAATATTCCAAGTGCGGCCTTACCATGTTTCTGTACAGCTGTCGCATGACTTGCCAGTTTTTATACTGAATGCCCTGTCCAATGAAGGCAAGCAATCCGTGCGCTTTTTTGACAACATTGCCCACTTGTGTTGGAACCTTCAAAGATATGTGTACCTGCACGCCCCGATCTCTCTGACTTTCTATATTCTTAAGAGTTTTGCCATTTATCGTATATTTCCCCTCCATGTTAGACCTACTAAAATGCATTAAAGGATGTGCTTTTTTTGACCCCTCGAATCACTGCCGCAGATAATGGTAAACTCATGAAGGACTGAGACGAGAAAGAATTTCTTCACTTCGAGAGCGCCTAAGCTTTCATATTATATATACCAGACGACTGATGATGTTGGATCATTCGGCATGTTAGAGATACATTGATGTCGGGATTATAATGATTTCAGGGGATCCTGGGATGGTGCGGAATGTGGTAGTGACGTAGATTGTCAGCCATGACACAATTTAATGGCAGATCAGGCTCGAATGGCCGAATGGCCTCCTTCTGATCAAATGTTCGTACGTTGGCCAGTTATCGGAGAAATGTTTGCTTTTAATCATTCCTTACAATCTCAAGCTACTTCTCTATTTGACACTCGCCATGCAGTTTGAACAATATATTTGATCTATCTTTTTGGCAGTTGGGGTTTTTTCGTTATTTCACTTGTCAGATTTATCAGCCGAAATTATCATGGAGAATGGAGAAATTGATAGAGGATTTCAACAATTATCATGAATATGTCTCTTAGCACAAGACCAATTTGTGAACCAGAAGTTTCAATTAGCCGAGGATATAAGAATAATGCAAAGTAAAATATTCGAATGAACTTGACGAACTCAAAGCTGTAAATGCCAGGACCGAATCATCGAAATGTTGGTGCTCTGGAAGGCGTCGCCGCACAAATGATCGTAGAATTTACAGTGCATAACGAGGCCATTAGACCCATCAGGTCTGCACCGGCCTTTGGAAAGAGCACCCCAACGAAGCCCACTATTCCAACCTATCCCGGTAGCCCCGTAACCCAGCCAAAGGTGGGGTTACCCAACCTTTGGGACGCTAAGGGCAGTTTATCATAGCCAATCCACCGAACCTGAACACCTTTGGACTGTGGGAGGAAACCGGAGCACAGGGAGGAAACCCACGCAGACACATTGAGAACTTGCAGACTCCATACAAACAGTGGCCCAAGTAGATAATCGAACCTGGGACGCTGGAGCGGTGAAGCAACTGCACTAACCACTGTGCTACCGTGACGCCCATTATTGGTTGTGCTTCACGGTTCTGCATTTCCAAAACTTCCATAGATTATGTTCAAAAAACAGGAGTGAGATATAGAAATGGCAACTGCTCGCCTGACATCAGTCCGGAGGAGAATGGTGCGGTCTCCCTTTAAATATGTCTTAAAATTTCACTTTCAAAATAATAGTCTAATCAGACAATGTCAACATAGTTTATCAACACGAACATCTGTCAGTAGATAACTTATTAGTACCTTTGATGACACCAGTATTAATGTAGATAAAGGTCACGTGAACCAGAAACAACAAATCTTGTTGACTTGTATTTCCAAAGGCCATTCGCTTAGGTGCCACACAATATTTATATGCCATTAAAGGATTCGTGGAATCACTGAATATTGGTTAATAGAGAGACGAGATGAAAATGACTATTTCCAAGTTGGGAAACTAAGTGGGTAGACAGTCAGCTGCATGGCAGGGAGCTCTGAACTATTATAGACGATTTGATTATTAATTATTAAAGCTCAGAGTAATTAGAGGTGATCTGACAATCCATACATGGCCCCAGGCGCTGGAAAAGACAATTGGGCGCAGCTCCAGCCCAGTCTGCCTTTCAACATCCTAATTAATATCGGCTAGGGGACTGAGCAAAAAAATGAGTGTTCTATCTCACAAACTAGTCAACAGACTCGAAAAATCAAAATTGGCAGATAATGTCACAACATCACCTTACCCATCCCACAGCATGTACTGTGAGACCGACAGGCCCAGCACACGTGGTGTCACAGTAATACACATGGACACAGAAAATATAGGAACAGGAGGTCCTTTTGCCTCTTCGAGCCTGCTCCGCCATTTATCACGATTGATTAAGAAGGGGAAAAGCAATACGAAAGTAAGTTTGCAGGGAACATAAAGACTGACACGAAGAGTTTCTATAGACATAGAACAGTACAGCACAGAACAGGCCCTTCGGCCCTCAATGTTGTGCCGAACAATGATCACCCTATTCATCCACCCTATACCCGTAACCCAACAATCCCCCCCTTAACCTTACTTTTATTAGGACACTACGGGCAATTTAGCATGGCCAATCCACCTAACCCGCACATCTTTGGACTGTGGGAGGAAACCGGAGCACCCGGAGGAAACCCACGCACAGAGGGGGAGGACGTGCAGACTCCACACAGACAGTGACCCAGCCGGGAATCGAACCTGGGACCCTGGAGCTGTGAAGCATTTATGCTAACCACCATGCTACCCTGCTGCCCCTAATGTAAAGAGAAAGAGATTGATAAAGACAAATGTAGGCCACCTACAGATATAACATATAATAAGTGACAAAGAAATGGCTGAGCAATTGAATAGATACTTTGCCCTGCCTTCACAAATGTTTGCCATTGCCTACCCACTGTCATCCCTTGAAGTAACGAATCTATCAAGGCGAACACACGGCTCATATATTCATAGGTTCCTTGATGAAGATTCAGCTCTCTAGTCTCCTCATCAACTACTTTACTCTCCATCTTGAAAAACAAAATCTCACAAACTCCAAGGGGTCTCGCACAGCCAGATTGGCAATGATTTCCTTCTCATTACACAGTATCCAGTCTAAGATGGCCTGCTCTCTAGTTGGTTCCTCCACATATTGGTCAAGAAAACCATCCCGTATACCCTGAAGGAATTCCTCCTCTACAGCATTGTGGCTAATTTGAGTTGCCCAATCTATGTAGATTAAAATCACCCATGATGAACAATATTCCCTTATTGCATGCATCTCCAATTTCTTGGTTAATGCCGTTCCGAATATCTCCACTGCAGTTTGGGGATCTAATTATGACACCCATTAATATATATTGTCCGTTGGTATTTCTCAACTCTACCCATACAGACGCCACATTGTCAGAGCTCATATCCTTTCTCACAATTGTGTGAATTTCCTCTTCAACGAGCAAAGCCACGCCATCGCCTTTTCTTTTCTGCATGTCCTTCCTAAACACTGAATACCCTGAATATTCAGTTCCTATCCCTGGAAAACCCTGCAGCCATGTCTCCGTGATCCCAATTATATCATACCCATTTATATCTATCTGTGCGATTAGTTCATCCACTTTATTGCAAATACTCCGTGCATTAAGGCAAAGAGCCTTTAAGTTTGTCTTTTCACATTGTTTGTCTTGCTCCCAATACTTTTCTCGTTTGCCCTGTTGGAATATTGCCCTTGGTTTCTTCGCCTATTACTTATCTTATTTCATTTTCTGCCTTTTCATTTTGTCCTTGCATCCTCTTACTTTGATTCCTTACATAGGTTCGCAAACAACCCCTAGCATATTAGCTTAAACCCTCCCCAACAGCTCTCGCAAACAACCCACTTCGATCATTGATTCCTACTTGGAAAACAATAGTTGGCTACTTTAAATTAAAAACATTCTCGACATTCCTAACCACTGCCAATGTCAAATGATCCCTCGTCCACTTCCACCGTCCCCCCGCCCCCTACCACAATACAATTCAGCCTCTGTTACCCTCTAATATACTCAACAATTGAAAATCTTTGTTATAAAGAATTTCCCAGATTGACAGCCCTCCAAGTGAAGAAATGTCTCAGCGTGAAAATGGCCCATCGCTGAAATGATGCCTCTGTGTCCTCAAGTCCCTGAACAGCGGGATGAAACTTTCCTGCTGACACTGTCAAGAATGCCTTTTTCCTCCGTCCTACTTGTACATTGCAGAGCGATTAGGGCCTCCAGTCATGGGCGAAGTTTCACATCAGAGGAGACAATTCAGCGAACGTTTATAGTGCTGCATCTCACTTCATCGCTTCCCTGTACTTCAAAATTTATAATTGTAGACCTAATTATTTATATTATTGCTGGGAAAGAGAGGAACCACAGAGCGGTCCATTATATGGGGCAGCACGGTAGTATACATGGCTCGCACTGTGGCTTCACAGCGCCAGGATCCCAGGTTCGATTCCCTGCTGGGCCACTGTCTGTACTGAGTCTGTGCGTTCTCGCCGTGTCTGTGTGGGTTTCCTCCGGATGCTCCAGTTTCCTCCCACAGTCCAAATCTCGCAGGTTAGGTGGCTAGGGCATGCTAAATTGCCCTTAGTGCCCAAAAAGGTTAGATGGAGTGATTGGGTTATGGGGATAGGGTGGCCGTAAGGGCTGAAGGAGGTCGGTGCAGACTCGATTGGCCGAAAGTTCTGTGTATCTCTATGTTTTATCCGCATCCTTGTCATTTATTTCTTAACTTATCCCGATGTGTATGTGTTGATATGTATGTCATCCTCAAAAAATTATCATTGCTGAATGCAGATTCCGAATTGCGGATCACAGAATCCCTACAGTGCAGTGAAAAATCCTCTGGTAGCCATGTTCTGGGACAGATCTGGTACTCAGAGGGAGAATTCAGAATGCCCATTTCAAATAAGAGCACGTCTTTCGGGAACTGCCGGAGGAAACCAGAGCACGCGACGGAAGCCCATGCAGACCCAGGGAGAACATGCATACTTCCCAAAGACAGTGATCCAAGACGGAAATCGAATCCGGGTCCCTGGTGCTGTAAAACAACAGTGCTACACACTGTGCTAACATACCGCCCATAAGAACACTCTGAATGATTTAATTCAGTTAGAAGTCCTACGACACCAGCTTAAAGTGCAACAGGTGTGTTTCGAATCACAAGCTTTCGGATCACAGCTTTCATCCGAGAAAGGAGCTGTGCTCCTAAAGCTAGTGATTCCAAACAAACCTGTTGGACTTTAAACTGTTCTTGTAAGATTTCTTACTGTGCCCACCCCAGTCCAACGCCGGCACCTCCATATTTTAATTAATTCAGTGCTGGGTGATTGTCAGCTTTTGGTAACTTTACTGTCTCTCACACTTTTCCTGTGTTAATGTTAATTCCTTTAGTTCCTCGTTCTTATTAGCTCAATGGCTAACGTATAGCTCTGATCCACAAAATGTATCTTGTGCTGTGACGACAGATACAACATATTTGCTCAAAGTCTCAGCAACTTCTGCATTCTCCATGATGACAACTCCTGATATGACTCAAACTGAAATAACGAAAATATTCCAACTGCCAAATGTGTTCAATGTGTTCTTCAAACTGTCTGTTCAGTTTAAAAAAACTAAAAACCAAGGCTGGTGAAGAAATATTTCAACAACTTTCTCTACCAACCTGTCAATGTACAGGGAAGGTGTTGGTATCGTGATTGTTACTGGCCTAGTAAACAAGTAACCCAGAGTTATGCTCTGTGGATCTTGATTCAAATTCCACCACTTCATAAGATGACATTTGAATCCAATAGCAACTTAGAGTTAAAAGTCTGATGATGACCATGAATCGAGTGTCGTAAAAACCCATCAGGTTCACTCATGTTCTTCAGAGGAGCAAATCTGCCGTCCTTATCTGGTCCGGTCGACATGTGACTCCAAACCCAATGCAATGTGGTTTACTGTTAACTGCTCCTTGAAGTCGAGCACAATTGGTGATAGACAATAAATGCTACAGTCTACGGCATGTTTTTTTAAAAAGTGGGAATATAGAATCATAGAAGAATCCGTACGGTGCAGAAGGAGTCCATTCGTCCATTCGAGTCTGCACCAACCCTCTGAAATAGCGCGCTATCCATGCCAACTCCTCCATCCACCCAGCTGTAACCCGGACCTTAACCTGGACATCCCTAGGCACTGAGGGTCTGTTTCGCCTGGCAATCCACAGAACCTGCACATCTTCGGACTGTGGCAGGAAACTGGAGGAGCCAGCGGAAACCCACGCACAATTTCCTCACTGACAGTCATCCAAGGCTCGAATTGAACCTGGATACGTGGCGCTGTGACGCAACAATGTTAACCACATAGCTATCGGAGTAGTTGATTCCAGCCTGCACTATTATTTGAAAAAATGATGGCTGATTATTGACTTGTACGCCATTTCCTCCTGTCCATTGAATATATTCAGGGGCTGGTTTAGCTCACCAGGCTAAATCGCTGGCTTTTAAAGCAGACCAAGCAGGCCAGCAGCACGGTTCGATTCCCGTACCAGCCTCCCCGGACAGGCGCCGGAATGTGGCGACTAGGGGCTTTTCACAGTAACTTCATTGAAGCCTACTCGTGACAATAAGCGATTAAAATAAAATAAAATTAAAAAAATAAATAAAAATATTGGGCGTGATTCTCCATCCCACCACACCCTTTTTCCGGTGTGGCGCACCCCTGCCAGCAGTGGGATTCCCCATCCGGCAGCCGACCAATGGGGTTCACAATGGGCACCCCAACGCAATCGGGAAATCCGCAACCGTGAGTGCGCTGCTAGCAAAACGGATGATCTCGCCGTAATGTATGGAGTTCTCTCTTGAACAGGCTCAATGCTTGAACTTCCACAGGCCTCCACTGTAGAAGATTCCTAAGATTCCTCGCCCTCTATTCAGAGACTGTGCCCCCGGAGAAACATATTTTATTCCGTCACCATCGAATTCCTCCAGTGCAGTCAGAGGCCATTCAGCCCATAGAGTCTTCACCGACCCGCTGAAAGAAGAAATTCCACCATCCTTGGGATGTGTCTGGAGAATCTACATTGTACTTGCTCTATGTCAGCTATATTCTTTCTGAGGAGTGCTTGACTGCTTACAATACTCCAGGCGCTATATAATTGCAGCAAGACATTTTCACATCTGCTCTCAACTCTCCTTGCAATGAAGGGCAACGTGCCATTTCCCTCCCTAAATGCCTGTTGCGCCTGCTTGCTAGCTTTTAGTGATTCATGAACAATGCACCCAAATCTATTTGGACATCAAGAATTTCCCATCTCTCTTGATTTAAGATATACAGGCAGCATTGCTACCTCACGGCGCCGAGGACCCAGGTTCAATCCCGGCTCTAGGTCACTGTCCGTGTGGACTTTGCACATTCTCGCCGTATTTTCCTGGGTTTCGCCCCCACAACACAAAGATGTGAATTGGCTACGTTAAATTGCTCCTTAATTAGAAAAACTGAATTGGGTACAGTAAATTTTTAAAAATGATTTAAGAAATACTCTGCCGTTGCATCTTGTTTCTGCCTTTCCATCTTTTTCCACCTAAACTAAAAACTTAACGCTTTGTCACATCATGTGCTGCAAAGTTATTATCCACTACGTTCCCTGTCCAAGTCTCCTGGACATCATCTCGCATCACCCTCACAAGTCACAGTCCCACCCTGTTTGGCATCATCAGAAAATTTGCAAATATGACATTGGTCCCCACATGATTTACGTAGTTTGTCCATCTCTCTGAACTCACGGGGAACATTCGTGATCCTCAAAATGGCCCATTTATTACAACACCCTGTTTTCTGTATATTAACCAGTTCTCAATCCATGCCAGTATATTCCTCCCAATCCTTGGTGCTCTAATGTTGTTTACAACTTCCTGAGTGAGATCTTATCAATTACTTTCTGAAAATCGAAATACACCACATTCACTAATTCTCCTTTATCTAAGCTCCAACTAACTTTATTGAAAGCACGGTAGCAAAGTGGAAAGCATTGTTGCTTCACAGCGACAGGGTCCAAGGTTCTAATCTCCGCTCGGTCACTGTCTGTGCGGAGTCAGCACGTTCTCTCCATGTCATAAGAACAACCGAACTAGGAATAGGCCATCTGTCCCCTCGAGCCTGTTCCGTCATTCAATGAGATCATGGTTGATCTTTTTTGAATTCACCTCCACTTCCCGGCCCGAAAACCATAACCCTTAATCACTTTATTCTTCAAAACATTATCACTCTTTATCTTTAAAACACTTAAGGTAGAAGCCTCAACTGCTTCACTCGGCAAGGAATTCCATAGATTCACAGCACTTTGGGTGAAGACGTCCCTCCTAAACTCAATCCTGAAACGGCTTCCCCTTATTTTGAGGCTATGCCCCCAGTTCTGCTTTCACCCACCAGTCGAAAAAACCTGCCCGCATCTATCCTACCTATTCGCTTCATAATTGTATATGTTTCTATAAGAACCCCGTCCCCCCGCATCCTTTTAAATTCCAACGAGTACAGTGCCAGTCTACTCAACCTCTCCTCGTAATCCAACCCCTTCAACTCGGGGATTAACCTAGTGAATCTCCTTTGCACACCCTCCAGTGCCAATACGTCCTTCCTCAGGTAAGAAGACCACAACTCTAGACGTGGGTTTCCTCCTGCAGTCCAAACACGGGGAGGTTAGGTGGATTGGCCATGATAAATTGCCCTGAGTGACCAAAAAGCTTAGGAGTGGATATTGGGTTACGGGGATAGGGTGGAAGTGAGGGCTTAAATTTGCCGGTGGAGACTCGATGGGCCGAATGGCCTCCTTCTGCATTGTATGTCCTATGTGCTATGAAACATCCAACAGATGTGTCAAAGATTATTTTCTGTTGACTCACGCAAGTTTTCACATTATTTTCCAGGTGCATAGTTATCACATCATTTATAATAGAATCTGACATCTTCTCGACCATTCACGTAAATAGAACAGATTTGTACATCTCTCTTTTCGCTATTGCCCATTCAAAACCAGTGGGGTTACATTCACTACTTTCCAGTCTGTAGGAAGCTTTCCAGAACCAGTAGAATGGTGACCTGTCGCCAAGAAAACACTAGCTCTATGGGTGGATGGATAGCACAGTGGTCAGTCAGTGCACGTACGCTAAACGTCGTTGGCATATCATCAGCAGGCCTGACCCGGTATTCACTGGAGCCTCCGCTATGACATGCCACCCTCATTTGATCGAGTTTTTCGAGAAAGTAACAAAGATGATTGATGAGGGAAATGCAGTAGATGTTGGAAACATGGACTTCAGTAAAATCTTTGACAATGTACCTCATGGTAGACTGGTACAAAACCTGAAGCCGCATGGGATCAGAGGACAGCGGGAAAGTTGGATACAGAATTGGCTTGGGCACAGAAGACAGAAGGTAGCAGTAGATGGGTGCTTTTCTGAATGGAAGGCTGTGACTAGCTGCCCCACCACAGTTCTGGGGCTTTGTTGTTCGTGGTGTACATAAATAACTTGGAAGGAAATGTATCTGGTCTGATTAGTAAATTTGCAGACGACACAAAAACTGGTGGAGTTGCGGATAATGAAGAGGATTGTCAGATGACACAGCAGGATATAAACTGGTTGGAGTCATGGGCGGAGAAATGGCAGATCCTGACAAGTGTGATATAAGGAACTTCGGAAGGTCAAACGCATGCAGGAATTACACAATAAATGGGAAAACCCATGCGAGCGAGTGCTGGCAGGCAGAGAGACCTGGACGTGCATGTCCACCGATCACTGGAAGTGACAACGTAGGTGGATAAGTTGGTCAAGTAGGCATGCGGCAAGCTGTCCTTCATCGGTCGGTGCATTGAATATAAAAATTAGCAAGTCATGTTGCAGCTATACAGAACCTTAGTTAGGCCTCATTTGAAATGTTGTGTATAATTCTGGTCGCCACATTACCAGAAGGATGTGGATGCTTCGGACAGGGTACAGAAACAGTTTCCTTGGATCTTGCCTGGTACGGAGGGCATTAGCTTTGAGGAGAACTTAGATATATTCGACCTGTTCTCACGGGAGCGACGGGGTTTGAGTGGCGACCTGATAGAGGTCGACAGGTTTATGAGAAGGATGGACAGAATGGATAGTCAGATGCTCATTTCCAGGGTAAGAGAGTCAAGCACTATGGGACATACGTTTAAAGTGTGCGGGGAAAAGTTTAGAACATATGTGCGACGCAGGTTATTTACACAGAGGGTGGTAGATGTATGGAACTAGCTGCCTGGAGATGTGATGGGAGCAGGTATGACAGTGGCATTGGAAGGACATCCAGAAAGATAGATGGAAAGGTTGGGAATGGAAGGATATGGCCTCCGTAAGTGCAGACAGTTTTAGGTTAGGCAGGTACCAGGGTCGGCGCAGGCTTAGAGTGCCGAATGGCCTGTGTTGTATGTTCTTTGTCCTTTGTTCTTTGTTCTCTGTTATATGTTCTTTCTTCTCTGCTCCTCTTCCGCCAGGACGAATTACCGATGGCCAGTTTCACTTATGGTTTTAGAAATTGGGAAACAGGTTCCGTGGCTGCTGAGGGACAGAGACTGAGCATGGCAAGTCTGTAATTTCGCCATAACGTTCTGACAGTTGTGTCGCTCGCCAGGGGGCTTCTGCCACCTGCGCCCCGGCACGCCTAATAGAGGTGGCTGGAGCCTCCTTGCCGGGCGGCATATTGGGTCACCTACCTCTCCTCTCTGGCGTCCAGGGGGCTTTCGAGATCGGCGCCCGTAAATCTAGGGGGCCACTGTCCTCGCTGCCATCTTGTTGACTGGGATGGTGTGTGTGGGGATTGGTGTGTCTATGCGACTGCAGCTTGACAGCTTCCTGAATGCCAATCCCGAATCCGGCGAATCCGGCACCGTTTCCCATTCGAATGGATTGTGTTCAGCATGGCGCCGGTGATAGTCCCTCGAAGGTCGCTGAATTTGGCCCAGCTGTGGCGCAGTTTTGCTGTTCTGGAACTTCACGAATCATGTCCCAGCGTCAATACTTAGTCTCATGAATGGAAAATCTTGCGGCAGATCATTGTCTTCTCAACATTATCCCGCATTCAGATCCGTTTTGATGTTTGCCTTCTAATTTGGCTTAATACTTTCCGATGTTCTGTTACCCGTTTTGCTTCCATCCAGCCTGAGTTCCACCGTTGGCTCCTAATCCACTGGAAATCGTTTTTTCACCCTCCCCAAATACTCAAACGAGTATGTTCATCCCAGACTAGCTAAGATACAAAGCGTCCATCTTGATCACACGTGACCCTCAATCAGTCCAATAGGCCATCAATCTGATGCCGTCGCTGCTGCACGAGTCTTCCAGCCAAGTGCTCCATTGTTCATTCCTCCTGTTCCAATGTCACTAAGACATGGCACTGGTAGTAGTCCTGAGATTCCTGCTTTTCAGCTCGGTTTTGTTAGTTGCCTTCCCAGTTCGCTATTATCTCCTTTCAGGGACTCCACCCGTTTCCTACCTCTCATTGGTACCAGTGTGGACCACGATCTATAGGTGTTCTCCTTCCGTCCAGATGAATGTCCTGCTGCCACTTTGCGATTGCATCAACCATGGAGCCAGGGAAGCAAAGCTCCATCCTGCAGTTACGGCGATGGCCATAGAAGCTCCTTCTGTTCCGTTAATCAATCACCATTGCTCTGACATTCTTGGACTGCATGGTATCACAGTGGTTAGCACTGTTGCTTCACAGTGCCAGAGTCCCGGTTAGATTCCTGGCTGGGTCACTGTCTGTATGTTGATTGCCGGTTCCCCATTGTCTGCGTGGGTTTCGTCCGGGTTCTCTGCTTTCCTCCCTCAAGTCGCGAAAGAGGTGCTTCTTACGTGAATTGGACATTTTGAGCTCTGCCTCCGTGTATGCGAGCAGGCCGTGGAATGTGGCTATTAAGGGATTTTTACAGTAACTTAAATGCAGTGTTAACGTAAGCCAACTTTGGACACCAAGAAAGATTATTATTATTCTCTCCCCTCTCGTGTGTAACAGAACCACCTTTGGTGCCACAGGCTTACCCCCTCGTGCATTCCTCTGTGGAACCATCACCCTCACCAGCTTCCAATTTGGAAAATTGGATGTTGTGTGAAATCGTCTCAGCGGCCAACTGCAGTAACTGCTTCATTCTCTTAGCCTGCCTGGAACTCACCTATTTCTTCCATATTTAACCTGTGATTGGACTGCATCTATAAACCCACTGTCCGTGTAGTTATGTGCCTTGTACTTGCATCACAGTAACACCAGCTATGGCTCGCGGTCCTCAACCTAGAGGTAAAGATCCTGCAAGCGGTATTATCTCCCGTGGATGTGTCTGGACCATGACATCCCACGTGCCATAGCAGGCACATTCCACCTGACCAATTCGGCCTTGTCAAGCCTTCAATTAACAAAACGTTTATGATCATTAGAACATGTAACCAGTTGGTCACGAATCATATTTTTCTACTTTACAGAAATAGGAAGCTGAAAAATACAACACCTCGTACCCCGTGTATCCATCCCTCACTCACAAAACTCTCAGTCTCTCACTCTATTCAAGCCGCATTCCATTTCGAAGCCTGACCCTCTGTTGAAAGTAACTGGGACGCAAATGTGTCAGTTCTGTTGAAAATGTAATTCAGTTGGCAATCAAATAAACTAAATCCAGCTGTGGCTCGGGGGGGGGATGCAATCGATCCCTCGTAACAATTGCACAGAATAAAACTTAATTTAAACCACCGGGTTTGGTTAAATGCTAAATGCAAACAAAAATATCGTTTAGAAAGAATTGAATCGTTAAGATATCCTTAATCACCAAAGTCTGTTGATCTCACTCTTTCCGGGCATCACCGATGTTAGAGGAAAGCTGGGATAGTCGCAAAGTTACTACCGGAATAGTTACAGGCCTACACCAATAATCCACACGCAGCATTTCACATTGAAGTATGTTAGCTGAGGGGCATTTCACTTCAATTGAATTGAATCATAAATCAGGAGTGGGTCCTATCTATTATGATCCCGACACACCCATATTTATCTTGACATAATGTATTACTTATTTTAACGTTCTTGAGGAGGAGAAATGCTTCGCATTTCTGGGTGCAGCCTAATGAGGGTGACTTATAAGTGCCCTATGGAATTCCCTCGTGAGTTCCAAATTTTGGCCACTCAACCATCTGCTCAAGGGCAATTAGGAATGAGCAATGAATGTTGGTCTCGCTAGCGACGCCCACAAGAAAAGTACAACAGTCCCGATAAATGGGTAATTATGGCAGATTCAACGCATGTGAGAGACGGGTTGGTTGCAACAGATGGACAACAGAGAATGCTGGGCGAATTTGTTTCGATCAGAGGAAGCCTGATTTCCATCAACTCATGCAATAAGTTTAAACAGTCCAGTGCAGGAGTCATACCTGGCACAAAGGAAAATGATTCTGGTTTTTGGAGGTCAATCATCTCTATTCTCGGCTATCAAGGAGTTACTCAGTATAGCGTCCTCGCCTCAACCACATTGAGCTGCATCGTCAATGACCTCCCATCCATCATAAGTTCATAGGACCATAAGACCATAAGACAGAGGAGCAGAATTAGGTCACTCGGTCCATCGATTCTGCTCTGCCATTCAATCACGGCTGATAGTTATCTCATCGCCATTCTCCTGCCTTATCCCCATAACCTCTGATTAATCAAAAACATAATTATCTCTGTCTTAAAGTAATAATATCATTATGGGGAGGCAAGCAATAACAAAGAAACAACTGATGTATGTAGAAATGGTATAACAGTTAACAAGGGGGATTTTAATCTAGATGTCGATTGGTTAAAACAGGTCGGTCAAGGCAGCCTTGAGGGGAGTGTACAGAATGTATCCGCGACAGCTTACTGGAACTGTATGTAAAGGAACATACGAGGAATAGGGCGGTCCAAGATCTGGCCCTGTGTGATGAGACAGGATTGATTAATGACCTCATAGTTAGGGATCCTCTCGGAAGGAGCGATCATAATATGGTGGAATTTAAAATACAGATGGAGGGTGAGAAGGTAAAATCAAACACTCGTGTTTTGTGCTCAAACAAAGGAGGTAACAATGGGATGAGAGAAGAACGAGCTAAGGTATGCTGGGGCAAAGACTTTGTGGTGAAACAGTTGAGGAACAGTGGAGAACCTTCCAAGCGATTTTTCACAGTGCTCAGCAAAGGTTTATAGCAACAAAAAAGAAGGAAGTTAGAAAGAGGGAAAATCGACCGTGGATATCGAAGGAAAAAAGGGAGAGTATCAAATTGAAGGAAAAAGCAATCAAAGTGGCAAAAATTGGTGGGAGACTAGAGGACTGGGAAATCTTTAGGGGGCAACAGAAAGCTACTAAAAAAGCAAGAAAGAAGAGTAATGCACTAGTAATAATTTACCAAAATTCACTAGACTCTGGGGTGATCCCAGCGGATTGAAAATTAGCAAACGTGACACCACAGTTTATAAAAGGAAGTAGGCAGAGAGCGGGTAATTATAGGCAAGTTATCTAAACTTCGGTAGTAGGGAAGATGCTGGAATCTATCATCAGCGAAGAAATGGCGAGGCATCTGGATGGAAATTGCCCCATTGGGCAGACGCAGCATGGGTTCATAAAGGACAGGTCGTGCCTAACTAATTTAGTGGAAATTTTTGAGGGCATTACCAGTGCGGTAGGTAACGGGGAGCCAATGGATGTGGTATATCTGGATTTCCAGAAAGCTTTTGACAAGGTGCCACACGAAAGACCGCTGCATAAGATAAAGATGCATGGCATTAAGGGTAAAGTAGTAGCATGTATAGACGATTGGTTAATTAATAGAAAGCAAAGAGTGGGGATTAATGGGTGTTTCTCTGGTTGGCAATCAGCAGCTAGCGATGTCCCTCAGGGTTCATTCCCGGTCCCACAATTTTCACAATTTACAGAGATGATTTGGAGTTGGGTACCAAGTGGAACGTGTCCAAGTTTGCAGACGACACTAAGATGAGTGGCAATGCAAAAATTGCAGAGGATACCGGAAGTCTGCAGAGAGATTTGGATAGGTTAAGTGAATGGGCTAGTGTCTGGCAGCTGGAATACAATGTTGACAAATGTGAGGTTATCCATTTCGATAGGAATAATAGAAAAATAATAAAATATTAAAACATGCTGCTGTGCAGAGAGATTTCAGTGCTTGACACGCAAAAAAGTTGGTTCACAGGTGCAACAAGTGATTAGGAAGGCAAATTGAATTTTGTCTTTCCTTGCTAGAGGGATGGAGTTTAAGACTGGGGAGGTTATGCTGCAATTGTATGAGGTGTTAGTGAGGCCACACCTTGAGTATTGTGTTCAGTTTTGGTCTGCTTACCTGAGAAAGGGCGTACTGGCACTGGAGGGTATGCAGAGGAGATTTACTCGGTTAATCCCACAGCTGAGGGGGTTGGATTACGAGGAGAATTTGAGTAGATTGGGACTGTGTTCGTTGGAATTTAGAAGGATGCGGGGGGGGGGGGGGGATCTTATAGAAATCTCTAAAATTATGAAGGGAATAGATAGTATAGATGCGGGCAGGTTGTTTGCACTGGCAGATTGCACCTTAATTCAGCATGACCAATCCATCTCACCGACACATCTTTGGGCTGTGGAGGTGAAAACCACGTAGACACGGGGAGAATGTACAATCTGCAGACGTACAGTGACCCAGGGCCGGGATTAGAAGTTCAGAAGTGCGGATGTTTGTGGATGAACAAAGAACAAAGAAAATAACAGCACAGGAACAGGCCCTTCGGCCCTCCCAGCCTGCTCCGATCCAGATCCTTCATCTCAACCTGTTGCTTATTTTTCAAGGACTACTTCCCTCTGTTCCCTGCCCGTTCAATTATCTGTCCAGATGCATCTTAAATGATGCCATCGTGCCCGCCTCTGCCACCTCCGCTGGCAAAGCATTCCAGGCACCCACCACCCTCTGCGTAAAAAAACTTTCCACGCACATCTCCCTTAAACTTTCCCTCTCTCACCTTGAAATCGTGACTCCTTGTAATTGACACCCCCACTCTGTCCATACCTCTCATAATTGTGTAGACCTCAATCAGTTCTCCCCTCAGCCTTCGTCTTTCCAATGTAAACAATCCTAATCTGCTCAACCTGTCATCATAGCTAGCACCCTCCATACCAGACAACATCCTGGTGAACCTCCTCTGCACCCTTTCTAATCACTCAGAGGGTGATCAGCATTCAGACGGATATTTTTTTCCTCAGCTATCCGGTGACATACCTCCCTTGGTCAACCGAATGGGTGGTTTGAATCTAAACTAAGCTTTACTTCTGCACCACCTTTGTAAGGGGAAAAAATGTCTGCGGAATTTATTTTGAATCCAGAATGTGCTGCGGTTTCCTATGTAACAATAATGGAGCTTTCCTGACTGTCTTCACCTATGCACGTGCCCTGTGAGTGTCTGGCTGGTTGGCGCAACAGGGAGATGGACTCTTCATCAAACATTTGCTGCATCTGCCCTCGGAAAGGTGAAGGGGGCAATGGTCGAATGTTATTATTGTATCAAAGTCCTGTGGCAGCTGAACATGGTGAACTCGGTGGCAATGAAGTATTTCTTCACAGCTCACCCTTTCTGTTGCAAGCAGAGGAGGTGCTTGATTAGTAGTTATGACATTCTATTTGTCATTTCCTCAAACGGTAGCATTTCACTATCTAATAACTGCCATCCGATGATGTGACACATTTATTGAAACCGTACATTCTTCACCAAGAAAGACAACAACAGGATAATCTTTTCAGTCCGACTTCATATACATTCTTTACTTGATAACTATAGAACTTGATCATTAATTCAGCTTCGAGCTTCTCTGCAAAGAGGCAACTAATATAGGTTTTAAACAAAAGAAAAACATTGAATCCCTCATAATGTCCACACAGAACGTTTATCTGAAATAGAATTCTGGATTTTCAAAGTGGGGTCGGCTGGTAAACATTTTCCAAAGAAGAACGATGCCCTGGTATTAATGCCACTGGTAAAAAAAATCATCAGTGATCGTGCTACCCATGCAAATGCTCTGGAGACACACGTTAAAGCCCACCAAAGCAGATGGTGCAATATCACTGAATTAAAATATGGAATTTAAAATTAGTGTCAGGACTGGTGACCCTGAAGGAGACGTCTGCTGTTATAAAACTGTATCGGGTTCACGAATGGTCAATAGGGCAGATGACCTCCTAAAATGGGAATTCGCTCACTCCAGATATGAAGGGGGGAAAGGTACAGGATTTATCTCAATCAGACATCGCAGTTCAGCTTAGATGGCACAGAATATCAGTTTTAGACAAGATGCGTGAAGGGTGGAACAAGGCCAGGTATTCAAAGGAGGAGAATTCACAAGAGGATTATGAAAAGAGTGGGATGCATGACATACAACGCATGTAAACGAACATGGGAGACTGGGCGACGCATGTGACGCATGTGCATGAGGATAAAGTGATTGGAATTCAAGAATTAGGAGCAAAAGTGAACTCTAGGCCCTTCTAAACTGCTCCGCCATTCAACATTATCCTGGTTGATGTGCTGCCTCAGCTCTATTTCCGACCTCTCCTTAAATTCCCTGAGAGAACAAAAATCTCTCAGTATTAGCCTTGAATGTACTCAATGATCTAGAGTCATTTGAAATAAATACTATCAAAGATTCACGCCTTTTAATTGAAAAAGTATCTCTCAGTCTCATTCTTTTTCGATCCATCACTTATCCTCAGACTGTGCCCCATGTTCTAGATTATTTAGCAAGTGTCTCTTTTCCTATTTGAGCTTGCCTTGTTCAATTAGGTCACCGTTCATACTTATAAACTAGAAAAAGAGGCCAATCTTACTGAGACATAGATTATTGCCTAATCCTGCCCTATCCTTTCAGGGTCTAATCAGCCTTCAATGTAATTAAACATTTCAACTTCTCTTGCAATACTGGTATTTTGATTCAAATTGTATAGAACTCCCCGGATGTGATACCCTAAGAGCAGAAGGATTGGAGCAGGAAAAGACCGTATTGCCTGTCAAACCAGTTCCACCATTCAATCGGACCGCGGTTGATCTTCGTATTGAACTCCATTTTCCATCCCAGTGCCCTCAGCATTTGATTCCTCAGAGCCCAGGACTTGCACATTTGTAATAAGATTCACATCTTGTTCTATTCCAATCGTCCTGGAATAGATGTCCACGTGTGATTTTCGTTTGAATTGACTTATGTACCTGTCTGCTAACGTCATCGCGTAAACTGAATTTTGCAATCAACTTGATGGAGAGAGGAATGTGCCTAGGTTTTTTAAACATATATAACAGCGGTTATGGTGCCATGAAAAAAAATGCTATGAAAATGAACTGGTAATTGGGATAACGGATAGGTCAATAAAAAATCAGTGGCTGACATTTATGGGAATACATCAGAATACATACGAATCGGCATATCATACCCAGAAACAACAATTTCAAAGCGAGGATCCATTCTCCGGATTAACTAAAAAGTTGAAGATAGTATCAAACTTTTAAAAAGTATATAGTTGTGCCTGGATCAGAGGGAAGTTTGGATATTGAAAAATATTTTTATTGGGATTTGACATTTGGTAGGAAGATTGATACACAAGAAACAGAGCCGTTGGCAAAACACACATGTGACGAAACTAAGCAGCAACAACAATATAAACATCCGTGCAACCAGTTGTCACTTTTCCTGTGATCAATGTTCCCGTTCCTGCATTTTCTGATTTACTGTCGTATTTGCATTACATGGCAAAACTCTAAACTTCATCCATATTTACATATGTTTTGACGAGTGGGGCCTTCTGCCCCACGTAGAGTTCTCGGAGGAAGTTAGGATGATCGGCCTCCACGATTTTCCATTTGTGGGACGGGTCCAATAACCCTCTGGTCTACGGCCTTCCTCTGATGGTCAATTCGTGGATGGCACGAAGGTTGGTGGAGTGGCAGATAGCGTTAAGGATAGTCAGAGGAAACAGCAGGCCATAGATAGGTTGGAGATGTGTGCAAATGGAGTTTAATCCACACAAATGTATATATGAATGTCACTATGCATTTCAAAAGATTCCCCATGGTCGGCTCATTTAGAAAGGTAGAGGGGTGGGCTACAGGGAACTTTGGCTGTATGAATATAGAGTTGACTGACCGAAAAATACAGCGAGTGGTAGTGGATGGAAAGTATTCCACCTGGAGATCGTTGACCAGTGGTGTATCGATGGGACCTGTTCTGAGACCTCTGCTCTTTGTGGTTTTTAAAATGACTTGGATGAGAAAGTGAAAAGTTCGGTTAATATGTTCGCCGATTAACCAAAGGTTGGTGGAGTTGTAGATAGTGTTGAGTGCTTTTGCAGGTTACAATAGGACATTGACATGATGCAGAGATGCATTGAGAAGTGACAGATGGAAGTCAACCTAGATAAGAATGTAGTGTAAGAGCATGAGATATCGACGCAGGAGTAGGCCAACTGGCGCATCGAGCCTGTTCCACCATTCAATGAGATAATGGCTGAACTTGTGTGGACTCAGCTCGACTTTCCCTCCCGAACACCATAACGCTTAATCCCTTTATTCTTCAAAAAACGATCTATCTTTACCTTGAAAATATTTAACGATGGAGCCTCAACTACTTTAATGGGCAGGGGATTCCATAGATTCACAACCTTTTGGGTGAATAATTTCCTCCAAAGCTCAGTACAACAGTCCAGAAATGAGAAGTGATTCATTTTGGAAGGTCGAATTTGAGTGCTGAATAAAGGGTTAAAGGAAGGATTTATGAAAGGGTGGAGGAACAGATGGATCTTGGCATCCAGGTACATAGATCCATCAAAGTGTCCACCCATGTTGAAAGAGTAGTTAAAATTAATGTCCTTCCTTTGACATTAACGTCTTTCATTAACGGGGGAATGCGTTTAAGAGCCACGATGTTTTGCTGTAGCTTTAAAAACCGCTGGTTAGACCACACTTGTAATATTGTGTCCCGTTCTGTTCGCCTCATTATAGGATGGATATGGATGCTTTTGACAGATGCAGAGGATATTTACCAGGATGCTGCCAGGACTGGAGGGTACGCCTTATGAAGAAAGATTGAGGGAGTCTGAGCTTTTCACACTGGAGCGAAGATGGAAGAGAGGTGACTTGATAGTAGTGTACAAGGTGATGAGAGGCATGGATAGAGTGGGTAGCAGAGACTTTTCCCCAGAGTGGAAATGTCTGTGACAAAGGGACATCAATTTAAGATGATTGGAGGATGGCACAGCAGAGATGTCAGAGGATAGTTCTTTAGACAGGGAGTGTTGGGTCCGTCGAATGGACTGCCAGCGGAGGTGGTGGAGAAAGAGTAATTAGCGACATTTAACCGTCTTTTGGGAAGGCACACGGACAGCAGTAAATTGAAGGTGAGTAGGTTAGGCTGATCTCATATGAGAGTTAAATGGTCGGCACAAAATCGTGGCCGACAGACCTGCCTGTGCTGTATTGTTCTATGTTCTATGTAATCTATTTGGTAGGCCTAACATAGAGGGTAAATATATCGTAAATGAAACACTGTTAGGAAAGAGAAATCCAGAGAGATGTGGGGGTACAGCATAGAACATAGAACATAGAACATAGAACAGTACAGCACAGAACAGGCCCTTCGGCCCTCAACGTTGTGCCGAGCCATGATCACCCACAGCACAGATCTTTCAAAGAGGCAACAAAAGTGGAAACGTTATTCAAAGATGTATACGGAAGACTTGCCTTTATTAGACTGGGCATTCAATGCACGAACTGGCAAGTCATGCTGCAGTTCGATAGAAGCTTGGTAAGGCAGCACTTGGCATATTGCGTACAAATCTGGTCGCCACACTACAAAAAGGAGGTAGCGTCTTTGGGGATGGTGCAGCGGAGGTTTACCAGGATTTTGCCTGGTCTGAAGGGTGTTAGCAATGCAGAGAGGCTGAATAGACTCGGATAAGTTTCGTGATCCCTGGAATGAAGAGCTTGTCGTATAAGGAACGGTTGAGGGCTCTGGGTCTGTACTCGTTGGCGTTTAGAATGATGAGGGGGGATCTTATTGAGACTTATAGGATACTGCGTGGCCTGGATACAGTGGACAAAGAGATAATGTTTCCACTTGTCGGATAAACTGGAAGCAGTGACACATCTCAGACTAAAGGGGCGACCCTTTAAAACCGAGATGAGGAGGAATTTCTTCAGCCAGAAGGGGGTGAAACTGTGGAACGCTTTGCCGCAGAAGGCTGTGGAGGCCAAATCACTGAGTGTCTTTAAAACAGAGATAGGCAGGTTCTTGATTAAGAAGAGGATCAGGGATGATGGTGATAAGGCAGGTGAATGGGGATGAGAAAAATGTCAGACAGGATTGAAGGGCACAGCAGTCTCGATTGGCCGAGTGGCTTAATTCTGCTGCAATGACTTCTGATCTTATGGACCTAAGGGCGACGGCCAGTGGCTCGATTGTCAGTGTGAACAGGAGCATAGATTACGGGTACCCCTGCCTGTTCCCCTGTGCAGCCGACAGCTGTTGGTATTGTCCGAACACTTGCCATGTGAGGGCTGGGAAAGTTTGGATATTGAAAAACAATTTCGGAAGGAAAAAAAATCAAATAATTTGAAACAAGTAAACATCGTACGAGGGACAGCAAGCTATAAATATAAATATAAATAGATAGAGTATCCCATCTATATTTTTAGACCAAAGAGATAACAGGGATTGGATTGGATTGGATTGGATTTGTTTATTGTCACGTGTACTGAGGTACAGTGAAAGGTATTTTTTCTGCAAGCAGCTCAACAGACCAAAAAGTGGATCTGTTGGGGAGAGCTTGCAGAGAGTCGCCTTGCTCCGGCGACATCTTGGATAATGTTGGTCGATACGAAGGGAATCTTGGAAAGTAAACATGGAAATTGAGGAGGTAATAGATGAATTCAACAGACAATTTACACCAAACTTCGATATAGAGGATACATGGGCAGCGCGGTTGCACATTGGTTGGCAAAGTTTTTTTCACACCTCCAGTGTTCCAGGATCGATTCACGCTTGGGTCACACTCAGTGTGGAGTCTTTACGTTCACCCTGTGTCTGCGTGGGCTTCCTCCGGGTGCTCCGGTTTCCTCCTACAGTCCAAATATGTGCAGGGTAGGTGAATAGGCCGTGATAAATCGCCCTTCGTGTCCAAAACCGTTGGGTGGGTTTAGTGAGTCGCATGGTGACAGGGTAGAGGCGTGGGTTTAAATGGGTGGCTCTTTAAAAGGGCCGTAGCAGACTCGATGGGCCGAATGTCCTCCTTATGCCCTGCAAATTCTAATTCTACGATTTCCTTTAAATAACAACCCAGAATAGCAGTAAAGCAGGAAATGGAGAGGAAAACTCGGGAAAATTAGAATTACTAGGCGAGTGGAAATGATCGAATTATTGGATTTCTGATGTGCTTCGACCAAAGAATTAGAACATAGAAAAAAGAACAATGCAGCACAGTACAGGCACTTCGGCCGACGATTCTGTGCCGACCACTTATCCTTGTCTAATATCAGTTAACCTAAATCCATTCAATTTGCTGCTGTCCATGTGTCTGTCCAAGAGTCGCTTAATTGTCCCGAATGACTCTGACTCCATAACTTCCGCTGGCATTGCATTCCACACACCCACCACTCTCTGTCCAAAGGACCGACGTCTGCCATCTCCTACACCATCCTCCAATAACCTTAAAATGACTTCCCCCCGTGGCAGCCATTTCCGCCCTTGGGAAAAGCCTCTGTCTATCCGCCCTAGTCCTTCCTCTCATCACCTTGTACAATTCTATCAAGTCACCTCTCTTCATTCTTCGCTCCAGTGAGAAAATCCCTAGCTCACCCAACCTTTCTTCATAAGTGCAGTGCAGTGGCAGTGCAGGCAGCATCCTGGTAAATCTCCTCTACACCTTTTCCAAACAATCCACGTCCTTCGTAAAATGAGGCGACCAGAACTGGACACAAAATTCCAAGTGTGGTCAAACCAGAGTTTTATAAAGCTGCAGCAAAACCTCGCGTTCTTAACCTCAATCCCCCTCTTAATCAATTTTGAAATGTGGTAGTCTTTCAAGGAAAGGTTGATTAGGGTGCAGGACAGACACGTTCCTGTGCAAATGAGAGATAGAAATGACAAGATTAGGGAATCGGATGACAGATGAAATTGTGAGACTAGCAAAGATGAAACAGGCAGCATATGTAAGGTCAAGGCGACTCAAAACTGATGAAGCTTTGGAGGAATATCGGGAACGTAGGACAAACCTCAAACGCGCAATAAAATGGGCTAAAAGGTGTCATGAAATATCTTTGGCTAAAAGGGTTAAGAAAAATTCCAAAGCCTTTTATACAAATGAAAGGAGCAAGAGGGTAACTAGGGAAAGGATTGGCCCATTCAAAGACAAGAGAGGGAATTTATGCGTGGACTCGAGGAAATGGGTGAGGTTCCTAATGAGTACTTTGCATCGGTATTCACAAAGGAGAGGGACAATACGGATGTTGAGGCTAGGGATCGATGTTTAAATACTCTAGGTCAAGTTGGCATACGGAAAGGGGAGGTTTTGGGTATTCTAAAAGACATTAAGGTGGACAAGTCCCCAGGACCGGATGGGATCTATCCCAGGTTACTGAGGGAAGCGAGGGTCGAAATAGCTGGGGTATTAACATATATCTTTGCAACATCCTTGAGCACGGGTGAGGTCCCGGATGACTGGAGAATTGCTAATGTTGTCCCTTTGTTAAAGAAGGGTAGCAGGGAAAATCCAGGGAATTACAGACCTGTGAGCTTGACAACAGTGGTAGGCAAACTGTTGGAGAAGATACTGAGGGATAGGATATGTTCACATCTTGAAGAAAATAGACTTATCAGTGATAGGCAGCATGGTTTTGTGCAGGGAAGGTCATGTCTTACAAACCTAATAGTATTCTTTGAGGAATTGACAAAGATAATTGATGAGGGAAGGGCTGTAGATGTCATATACATGGACTTTAGTAAAGCGTTTGATAAGGTTTCTCATGGCAGGTTGATGGCAAAAGTGAAGTCGTATGGGCTACAGGGTGTACTAGCTAGATGGATAAAGAACTGGCTGGGCAACAGGAGACAGAGAGTAGTGGTGAAAGGGAGTGTCTCAAAACGGAGAACGGTGACAAGTGGTGTTCCACAGGGATCCGTGCTCGGACCACTGTTGTTTGTGATCTACATAAATGACCTGGAGCAAGGTGTAGGTGATCTGATTAGCAAGTTTGCAGATGGTACTAAGATTGATGGAGTTTCAGATAGCGAGGAGGACTGTCAGAGAATACAATAAAATCTAGATCGATTGGAGCGTTGGGCAGAGAAATGGCAGATGGAGTTCAATCCAGGCAAATGCGACGTGATGCATTTTGGAAGATCAAATTCAAGAGCGGAATATATGGTCAATGGAAGTGTCCTGGGGAAAATTGATGTAAAGAGAGATCTGGGAGTTCAGGTCCATTGTACCCTGAAGGTGGCAACGCAGGTTGATAGAGTGGTCAAGAAGGCATACAGCATGCTTGCCTTCATCGGACGGGGTATTGAGTACAAGAGTAGGCAGGTCATGTTACAGATGTATAGGACTTTGGTTAGGCCACATTTGGAATACTGCGTGCAGTTCTGGTCGCCACATTACCAGAAGGATGTGGATGCTTTGCAGAGGGTGCAGAGGAGGTTCACCAGGATGTTGCCTGGTATGGAGGGTGCGAGCAATGAAGAAAGGTTGAGTAGATTAGGATTGTTTTCGTTGGAACGACGGAAGTTGAGGGGGGACCTAATTGAGGTCTACAAAATTATGAGAGGTATGGACAGGGTGGATAGCAACAAGCTTTTTCCAAGAATGGGGGTGTCAGTTACAAGGGGTCACGATTTCAAGGTGAGAGGGGGAAAGTTTAAGGGAGATGAGCGTGGAACGTTTTTTACGCAGAGGGTGGTGGGTGCCTGATACGCTTTACAAGCGGAGGTGGTACAGGCGGGCACGATAGCATCATTTAAGAGGCATCTAGACAGGTATATGAACGGGCGGCAGCAGAGGGAAGCAGACCTTGAAGAATAGGAGACAGGTTTAGATAAAGGATCTGGATCGGCGCAGGCTGGGAGGGCCGAAGGGCCTGTTCCTGTGCTGTAATTTTCTTTGTTCTTTGTTAACTAAAGCCAACATACCATACGGTTTTTTAACAAACCTATCGACCTGGGTGGCAACGTTGAGGGTTACGTGAACAAAGAACAAAGAAAAGTACAGCACATGAACAGGCCCTTCGGCCCTCCAAGCCTGCGCTGACCATGCTGCCCATCGATACTAAAATATTCTGCACTTCCAGGGTCCGTATCCCTCCATTCCCATCCTATTCATCTATTTCTCAAGATGCCCCTTAAACGACGTCACTACGGTTTCTGCTTCCATCACCTCCTCCGGCAGCGAGTTCCAGGCACCCACTAACCTCTGTGTAAAAAAAACTTGCCTCGCACATCTCCTCTAAACATTGCCCCTTGCACATTAAACCCTAGTAATTGACCCCTCTACGCAGGGAAACAGTCTCCAACTATCCACTCTGTCTTTGTCCTTCATCATTTTTGTAGACATCTATCGGGTCGCCCCTCAACCTCCGTCGTTCCAGTGAGAAAAAAACAAGATTATTCAGCCTCTCGTTATAGTTAATGCCCTCCTTACAAGGCGACATCCAGCTAAATCTCTTCTGCACTCTCTCTGAAGCCTCCACATCCTTCTGGTAGTGTGACGGCCAGAATTGAACACAATACTGACCGTGTGTGTGGCCGAACGAAGGTTCGATACAGCTGCAGAATTACTTGCCAATTGTTATACTCAGTGCCCCGGCCAAGATGGCAGGCATGCCGTGTGACGTCTTGACTACCTTCTCCACCTGTGTTGCCCCTTTTAGTGACCTGTGGGCGTGTGCACCAAGATCTCTCTGACTGTCAATGCTCTTGAGGGTTCTACCATTCACGGTATATTCCTCTCCTGCATTAGACCTTCCAAAATGCATTACCTCACGTTTGTCCACATTAAACTCCATCTGCCATCTCGCCGCCCAAATCTCGAAATGATCTAAATCATGTTGTATCCCCTGACATTCCTCATCGCTATCCGCAATTCCACCAACCTTTGTGTCGTCTGCAAACTTCCTAATCAGACCAGTGACATTTTCCTCCAAATCATTTATATATACTACGAACAGCAAAGGTCCCAGCACTGATCCCTGCGGAACACCACTAGCCACAGCCCTCCAATCTGAAAAGCACCCTTCCATTTCTACTCCTGCCTTCTATGACCTAGCCAGTTCTGTATTCATCTTTCCATTTTCCTGATTCCGTGCGACTTATCCTTTTGTACCAGTCTGCCATGAGGGACCTTGTCAAAGGCCATACGGAAATCCAAATAGACAACTTCCACTGCGCCACCTGAATCAATCATTTTGTGACCTCGACTCTATCTAGTTAGTGAGACAAGGCCTCCCCTTAACAAAACTGTGCTGCCTCTCCGTAATCCGGGACGTCACCTGAAGAGAGTGAGGAACCAAACATATCTATCAAGGCCTCGGCAATTTCCTCTCTTGCTTCCAAATGGGGGTAGACCCTATCTCGAATATTCTCTCCAGTAATGTTCCTACTACTGACGTGAGGCTCACCGGCCTGTAGTTCCCTGGATTGTCCTTGCTACCCTTCTTAAACAAAGGAACAACATTGGCTATGCTCCAGCCCTCCGGGACATCACCTGAAGACATTGAGGATCCAAACATATCTGTCAAGGTCTCAGCAATTTCCTCTCTTACCTCCGTAAGTATTCTGGAGTTGTTCCCATCCGGTCCAGGGGACTTATCCGCCTTAATATTTTTCAAGACGCACAACAACTCGTCTTTATAGGGCAGCACGGTGGCCTAGTGGTTCGCAATGCTGCCTACGACGCTGAGAACCCAGGTTCGAATCCCGGCCCTGGGTGACTGTCCGTGTGGAGTTTGCACATTCTCCCCGTGTCTGAGTGGGTTTCACCCCCACAACACAAAGATGTGCAGAATAGGTCGATTGGCCACAATAAAAAAAAATTGCCCCTTAATTGAAAAAAATATAATTGGATAATCTAAATTTATAAAAAAAAACACCTCGTCTTTTTGTATCTCAATGAGACCCAGGCTATCTACACACACTTCGCCAGACTGAACATGCACCAATCCCTTCCCTTTGGTGAATACTGATGCTCAGTATTCATTTTGTGCCTAGCCCATTTCATCTGGCTCCACACATAGATTCCCTCCCCTGTCCTTCACTGCGCCAAACCTTTCCCTGGCTATCCTCTTCCTTTTAATGTACTTGAAATTCGCCGTATTCATCCTTCTTCCGCACAGGAACATGCAAGTCCTGAATTCCTTTCAACTGACATTTGAAATCCTCCCACATATCAGATGTTGATTTACCCTCAAACATCCGCCCCCAATCTATGTTCTTTAGTAACCGCTTGATATCGTTATAATTAGCCTCCCCCAATTTAACACATTCACCCGAGAACCACTCTACCGTTCTCCACCAGCACATTAAAACTTACTGAATTGTGGTCACTGTTCCTGAAATGCTCCCTTGCTGAAACGTCTACCACCTGGCCGGGCTCATTCCCCAATACCAGGCCCAGTACAGCCCCTTCCCTAGTTGGACCATCTACATATTCTATTAACTCCTCCTGGATGCTCCTTACAAACTGTGCCCCGTCCAAGCCCCTAACACTAAGTGAGTCCCAGTCAAAATTGGGGACGTTGAATTCTTCCATCATAACAAACCTGGTGCTTTTACTCCTTTCCAAAATCTGTCTACCTATCTGTTCCTTATGTCTCCCGCTGGCGGTTGGGAGGCCTGTAGTCAACCCCGAACATTGTGACTGCACCCATCTTATTCCATACAGCCTCGCTGTCCTCTGAGGTGTCCTCTCGCAGTACAGCTGTGATATTCCCCGTAACGAGTAGCAATACCTCCGCCCCTTTTACCTCCCCCTCTATACCGACTGAAATATCTACATCCTGGAATGTTTAGCTGCCAATCCTGTTTTTACCTCAATCAGGTCACTGTGATGGCAAGACATCATAGATGCAAGTGCTAATCCAAGCCATCGGTTCATCTGCCTTACCTGTTATACACCTTGCATTAAAACATACGCACTTCAGGCCTCCAGACCCGCTGTGTTCAGCAACATCTCTCTGTCTGCTCTTCCTCAGAGCCATGGTGGCCCTATTCCCTCTTTCTGCTTCAATGTTTTAGCTTCGGAATGCGTAACTTTTTAATTTTTGTATTTAATTTCCTAATTAATTAACACACTGTCAATCAGAAGGGTGCAGTGCTTTGACTGAGATGCGACAGGTCCCGGAGGCTTCCAGCGTCCAGGATGCCTTCATCTGAAAAATGTGCACCCAGCTGGAGCTCGTCACAGACTACATGGTTCGGCTGGAGCAGCAGTTATAGAAATAGAACATAGAACTGTACAGGACAGTACAGGCCCTTCGGCCCACGATGTTGTTCCGAACTTGTCTGATAGCAAGATCAAATCAACCTACTCCCAATCATATGCCTCCATATGCTCCATATGCCTAACCAATAACCTCTTGAAAGATCCGAAAATGTCCGAGTCCACTACCATAGCTGGGAGTGCGTTCCACGCCCCAACCATTCCCTGAGTAAAGCACCTACCTCTGGCATCCCTCCTGTATCTATCACCATGAAATTTAGAATTGTATCAGCTACATCCACCCGAGGAAAATGTCGCTGAACGTCCACTCTATCTATCCCTCGCATCATTTTACACATCTCAACAAAGTCACCTCGCATCCTCCTTCGCCCCAATTGAGAAAAGCCATACCTCCCTCATCCTTTCCTCATAAGACCTACCCCCCAGTCAAGGCAGCATCCTGGTAAAACTCATTTGCACCTTTTCTAATGCTTCCACATACTTCTTATAATGAGATGACCAGAACTGCACACAAGACTCCAAATGTAGTCTAACCAATGTCTGGTACAGTTGTAGCATAACCTCACGGCTCATAAACTCAATTCCCCTGTTAAAAAATGCTAAAGCACTATAGGCTACCTTTTCGGCTCTATCCTCGTGGGTGGCAATCTTCAGAGATCTGTGGACATCAACTCAGAGATTTCTATGCTTCTCCACATTCCTCAGAACCCTGCCGTTAACCCTGTAATCCGCATTCAAATTTGTCAGACAAAAATGAATCACCTCACACTTATCCGGGTTCAACTCCATCTGCAACATTTCATCTCAGCTGTGCATCCTATCAACGTCTCTTTGCAGCCTAAAACAGCCCACCACCTCATCCACTGCTCCACCAATCTCTGTGGCATCAGAAAATTCACTAATCCAACTTCCAACTCCATTATTCAAGTCATTGACAAAATCACAAATAACAAAGGAACCAGCACTGATCCCTGTGGTGCATCGCTGGTGACTGGGTTCCAGGATGAAACTTTACATTCTGCCACCTCTGTCTGCTGTGTGATAGCCAGTTAATTATCGTTTCGGCCAAATTTCCCTCTTTGCCATGCCTCCTTACTTTCTGCATGAGCCGACCACGGGGCACCTCATCAAACGCCTTACTAAAATCTTTGTGTACGACATCAACTGCTCTACCTTCACTCTGTACTCAGTCGCCTCCTCAAAGAATACAATCAAATTTGCGAGGCAAGACTTTCCCCTCACAAATCTGTGCTGACTATCCTGGATTAAGCTGTATCTTTCCAAATTTTCAAACATCCTATCCCTCAGGACCCTTTCCTATAATTTACCTATGACCGAAGTGAGACTAACCTCCCGATAATTCCCAGGGTTATACCCATTCCCTTTCTTGATTAAGGGGACAACATTCGCCTCTCTCCAGTCTTCTGGCACTATTCCTGTCGACAGTGAGGACATAAAGATCAAAGCCAAAGGCTCTGCATTCTCATCCCTCGCCTCCGAAAGAATCCGAGGATATATCCCATCAGACCCAGGGGACCTATCTATCCCCAGGCTTCTCAAAATTTCTAACACATCTTCCTTCCGCATGTCTACCTCCTCCAACCTACCAGCCTTTATCGCACTATCAACAACAACCTGGACCCTCTCCTTTGTAAACACTGAAGACGAATATTCATTTAGGGCCTTTCCTATACCTTCAGACTCCCTGCACACGTTCGCACACGTCCTCTACCGGCCCTAACTTCACATTGGTCATTCTTTTATTCCTCACATAAGTGTAAAAAGCCTTGATCCTAACCACCAAGGACTTCTCATGCCACCCACCCCCCCCCCCCCCTCCCCCAGCTCTCCTAAGCCCTTTATTGAGCTAATTCCCAGCTATCATGTATCCACAAGTGTTCATGGCATGCTCCTGTGCGGAAGAAGGATAATACGGCAAATTTCTGGAACCTTGGATAACGAGAGGTATTGTGGGCCCCATCAAAAAGAAAAAGGCGGCGTTTCTCAGTGCTAGAAGGCTGGGAACAGACGAAACCTGTGTGGAATACAAGCAAAGTCGGAAAGAATTTAGCAAGTAGTCAGGAGGGCTACAAGTTCATTGTCATTGGCATTGCCAAAGAGGGTTAAGGAAGATCCCAAGGCATTTTACAAGTACATAAAAAGCAAGAGAGGAGGCAGGGAAAGAGTTGGCCCAATGAATTACAGGCGAGCGAATCTATGTGAGGAGCCACATGAATTGGGCGAGGTACTCAATTAATACTTTGCATCCGTATTTACCAAAGAGAAGGAATTGGTGCATGTTCAATCTGGTGAAGGGTTTGTAGATAGACTGGGTCAGATTGATATCCAAAAAAACGAGGTGTTGGGCTTCTTGAAATATATTAAGGTAGCTAAGTCTCCAGGGCACGATGGGATCTACCCCAGAATACAGAAAGAGGCAAGAGAGGGAATTCCTCACTGTCTTCAGATGATGTCCAGGAGGACTGGAGAATAGCCAATGTTTTTCCTTTGTTTCCGAATGGTAGCAAGGATAATCCTGGGAACTTCCAGGTCGTGAGCCTTACGAAAGGGAAATTACAGAAGAGAATTCTTCGAGACAGTTTTTATAATAATCTGGAAAGGAAAAATTTGATTAGCGATAGTCAACGCGCTTTTGTGAATGGTAGGTCGTGCCTCACAAACCGCATTGGCTTCTTTGAGAATGTGACCAAGCAGGTGGACGAGGGTAAAGCAGTTGATCTGTTGTATACAGTTTTCAGTAAGACGTTTGATAAGGTTCCCCATGGTAGGCTATTGCAGAAAATACGGAGGCATGGGATTCAGGGTGATTTGGCAGTTTGGATCTGAAATTGGCTAGCTGAAAGAAGACAAAGGGTGTGGTTGATGGGAAATGTTCAGCCTGGAGTTCAGTTACTAGTGTTGTACCACAAGGATATGTTTTGGGGCGACTGCTGTTTGTCATTTTTATAAATGACCTGGAGGAGGGTGTAGAAGGATGGGTGAGTAAATTTGAAGATGACACTAAAGTCGGCGGAGTTGTGGACAGTGAGGAAGGACGCTACAAATTACAGAGGGACACAGATAAGCTGCAGAGATGTGCTGAGAGGTGGCAAATGGGATTTAATGCAGAAAAGTGTGAGGTGATTCATTTTGGAAGGAACAACAGGACGACAGAGTACTGGGGTAATGGTAAGATTATTGGTAGTGTGGATGAGCTGAGAGATTTCGGTATCCATGTACATAGGTCCCTGAAAGTTGCCACCCAGGTTGATAAGGTTGTTCAGAAGGCGTACGGGATTGAGTTTCGGAGCCATGTGGCCATGTTGCATTTGGAGAAAACTCTGGTGCGGCCGCATTTGGAGTATTGCGTGCAGGTCTTGTCGCCGCATTATAGGAGGATGTTGAAGCACTGGAAAGGGTGCAGAGAAGATTTACTAGGATGTTGCCTGGTATGGATTGAAGATCTTATGAGGGAAGGCTGAGGGACTTAAGGCTGGTTTTGTTCGAGAGAAGACGATTAAGGGGTGACTTCATTGAGGCATACAAGATGATCAGAGGATTAGATAGGGCGGACAGTGAGACCCGTTTTCCTCGGATGGTGATGTTTAGCACGAGGGGACATAGCTTTAAATTGAGGGGAGATAGATATAGGACAGATGTCAGAAGGAAGTTCTTTACTCAGAGAGAAGGGCGTGGAATGTCCTGCCGGCAACAGTAGCGGTTTCGCCATCATTAAGGGCATTTCAATGATCATTGGGTAATCATATGGATCATAAGGGAATAGTGTCATTGGGCTTTAGAGGGGTTTCACTGGTCGGCGCAACATCAAGGACCGAAGGGCCAGTACTGCGCTGTAATTTTCGTTGTTCTATCTGACTCTTCTCAGACCAGCTTTGCATCTGTCAATGTCCTGTTTTAACCTCCAACAGCCATTGGCGGATTCTACAACTCCACCAACCTTCATTTCATCGGCAAACTTCCAATTCCTCAACCAAAAAAAAACCCCACAAAGATCAAAGGTCCCAGGACAAATGACTAGTCACCGACCTCCAGACAGAATTCTTTCGATTCACTACCACTAGTTGTCTTCTTTCGGTCAGTCAAATGTCCCTGCATCCCATGGTCCCTGACTGTCTGAATGAGTCTACCATGGGGAACCTTGTCGAATACTTTACAGAAATCCATATACACGCATCCATTGCCCGACCTTGATCAATATGTCCCGCCACATTCTCAAAGAATTCAATGAGGCTTGTGAAGTATTAACTGACCCTCTCAAAGCCATGGTGGCTAGCTTTAATCAAACTATGTTTTTCTAAATAATCATAAATCTTGGGCTTGATTCTCTGCCCTACTGCGCCACATTTCTGCCCCGACACGCCGGCGAGATTCTCCACTACGCTGACCGGTCAATGAGGTTTCTCATTTTGGTGCAGCCCCACGCCCTGGAAAATCCCGTTCGCCGGCAAATCGGAGAGTCCCGCCGGCGGAAAACCCACCATGTCTCTCAGAATCCTTTCCAATATTTTGCTCACCACAGAGTAAGACCAGTGGGTCTGTAATTCCTTGATATTTCCCTATTCCCTTTCTTGAACAGGGGAACAACATTCACCTCCCTCCAATCATCCGGTTCTACTCCAGTGGAGAGTGAGGACACAAAGATCATCGTCAACGGCGCAGCAATGTCCTCCCTCCCTTCTCGTCGTAGCCTTGGGTACATCCCGTCAGGCCCTGGGGACTTATCCTCCTGATAGTTTTCAACTTTCCAGCCCATCGTCCTTCTTAATATCAACCTGTTCGAAGTTATTAACCTGCTTCCTCAGTCTCCTGAATTCTGAAGCATAATATTCATTTCGGGGCTCCGCTTCTTCATCAGACTCTCTGCAAAAGTTCCCTCCACTATCCCCGATCGGCCCTACTCTCACTCTGATCAGTCTGTTGTTTCTCCCATGAGTGAAGAACGCCTTTGGGTTTTCCCTCATCCTTCCCACCGAGGTCGTTCAATGCCCCCTTCCAGATCTCCTCAGTCAATTTTTGATTTCTTTAACCCTCTACAACCGAGCCAGATCCTTACTTCCTCAACCTTATGTCAGCTGCCTTCCCCCTTTTGACTTCACGCTCAACGTCTCTTGTCACGCAAGGCTCCTTCACCGTACCATTCCTTCCTTGTCTCAGTGGGGTAAAACTATACAGCACGCACAGCAAGTGCTCCGTCAAAGAAGTTGCCAGTGAGATAGTTAATGTGTTGGCTGTAGTTCTCCAAAATTCCATCGATTCCAGGAAGGTTTCATTAGACTGTAAAATAGTGACTGTAACGCATTTATTCAACAATAGAGAGAGAGAAAATGCAAGATAAATGAGGCCAGTTAGTTAAGCGTCTGTCTTTGGGAAGCCGTTAGAAGCTATTATTACACAATCCATTGTGGTTACTTAGAAAGAGACAATGTACTTGGGCAGTACCATCATGGTTTTATGAAAGGGACATCACGTTTAACACATTTATTGGTTTCATTGTGAGAAGTAACATGTTCTGTAGATAGAGGGGATCTCATGGATATACTGAAAAAGAACAAAGAATGAAGAACAAAGAACAATACAACACAGGAACAGGCTCTTCGGCCCTCCAAGCCTTTGCCGAACTTGATATTTGCCCAAACTAAAACCGTCTACGCTTACAGACTGCGTGTCTTTCCATTCCCACCCTCTTGATATACTTGTCCAGATGCACCTTAAATGCCGCTATTGTACCTGCTCCCACCAACACCCCAGACAGCACACTACATATATTTACCACTTTCTGTGTAAAAAACGTGCTTCGCTCATCTGTTCGAAACGTTTTTCGCGAATTAACTTTATGTCCCCTAGTAAGCGACTCCATACCCTACGAAAGAGCATCTGACTATCCACTCTGTCCATGCCACTCATTATCTTGCAGACCTCAATCAGATAGCCTCTCAACCTCCGTCGCTTCAGTGAGAAAAGACTGAGTTTATCTAACCTCTCCTCATAGCTAATACCTCCATACCAGACAACATCCGAGTAAACCGATTCAAAGTCCTCTCCAAAGCATCCACGTCCTTCTGGTAGTGTGACCACCAGAATTTTGGATAATATTCCAAATGAGGCCTAAGTGAGGTCCTGTGCAGCTTCAACGTGGCGTGCCAATTATTATATTGAATGCATCGACCGATAGAGGCCAGCATGCGGTATGCATTATTGACCACCTTATCCACATGCTTGCCACTTTCAGAGATCGGTGGACATGGAAGCCCAGATCTCTCTGCCTGTCTCTACTCGCAAGAGTTCTACCATTTATTGCGTAATGCATTGGACAAAGTGCATCACCTCACTTGTGGCCGGATTACATTCCATCTGACATTTCTCTGCCCAAGACTCCAACCAATTGAAATGCTGCTGTATCCTATGACAATCATCTTCACAATCCGCAACTCCACCAGGTTTTGTGTCCTCTGCGAGCTTACGAATCAGACCAGCTACATTGTTTTTCAAATTCTGTATATTTTCCACGAACAAAGGCCCCAGAACTGATCCCTGTGAAACCCATGCCCCCTGGTGACTAACCCCTCCACCCTGGGAAAGAGTGCCTGACTATCCACACTATCCATGTCCCGCAACATCTTGCAGACCACTATCAGGTCACTCCACAACCTCCGCCTATTGAATGATAATAGTGCGAGTCTCTTCAGCCTCTGCGCATAGCTAACACACTCCAGTCCAGGGAACATCCTGGTTCCGTCCTCTGCATCCAAAGCCTCTACATTCTTCCCGTGGTGTGGAAACCAGGTTTATGCGCAATATTCCAAGTGTAGCCTTACCAAAATTCTGTGCAACTGATACGACTTGCCAGTTTTTATACTCGATGTCCCATTCTATGAAGGCAAGCATTTCAAAGAACAAAGATCAAAGAAAATTACAGCACGGGAACAGGCCCTTCAGCCCTCCCAGCCTGCGCCGATCCAGCTCCTTTATCTAAACCTGTCTCCTATTTTCAAAGGTCTACTTCCCTCTGTTCCCGCCCATTCATATACCTGTCTAGATGCTTCTTAAATGATGCTATCGTGCCCGCCTCTACCACCTCCGCTGGTAAAGCGTTCCAGGCACCCACCACCCTCTGCGTAAAAAAACTTTCCACGCACATCTCCCTTAAACTTTCTCCCTCTCACATTGAAATCGTGACCCCTTGTAACTGACACTTCCACTCTTGGGAAAAGCTTGTTGCTATCCACCCTGTCCATACTTCTCATAATTTTGTAGACCTCAATCAGGTCCCCCCTCAACCTCCGTCTTGCCAACGAAAACAATCCTAATCTACTCAACCTTTCTTCATAGCTAGCACCCTCCATACCAGGCAACATCCTGGTGAACCTCCTCTGCACCCTTTTTTTTCATATGCTTTCCTGACTACCTTGTCCATCTATTTTGCAACTTTCAAAAGTATGTGGACCTGTACGCCCAGATTTCTCTGACCTTCTGTTTTCCTAATGGTGTTGACAATTACGTTATATTTCACCTCTATGTTAGAGCTACCATAATTAATAACGTCACAGTCGTCCGGATTAAACTCCATTTGCCATTTCTTTGCGCAGCTGTATTCTCTGACAACGCTCGATACTGTCTGCCACTCCACCATCCTCAGTGTCATCCAGGAACTTACCAATCAGACCATTTTCCTCCAAATCGTTTATGTATATTACAAAAAACAGAGCCCCAGCGCACATGTCCCTGTGGGACACCGCTCGTCAGACCTTGCATTCAGAAAAATACTTCTACTGCTGCCTTTTGCCTTCTGTGACCGAACCACCTCTTGATCCATCTTACCAGCTCACCGCTGATCACCTGTGAAATGACTATTGTACCAGTCGTCTTCCATGAGGCACCTTGTCAAAGGCTTTACTGAAGTCTATGTCAACAGCATCCACCATTCTCCCTTCACCAAGATATTTATTATTTCCTCAAAAAATCTGATTATGTTAGTGAGGCACGGATTCCTCTTCACAAATCCATGGTCCTCTATCGCTAACGAGCTTATTTACTTACAAATGGATATAATTCCTGACCTTGAAAAGTTCCCCCATTAATTTACCTACTACCGACGTGAGGCTCACCGGCCATTTGTTCCAAGATTATCGCTGCTACCTTTCCGAAACATTAGATATTCTCCTGTCCTCTGGGCCCTCACATGTAGCAAATGAGAATACAAAGACGTCAGTCAGGGCCCTAGCAGGTTGCTCGCTTGGTTCACTCAGCATTCTGGGGGAAACCTCCTCCGGCCCAGGAAACTTATCAACCTTATTATCTTTTTAAATACCCCATACCTCCTCCTTTTCGATGTCACGATCACCCATATTGTTTACACACCCGACCCACGAATCACCCTCTACGAAGTCATTTATTTGGTGAACACTGATGCAAAGTACGCATTTAGTACCTCGCCTATTTCTACTGGCTCGGCACATATACTTCCCCCACTGTCCTCAAGTGGTCCAACCCTTTCCCTGGCCACCCTATAGCATTTTTGTATATCTGAATAAAAAGCTTTGGGATTCATTTAAATCATATTTGTCAAGGAATTTTCATGGCTCCCTGCTAGTCCTCCTAATTTTCCGTTAAGTAACTTCCTACTTCCTTTAGACTCCTCAAGTGTTTTGTTATGAGTCAGGGTTTAGAGAACCGCAAAGTGTAGCATGGATTTTAATATATTGTGGTATGGGGAGCACACGGCCCACTCTACAGGTGTGGTACAGCGGAATGGAGAAATCATTTTTAAAATCAAAACAATGATTACTCTATGAACTCAAGTTAACATTTTTACAACATACAGTGAACATATTAGCAACCATTAATTCAAATACAACCCCCAAAGTAGACAACACTAAGTAATCCTTTAAGCGTTCATTTTAACATCCATAAGATTTAAAACACCTTTTACATGAAGCACATCAGGTTTACATTCTCTGCTGAGAACATTTAGAATTCGGAATTCACCAAATGTTCAAGAGATGGTCTTTTCATGGCAGAGAGATCAACAGTACACCAGCGCTGTCTGGCTTCAGAGCCAACACTGAAAACGAGACTAGAATACAACCTGCAGCAAACAGCCTCAAACAAAAGTAAAAAGCTGACAGACAGCCCTGCTCCATCCACACTTTGACATCACTGCAGTAATATACCCCCATTTATTAAAGGTACTCTCACTACAGATTTTTGCATGCACATCCATTGATAAACACCCATTTCCTAAAGGTACTCTCACATGACAGTTTCGACTGTTCCTACCCTTCTAGACCGTAAAAAGTATTATTTTTCTTTTTGACGCGGTTCACAATACCCCTCGTTATACAAAGCGCCCTAAACTTCCCATACTTATCCTTCGTTTTCCCAGTGACTTTACAGACTCCTAATCAACTGTGTTTTGAGTGACTTGCACATTTCCGATGTTTATTTACCATCCAACAACCGTACCGATATCAAAGTCTGAAATTCCTATCTAATATTATCGTAATTTACCTTTCCCCAGTTTAACGCCAGGGTGACCTTCATCCCTGTCCAAAAGTACCATAAAATGTACGGAATTGTGGTAACTACTCACAAAATGTTCCCTTACTGAAACCACAGCCACCTGGCCAGGTCATTCCCGATTACCAGATCAAGTACTGCCCCTTCCCTAATTGCACTCTCTCAATATTGCATGAAGACTCGTTCCTGGGTGCACCTTAAAAATCCTTCACAATCCAAGCCCTTGAATTGAGTGTGTCTCAGTCAATCTCGGGGAAATTAAAATCTCGTACCATAACAACGCTGCTACTTTTGCAACTCTCCAAAATCTCTTCACATATCTGCTCATCTATGTCCTGCTGACCATTAGGGGACTTGTAATAAACCCCTAACATTATGATTGCTCCCTTCCAGTCCCTTCCCAGAATACCTCGTTGTATGAGCCATACCGAATTGTCCTCTGGTATTACGGCTATAGTAGCCTACTCAACCAGTAATGCTCTACCACCACCACTTTTAAACCACCCCTCTATCTTTGCTGAAGCATCTATATCCTCTAACGTTCAGCTGCCAATCCTGCACTTCCTTCAACCACGAAGCCATAATGTGGAGATGCCGGAGTTGCATGGTGTAGGTGAGGAATTGAACAAACGAATGTGATATAAAATAGTATTATTACTTAGAATAATGTAGATGATAGAGCCAGTCTGATGGTAGTGAGCTCACAGACAAAGAACAAAGAGATTGAGCAAAGCATGGCTAGGAGGGGGGAAGGGAGCCTCGTGCAGAGGGTGGTGAAAATGATGATGGGTAACAAGAGGACCAGAGTTGAGGAAAGCGAAGTGAGCCAATCAGGACATATGGCCAGGTCAGGAGGTGTATCGGATGAACTATGGGAATCTTGTAAGTGAAACATGATGCCATTTGAATGATATGTGCAGAAATCTCTTTGTCTCTGACTTCATTCGTTTCCGGGGGCTTCAGGAGCCTGCATGTGTTCTGAATCTCTATAGAGCGGGTCAGCCTTGCAAATTGTTTAAAAATAAATAATACGTTAGCTACAAATCCCTCTCGAGTTTTATTGAGCCCAGACCGATGCGTACAGAAATTAATTTGTCATAGGCACAGGAAGAAGTCTGACAACAGCAGGTTAAAGATCAACAGGTTTGTTTAGAATCACGAGCTTTCCGAACGTAGCTCCCTCATTAGTTGAGTGAAGTGGTAAGTTGCACAAAAATAACACATAAATAGAAAGCCGGGGCAGCACGGTGCCGCAGTGGTTGGCATTGCTGCCTCACGGCGGTGAGGTCCCACGTTCGATACCGGCTCTGGGTCACTGTCCGTGTGGAATTTGGACGTTCCACCCGTATTTGAATGTGTTTCGCCCCCACAACCCAAAGATGTGCAGGGTAGTGGATTGGCAACGCTAAATTCCCCCTTAATTGGAAAAAAAAGAATTGGGAATCTTGTAAGTGAAACATGATGCACTCTAAATAAATAAATACGAAGCCAATAATGCAATATGCGGGAGGGGGGGGGGGGCTACAGGTTCGTTATGGGGGTTCGATGGCTAGCCAAGGCCCAAAACCAAACTAAATAAACATGTTGAGGGGGGGGGGGCGCAGTTACTACTACGAAGATGCTTACCTGTAAATATGTATGTTAATTTTTGCGTGTTTGTTTTTTTTTCTCTCCTAACAATTTGTAATTTGTTCAATATAAAATATGAAAACTGAATAAAAACATTTATATTAAAAAAAATAATGCAATATGCTATTTTTTATGCGAATCTTTCCAGGTAATTAAGTATTTGCTGGTCCAGATGGTGCGACTGGAGAGAGAGATAGTGGCAGGTTAAAGAGGTGTGAATTGCCTTAAGCCAGGACAGTTGGTCGGATTTCTCAAGCCTAGGCCAGATGGTGGGGTTAGATGTAATGAAAGATGAATCCAAGTTCCTGGTTGAGGCCGTACTCATTTGCGTGGAACTTGGCTATCAGATTTTGCTTGGTGATTCTCCGTTGCCACGCGTCCTAATGGCTGTCTTGGAGAACGCTTACCTGAAGATCAGAGGCTGAATGCCCTCCACTGCTGAAGTTTTCTGCGACTGGAAGGGATTCCTGCATGATGGTTGTGACGCAATGCCCGTTCATCCATTGTCGCAGCGTCTGCATGTTATCGCCAATGAGACACACCTCACGCATGAGACAATTGACACCTTGACAATCCTGATTCTTTTGCTGTCAGTCTGGTCTGAGTAAAATGTGAGACGGATTTGCAGGTATCAATTACTGTTTATTTTAACCAGCTAGCTGACTCATTCTATTAAAAGCACAGGACACGATCTCTGTCTCCTGGATGTTCAACAGCGAGAGACAGAACAAAGAGACAGAGCTTTTCTTACATACACATTCGAGTTGCATCAAGTATGACATATATGACCAAATAAGGCAACAGTAATGAATGCAAGATTCCCATAGGTCATCCCTACACACATCCTGACCTGGCCATATATCCTCATTGGCTCACTTCGCATTCCTCAACCCCGGGGCCCTCTTTCACCCAGCATTCTTTCCATCACCCTCTGCACGAGGATCTGGTCCTAGCAACCGCCCATCCCTCCTTCCTGGCCATGCTTTGCTCAGTTCCTTTGTTCATTCCCTGATAAACTAATTACCCTACTCTCCGGCTCCTAAACCCGGGTCTACCCTGTAATTATCCTAACTAATTATCCCATATTGTATCACATTCGTTTGTTCAATTCATCAACCTCTTGAAACTGATTATCCCTCTCGCCAGTCCCACCTTCTGGTGCTCTAAAGCCTTAGTTACCTGCAAAGAATCGTGTTCAAAGTGTCATCTTGCATCATTGGCTTTTCCTGGGTATGCTGTGTGTGTGAAACCTACCTCTTCACCTACCTGATGAAGGAGCGACGCTCATGATTCCAATCAAACCTGTTGGACTTTAACCTGGTGCTGTTAGACTTCTTACTTTAACCAGGTACTTCGATTGCACAAAAGGCAGTTTATAAGGTGCCACATCAAAATGTTTTTCAAAATGCAAACATTCATGTTGTCGTTGGTAGAATTTTGTTTGGAGCTAATCTTGCTAACAGAAAACAGAGGATAGGCACTTTTTCATATTGACAGGATATGATGAATGAATCCGTAGCATAGTGGTTAGTACTGTTGCTTCAAAGCTCCAGGGTCACAGGTTCGATTCCCGGCTCGGGTCACTGCCAGTGTGGTGTCTGACCGTTCTCCCCGTGTGTGCATGGGTTCATCCGTGTGCCCTGGTTTCCTCCGACAATCCAAAGATGTGAAGGTTCGGTGGATTGGCGATGCTAAACTGGCCCCTACTGTCCAAACGTTTGTCTGGGAATATGGTAAAATGTGGGGGCATGGGCCCCAGGGTAGGGTAGTCTTTTAGAGGTTCGGTGCAGAGTTGACGGGTCGAGGGGCCTCCTAATGGCAGTTGGGATTGTGTCGGTATTTTCTACCACCATTCATCGGCATGTGAGTATGGGATGAACTTTGAAGTACCCCCCCCCCCCGCCCACTCGACAACTCTGTAGATACTGAGGTCAGGAGTAATCCATTTGCCCCGCCCCACCCTGAATGACAGCAACGACTCCACCGCAGTCAATATCTGTGTTGTCCAGTATCAGAGCGGATGCGATATTACCACATCGAACTGTCACATGCAATATCTTGAAACTGCTTCAAGGACTAATGTAATACTTGCCCATTTAAGGTTCTCCCTTTCACCAGCGAGTACATTGAATTGCTGTTAAATACCGGGTAGGTATATCTCTCTCCAACAAACATCAAGAAAACGAAGAACATCTGGTGAAGGGTGAGGGTAAGATATATATAGCTCGTTGACACATTACTTTAGTGGTAATTTTTGTTTCTATGTTCTAGGTTGCTAAGTGAGCTGTTGTGTGTTCCCAATTTCTTTTTCACCTGGCCTGAAATCCGGGTAAAGTATCATTCATTCCTATAATTAGGGAGAGTGTAAGAGGGAAATACCGATGCGTGATGGAGAGAATTAAAAATTATGTGTGACAGATATTCAATGGATAATGTTATCAAGAGATATGGAAACAAAGTGAATGAGATCCACTGATTTGATTTGATTTATTATTGTCACATGTATTAGAGCACAGTGAAAAGTATTATTTCTTGCATGCTGTACAAACATTGCATACCGTACACAGGGAAGGAAGGAGAGACTGCATAATATAATGTGACAGTTCTACTGTTAAATGTTAAAGATCAACTGAATACAAAGTCTGATGGCAGTAGGGAAGAAGCTGTTCTTGAGTCGGTTGGTACGTGACCTCAAAATTAGGTAACATTTTCCTGAAGGAAGACGGTGGAAGAGATTATGTGCGGGGTGCGCGGGGTCATTAATCATGTTGACTGCCTTTCTGAGGCAGCGGGAATTATAGACAGTGTCAATGGATGGGAGGCTTGTGTGCATGATGGTCTGGGCGACATTTACGACATTTTGTAGATTCCTGCGGACTTGGCCAGAGCAGGATCCAGACCAAGCTGTGATACAACCAGAAATAATGCTTTCTCTGGTGCATCTGTAGAAGTTGGTGAGGACCGTAGCTCACATGCCAAATATCCTTAGTCGTCTGAGAAAGTAGAGTGGTTGGTGGGCTTTCTTAACTATAGTGTTGACATGCTGGACCAGGACAGGTTGTTGGTGATCTGTACACCTAAACACCTGAAGCTCTCGACCCTTTCTACCTCGTTCCCGTTGTTGCAGACAGGGGCATGTTCTCCACTACGCTTCCTGAAGTCGATGACAATCTCCTTCGTTTCGTTGACATTAAGGGAGAGATTATTGCCGTCGCACCAGTTTACCAGGTTCTCTATCTCATTCCGTCTCGTCAGTCTGTCTCGTCAGTGTTTGAAATCCGACCCACTACGGAAGTGTCATCAGCAAATTTGAAAATCGAACTGGAGGAGAATTTGGCCATACAGTAATAGGTTATAAGGAGTATAATAGGGGGCTGAGTTCACAGCCTTGTGGTGCACCGGTATTGAGGATGATCGTGGAGGAGGTTTGTTGCCTATCTTTACTGATTCTGGCCAGTGGGTTGGAAAGGTCAGGATCCAGTCGGAGACGAAGGAGCCGAGGCCAAGGCCACAGAGTTTTGAGATGGGTTTCGTAGGAATTATGGTGTTGAATGCTGAGCTGTAGTCGATAAATATGAATCTGACATAGGTAGCTTTGTTATCTATGTATTCCAGGGTTGAGTGCTGAGTCATGGAGATGACTTTTGCTGTGGACCTCTTGCAGCGGTAGGCGAACTGTAGTGGATCAAGGCAATCCGGGAGGCTGGAGTTGATTTGTGCTATGACTAAACTTTCGAAGCACAGTCATGATAATTGATGTCAGAGCCACTAGACGTTAGTCATTGAGGCACTCTGCTTGACTTTTTTGGTACAGGGATGATGGTCGTTTTCTTGAAGCAGATAGTCATCAGGTTGTTGTAAAGAGAGGTTGTAGATGCCTGCGAATACCCTCGCCAGCTGATCCGCGGGTTCCCCATCCAGGCCAGTGGCTTTCCGTGAGTTTACCTTCGAGAAGGCTGATCTAACATCGGCAGTGGTGATCACAGATACAAGTTTATCCGCGGCTTCTGGGGCGGAGGGCTCGCTCTCGCTAACCTCTTGCTCAAAGCGGGCAGAGAATGCGTTGAGCTCATGAGGGAGTCATACGTTAGAGCCGACGATTTTACATGCCTTCATCTTGTAGCCCGTTATGTCTTCCAGACTTTGCCGTAGACGCGGGATCCGTGTGGCTAGTCTGGGACTCGAGCTTGGTCCGGTACTCTCTTTTGGCATCTTTGATTGATTTTTTTGGATCATATCTGGCTTTCTTGTAGAGATCAATGTCGCCTGACTTGAACCCCTCAGACCTAGATTTCAGCAACCAATGAATATCCCTGTTCTTCCAGGGTTTCCGTTTGGAAAACATGCGGATTTGCTTCTTTGGCACACACTCTTATGCACACTTACTAATGAAGTCAGTTACTGTCGTGGCGTAATCGTTCAGGCTGGTCGTAGAGTTTTTAAATACTAACCAGTCCACTGACTCTAGTACATCATCCGATTCCTCAGACCAACGACTTTCTTTTACAGATTATCCCGCTTCAGTATTTGCATATCAGCAGGAAGCAGGAGCACAGCCTTGTGGTCAGATTTGCCAAAGTGTCGGCGGGTGATAGAGCGGTAGGCATGTTCGATATTTGTGTAGCAGTGGTCCAGGATGTTTGGGCCTCTGGTGGAACAGGTGACGTGTCAGTGGTAACGTGGTAGTACGCTCTTTAGCTTGGCCTGATTGAAGTCCCCAGCTACAATGAATAAGACGTCGGGATGTTTCGTTTCAAGGCTATTTGTGGTGGTCAATTTTTAGTCCAGTGCGATTTTCACGTTCACATGGGGCGGGATGTAAACAGCCATGCGGATAACGGAGCTGAACTCCCGTGGATGGTAGTAGGGGCGGCAGTTTAGCATCAGCTTCTTGCTCTGCGGAGCAGAAATTCGCCAGTGTTTCTACATCTAGGCACCAGGAGTTGTTAATTAGGAGGCAGAACATGGCTTCTCTTGCCTTGCCTGAGGCCGCTGTACGGTCCTTCCGGTGGATCGAGAAGCCCTCTGGGTGTCGGGCACAGTACGCTGAAGCAGGACTGAGCCATGTCTCCGTGAAACAGAGCACACAGCAGTCCCTTTGTTCTCTATGAAAAGTGAGTACGGCTTTAAGTTCGTTTTCTAGCGATTGGACATGAGCTAGGGATAAGCTTGGAAGATTGGCTTTGGGGCCACGTTGTTTCACTCTCACCTGCAGGCCTGCACGTTTTCCACGCTTCCTGGAGTGACTGCTTCTTTTCGAGCCTGGGAGACGGTAGAGTATGCAGTGTTATGGGGATTGGTGTGCCCAATTAGGTTATTCACTCTGGTCGGTGTGTGGATGGAGGATTTGTTGTTTTGCTTGCGGTTCCTGCGTTGGTAGGTGGGTCTGTATGGACGAGCGTTCCGGATCGCAGTCGGACTGCTGTTTGTCTTCACAGGTTGGTGGATGTCCAGACCATGCTCTGGGGCGGATGGGGTGAATTCTGGTAAGTGGATGATGTCTCTGGGATCGCGAATGCGGATGAGGCGATGGCCGGGTCCTTCCCAGATCGCGATCTTCCTTCAGAGGACGGAGGATCTCCAGACCGGCAAGTAAATTTAAAAGAGCGGTATTAGTGATTTTCTTTGGCTATGGGAGTTGATTGTTAGGTGTGTGGAGCGACTGTGAAGGGGGAAGTGGAAGGAGTGCTTGGGGCCTGCAGGAGGTCGCAGCTCTCCAAGTCAGTGGGATTGAAAGTTGCGGGGGCGGGGGGAGTATCGTGGGAGGACTGCAGCTGCTGCGATGCTGGTCTGCTCGTTGGAGAGCAGCAGAGTAGAGGTCCCGGCGTCTATGGTGTTTTCGAGGTCTCTGAGAGCCTGCAGAGTGAAGGCTCTGGCGTCAACGGCGTTTTCCTGGTCTCTGGCAGCCGCTGCGGAGGAATTCCCAGGTCAGGGACTGCAGCTCCCAGGTGGAAACATTGGAACTGGTTTGAGATGCATAATTGTCTACCCCGGTTCACATATTCCCATGTGTCTGTCCCAGCCATTGGTTTCAGGTTCTGATGACCACATAATTCTACTTCCTTCCCCCTGTAGCAACATGATTCGGTAGTGACAAGAAGAGAATATTTTTTTCGAGCTCAATATACCGCAAGGACACTTCAGATAATGTGCAGGAACCCAAATTACATTGTGTGTGGAAAGATTACCTTCGGGAGGGCGAATAGGTAATATTGCCTTCTTGTTACGAGGAAAGAGAAGGCCCAGGGTCGCTATGAATTTGGGAGAATCTTGATGCTAATAGAGAATGTGAGGCCCCATTTTACACCGCTGGCAGTGAATAGGTGTGTCATGGGAATGTCAATTTAAGAAATGTTTGTCTGCTCAAGTGGCTGCAGTGATGTCAGAGTACGGATGGAATTAAGCTGTAGCTCTGCTTTTTAAGTTCGCTTTAAGGAAAAACTTAAGTGTGTCTGTGTTTTTTAGTTTCTTTTTAGTGTTGGAGCTGCAGCCAGCCAAAGAAGGTGCAATTTTGATCTCTCTGCCATCTCTAAGTCATTTGGTGAATTCAGAATGATAAGTGCTTTCAGTAGAGAATTGTAACCTGATGTTCGTCTGGAAAAAGGGTTTTTTGTCTTACGGATGTTAAAAAGAAAGTTTAAGGATTAGTTAGAGTGCTGTATTCTTTGGTCGTTGTATTTGAAATTTGACTGTATGTTTTATAACGTTTCATTGAATTCATAGAATAAACATTGTTTTAAAAAAAATACTTTAAAAAATACTTTTAGATTTAAGGTGCACCACACATGTCGAGTGGGCCGTGTGCTCCCCATACCACAATCTGGGCCAGGTGGTCTCCATGATAAACTTTGGGGTTTTCTAAACCCTGGCACATAACAGTTGACACCCATACTGTTCTTTTTATTATTGACAAGAGATTTGTGTAGAATTCATTCAGAAAGTGACATGGTGTCTCGTTTTATGTTTCAGGAATCAGATAATAAGAATATAAAACAGAAGGGCGGGTTAATAAGGTGGTGGAAAAGGCATATGTGATACTTCACGTTTGCAGTCGAGACACAGATTACAAAATCCGGGAGGGCATGGTGGACTTGTGTAGAACTTTGGTGAGGCCACAGCTGGAGTACTGTGCGCAGTTCTGGTTGCCAAATTATGGGAGGAAGTGATTGCACTGGAGGGGGTGCAGAGGAGATTCACCAGGATGTTGCCTGGGATGGAACATTTCTGTTATGAAGGGAGGTTGGATAGGCTTGGGATGTTTTCTCTGGAGCAGAGAAGACTGAAGGGTGACCTGATCGAGGTGGACAAGATTAAGAGGGGCACGGACAAGGGTGGATAGGGAGCAGCTGATCCCCTTAGTTGAAGGGTCAGTCACGAGGGGACACAAGTTAAAGTTGAAAGGCAAGAGGTTTAGGAGGGATTTCTTGGATTTTGTTTTACCCAGAGGGTGGTTACGGTCTCGAATGCACTGCCTGGGGGTGGGGGGAGCGTCGACGAGGCGGGTTGCCTCACATCCCTTAGAAAGTACCTGGATGAGTATTGGCAAGTCTTAACATTCAGGGCTGTGGACCAAGTGCTGCAAACGTGATTAGGTAGGGAGGTATTTTTCATGCGTCGGTGCAGAATGGATGAATTATATGATTCAATAATACGACTGCATAATGGTGGGAAGCAAATTAGATTGTCCTTGAAATTTGACTGCTAGCCAGTTCAATGTAGAGAGGCTTCACGGGATGTACAAGGTGGTTAGAACACCGATTCACTCTATTACTGAAAAAAATATTCATGGGGTGTGCGCGTTGCTGATTGCGCTATCGTTGTCCGTGCAGAACTGTCATTGTAGAGGGCATTTGAGAGTCAACCACATTGATGCGGATCTGGAGCCAAAGGTATTCCTGACTGGGTCAGGGCGGCATGAAGATTATTTCTGGACATGGGCAAGAATATAAGCAATTGATGTGTCCTTTGGCACACCGCCATCAGAGACCACTGTATAAAGCTTTGAGGGCAAGCCCACAGATGCATTGATGTGGTTGATTGGCGTGAGGCACCACACCCAGGAGGAGCAGGAAATCCTGATTAATTAGAATGTCACTCTGTGCTGGTCGGGCCCAGAGCTCTGTCCCAGCGCTGATCTGTCCCCCTGAGCAGGGGATAGATCTAGTGTCTCTCCTGATCTTTCCCTGTGAGGATGAGGACTGGCTGCTGTTTCCCAGCGCTGATATCTGCCCCGAGCAGGCAATAGATTCAGTATCTCCCCTGATCTCTCCCTGTTAGTATTTGGGCTGGATACCGTCTCCCAGCGCTGATCTCGGCCCCTGAACAGGGATTAGAATTGGTGTGTCCCGTCATCTCTCCCTGTGAGGATGAGGGCACGGTGATATTCCGCTTTGCTGATCTCGCTCTGTGGCTGGAGATTGTGATCAGGGTTTGTTTACCTGTGGGGACCTTTCATTGGAACTGCAATCACAATCTTCGTGTCGGTGCCAATGTCCCGCAGTACATTGGGAGACCCTCGACGGTTCCCATATTTATATCACTCTATGTTCTTTGAGAGGGAGTTCAGAATGTTTATCTTTGTTCTGAACTATTTCCCTCTAACTACAAAATATAATCACGGGTGATTTCACTGTAAAATCTCTCTCTGTCTCTCTCTATATCTCTCGCTCGCTCTCTCACTCTCACTCCCGCTCTCTCTCTCTCTCTCTCTCTCTCTCTCTCTGTCTCTTTCTCTGTATCTCTCGATCTCTTTCTCTCTCAGTGGCTGCTGGGAATAGAGTCTGCATCATTGTTATCATCTGTCTCTAATTGAGGACTGTGATCAGTGGCCGTGTCCCTGCGATTATCTCTCTAATTGGGACAGTGATCTTGAGAAATCAATGTCTTTACCCGTCAGCCTGACCTCAATAGAACTGGAGACGGATTTGTAGGTATAGTATTATTCATTTTTGAACAACTTGCAAGGCTGGGTCGCACTATAGAGATTCAGAACACACGCAGTCTCCTGAAGTCCCCAGAAACAATTGAAGTCAGAGACAAAGAGATTTCTGCACATATCATTCAAATGACATCAAGTTTCACATACAAGATTCCCATAGGTCATCCTGTACACCTCCTGATCTGGCCATATATCCTGATTGGCTCACTTCGCATTCCTGAACCCTGGGCCTCTTGTTACCCAGACTCCTTTTCACCACCCTCTGCACGAGGCTCCATCCCCCCCCCCCCCCCCCCAGGCCATGCTTTGCTGAATCCCTTTGTTCTTTGTCTGTGAGTTCACTACCATCAGACTGGCTCTATCATCTTCATTATTCTGAATAATAATCCTATTTTATATCACATTCGTTTGTTCAATTCTTCATTCCCTCCTTTTATCATTTCTTATAACCTATTGGTCCAATCCTTAGCTACGGCCCCTCATCTAAGAAAATTCGTCGCTGCATTGTCGATTTTTATTGCAGCACCCCGTCATCCGCTGCACACTCGTGGATCCTAGCAGCCAGGATTCTAGGGGCATCTATCTGTTCCAGTGAACCCTGCTTTTTACCCATCACGCATTTAAGGATGGCCATGCCCACAAAGATGCCGCCGAGTGCCACTGCTAAATACATGACCATATGTATCAACCAGTCCTTCCAACCTCCAAATCCCCAGTTACCCCAACAGCCAGCGTCCTACATATCGTCCACGTGATCTGGTATGTGATCCATAACTTTAGTGGTGTTAGCGGTTAGGTCTTGAACTCCCATGATTCACATGCCCTTCACAATGGCGCATACCCCACCCTCACGGGCCAGAAGATAGTCAAGAGCTTACCGGTTCTGCATGGCAAACAACCGCATTTGAGACAATTCCTTGGTTATTGCCCCGAGGGCTCCCAAGGTTTCGTTTCCCAGGATGGTAAGGCCACAAATAAAATAATTCCTATCGCTGGCCTTCAAGGAACCCCCCACACCCCCTAGTGTCAAGACGCTCAGAATTCCCCATCCGGCTGAGTGGCCCAGGTTGGGTGCTTGAACCTGAGGTTTTTTCCAGTTCTCGAAGAATTCGGCTGAGACTGCCTGGCGTGCCAACTGATTGTGCAGTATCCACGCAGAGGAGCAGGGGACTGTGGTGGATACGAGAGTCCCGATAACAATTTGAAGGGGAAATGGGGGTGACAAAACATTGGTCGCTGTGCCAGTAAAATTAAAGTAGTACCCTGCTCCGTGTACAATCCGTACATCGGTTGATCAGGGATCCCCAGTAGCCCAGTTTATCAGCTTTGGAAAGGCCATTCGGGCATCCTAGCAATGCGGAAAGCCTTAGTCCCAACAGTGTTATGAGAGGCATTTGCGAGACACATAGGAGCTGAAGGCCAGCGTTCAATGGAACGCAGGTGGTGTCGTTAAAGATGCATTGGCCGGACACCTGAGTGACGTACACCTCCTGTCCTACAGGTGGGGAACAGACATGTTACATTCGTTTCCACTTCTACCAGCGAACAGCCGTACCCCTCACTTTTGAACCAATTCTCGTACGACCGGGAGACTGTATTGGGAGTGAAGTGGCTAGGTATGTACGCCCTCTACCGTTGAAGCTTATCACGTTACTGTTAACATGATTAGCTTATTATTATTACTGTGAGTGGGTATTATTCCGAGGAAGCGGAAGGCAAATAGCCGGTGGTGCTCAACCCAGGCAGCACGGTAGCATGGCGGTTAGCATAAATGCTTCACAGCTCCAGGGTCCCAGGTCACTGTCTGTGCGGAGTCTGCACGTCCTCCCCGTGTGTGCGTGTGTTTCCTCCGGGTGCTCCGGTTTCCTCCCACAGTCCAAAGATGTGCGGGTTAGGTGGATTGGCCATGCTAAATTGCCCTTAGTGTCCTACAAAAATAAGGTTAATGGGGGGGAGTTACTGGTATAGGGTGGATACGTTGGCTTGAGTAGGGTGATCATTGCTCGGCACAACATCGAGGGCTGAAGGGCCTGATCTGTGCTGTGCTGTTCTATGTCTAACCCGGATCGTAAGGAAGAGTGACTGAGCAAGTCACTCAGCGGTGGCTCGGAGCACTAACAATGAACCACCGTTTGGGGAGTGCCCCAAAGCGGTGAAACAGAAAATAACCTAGACACCGATGCGGGGTTCGGGTAGCGGACAACCCGTCCCTGGCCATATAAGCGGTGTAGATCTGGTAGAAGAGATTCATTCATACTGCCCAGTTTTTCCTCATTCTGGGTCCTAAATGAGGTAAGTCTATCTCCTGATAACCTACGTTCTAGTTGTACCCCCCTTCTCACACGCTCCGTCCTCTCTCTAGTCCTCCTCTCTCTCTCACAACCTCTTCCTACCCTCTCCGCACGGTCTGACTTTATCTTTATGGCACCAATCGTAACACATCCAAAATCAAATTTACATGTACTCCAAAAACATGGGAATGTCCATGCAATGTTCCCTGCCCATCGCCGGGACCAGTGCAATTACTTCATGAGTCCTGCATTGTCCGTTAACCTGATGCCCTTCCATGAGTCGATACCATGTCCTCGTATATGGGTCATGATGTGGAGATGCCGGCGTTGGACTGGGGTGAGCACAGTAAGAAGTCTTACAACACCAGGTTAAAGTCCAACAGGTTTGTTTCAAACACGAGCTTTCGGAGCACGGCTCCTTCTTCAGGTGAATGGAAAGGCTTGTTCCAGAAATGTTTATATAGACACAGTCAGAGATGCCCCGGAATGCGAGCACCTGCAGGCAATCAAATCATCAAAGATGCAGAGAGAGAGGTAACTCCAGGTTAAAGAGGTGTGAATTGTCCCAAGCCAGTTCAGTCGGTAGGCCTCTGCAAGTCCAGGCTTGTTGGTGGGGGCCGAATGTAATGCGACATGAATCCCAGATCCCGGTTGAGTCCGCATTCATGCGTGCGGAACTTAGCTATAAGTTTTTGCTCAGCAATTTTGCGTTGTCGCGTCTCCTGAAGGCCTCCTTGTAGAATGCTGACCCGGAGATCAGAGGCTGAATGTCCTTGACTGCTGAAGTGTTCCCCAACTGGAAGGGAACAGTCCTGCCTGTTGATAGTCGCACGATGCCCGTTTATTCGTTGTCGCAGTGTCTGCATGGTCTCGCCAATGTACCACGCTTCGGGACATCCTTTCCTGCAGCGTATGAGGTAGACTACATTGGTCGAGTCGCACGAGTATGCGCCGCGTACCTGGTGGGTGGTGTTTCCACGTGTAATGGTGGTGTCCATGTCGATGATCTGGCATGTCTTGCAGAGATTACCCTGGCAGGGTTTTGTGGTGTTGTGGTTGCTGTTCTGAAGGCTGGGTAATTTGCTGCAAACAATGGTTTGTTTGAGGTTGCGCGGTTGTTTGAAGGCCAGTAGTGGGGGTGTGGGGATGACCTTGGCAAGATGTCCATCCTCGCTGATGATGTGTTGGAGGCTGCGAAGAAGATGTCGTAGTTTCTCCGCCCCAGGAAAGTACTGGACGACGAAGGGTACTCTGTCAGTGGTGTCCCGTGTTTGTCTTCTGAGGAGGTCGGTGCGGTTTGTTGCTGTGGCGCGGTGGAACTGTCGATCAATGAGTCGAGCGCCATATCCCGTTCGTACGAGGGCATCTTTCAGCATCTGTAGGTGTCTGTTGCGCTCCTCCTTGTCTGAGCAGATCCTGTGTATACGGAGGGCTTGTCCATAGGGGATGGCTTCTTTAATGTGTTTCGGGTGAAAGCTGGAGAAGTGGAGCATCGTGAGATTATCTGTGGGCTTGCGGTAAAGCGAGGTGCTGAGGTGACCGTCCTTGATGGAGACGAGTGTGTCCAAGAATGGAACTGAATTTGGAGAATAGTCCATGGTGAGTTTGATGGTGGGATGGAACTTATTGATGTCATCGTGTAGTCGTTTCAGTGATGTCTCGCCGTGGGTCCAAAGGAAAAAAATGTCATCGATGTATCTGGTGTATAGCATCGGTTGAAAGTCCTGTGTGGTGAGGAAGTCCTGTTCAAACTTGTGCATGAAGATGTTGGCATATTGAGGTGCAAATTTGGTCCCCATGGCTGTTCCGTGCGTCTGGATGAAGAATTTGTTGTCGAAGGTGAAGACGTTGTGGTCTAGAATGAAACGGATGAGTTGCAGAATTGCGTCTGGAGATTGGCAGTTGTCGGTGTTGAGGACTGAGGCTGTTGCAGCAATGCCGTCGTCATGGGGGATGCTGGTGTAGAGTGCCGAGGTATATGGGGGCAGCGAAGAACGTCACCTCTGCATAAGTGAAATGTCCATGTAGTTTGGTTGGGGTTACAGATGTAGATGATATTTTCCTTTTCCATTTCCGCCGCCGATGTCACTCCAAGCGAAGATTACACATTTGCTTGTTCAATTCCTCAATCTCAGATCAAGCCCCTGTACTGAATACAAACTCAGGAGAGACTTTGATATTAGAGGCGGGCGTTTAGACAAAAGCTTTAAATTTTCAGGTGATGCTAAGCTCGAGAGAATAGTGAATTGCGAGGATGACGCTGAGTGACCTCAGAGGGACATTGGCAAGTTGGCCAAATGCTCAGAAACCTCTCAGATGAACTTCACTGTGAGATAATGTATTTTAGTGAGAGAAACATGGGGAGACCGTATAGGCAAAATGGTCCAGCCTTGAGGGGAATACAGGAGCAGAGGGGCCTCAGCGTTTACCTGCATAATTCTCTGAAGGTGGCCAGGCAAGTTGAAACAGTAATTAAGAATGCATCTAGACTCTTTGGGGTTATAGATAGAGGCATAGAATATAAAAGCAAGGAAGTGATGCTCGACACCTCGACGAATCATTGGCCACACCATATTTGGAGTATTGTGTTTAGCTCTTGGCACCTTATTTAAGAAGGGATTTTAAATTCATGGAGATGGTGCAGAGAAGATTTACTAGAATTATACCAGGAATGGGGAATTTTAGATGCAAGGAAAAATTGGAGAAATCAAATGAAAAAATGTTGCAAAATCTGACTTAGTCTGGCAGTATCTGTAGGGAGAGAAAAGAGCTAACGCTTCGTGTCCAGGTGACCCTTTGTTACATGAAAGTTTGGAGAAATTGGGCTTTTTGTCCTTGGCGAAGAGACGATAAAGAGGTGTTTGAGGTGTGCAAAATTGTGAACAATTTTGACAAGGGAAAGAAGGATGTTCTGTTTCCAATGGTTGCGATGTCAGTAACTAGGGGTTCACAATTTGAGGATGGTCAGCATCTTGGAGTGAGGTGAGGAGAAACCTCTTCACTCAAAGTTGTGGGGGTTTGGAATGCGTTGCCTGGGAGAGTGGTGAAGGTGGATGCCACAGGAGGTTTCAAAAGAGAGCTGGATATATATTCGAAAGAGATTAATTTAGAGGGCAACGGAGATAGGGCTGCGGAATGGGACTAACTGGGTAGCTCTTTGGGATCGGGTGCGGATATGGTGGGCAGAATAGCTCCCTACTGTACTTTAAATAATAAATAACAAAATAAAAATCACTGAACTGATCCTTGTGCCTGATCTTTTAGGTTGACCTGATCAACCATGATTCCTGTCTCTCTGCTCCTTCTGGCTTTCCTCTGTGCCCGCGAAATGGATGCAACGGAACTAAATGATACCATCCTGACAAAAATCATTAAGGAGTAAGTGTTTCATAATTCAGTGACCTTATTCAAATAATCGCATTTCTGTGATGTTCCTACCTCAGTCCGGCCTAATGTGCAATGTCACAGTTACAGCCAATCGGGTGGTCTTCAAGTATCCGGTCCAGCACCAGGGTGAGGTGCCCTATACCTGTTGTGGGGCCGGTTCGGACCCACTCAGTCGCAGGATATCGGGTGTCAATCTCACTTACGGATTTGACCAACAAAATCTCAATAACGTCAGGAAACGTTTGAAGTGCTGATCATCACATTGCTATTGGAGCTGTTCACCAATTGTGCTCCGTCCTTCCATGATCTTACTGTATATAGGGGCTGGTTTAGCAGGAGCTGGTTTAATACAGGGCGAAATCGCTGGCTTTGAAAGCAGACCAAGGCAAGCCAGCAGCACGGTTCAATTCCCGTACAAGCCTCCCCGAACAGGCGCCGGAATGTGGCGACTAGAGGCTTTTCACAGTAACTTCATTTGAAACCGACTTGTGACAATCAGCGATTTTCATTTCATATCTCCCCAGACACACGTTATTTTCTCTCAAAAATAAAGTCATAACTCCGTCTTATTCGCAAAGACTGGAGTGGATATCTCAACCCATTTTTCTCCGTCAGTATCACCCTGGGCGAAGGCAATACGAGGCACATCCTTCAGTGTGTCCCGGCAGTTGGATGTGGGTCAACTGGAGTGACTGGCCAGGCCATGTCATCGTCAAATGGGAGGAAGGCGCTGCAGATGTGTGGTTACCACAACTGGGCTTCACTTCCAAGTCACCCTGACTGAGAACAGCTTTCAAATGGAACATAGTAAAATACAGCACAGAACAGGCCCTTCGGCCCACGATGTTATTCCGAACATTTGTCCGAGATTAATCACAATTATCATAGAATTTACAGTGCAGAAGGAGGCCATTCGGGCCATCGAGTCTCCACCGGCTCTTGGAAAGAGCACCCTACCCAAGGTCAACACCTCCACCCCCATAACCCAGTAACCCCAATTTTGGACAATTTTGGACACTAAGGGCAATTTATCATGCCAAATCCACCTAACCTGCACATCTTTGGTTTGTGGGAGGAACCGGAGCACCCGGTGGAAACCCACGCACACACGGGGAGGATGTGCAGGTGTCGAATCTGGGATTCTGGAGCTGTGAAGCAGTTGTGCTATCCACAATGCTACCGTGCTGCCCTTAAGAACAGATTAATCTACGCTCCATCATTCTACCGTAATCCATGTGCCTATCCAATAGCCGGTTGAAGGTCCCTCATGTTTCAGAATCAACCACTTCCACAGGCAGTGCATTATATGCCTCCACTACTCTCTGGGTAAAGAACCTACCTCTGACATCCCCCCTATATCTTCCACCATTCACCTTAAATTTATGTCCGCTTGTAATGGTTTTTTCCATGTCTATGACTGTCTACTCTATCTATTTCCCAGATCCTCTTGTAAACCTCTATCAAGTCGCCCCTCATTCTTCTCCGCTCTAATGAGGGAAGGCCTTGCACCCTCAACCTTTCCTCGTAAGACCTACTCTCCATTCCAGACAACATCCTGGTAAATCTGCTTTGCACCTTTTCCAAAACTTCCACATCCTTCCTAAAATGAGGCGACCAGAAATGCACACAGTACTCCAAATATGGCCTTACCAAGGTTTTGTACAGTTGCATCGTTAACTCACGGCTCTTCAAATCAATCCCTCTGCTAAGGCTACCACACCATAGGTCTTCTTCACAGCTCTATGCACTTGAGTGGCAACTTTCAAAGATCTATGAACATGGAAAGCAAGATCTCTCTGCTCCTCCACATTGCGACGAACCCTACCGTTAACCATGTTTTCCGTGTTCATATTTGTCCTTCCAAAATGGACAACCTCACACTTTTCAGGTTTAAACTCAATCTGCCACTTCATAGCCCAGCTCGTCATCCTATCTATGTTTCTTTGCAGCCGACAACAGTCCTCCTCATTATTCACAACTCCTCCAATCTTCGTATCGTCTGCAAATTTACTGACCCACCCTTCAACTCCCTCATCCAAGTCATTAATGAAAATCACAAACAGCAGAAGACCCAGAACTGATCCCTGCCGTACGCCATTGTTACCTGGGCTCCAGGCTGAATTTTTGCCATTCATCACCACTCTCGGACTTCTATTGATTAGCCAGTTCGTTATCCAACTGGCCAAATTTCCCACTATCCTATACCTCCTTACTTTCTGCATCAGCCTAATAGGGGAACATTATCAAATGCCTTACTAAGATCCATGTACACTACATCCACTGCTTTACCTTCATCCACATGCGTGTTCACCTCCTCAAATAATTCAATAAGACTTGTAAGGCAAGACATACCCCTCACAAATCAGTGCTAACTATCCCTAATCAAGCTGTGTCTTTGCAGATGCTCAGAAATCCTACCCCTCAGTACCGTTTCCATTATTTTGCCGACCACCGACGTGAGACTAACGCCTATAATTCCCAGGGTTATCCCAATTCCCTTTTTTTTATCATGGGCACTACATTAGGTACTCTCCAATCTCCAGCTACCACCCCTGTTGACAATGAGGACGAAATGATCATTGCTAACGGCTCTGCAATTTCATCTCTTGCTTCCCATAGAATTCTTGAATATATCCCATCAGGCCCGGGGGACTTTTCGACCCTCAAATTTTTCAAAACGCCCAACACATATTCCTTCTTAATAAATATCTTTTGGAGCTTACCAGTCTGGTTCACACTGTCGTCTCCAACAATATGGCCCCTCTCGTTTGTAAATACTGAAGAAAAGTACTCGTTAAAGACCTCTCCTATCTCTTCAGACTCAATACACAATCTCCCGCTACTGTCCTTGATCGGACCTACCCTCGCTCTGGTTATTCTCATATTTCTCACATATGTGTAAAAGGCCTTGGGGTTTTCCTTGATCCTACCCGCCAAAGATTTTTCATGCCCCCTCCTAGCTCTCCTAATCCCTTTCTTCAGTTCCCTCCTGGCTATCTTGTATCCCTCCAGCGCTCTATCTGAACCTTGTTTTCTCAGCCTGACATAAGTCTCCTTCTTCCTCTCAACAAGACATTCAACCTCTCTTGTCATAAATGGTTCCTTCACTCGAACATCTCTTCCCTGCCTGACAGGGACATACATATCAAGGACACGTCGTACCTGTCCCTTGAATAAGTTCCACATTTCTCTTGTGTCCTTCCCTGACAGCCCTTCAATTCTTGTCTCACAGCATGGTATTTACCCTTCACCCAATTGTAAGCCTTGCCGTGTTGCACGCATTTATTCCTCTCCATTACTAAAGTGAAAGTCACAGAATTGCGGTCACTATCTCCAAAATACTCCCCCACTAACAAATCTATCACTTTATCTGGTTCATTATGAAGTACCAAATCCATTATGGCCTCCCCTCTGGTGGGACAATCTACACACTGTGTTCGGAAAGTTTCGTGGGCATACTGCACACACACCACCCCATCCAAACTATTTGATCTAAAGTGTTTGCACTCAATGTTTGGGAATTTGAACTCACCCATGACAGTGACTTCTGCACCTTTCCAAAATCGGTTTCCCAATCTGTTCCTCCAGATCTCTCCTGATATTCGGGGGCATATACAAAACTCCCAACAAGGTGACTGCTCCTTTCCTATTTCTGACTTCAACCCGTACTACCTCAGTAATCAGATATACTCCTCGAACTGCCTTTCTGCAGATGTTATACTATCTTAATTAACAATGCCACCCCCACCTCAATTTCCACCTTCCCTAATCGTTTCCCTAATTGTTTAAAAAAGGAGGTAGGCAGAAAGCAGGAAATTATAGGCCAGTGAGTTTAACTTCGGTAATAGGGAAGATGCTGGAATCTATCATCAAGGAAGAAATTGCGAGGCATCTGGATAGAAATTGCCCCATTGGGCAGACGCAGCATGGGTTCGTAAAAGGCAGGTCGTGCCTAACTAATTTAGTGGAATTTTTTGAGGACATTACCAGTGCAGTAGATAACGGGGAGCCGATGGATGTGGTATATCTGGATTTCCAGAAAGCCTTTGACAAGGTGCCACACAAAAGGTTGCTGCATAAGATAAAGCTGCATGGCATTAAGGGTAAAGTAGTAGCATGGATAGAGGATTGGTTAATTAATAGAAAGCAAAGAGTTGGGATAAATGGGTGCTTCTCTGGTTGGCAATCAGTAGCTAGTGGTGTCCCTCAGGGATCCGTGTTGGGCCCACAATTGTTCACAATTTACATTGATGATTTGGAGTTGGGGACCAAGGGCAATGTGTCCACGTTTGCAGATGACACTAAGATGAGTGGTAAAGCGAAAAGTGCAGAGGATACTGGAAGTCTGCAGAGGGATTTGGATAGGTTAAGTGAATGGGCTCGGGTCTGGCAGATGGAATACAATGTTGACAAATGTGAGGTTATCCATTTTGGTAGGAATAACAGCAAACGGGATTATTATTTAAACGATAAAATATTAAAGCATGCCGCTGTTCAGAGAGACTTGGGTGTGCTAGTGCATGAGTCACAGAAGGTTGGTTTACAAGTGCAACAGGTGATTAAGAAGGCAAATGGAATTTTGTCCTTCATTGCTAGAGGGATGGAGCTTAAGACTAGGGAGGTTATGTTGCAATTGTATAAGGTGTTAGTGCGGCCACACCTGGAGTATTGTGTTCAGTTTTGGTCTCCTTACTTGAGAAAGGACGTACTGGCGCTGTAGGGTGTGCAGAGGAGATTCACTAGGTTAATCCCAGAGCTGAAGGGGTTGGATTATGAGGAGAGGTTGAGTAGACTGGGACTGTACTCGTTGGAATTTAGAAGGATGAGGGGGGATCTTATAGAAACATTTAAAATTATGAAGGGAATAGATAGGATAGATGCGGGCAGGTTGTTTCCACTGGCGGGTGACAGCAGAACTAGGGGGCATAGCCTCAAAATAAGGGGAAGTAGATTTAGAACTGAGTTTAGGAGGAACTTCTTCACCCAAAGGGTTGTGAATCTATGGAATTCCTTGCCCAGTGAAGCAGTTGAAGCTCCTTCATTACATGTTTTTAAGGTAAAGATAGATAGTTTTTTGAAGAATAAAGGGATTAAGGGTTATGGTGTTCGGGCCGGAAAGTGGAGCTGAGTCCACAAAAGATCAGCCATGATCTCATTGAATGGCGGAGCAGGCTCGAGGGGCCAGATGGCCTACTCCTGCTCCTAGTTCTTATGTTCTTATGTTCTTATGTATTGAAACATCTATAACCAGGGACCTCCAACAAGCATTTCTGCCCCTCTTCTATCCAAGTTTCCGTGATGGACACCACATCGTAGTCCCAAGTACCGATCCATGCCTTTAGTTCAACCACCTTATTTCTGATGCTTCATGCATTGAATTATACACACTTCAACCGATCTCCATGCCTGCAAGGACTCTCGTTTGTCAGTGTTCCCTCCCCACTGCCTCAGTACACGATTTGGCGTCCTGAATATCGGCTACCTAAGTTGATGAACTACAAATCCGGTTCCCATTCCCCTGCCAAATTAGTTCAAACCCTCCCGAAGACGACTAGAACCCCCCCCCCCCCCCCCAGGATATTGGTGCCCCTCTGGTTCAGATGCAACCCGTCCTGCTTGTACAGGTCCCACCTTCCCCAGAATGCGCTCCAATTATCCAAATACCTGAAACCCTCCCTCCGACACCATTCCTGCAGCCACGTGTTCAACTGCACATTCTCCCTATTTCTAGCCTCGCTATCACATGGCACCGGCAACAAACCAGAGATGACAACTCTGTCTGTCCTGGCTTTTAACTTCCTGCCTAACTCCCTAAACTCTTTTATTACCTCCACGCCCCTTTTCCAACCTACTTCGTTGGCTGCAATGTGCACCACGACTTCTGGCTGCTCACCCTCCCTCGTCAGGATCCTGAAAACACGATCCGAGACATCCCTGGCCCTGGCACCCCGGAGGCAACATACCTTCCGGGAGTCTCGCTCGCGACCACTGAACCTCCTATCTATTCCCCTAACCATTGAATATTTTATTACTATTGCTTTTCTATTCTCCCCCCCTTCCCGTCTGAGCCCCAGAGCCAGACTCAGTGCTAGAGACCTGCCCGCCAGGGCCTTCCCTCGGTTGGTTATCCCCCCAACAGCATCCAAAACGGTATACTTGTTTTGAAGGGGAACGGCACGAGGGATCCCTGCACTGTTCGTTTTCTTTACCCTGGCTGTAACCCAACTACTCTTGTCCTGAACCTGAGGTGTGGTTACCTTCCTGTAACTCTTCTCTATAACCCCCTCAGCCTCCCGGATGATCGGAAGTTCATCCAGCACCAGTTCCCTGACACAGTCTCTGAAGAACTGGAGTTGGGTGCACTTCCCACAGGTATAGTCACCGGTGGTATCTCTCACCACCCACATCATACAGGAGCAGCATGCCCCAGTCTTCATCCCCTCTTCCCTTAAAGAATATAGCTTCCCTGTGGACCCACTGAACCTCCGCCCTGCGACTCTGCTCTCAGTCAGCTGCACTGTCTGTAAACTCCTGGCTCCGTTCTCGCTCTTTGCGGAAATGAAATGAAAGGAGCACCTTGCTCCCACCTCTCCTAACTCCCTCAGTCACCAAACTTTAACTATAGCACTCAAATGCACCAAATTCAGCACTCCAGTGCTGAAATCCTAATTTACTGACTGACATCAACTTCCACCAACTGCAACGGTGGGATCTGAATCCATGTTCTCCCAGGATATTAACTTGTGTGGCTGGATTGCTCGTTAGGGAATATTCATATTATTCCACCCTCTCCCCATAAACTCTTCACAGTTCACGATGTTTCCGGGATCTGGGTGGCACATTGGTTAGCACTGCTGCCTGGGCCTTGGCGTATTGACTGTGCGAAGTTTGCACGTTCTCACCTGTCTGCTTGTGTTTCCTGGTTTCCTCCCACAGTCCAAACATGTGCAGGTTTGATGGATTGGCCATGCTAAATTGCCTCCTGCTGTCCAAAGGTGAGCAGATTAGATGGATTGGCCATGATAAACTGCCCCTAGTATCCAAGGATGAGTGGGTTAGGTGGGTTGGCCACGCTGCATTGCTTCCTACTGTCCAAAGATGAGCAGTTTAGGTGGATTGGCCATGCTATCTGCCCCCTAGTGTCCAGAGGACATAGAATTAGATCATTGAATTTACAGTGCAGAAGGAGGCCATTCGGCCAATCGAGTCTGCACCGGCTCCTGGAAAGAGCACCCTACCCGAGGTTAACACCTCCACCCTATCCCCATAACCCAGTAACCCCACCCAACACTAAGGGACACGAAGGGCAAATTATCATGGCCAATCCACCTAACTAGCACATCTTTTGACTGTGGGAAGAAACCGGAGCACCCGGAGGAAACCCACACACACACACAGGGAGGATGTGCAGACTCCGCACAGACAGTGACCCAAGCCGGAATCGAACCTGGGACCCTGGAGCTGTGACGCGATTGTGCTATCCACAATGTTACCGTGCTGCTTAGGTGGATAGGCCGTGCTAATGTGCCTCGTAGTGTCTAAAGATGAGCGGGGAAGGTGCAATGGCCACGCTAAATGTCCCCCTAGTGTCCAAAGATAAGCAGGTTAAGTGGATTAGTCATGCTGAATTGCCTCCTTGCAGTACAAATATGAGCGGGTTAGGTGCATTGGCCATGCTAAATTGCCCGCTAGTGTCAAAATATATGCAGGTTCGGTGGATAGGCCATGCTAAATTGCCTCCCAGTGTCCAAAGTTGAGTGGGTTAGGTGCAATGGCCAGGCCAAATTTCCCCCTCGTGTCCAAAGGTCAGCAGGTTAGGTGGATTAGTCATGCTGAATTTTCTCCTTGCAGTCCAAATATGAGCGGGTTAGGTGCATTGGCCATGATAAATTGCCACCTAATATCCAAAGATGTGCAGTTTGGGTGGATTGGACATGATAATTTGCCCGAGTGTCCAAAGATGAGTGGGTTAGTTGCACTGGCCATGTTATATTGCCCCCTTGTGTCAAAAGTTGAGCAGGTTAGGTGGGTTGGCCATGCTAAACTGTCTCCTCGTGTCCGAAGACGAGCAGGCCAGCTGGATTAGCCATGCTGATTGTCCTTGCTACATTTTGCCCTCGTGTCCAAAAATATGCACGTTATGTTACGAACATAGGCAGCGATAGTGGGCTTAGGCATGGTGCTCTTTCAGAGGGTCGGTACAGACTCTGGATCTATAGTCTTATTTCTCAATTGTGAGGAGATTATGAATACATCTGGGATTAGCAACCTGGCACTCCGGGGATGGCGGGTGGGGGGTTGGACTGCTTCATTACCGTTCTGCCTGCATTTTCAGTAGGGGCTTGGAGACAGGTGCTGGAGCAAGATTGAGATGGGGAAATCTGGATAAGAATGGTTCGCAATAAAAGCGTTGGCCCACTTTCTCACTTTGCCTCTTTATCTCCTCTTAGCTTCCGGCGTGTGCGGCCGCAAGGGAAGGAGCAATTCTCCTTTCTTCTTGCGCTGAAGCCCAGTCAGTGCAGACAAGGCGACAAAAACATGTACCTGAATGGTAACATCTCCAGTGAGCAGCCACAAATCAGTGGAAACTCTGACGTCTTCAAACCGAAGCTGAACTACATCGCTCTTCACCCAGATTTAGATGAAGACTGTTCTGAATTTAAGATAATATTTAATATTCGCGAAGCGAAGTGCATGCCCCTGTGGTTTGCAGATCAGGTGAAAAAGGCCAGGATTTTAACCAACGGAGGTTGTGTTATATTATACACTGAAAACACCCCGTGTACCAGGAAATGTTTCAATGGGAAGAACTTCATAGACATTGTGGGTCCTCTCAAGGACCTGCCCTTTATGGATTGGAATGCACCCAAGGTTCACAAATATTTTGTCTATGGAGAAGTGGACAATTGTGACAAGAACAAAAAAGCGCGGATCATTCAGCGTTTCCAGTGCCTGGATGAAGGTGGAATCGACCCCAATGGTACTTTCGTGTTCCGCAGATGCAAAGAGAACCTGCCCTGCGACCAGTGCAATCGGCAGAATGATTACTGCGTCAATAATTAATCAACGCAATTGCTGTCGGTCCTTAAATTTTCCCATGTCCTCCTCCAAACCAGCACGCTTTCCTGCTCTCCATCTATTCCGGGCAAGAATCCCTCCCTTTTCACCATGTGATTCCCCTTCACTGTCCACACCACATTCTCACTCCGGTTACACTCCCTGCAATCCCCTTTCTGCCACTCGATATGCCCTCCAGTGTCTGGGCATCCCTTCCCTCCTTGCACCATCTTGACATCCCTTCCCCACGCCTCGCCCAACAGAAGATTATTCGGCTGCACAATCTGTCCGCTGTTCATTTCCAAACAGACCTAACCCCCATCCACACCTTTACCCCAGTTAGCTCTCCGCCTGGGTTCTCCCCTCGAAGTGCTCTGCATGTCCATGGACTCCGCTCCAGTGCAGATCCGATCGCAAGAACAAATTCCGAAAATTACACTTCAAATCCAGAGAGACGCTCCTCTCCAGCAGACTCCGCGTTCAGACAATTCATTCCAATCCTGATCCCAACACTCATCTCCATGCGACTCCCTTTTCCATGCGCCCCTTTCTTTCCAACGTTCTCAAAAAATAATTGTCACTTCCCATCTCGATGCATCCTTTCCAAGACATTCCTAATAGCCACACACTGCAGTCCAATTTCCAATCCACACGCACAATCCTTATCTACATTCGCTCCATGCGATTTACAGTCACAAATTTCCAGAATTCGCACTCCTGGATAATTACTCCTGCCATCGCACAATGCCACTTCTCATTCATCTCCAAAATAGTCTAACTGGCCCTCCCTGAGAACATTTTGGCCACCCTGCGTCCCAATCCACAGCAATGCACAACATGGCCGACACAAAAGACTAACCGCTACATTGGAAAGATCGCTGGGCAATATTGCTGAGAAGCTGCAATCAATTTGTCACAATTGCAAAACATTACAAATGAGAAAGGAGCAACATTTCATTCCTGTAGGATAAGGCTGTGTATTAATCTCCGCTTCGCAATAAACGCTAATTTACAGTCATGTTGATTTCTGTTTATTTTTCTCACTGTCAAACTGGAAGTTCAAATTCAGAGCCCGAGGAACAAGTGATGCAATCGACAGACGGGAAACGGGACAGAATTCACTCGAATGTGACACGGTGTTAATCTTCTCCTGAGGCTAATTACCACATTAGACCAAACCGCAACAGGAACAAGATAATAAGTTTGTATCCAGTAGCTCAGAAAGTCAGATCTGTGGATTATTGATAATATGCATGCGAAGAGGAAATCTCCTCTTGTCCCATAATTTTGAACGAGAGGGTCATTGTTTAAAGGCAGCCCTGAGGAGGAGTTTAGAGAATGTATCCGCGATAGTTTCCAAGAACAGTTTGTAATGGTGTGGAGATGCCGGCGTTGGACTGGGGTGAGCACAGTAAGAAGTCTTACAACACCAGGTTAAAGTCCAACAGGTTTGTTTCAAACACGAGCTTTCGGAGCCGTGCTCCGAAAGCTCGTGTTTGAAACAAACCTGTTGGACTTTAACCTGGTGTTGTAAGACTTCTCACTGAGTTTGTAATGGAACCTACGGGGGAACAAGCGGTCCTAGATCTGGTCCTGTGCAATGAGACAGCATTGATTAATTATCTCATAGTTAGCGATCCTCTCGGAAGGAGTGATCATAATATGATCGAATATAAAATACAGATGGAGGGTGAGAAGGTAAAATCAAACACTAGTGTTTTGTGTTTAAACAAAGGAGATTACAATGGGATGAGAGAAGAGCTAGCTAAGGTAGACTCGGAGCAAAGACTATGGTGAAACAGTTGAGGAACGGTGGAGAACCTCCAAAGCGATTTTTCACAGTGCTCCACAAAGGTTTATACCAACAAAAAGGAAAGACAGTAGAAAGAGGTGAAATCGACCGGGGATATCTCAGGAAATAAGGGAGAGTATCGAATTGAAGGAAAAAGCATACAAAGTGGCAAAGATTAGTGGGAGACAAGAGGACTGGGAAATATTTAGAGAGCAACAGAAAGCTACTAAAAAAGCTAGGAAGAAGAGAAAGATCGAATATGAGAGTAAACTTGCTCAGAATATAAAAACAGATAGTAAAAGTTTCCACAGATATATAAAACAAAAATGAGTGGCTAAGGTAAATATTGGTCCTTTAGAGGATGAGAAGGGAGATTTAATAATGGCAGATGAGGGAATGGCTGAGGGACTGAACAGGTTTTTGGGCTCGGTCTTCACAGTGGAAGACACAAATAACATGTCAGTGACTGATAGAAATGAGCCTGTGACAGGTGAGGACCTTGAGATGATTGTTATCACTAAGGAGGTGGTGATGGGCAAGTTAACGGGGTTAAAGGTAGACAAGTCTCCTGGCCCTGATGGAATGCATCCCACAGTGCTAAAAGAGATAGCTAGGGAAATTGCAAATGCGCGAGTGATAATTTACCAAAATTCACTAGACTCTGGGGTGGTCCCGGCGGATTGGAAATCATCAAACGTGACACCACTGTTTAAAAAAGGAGGTCGGCAGGAAGCGGGTAATTATCGGCCAGTGAGCTTAACTTCGGTAGCAAGGAAGATGCTGGAATCTATCATCAAGGAAGAAATAACGAGGCATCTGGGTGGCAATTGTCTCATTGAGCAGAGGCAGCATGTGTTCATAAACGGCAGGTCGTCCTCAACTTATTTAGTGGAATTTTTTGAGGACATTACAAGAGCGGTAGATAACGGGATAACGGGGAGCCAATGGATGTGGTATATCTGGATTTCCAGAAAGCCTATTACAAGGTGCCACACAAATTTTGCTGCATGAGATAAAGATGCATGGCATTAAGTGTAAAGTAGTAGCATGGATAGAGGATGGGATAATTATTAGAAAGCAAAGAGTGGGGATCAATGAGTATTTCTCTGGTTGGCAATCAGTAGCTGGTGGTGTCCCTCAGAGATCAGTGTTGGGCCCACAATTGTTCACAATTTGCATAGATCATTTTGAGTTGGGGACCAAAAACAATGTGCCCAGTTTTGCATACGACACTAAGATAAGTGCTAAAGCAAAAAGTGCAGATGATAGCGGAAGTCTGCAGAGGGATTTGGATAGGTTAAGTGAATGGGCTAGGGCCTGGCAGATGGAATACAATGTTGACAAATGCGAAGTTATCCATTTTGGTAGGAATAGCAGCAAAAGGGATTATTATTTAAATGGTAAAATATTAAAACATGTTGCTGTGCAGGAAGATCTGGGTGTGCTCGTGCATGAGTCGCAAAGAGTTGATTTACAGGTGCAACAGGGGATTAAGAAGGCAAATGGAATTTGTCCGTCATTACGAGAGGGATGGAGTTTATGACTAGGGAAGTTATGCTGCAATTGTATAAGGTGTTAGTGAGGCCACACCTGGAGTATTGTGTTCAGTTTTGGTCTCCTTACCTGAGAAAGGATGTACTGGCGCTAGAGGGTGTGCAGAGAAGATTCACTAGGTTAATCGCAGAGTTGAATGCGTTGGATTACAAGGAGAGGTTGAGTAGACTGGGACTGTACTCGTTGGAATTTAGAAGGATGCGGGGGGATCTTATAGAAACATATAAAATTATGAAGCGAATAGATAAGATAGATGCGGGCAGATTGTTTCCACTGGCGTGTGAAAGCAGGACAAGGAACCATCGCCTCCAAATAAGGGGAAGTAGATTTAGGACTGAGGTTAGGAGGAACTTCTTCACCCAAAGGGTTTTGAATCTATGGAATTCCGTGCCCAGTGAAGCAGCTCAGGCTTCTTCATTAAATGTCTTTAAGATAAAGATGAAGAATAAAGGGATTAAGGCTTATGGTGTTCGGGCCGCAAAGTGGAACTGAGTCCACGAAAGATCAGCCGTGATCTCATTGAATGGCGGAGCAGGTTCGATGGGCCATATTGACTACTCTAGAACAGTACAGCACAGAACAGGCCCTTCGGCCCTCGATGTTGTGCTGAGCAATGATCACCCTACTTAAACCCATGTAACCCGTATACCCGTAACCCAACAATCCCCCCATTAACCTTACACTACGGGCAATTTAGCATGGCCAATCCACCTAACCCGCACATCTTTGGACTGTGGGAGGAAACCGGAGCACCCGGAGGAAACCCACGCACACACGGGGAGGACGTGCAGACTCAACACAGACAGTGACCCAGCCGGGAATCGAACCTGGGACCCTGGAGCTGTGAAGCATTGATGCTAACCACCATGCTACCGTGAGGCCCTAGGACCTCCTGCTCCTAGTTCCTATTTAAACATAAGGGGTGACTCATTTAAGATGTAGATGGTGGGAATGTTTTTCTCTGGGAGTATTAAGAACAGAGAACATAGAACATTACAGCGCAATACATGCCCTTCGGCCCTCGATGTTGCGTCGACCTGGGAAGCCATTTGTTTATCCAATGACCATCTAAATGCCCTTAATGTTGGCGAGTCCACTACTGTTGCAGGCAGGGCATTCCACGCCCTTAGTACTCTCTGAGTAAAGAATCTACCCCTGAAATCTATCTCCCCTCAATGTAAAGCTACGCCCCCTCGTGCTAGCCATCACCATCCGAGGAAAAAGGCTCTCACTGTCCACCCTGTCTAATCCTGTGATCATCTTGTATGCCTCAGTTAAGTCACCTCTTAACCTTCTTCTCTCTAACGAAAACAGCCTGAAGTCCCTCAGCCTTTCCTCATAAGATCTTCCCTCCATACCAGGCAGCATCCTCCTCTGCACCCTTTCCAATGCTTCCACATCCTTCCTGTAATGCGGAGACCAAAACTGCACACAATATTGCAAATGCTGCCGCACCTGAGTTTTGTACAGCTGCAACATGACTTCATGGCTCCGAAGCTCAATCCCTCTGCCAATAAAGGCGAACACAACGTACACCTTCTGAATAACCCTATCAACCCTATTTGGATTTTGTGGAATCATATTCCTCTAAATGTAGTGGAAGCAGACTTATTAAATGTTTTCTAAGACAGAACTAGGTAGATTGTTGCTTAACAGTGGTTGAAAAGTTATGGGGAGGCAAGAATGTGGGTTTCATCCATGATAATATTGATTCGTGGAAGAGCCTTGAGGGGCCGAGGGGCCCACTTCTGCTCCGAATTCATATGTCTGCACTGTAAGTTTCACAAATAAGATTATTATTGGAAAACCTCTGGAGTCAGCAACCCTGCCACATTCCAGTCCATGGATCTTCTTTCAAAAAAATATTAATTCGTGGGATCTGCACCATTATTTATTCCCCATCCCTAATAACCCTTCAAATGCGTGTCGCGCACCGCCACATCAGAGGGACATTTAAGAGCCAACTCCATTTCTGTGTGGGTCTGGAGTAGGCCAGACCATGGTAAGGGCGGCAGATTTCGTTCCCTAAAGGACATTAGTCAAAGAGATTGTGTTTATGTTACATCAACCGTTTCATAATTATATTGGGCTACTAATCGCAAATGTTCTTTTTTAATTAAGGTCACATTTCAAAACATTCTGCGGAGGGATTCGAACCTGGATCCGAAGAGCATTACTTTGACATTTCTTGATTGTTAGCCCAGTGACAAAAGCGTTACACCACTGTGGGGATTACTTTCCCCCCTTTCACCACCTTTCCAGTAAACCCCCTCCAAGCAGCTTCTCAAATCAGTTGCTGCTGAGTGATAAGCCCCTGAGACAATCCAGCAACTGCCCTGGACATTGCCACCACAGAAAACAACCTCCTTCCAAAGAACTGCGACTGTTAAAATAAGCAGTGGAATATGAACTCTCTCTTTAACTACAGAGCCTTGTCAATGCGCAACTCGGGTGTGTGAAGGAGTTGGGGGGGGGGGGGAAGTGGTGGTAACCCACAGGGAAACAGAGCCTGTAGTTGCTGCGGTGTGCCAACAGAGGGTGGGATTCGACCACTGACTGGAATAGGTTTGAGGAGCTTTGCACTTTCTTAATTCATCCAAACCAGGAAGCCCCGTGTGTGCTTGGGTTTCCTCCGGGTGCTCCGGTTTCCTCCCACAGTCCAAAGATGTGCGGGTTAGGTGGATTGGCCATGCTAAATTGCCCGTAGTGTCCTAAAAAGTAAGGTTAAGGGGGGGGGGGGTTGTTGGGTTACGGGTATAGGGTGGATACATGGGTTTGAGTAGGGGTGATCATTGCTCGGCACAATATCAAGGGCCGAAGGGCCTGTTCTGTGCTGTACTGTTCTATGTGTATGTTCTATGTACAACAGCTCCCCCCAACACACACACAGGTATACACAGACGCAAACCCCACCCGCCACCACCCTCCCCCCCCCCCCCCCCCCCCCCCGACGCTGGCAGTCTCTCTCTGACCTTTGGTATAATTTCACTGTCACAGCATCCATCAACTCTGAATTGAAATTCACAATTTTCAATCTAGAGCAGGCACATAACCAGCGCCGGAAAAACCACCCCTACGCCGGAACAACCTCCCTCCTCCCTGCCTGCCACCACAACCCCCCCCCCCCCCTCACCCGGTACAATCTCCCACCTCTCTGCCTGACCCCCCCCCCCGGTACAATCTCCCTCCTCCCTCCTCAGCCTCCCACCCCCGGTACAATCTCCCCCTCTCTGCCTGAGCACCCACCCCCACGGTACAATCTCTCTCCTCTCTGCCTGAACCCTCCCTCGTTACAATCTCCCTCCTCCCTGCTTGTGTCCCTCACCCCCGGTGCAAACTCCCACCTCTCTGCCTGAGCCCCTTTCCCCCCGGTACAATCTCCCTCCTCTCTGCCTGAGCCCCCCCCCCCCCTTGGAACAATCTCCCTCATCTCTGCCTGAGCAGCCGGCTTGTCACCGCCCACCTTATCCCAGATAATGTTCCAGTGCAGAAGGAGGCCATTAAGTCCACCGTGTCTTCACCCATCCCCTGGAAGAGCACCGTACCCAGACCCACTACCCAGCCCTCTCTCCATAACTCCGTACCCCCACCTCAATGGCACATTGTTCGACACTAAGGGGCAATTTAGCTACGCCAACATACCTGGCCAGCACTTATTTGGACTGTGGGACTAAACCATAACAGTCGGAGGATACCCAGACAGACAAGGGGAAAACGCGAAAACTCCACAAAGTTACCCGAGATCGCAGGTGAACCCGGGTCCCTGACACGGTGAAGGAGCTGTGCCAATCACTGTGCCATCAATGAACACCGACCCCGTGCATCCATTATCTCCACATTTCTGCCAGAGCATTATAAGGAGTTACAGGCAAGGCATATGAATCGGAGGGAACGTGACATTATTGCTATCACAGAGACATGGCTCGGAGCGAACGAGGACTCACAGCTCAATATTCCGTGGTATAGAATATTCTAGCGAGGGGGGGGGGGGAGAGACGAGGGGGCGGGTGCGGGGGTGGTGTGTTGGGTGGGCCGGGTTGCAAAAGAAGATGACGTGTCACAATATTGACGAAGGAGTCATTTCTTGCAGTCGGCAGGGATGATATCTCAGCAGGCTCTTCAATTGAGGCCGTCTAGTTGGAAATTAAAAACAAAAAACGGGAGATCACTTTTCTAGTAGTGTGCTCTGGGCTCCCAAACAGTCAAGGAGAGATAGTAGAGGCCAAATGCAGACATAGCTCAGAGAAGTGTAAAAGCTATTGGTCACAAAAGTGTAAGATTTCAGATACCCCAATAGGCAAAGGCATAAACAGGGTGAGGCAAAGCGTGAAAGACTCAGACGGGACAGAACACTTATAGAACACAGAGGGACCTTTTTGAGCCAGCACGAAGGAAGTCCTACATGGCAGCGTGGGGCATTAAGTGACCTAATTCTGTGAAATGAAGCCAGCATCCTTGGCGAGCATTTAGGTGATAGTGATAATAACTTGATAAGAAGAAAAGCAGTTCGGTAAAAGGACAAAGATGGCCCTGAAACAAGAGATCTGAATTTGCGGAAGGTCAATTTAATAGGGCATAACAAAACCTAGCAAAAGCAGATTGCGAGAAACTACGTCGAAGAAACATGGAAACATAGAAAATAGAAGGAGGAGGCCACTCGGCCCTTCGACCCTGCTCTGCCATTCATTATGATCATGGAAGATCATCCAACTCAAAAGTCTAATCCTGCAGGCACTTCATATCATATTTTTCCCCAGTGCTATATTAAACTGCTTCTTGAAAACAAACAATGTTTTGGACTTAATTACTTCCTGTGCTAACAAATTCCATTCTCCGTGTGAAGAACTTTCTCCTCATCTTGTATGTAGGAAGGACGTGGAAGCTTTGGCACGGGTGCAGAGGAGATTTACCAGGATGTTGCCTGGTATGGAGGGAAAATCTTATGAGGAAAGGCTGATGGACTTGATGTTGTTTTCGTTAGAGAGAAGAAGGTTAAGAGGTGACTTAATAGAGGCATACAAAATGATCAGAGGGTTAGATAGGGTGGACAGTGAGAGCCTTCTCCCGAGGATGGAGGTGGCTAGCGTGAGGGGACATAGCCTTAAATTGAGGGGTAATAGATATAGGACAGACGTCAGAGGTAGTTTTTTTACACAAAGAGTGGTGAGGCCGTGGAATGCCCTACCTGCAACAGTAGTGAACTCGCCAGCATTGAGGGCATTTAAAAGTTTATTGGATAAGCATATGGATGATAATGGCATTATGTAGGTTAGATGGCCTTTAGTTTTTTTGACTTCCCATGTCGGTGTAACATCGTGGGCCGAAGGGCCTGTACTGCGCTGTATCGTTCTATGTTCTATCTCTGTTCAAAATGGTCTACCCCGTATCCTCAGTTTGTGTTCCCTGATTGTAGACACACCTATCAACGGAAACATCCTTCTTCCTTCTACCCTGTCCTTACACAGATAAGGAGACAAACTGCGTATAATATTCCATTTGTGACCTCACCAAGCTCCTGTATAATTGCAGCAATATATCACTGCTTTTGTACTCGAATTCTCTCGCAGTGAACGCCAGCGTAACATTTGTCTTATTTACCGCCTGCAGTGCCTTCATGCTTACCATCAGTGAGTGGTGTTCAAGATATTCAAGTCTCATAAGAACATAAGAACATAAGAACATAAGAACTAGGAGCAGGAGTAGGCCATCTGGCCCCTCGAGCCTGCTCCGCCATTCAATTAGATCATGGCTGATCTTTTGTGGACTCAGCTCCACTTTCCGGCCCGAACACCATAACCCTTAATCCCTTTTTTCTTCAAAAAACTATCTATCTTTACCTTAAAAACATGTAATGAAGGAGCCTCAACTGCTTCACTGGGCAAGGAATTCCATAGATTCACAACCCTTTGGGTGAAGAAGTTCCTCCTAAACTCAGTCCTAAATCTACTTCCCCTTATTTTGAGGCTATGCCCCCTAGTTCTGCTGTCACGCGCCAGTGGAAACAACCTGCCCGCATCTATCCTATCTATTCCCTTCATAATTTTAAATGTTTCTATAAGATCCCCGCTCATTCTTCTAAATTCCAACGAGTACAGTCCTAGTCTACTCAACCTCTCCTCATAATCCAACCCCTTCAGCTCTGGGATTAACCTAGTGAATCTCCTCTGCACACCCTCCAGCGCCAGTACGTCCTTTCTCAAGTAAGGAGACCAAAACTGAACACAATACTCCAGGTGTGGCCGCACTAACACCTTATACAATTGCAACATAACCTCCCTAGTCTTAAACTCCATCCCTCTAGCAATGAAGGACAAAATTCCATTTGCCTTCTTAATCACCTGTTGCACTTGTAAACCAACCTTCTGTGACTCATGCATTAGCACACCCAAGTCTCTCTGAACAGCGGCATGCTTTAATATTTTATCGTTTAAATAATAATCCCGTTTGCTGTTATTCCTACCAAAATGGATAACCACACATTTGTCAACATTGTATTCCATCTGCCAGACCCGAGCCCATTCACTTAACCTATCCAAATCCCTCTGCAGACTTCCAGTATCCTCTGCACTTTTCGCTTTACCACTCATCTTAGAGTCATCTGCAAACTTGGACACATTGCCCTTGGTCCACAACTCCAAATCATCAATGTAAATTGTGAACAATTGTGGGCCCAACACGGATCCCTGAGGGACACCACTAGCTACTGATTGCCAACCAGAGAAACACCCATTTATCCCAACTCTTTGCTTTCTATTAATTAACCAATCCTCTATCCATGCTACTACTTTACCCTTAATGCCATGCATCTTTATCTTATGCAGCAACCTTTTGTGTGGCACCTTGTCAAAGGCTTTCTGGAAATCCAGATAGACCACATCCATCGGCTCCCCGCTATCTACTGCACTGGTAATGTCCTCAAAAAATTCCACTAAATTAGTTAGGCATGACCTGCCTTTAACGAACCCATGCTGCGTCTGCCCAATGGGACAATTTCTATCCAGATGCCTCGTAATTTCTTCCTTGATGATAGATTCCAGCATCTTCCCTATTACCGAAGTTAAACTCACTGGCCTATAATTTCCTGCTTTCTGCCTACCTCCTTTTTTAAACAGTGGCGTCACGTTTGCTAATTTCCAATCCACCGGGACCACCGCAGAGTCAAGTGAATTTTGGTAAATTATCACTAGTGCATCTGCAATTTCCCTAGCCATCTCTTTTAGCACTCTGAGATGCATTCCATCAGGGCCAGGAGACTTGTCTACCTTTAGCCCCATTAGCTTGCCCATCACTCCCTCCTTAGTGATAACAATCCTCTCAAGGTCCTCATCTATCATAGCCTCATTTCTATCAGTCGCTGGCATGTTATTTGTGTCTTCCACTGTGAAGACCGACCCAAAAAACCTGTTCAGTTCCTCAGCCATTTCCTCATTTCCCATTATTAAAACTCCCTTCTCATCCTCTAAAGGACCAATATTTAGCTTAGCCACTCTTTTTTGTCTTATATATTTGTTAAAACTTTTACTGTCTTTTTTTATATTCTGAGCAAGTTTACTCTCATACTCTATCTTACTCTTCTTTATAGCTTTTTTAGTAGTTTTCTGTTGCCCCCTAAAGATGTCCCAGTCCTCTAATCTCCCAGCAATCTTTGCCACTTTATATGCTTTTTCCTTCAATTTGATACTCTCCCTTATTTCCTTAGATATCCACGGTCGATTTTCCCTCTTTCTTCCGTCCTTCCTTTTTGTTGGTATAAACCTTTGCTGAGCACTGTGAAAAATCGCTTGGAAGGTTCTCCACTGTTCCTCAACTGTTCCACCATAAAGTCTTAGCTCCCAGTCTACCTTAGCTAGTTCTTCTCTCATCCCCTTGTAATCTCCTTTGTTTAAACACAAAACACTAGTATTTGATTTTACTTTCTCACCCTCCATCTGTATTTTAAATTCCACCATATTGTGATCGCTCCTTCCGAGAGGATCCCTAACTATGAGATCATGAATCAATCCTGTCTCATTACACAGGACAAGATCTAGGACCGCTTGTTCCCTCGTAGGTTCCATTACGTACTGTTCTAGGAAACTATCGCGGATACATTCTATAAACTCCTCCCCACGGTTGCCTTGACCAACCTGGTTATACCAATCGACATGTAGATTAAAATCCCCCATGATAACTGCTGTACCATTTCTACATGCATCAGTTATTTCTTTGTTTATTGCCTGCCCCACCATCTCGTTACTATTTGGTGGCCGACAGACTACTCCTATCAGTGACTTTTTCGCCTTACTATTCCTGATTTCCATCCAAATGGATTCAACCTTATCCTCCATAGCACCGATGTCATCCCTTACTATTGCCCGGATGTCATCCTTAAATAACAGAGCAACACCACCTCCCTTACCATCCACTCTGTCCTTCCGAATAGTTTCGTTGCACATTCTCCTCTCCAATGCATAGCAATAGTGTGTCTTCTAGTTTTTGCTGCCAACAAGATCCACATCAGAGCAGTGGGAGCCATTCAAAAAGAAATGGAGTAAAAAGCCAACATGTTCCCGGAAAAGTAAAGGGCGGAACCAAAAGGTCCGGAGGGATATGCAGTCCAGGGATATACAAGAACGGATAAGGAATAAAATGGAGACTTATTGCAGGGATGGGGGTTCAATCCTGAGGAATATGGAAGTGGAGGGTGGTTACTGAAAACATAGATGAGTAGGGACCTAGACTTCAGTAAGGCTTTTGATAAGGACCCGCTCAGACGATTGATCAAGAAGTTAAGAGCCAATGGGATTTGGCAAATTGCATTCAAAATTGGCTAAGTGGCAAGAGGAACACACTGATTGTGGTAACTGACTATATGGCTGGAAGGGTGCATCCAATCGTCTACTAAAGAGATCGGTGCCGGGTCCCTTGCAATTTGTAATGTACATTGATGATTTGTGGCAGGTACGATCTGGCGGTTCAGGGACGACACAACATGAGTGATGTGGTAAGTAGCGATGAGGAAAGCCTTAGATTTCAGGGCGATATAGATGGGCTCCTGAGGTGGGCAGAACAGTGGGAAATGGAATTTAACCCTGCAAATTGTGAGGTGATGCATTCTGGGAGCAGTAACAAGCCAAGGGAATTCACGATGAACGGTAGGGCGCCAGGGACTACAGAGGACGAGAGGTAGATTGCGCTGCATGTCGAAGGATCACTGGAGGGAACAGAACAGCTAGATAAGGTGGTTAAGAAGGCATATGGGGTACTTGCATTTATTCGTTCAAGCGTAGAATATAATAGCAGAGGCGTTATGATGGAGCTGTATTAAATGCCCGTGAGGCTACATCTAGGGTATTGTGTGCAGTTATGGTCGCCACGCTATTGGAGAGATGTGCTTGTATGAGAAAGAGCGTAAAAGAGATTCATAGGGACGTTGCGTGGTCTGTCATGTGTCAGCTATGATGAGAGACTGTTTGGGATGGCGTAGGTTTCCTTTGAACACAGAAGGTTGAGACGGGACCAGGTTGTAGTATACAAAAGTATAAGGAATTTGGATAGTGTAGATAGGAAGGAGGCACCCCCCTCCGCAGAGGGTTTAATAACGAGAGGCATCGATTTAAGCTAAGGGGTAGTTTATTTGTAGAGCATTTGAGCAAAAACATTTACACCCAGAGAGCGATGGCAATCTGTAATGCATTATCTGAAAGGATTGTAGAGACAGGAGCTCTCACATCACTTAAAAAACATTTAAGTGAGCAGAAGAAAAGTCGTAGTTTACAAACCGCGGACTAAATTCAGGGAAATGGGAGTAGAATAGGTAGATGCTTGATGGCCGGCACAGACACGATGGACAGATTGGACTCTGTGCTGTAAAACTCTATGACTTTATAACATCACAAGCCTCTCTTTTAAATCCAATTCACAAAACTTCTACAGAGATGCACTCTGGATCTATTTAGCTGATTTGCGTTTTGTTTAATGCAATTCACTTTGTCTGATCTATTTGAATTGTCCCTTTCAAATATTCCCACATATCATATTTCCCGAGTCAACATTATCACGCTCTGAACTCATGATCTATGGAATTAACCGTTGTTAAGGTTTTTTTTCTATGGGACTGGCGTTGTTCTCATACTTCATACGGAGTTCAGTTGCATTAGGATCACTTTTAATCAGCGGATCATTTACTGTGATATTTCTCATAAAACCTGCGGCATTACCAAATCTGCCTGATGAAGAATCGAGCAATACAGCCATTCCAATGTCGTGTCCTGATAGGAAAATGTTCACTGACCAAGAGCACACAGTGTTTTTTTATATTTTTTTCACGGAAAAATAAACTGAATTGATCAATAAAGTATGGCACCTACTCAGGGTTCCAGTGCTGTTATAGCCTGTGGGCACTCAATGCGCTATACAAGCAGTAGGTACATCTGAAGTGTTGTCAGATATGCTCTATAGAGAACACAGAAAGCAAGTAGCAAATAAAAAAGGCCACTGAAGAGCAATGTTATGAAGAGAAGACATCGTGTTGGTGACAAATGTTGCGAAATTAATTTTCTCCGGAAGATCGGGTGATAAAGATTTCTGAGTAAATTGCCTGGGCTGAAACGCTTGGATATCCTCTGGAAATATTCCCTCCACCTCTCTATTTTTATTGTATCCTTTAAGATTCGCCTATTAATAATGGTGTCAGCGGGATCTTCCCTGTCAAACTGAAAGTGCCAATGTCAACTAATTTAAGTGCATAACAGTCAAAGAGCATTAATACTGACAGCATTCTTCCATCTACAATTGTAAGTTTGGTTAATCTCAAATGAACTTGTTAACGTACATATCCATTCACATTGGTTACACTTACAATACATTTAGATATATACAAGAGTTTGGAAGATTAATCACTGGGTCTGAGTAATGTTCAAATGATTTACAAGGAGATTTTTTGGGTGTTTCATGTACTTCTGGAAAAAAAATTCGTTCGATTCTTCTAAAACCTACACCTGACGTCAACTTCAGCAGAGGTATCACTCTTATCTGAAATACAATCACCTCATCTGAACCGTTCCTATTCTAATATTCAGTGACACTGGAGGCTTCATTATCAGAACTCTATTTTCAGCTTCCTATGCCAGTGGTCTAACAGTCTATTAATAGAGTCATTCAGTTTTAGGCTAATTTAGCTGGCACAACGAATATGAAATTGATTCACCCGAAATACATTTTCCTGCAGACAGCTTGTTCTAAGCTAATCTTCCTGAAAAATGACTTTTCAATGCAATATAGTCTTTGGTAAATCTTTGTTACATTTCCTATTGATTATCCCAAAGCAGAGTTGTCACGTTATCAACTCCTGAAATGGTTGTTTTATTACGATCAATCTTCTTCTAGACAAACGTGATTCATAAACGTTCTACCAGTAAAAGCTGAAATGCTAAATTTATTTCTCCCAAAGGCACATGGACCATCATGAGCGACAAACTAGTCAACGTTTATCATCCCATGTTAAATCAATCTAGTGAAGTCCAGTCTTTATCAAATGGTTTCCATGGAAGAGAGAGAAGTGGGGAGAAGTAGCAGTGTGATGGGGGAATTTGAGAGTGTACGACCTGTGCAATGCATTTCACAGCGACAAATAGAACATAGAACATAGAACAGTACAGCACAGTACAGTACAGCCTTGCTTCCCTGATGGTAGTTCAAACTGATCCACATCTAACTTTTTCCTAGTCTGACCTACATTATTTCTCGGATTCACGATTCATTGCCGATAAAAAAAACTATCATCAAATTTTTTCTGACAGTCCTGCCGCTTCTCACCTATCTAATTACTTCCAGCTGTACATTCTTCCAAAATGTCTGTTGTAGTTCACTTCTGATCTTTGCTGCACATCACTCTGACATTGATACTTCGGAGCTATGCTCTGGGGTTCACTGCTAAAACACCTTCAGTGTGTTGACTGGATTTATTTACTGCAAGTTGTGAAACATTAAATAAATTGTTAAGTATTATATTTTGTGTTTACGGCAGGAATATTATTCAAAAACCTTGGTCAAAATACGTTCAGGTAATGTGCCTGTTAAATCTGTAATTAAGGGATCATAAAAAGTGAGGTAATCATGGTTTCCAATCATTTACTTGTTTGCATTTAAATGGAATATGGGATATTGTTTTGATTGCTATAGAGTACCTGGGACATAGATAATTTGAGGGATTGTGTTCAGTTCAAGCTAAGGAGGTCATGGTACATCTCAGTGGGACACAGATAATGTAATTAATGGTGTTGGGGCCCTCTGCAGGGATCAACTTACGAAAGCAGACACATTCAATATTCACAGCCAGTTTGAATTTCCTTTAAATAGAGCTTTTATTATTCAACTCAGACTTGAGCTATGCGATTATTTTAAATGTTACATAAGTTTCAAGACTCACAGATTGAACAGAAATGCTGAGAGACAACTTGGCCAGGCCCACTCTGGAGGATATCCGTTGTGAGCTTTCAAATTCACGTCTCATCACTTGTCCTTGATTGTGCCTTGTTCTGGCTGTTCAAACCCAAACTGTTATCAGCAAAATGTCCAGTTGTAATTCGGTCTTTTCCCACAAAATTAGTTTCGCAGAGAGCCGCAGATTTTTATGTTAACCTTTTTAATGACAGCCATTGCCCTCTTTCAGAATCATGCCTCAGCATGAAGTTAGCCACCTTTCCTCCGAAGCAATAGAAGGTGCCAGGTCTGTCTGTAGTTTGCAGTTTTGCCAATTGTTGTTAGGTGGAGAAGAAGAATCTGGCAAGGCAGAAGTGTACTGAACTTACTCGTGGAAAAGTATCTCGCTAAATGCTCTGCAAAGCAAGGAGATAACCTCACATTTGTCAACATTGTATTCCATCTGCCAGACCCTAGCCCATTCACTTAACCTATCCAAATCCCTCTGCAGACTTCCAGTATCCTCTGCACTTTTCGCTTTACCACTCATCTTAGTGTCATCTGCAAACTTGGACACATTGCCCTTGGTCCCCAACTCCAAATCATCTATGTAAATTGTGAACAATTGTGGGCCCAAGACGGATCCCTGAGGGACACCACTAGCTACTGATTGCCAACCAGAGAAACACCCATTAATCCCCACTCTTTGCTTTCTATTAATTAACCAATCCTCAATCCATGCTACTACTTTACCCTTAATGCCATGCATCTTTATCTTATGCAACAACCTTTTATGTGGCACCTTGTCAAAGGCTTTCTGGAAATCCAGATATACCACATCCATGGGCTCCCCGTTATCTACTGCACTGGTAATGTCCTTAAAAAATTCCACTAAATTAGTTAAACACTACCTGCCCTTTATGAACCCATGCTGCGTCTGCCCAATGGGACAATTTCTATCCAGATGCCTCGCTATTTCATCCTTTATGATAGATTCCAGCATCTTCCCTACTACCGAAGTTAAGCTCACTGGCCTATAATTTCCTGCTCTCTGCCTACCTCCTTTTTTAAATAGTGTTGTCACGTTTGCTCATTTCCAATCCAACGGGACCACCCCAGAGTCCAGTGAATTAGTTAACCGGTCCTCGGAGTTCTGTAACACATGCGTACCAGATTACTCTGGTTCCTCGTCATACCCGTCTGCTCTGTCTAAATTTGAAAATTTGTAATCGGTACCCATTATCCTTGATGGATGTACCCGAACAGTTTCATTACCATGCTGCAAAATAAATGTTTTGCCATCTATGTCTATGATCTTCCCTGGGCCTCTCCATTCATTAGAATTGTCTCTCTTATTGTATACCATGTCGCCTTGCTGAAAAACGGCATCTGATGGACGTACATTATGTCTTAAAGCCCTGAGAATTCTTTCAGAGACTTCTGCTTCCAAAAAAGCTTTTTTACTGCTATGTAACGCGTTTAAATGTTCAGCAAAACCTGAGCTAATTGTAGTCCTTTCCCAACCCGGGCAGCACGGTAGCATTGTGGATAGCACAATCGCTTCACAGCTCCAGGGTCCCAGGTTCGATTCCGGCTTGGGTCACTGTCTGTGCGGAGTCTGCACATCCTCCCCGTGTGTGCGTGGGTTTCCTCCGGGTGCTCCGGTTTCCTCCCACAGTCCAAAGATGTGCGGGTTAGGTGGATTGGCCATGATAAATTGCCCTTAGTGTCCAAAATTGCCCTTAGTGTTGGGTGGGGTTACTGAGTTATGGGGATAGGGTGGATGTGTTGACCTTGGGTAGGGGGTAGGGTGCTCTTTCCAAGAGCCGGTGCAGACTCGATGGGCTGAATGGCCTCCTTCTACACTGTAAACTCTATATGTAAGCTGGAGGCTGGTCATTCAAAATAGAGGGAATTTTAGGATTTCTACCAAACACTAAAAATTGATAAGGACTATAGCTCCCAACCATCTGCAATGCATTATTTGCATGTATCGCCCATGCTAAAGCTGAATTTAGCATGTTTGGTCGATCTCCCAAAATTTTCTGAAGCATGTCATCAATAGCAGCATGATTTATTTCGCAGACTCCATTACTGAATGGGCTTTCTGCAGCCGTGTTCATAACTCTGATATTCATGTTTTCACACATATCCCTACCGTGATACAGTGAAAAGTATTTTTCTGCAAGCAGCTCAACAGATCATTAAGTACATGGAAGAAACGGGAATTAAACAAAATTCAAGAAAATACATGAGAATACATAATAGGGCAACACAAGATATACAATGTAACTACATAAGCATTGGCATCGGTTGAAGCATACAGGGTGTAGTGTAGTATTAATTAGGTCAGTCAATAAGAGGGTCATTTAGGCGTCTGGTGACAGTGGGAAGAAGCTGTTTTTGAGTCTGTTCGTGCGTGTTCTCAGGCTTCTGTATCTCCTGCCCGATGGAAGAAGTTGGAAAAGTGAGTAAGCCGGGTGGAAGGGATCCTTGATTATGCTGCCCACATTCCCCCGGCAGCGGGAGGTGTAGATAGAGTCCATGGATGGGAGGCAGGTTCGTGTGATCGACTGGGCAGTATTCACGACTCTCTGAAGTTCCTTGCGGTCCTGGGCCAAGCAGTTGCCATACCAGACTGTGATGCAGTCCGATAGGAAGTTTTTTGTAGTGCATATGTAAAAGTTGGTAAGGTTTAATGTGGACATGCCGAATTTCCTTAGTTTCCTGAGGAAGTATAGGCGCCGTTGTGCTTTCTTGTTAATAGCGTCGACGCGAATGGACCAGGACAGATTTTTGTGCACCCCTAAGAATTTGAAACTGCTAACCAGCTCCACCTAGGCCCCGTTGATGCTGACAGGGGTGTGTACAGTTCTTTGCTTCCTGAAGTCGATGACCAGCTCTTTAGTTTTGCTGGCATTGAGGGAGAGACTGTTGTCGTTACACCACTCCACTAGGTTCTCTATCTCCCTCCTGTATTCGGACTCGTCGTTATTCGAGATCCGGCCCAATATGGTTATATCGTCAGCAAACTTGTAGATGGAGTTGAAACCACGTTTTGCCACGCAGTCGCGTGTGTATGGGGAGAATAGTAGGAGGCTAAGTACGCAGCCTTGCGGGGCACCGGTATTGAGGACTATTGTGGAGGAGATGTTGGTGTTCATTGTTACTGATTGTGGTCTGTTGGTCAGAAAGTCAAGGATCCACTTGCAGAGTGGAGATCCAAGTCCTAGGTTTTGGAGATTTGATATGAGCTTGGCTGGGATTATGGTGTTGAAGGCGGAGCTGTAGTCAATAAATAGGAGTCTGATGTAGGAGTCCTTGTTCTCGAGATGCTCTCGGGATGAGTGTAGGGCCAGGGAAAGTTCGTCTGATGTGGTCAGGTTGCGATGGTATGCGAATTGAAGTGGGTTAAGGCGTTCCGGAAGTATGGAGGTAATGCGCTTCATGATCAGTCTCTCGAAGCACTTCATTAACAACTGATGTGAGGGCCACCGGGCGGTAGTCATTGGGGCATGTTGCCTGGTTCTTCTTTGGTACTAGTATGATGGTGGTCTTCTTGAAGCAGCTGGGGACCTCGGAGTGGACTAGGGATAGGTTGAAGATGTCTGTGAATACCTCTGCCAGCTGGTATGCTCAGGCTCTGAGTGAACGACCAGGGATCCCGTCCGGGCCCCTCGCCTTCCGTGGGTTCACTTTCAGGAAGGCCGATCTGACATCGGAAACTGTGATGGTGGGTATGGGTGAATTATGGGCTGCTGGGGCACTCGACAGCGGATTGTTGGTTACCTGCTCAAACCGAGCATAGAATGCATTAAGTTCATCGGGGTGGGATGCGCTGCTGCCAGAGATACTTCTCAGCTTCGCTTTGTAGCCCGTTATGTTGTTTAGTCCTTGCCACAACCACTGAGAGTCTGTCTGTGACACTAGCTTAGTTTGATATTCTCTCTTGGCATCTTGGATGGCTTTGCGGAGGTCGTACCAGGATTTCTTGTATAGGACAGGTACGTCTGCCTTGAATGCCTCAAATCTGTCCTTCAGTAGGGAGTCAATCTCGCGATTGAGCCATGGTTTCCGGTTGGGGAACGTATGTACTGCTTTCTTTGGCACGAGGTTGTCCACACATTTGCTGATGAAGTCTGTGACGGTGGTGGCATACTCATTTAAGTTAGTCGCTGAGTTCTTAAATATGGACCAGTCCACTGTCTCTAAACAGTCACGTAAGAGCTCTTCTGTCTCCTCGGACCAGCACTGCACAACCTTCTTAGCTGGATTCTCCCGCTTGTGTTTCTGCTTGTAAGCCGGGAGAAGGAGCACAGTCTTATGGTCTGATTTCCCAAAATGCGGTCGGGGGATGGAACGGTAGGCGCCCTTGATTTTTGAGTAGCAGTGATCAAGAGTGTTGTAGCCCCTGGTGGGACAGGAGATGTGCTGGTGGAATTTTTGTAGTACACACTTGAGGTTGGCTTTGTTGAAGTCTCTGGCCACAATGAACAAGGCCTCCGGGTGTTCTGTTTCATAGTTGTTTATGACTGTGTACAGCTCATCCAGCGTCTTCCTCACTTCTGCCTGGGGTGGGATGTAGACCGCTGTGATAATGGCTGAAGTGAACTCACGTGGAAGATAGTATGGGCGGCACTTTACGGTCAAGTATTCCAGGTCTGGGGAGCAGTAGGTCGTCAGGGTCACCACATCCAAGCACCATGAGGAGTTGATGAGGAGGCAAACCCCTCCACCCTTCACTTTGCATGAAGATGCTGTGCGGTCCGACCGGTGAATAGAGAAGCCTTCACCTTGTATGGCAGTCCGGTGAGGCGGGGGTGAGCCATGTCTCTGTGAAACATAGCACACGGCAGTCTCTTACTTCCCTCTGAGAGGTACGTCCGGCGTTAAGTTCATCCAGCTTGTTTTCAATCATTTGGGCGTTTGCCAGGAGTATCCTTGGGAGAGGGGTCTTGAAACCACGTTGCTTCAGTCTAACCTGCAGACCGCCGCGTTTCCCTCATTCCTCGGTCGGCGGCTGCTGCTGGATGATCCCGGGATCCGATGGGAGACGTCAGCCCATGTGGCAGGTAGGTGGTTACGTCTGGCGGTGTCCAGGGCGCTGTTTACGTTTCCGGGGTCGCGTCTGGCATGGTTCCGGGCGCTGGTTGAGGTAGAGGGGTTGCTGGGGGGTGAGTTTGTGATCCTGATGGGTGCCGGTATTCTGCGGGTGCGGGAATACCTTTGCAGCGCTTTCGGGTCCTCGTGCGCGGTCTCCGTTGTTTCTGGGGTCCTGGGTCATTGGCGGGGGCTTCCTGGGGCAGGTTGGGCTAGGTCCCATGGTCTGTTCCCTCCCTGGTCGTCCCTGGGGTCGGATCTTGAAGTCGGCACGGTGGGGCCTCCATGTGGATTTTTCTTCCTTCCATCACCAGGTAGTAAGGGTTGCTGGGCGGGCCTCTCCGGGTCGGGTCGCTGGGCGGGTCTCTCGGTGTCGCGTTGGGCCGGTTCTTGCCGTCAGGGTTGGGTCGGGAGCTCCGGGGACTAGGCCGGGCGATCCGGTGGCTGGCGTCTGCAAGTAGGCCGGGTTTGGAGCTCCGAGGTCCGGGTAGGCTCCAAATCGAGGTCGGGGCTTCATTTCCGGTTTGGGCCCCATCTTCTTCCAGGTCACGGAGGTCAGGTCGGGTCTGTTCAAAATGTCTCCAAGGGCCTCGGAGGATCTTCAAGCCTGCAAAAGAAGATAAAAGAGAGAGGTTAGTAATACTGTTAGCTTTAGAATTAATTTTTAAAAGGTTAGAACGAGTATAAGTTAAGTTTAAAGTGGATCTGTTGAGGGGAGCTTGCAGAGTCGCCTCGCTCTGGCGAAATATTTGGCGCCATCATTAGCAAAATCTCCCCCATTGTCCGTAAAGAATTTTGCTGGTGGACGCATTCCTATCCTGATCCATTTTTCCACAATTTGATCCAGAATTACTCTCTTTTCTTTACTTTGTACAATCGTTGCTGACTAAATCTGGTTGCTAAATCTACAAAATGCAAAATAAATATATTATTTGCTTTATCCTAGATCCTAAGGTCCATGGCCACAATGTCATTAAAATCCCTGGCCAAAGGTAGGGTTACTATCGGTCGCACTGTTGTCCTTCTGTACTTCCTGCAAACTTCACAGCGATCACTAACCTGTTCTATCTTTTTAGTATAGTCGTCATCCCTTACCCTTGCATCCTTTAATAAATTTTTCAGCCTCCGAGGAGACAGATGTGCAAATTGCCTATGCAGTTTTACTACAACAAGCTTTTTATCAACTAAAGTCCCATTATCAACTGCCATTAACACATCCTTAACCACTCTACTTGAAATATTATTTGTAATGGAATACTGTAGTGTCCCGACTGTGTAAATTGTAAGTCCACCGCCTTTCCAAAAACTGTTGCCTTATCCTTTTCCATATCCAGCTTCATGTGTGCTTTCTTCATCGACGGTCTGCTCAGAAGCAAAGGTGTCTCACTTGATACAACATCCGTGCTAATGAAATGATTCATAGAACATAGAACATAGAACGATACAGTGCAGAACAGGCCCTTCGGCCCTCGATGTTACACCGACATAGGAAGTCCAAAAACTAAAGGCCATCTAACCTACACTATCCCATTATCATCCATATGCTTATCCAATAAACTTTTAAATGCCCTCAATGTTGGCGAGTTCACTACTGTTGCAGGTAGGGCATTCCACGGCCTCATCACTCTTTGTGTAAAAAACCCACCTCTGACCTCTGTCCTATATCTATTACCCCTCAATTTAAGGCTATGTCCCCTCGTGCTAGCCACCTCCATCCACGGGAGAAGGTTCTCACTGTCCACCCTATCTAACCCTCTGATCATTTTGTATGCCTCTATTAAGTCACCTCTTAACCTTCTTCTCTCTAACGAAAACAACCTCAAGTCCATCAGCCTTTCCTCATAGGATTTTCCCTCCATACCAGGCAACATCCTGGTAAATCTCCTCTGCACCCGCTCCAAATTTCCACGTCCTTCCTATAATGAGGCGACCAGAACTGTACGCAATACTCCAAATGCGGCCGTACTAGAGTTTTGTACAACTGCAAGATGACCTCATGGCTCCGGAACTCAATCCCTCTACCAATAAAGGCCAACACACCATAGGCCTCTTGACAACCCTATCAACCTGGGTGGCAACTTTCAGGGATCTATGTACATGGACACCGAGATCCCTCTGCTCATCCACACTACCAAGAATTTTACCATTAGCCAAATAGTCTGCATTCCTGTTATTCTTTCCAAAGTGAATTCACTCCAGCAATATTGCAAGGGATCACCACTCTTTTCAGCGACTTCAGAGTATTATCATCCTCAAACCTGAAACCTGTGGAACTTTTAAATTCCTTAACCTTGTTACGATTTTCAGCATCCAAGGAGTCCAGATAACATTTTAACCAGTCAATCCTGCACACAGTAGATGTGCAGCCATTGTCTAATACAGCACAGTTGAAAGATTCTGCAACCAGCACCCTTATTACCTGCGTAAAACAGCTTGTTAATAGGGCAATGCCTTCTTTCTGGTTACTATCTCTTTCCTCTTCTGACTATTCCGTGTCATGTGTCGCTTCCAATACTCGGTAGCATGGTAGCATTGTGGATAGCACAATTGCTTCACAGCTCCAGGGTCACAGGTTCGATTTCAGCTTGGGACACTGTCTGTGTGGAGTCTGCACATCCTCCCCGTGTGTGCGTGGGTTTCCTCCGGGTGCTCCGGTTTCCTCCCACAGTCCAAGAATGTGCAGGTTGGATGTATTGGCCATGATAAATTGCCCTTAGTTTCCAAAATTCTATGATCTATGATTAACCTAGAACAAAATTTCGGCACAACGTCGTGGGCCGAAGGGTCTGTACTGTGCTGTATTTCTCTATGTTCTACATTCTAGAATACCGTCACAACCAGGAAAATAATACCGTCCAAACCAGCAAAATAATACCGTCCCACCAGCAAAATAATAACGTCACAACCAAGATCATAATACCGCGCAACCAGCAAAATAATACAATCCTATCCAGCAAAGCAATACCGGCCCGACCAGCAAACTAATAAAGTTCCAACCAGCAGCATAATTCCGTCCCACCCAGAAACATAATACCGTCCCAAGCAGCAAAATAATACCGTCCCAAACAGCAAAATAATACCGTCCCAACTAGCAACATAATACCGTCCCAACACCAAACTAATACCGTCCAATCCAGCAAAATAGTACCGTCCCAACCAGCAACCTAATACCGTCCCAACCATCAGAACAATACCGTCCCAATCAGCAACATAATACCGGCCAATCCAGCAATATTATACCGTCCCAAACAGCAAGATAATACCATGCCATCCAGCAAAATACTGCCGTTCCATCCAGCAATATGAAACCGTCCAAAGAAGCAAACTAATTCCGTCCCATCTAGCTGTATAATACCGTCCCAACTAGCAAAATAATACTGTGCCAACTAACACAGAAATACAGTCCCAACTAGGAAACTATTACCGCCCTAACAAGCAAAATAATACCGTCACAACCAGCACAATAATACCATCCTACCCAGCAATATTATACCGTCCCAAACAGCAACAGAATACCTTGACATCCAGAAAAATAACTCCGTCCCAACCAGCAAAATAACAGCGTCCCCACCAGTAAAATAATACCGGTCCAACGAGCAGAATAATACCGCCCCAACAGGAAACGAATACCGTCCTACCAGCAAAATAATACCATCACAAAACACCATAATAATACATTCGCAACCAGCAAAATAATACCGTCCCAACCAGTACAATAATAGTGTCCCATCTAGCAAAGTCATGCAGTCCCAACCAGAGGAATTGTACCGTCCAAACACGCAAAATCATACCGTACGAACCAGAAAAACAATACTGCCGCAAGCAGCAACTTATACAGTCCCAACCAACACAATAATACCGTCCCATCCAGCAACATAATACCGTCCCAGCCACCAACATAATGCCGACAAACCAGCAAAATAATTCTGTCCCAACCAGCAAAATAATAACGTCCCAACCAGCAGAATAATACCGTCCCAAATTGAAATATAATACAGTCCCAACCAGCAAAATAATACCGTCCCAACCCAGTACAATAATAGTGTCCCATCTAGCAAAATCATGCAGTCCCAACCAGAGGAATTGTACCGTCCAAACACGCAAAATCATACCGTCCCAACCAGAAAAACAATACTGCCGCAAGCAGCAACTTATACAGTCCCAACCAACACAATAATACCGTCCCATCCAGCAACATAATACCGTCCCAGCCACCAACATAATGCCGACAAACCAGCAAAATAATTCTGTCCCAACCAGCAACATAATACCGTCAAAACCAGCAAAATAATACCGTCCCAACCAGCAGAGTAATACGGTCCCAACCAGGACAATAATACCGTCCTAACAAGCAAAATAATACCGTGCAACCAGCAAAATAATACCATCCAATCCAGCAAAGCAATACCACCCCTAGCAGCAATATAATACCGTCCCAACCAGCAAAATAATCCGGTCCCAACTGGCAATATAATGTCGTCCGAAACAGCAGCAGAATAGCATACCATCCAGAAAAATAATACCGTCCCAACCAGCAAAATAATACAGACCCAACCAGCAGATTAATACTGTCCCAACCAGCAAAATAATACCATCCCAAGAAGCAAAGTAACACCGCCCCAACTAGCAACATAATAGCATGCCATACAGCAAAATAATACCGTCCCAAACAGCAAAATAATACAGACCCAACCAGCACATTAATACCGTCCAATCCAGCAAAATAGAACCGTCCCAACCAACAACATAATACCGTCCCAACCATCAAATAATACCGTCCCAAACAGCAACAAAATACTGTGCCAATAAGCAATACTCCCAAGGAGCAAGATAATACCATGCCAGCCAGCAAAGCAATACCGACCCAAACAGCAAAATAATACCGTCCCATCCCGCAACATAATACCGCCCAACCAGCAAAATAATACCGTCCGAAGCAGCAAAATAATACCGTCCCAACCAGCAACATTATAGCATGACATCCAGCAAATTAATACCGTCCCATCCAGCAACATACTACCGTCCTAGCGAGCACAATAGTACGGCGAAACCAGCAAGACAATACCATCCAATCCAGCAAAGCAATACCGCCCCAACCAGCAAAACAATACCGTCCCAACCATCAGCATAGTACCGTCCCACCCAGCAACATAATACCGTCCCAACCAGCAAAATAATCCCCTCGCAAGCAGCAAAATAATACCGTCCCGACTATCATAGATATCATAGATATCATAGAATTAACAGTGCAGAAGGAGGCCATTCGGCCATCGAGTCTGCACCGGCTCTTGGAAAGAGCACCCTACCTAAGGTCAACACCTCCACCTTATCCCCATAACCCAGTAACCCCACCCAACACTACGGACAATTTTGGACACTAAGGGCAATTTATCATGGCCAATCCACCTAACCTGCACATCTTTGGACTGTGGGAGGAAACCGGAGCACCCGGAGGAAACCCACGCACACACGGGGAGCATATGCAGACTCGACACAGACAGTGACCAAGCCGGAATCGAACCTGGGACTCTGGAGCTGTGAAGCAATTGTGCTATCCGTGCTGCCCCATAGCAACCAGCAACATAATAGCTTTCAATTCAGCAAAATAATACCGTCCACCCATAAAAATAATACCGTCCCAACCAGCAATATTATGCCGTCCCAAGCAGCAAGATAATGCCATGCCATCCAGCCAAATAATATCGTCCCAACCAGCACAATAATAGCGTCCCCACCAGCAAAATAATGCCGTCCCGACCAGCTACATAATACCGTTCCAGCCAGCAACTAAATACCTTCCTAAACAGCAAAAAAGTGCCGTTCCAAACAGCAAACCTATACCGCCCGAACCAGCAAAATAGTACCGTCCCAAGCAGCAACATAATACCATCCCAACTAGCAAAATAACACCGTCCCAACAGCAACATTATACCATCACCAGCAATTTCATACCGCCCCAAGCAGCAAGATGATGCCATGCCATCGAGCCAAATAATACCGAATCAACCAGCACAATAATAGCGTCCCCACCAGCAAAATAATACCGTTCCGACCAGCTACATAATACCGTTCAAGCCAGCAACTAAATACCTTCCTAAACAGCAAAAGAGTGCCGTTCCAACCAGCAAACCGATACCGCCCGAACCAGCAAAGTAGCACCGTCCCAAGCAGCAACATATACCATCCCCAGCAAAATAACACCGTCCCAACAGCAACATTATACCATCACCAGCAATATCATACAGCCCCAAGCAGCAAGATAATGCCATGCCATCCAGCAAAATAATACCGTCCTAAGAGCAAAATAATACCGCCGCAAACAGCACAGTAATACCGTCCCACCCCGCAACATAATACCGTCGCAGCCTGCAAAATAATACTGTCCTATCCAGCAACATAATGCCGCCCCATCCTGCAAAGTAATATCGTCTCAACCTGCCAAATAATATCATAGTATCATAGAAGTTACAGTGCAGAAGGAGGCCATTCAGCCCATCGAGTCTGCCCTGGCTCTTGGAAAGAGCACCCCACCCAAGGTCAACACCTTCACCCTATCCCATAACCCAGTAACCCCACCCAAAACTAAGGGCAATTTTGGACACTAAGGGCAATTTATCATGGCCAATCAACCTAACCTGCACATCTTTGGACTCTGGGAGGAAACCGGAGCACCCAGAGGAAACCCACGCACACACGGGGAGGATGTGCAGACTCCGCACAGACAGTGACCCAAGCCGGATTCGAACCTGGGACCTTGGAGCTGTGAAGCGATTGTTCTATCCACAATGCTACCATGCTGCCCAAATATAGTCTCATCCAGCAAAGTAATACCGTCCAAACTAGCAATCTAATACCGTTACAACCAGCACAAAATACTGTCCCATGCGGCAACATAATGCCGCCCCATCAGCATAATAACACCGTCGTAATCTGCAATACAGTACTTTCCCAACCAGCAACATAATACCGTCCGCACAAGCAAAATAACACAGTTTCAACCAGCAATATAATACCGTCCCAACCTGCAAAATAATACCGTCCCTACCAGCAAAATAACACTGTCGCAACCAGCAATATAATACCGTCCCAACCAGCAAAATAATACCGACCCCACCAGCAAAATAAGACCATCCCAACCAGCAAAATGCTACTGTTCCAGCCAGAAAAATAATACTGTCCCAACCAGCAAAATGAAACCTTCCCAACCAGCAACAGTTTCGTGGTTCCCTTTACCCTGGTGTCAGGTATAGGAAACAAGAACTGGATTAGGCATTGAGCCCCTCCACCCTACTCTGTCCTTTACCCTGTGGTCCGGTATAGAAAACAGGAACTGGACTTGACCATCACCCCTTCCACGCTGCTCTGCCCCTCATGCCATGGTTGATTTTCTGCATCAATAGCACATTTCTACATGACGACTAAATAGTTTCAATATCTACAAATAGGTGCTCACCGGTCTTGAACATAATCAATGACTAGATTTCCTCAGCGCAAGGGGTAGACAATTCCACTAATTTATGACAATCCAGGTAAACAAATTCGTACCCACCTCTGTCCTAAATGACCAACTCTTATTCTGAAAGTGCGGCTTTTGGTTCAAGGTCAGCGTGAGCCATGGGCTGCCTCCTTCCTTCATCTGTCCTGTCCAAACCTCTAAGAATTTTGTTGACTTCATGAGATCACCTCTCAGCATCCTACATTTTAGACAATGTAGACCCAGTTTCCTCAACCTCTCCTCAGGGGAAAATCCGGCTTTCCGTAAGTCTGGTAACATTTCCAGAACTTCCGCATTGGCAAGTGAATCCACTATTATGTAGGGACCGAAAAACTCTACAAATTCCTCCAGGCGTGGTCTCCTCAAGGTGCTGCGAAATTTCAGGAAGACAGTATGCTGTCCCCCAAATTATCTTACAATAAAGGCCAACATATTATTTGTCATTTAAATGTTTGCTCCACGTGCACGATTTGTCAAACATGATTTCCATTTCATCAGTCTCTGTTGACTCTGCTTCATCCTACTGTTATTCTCAGTTTCCTGTTATGTCATTCTTTGTTATAGGTTTCAGTATGTTTATCCGACTGATATCAGGTCAAGGAGTCTTATTGCAGAAAACATAAACGGTGCATCAACGGAACCCAATGGCCCACGAGCGTGGTGACTCTCTGAAAGCTCTCTGCCCCAGAACCTCTTCCTACATCTTATAACCGTACCAGGCTTAAAACTCAATTCTAACACTAATACTGTCTCCAACCATCTCTTTTATGTTACCTTGCAGGTCTGAATGTCCTCCGACGTCCGTGGAGCGGCCAGGGAACGACAGACCGGAGAACTTTACGTCAGTGGTAGTGAAATTACTGGAGAGAATTATTCGAGACAGGATCTACTCCAATTTGGAAGCAAATGGACACATTAGTGAGCGGCAGGATGGTTTTGTGAAAGTGAGGTCCTGTCTCACTAACTTGATAGAGTTTTTCGAAGAGGTCACAAAGATGATCACAAATATGAGGTAATGCATTTTGGAAGGTCAAATGCAGGTAGGGAATATACAGTGAATGGTAGAACTCTAAAGAGTATTGAAAGTCAGAGAGATCTATTTCTACAGGTCCACAGGTCACTGAAAGGGGCAACACAGGTGGAGAAGGTAGTCAAGAAGGCATACGGCATGCTTGCCTTCATTGGCCGGAGCATTGAGTATAAGAATTGGCAAGTCATGTTGCAGCTGAATAGAACCTTAGTTAGGCCACACTTGGAGCATAGTGTTCAATTCTGGTCGTCACATTACCAGAAGGATGTGTAGGATTTAGAGAGGGTGCAGAAGAGATTTAGAACATAGAACAGCACAGCACAGAACAGGCCGTTCGGCCCACAATGTTGTGCCGAGCAATGATCACCCTACTCAAACCCACGTATCCACCCTATACCTGTAACCCAACCCCCCCCCCCCCAACATTAATTTTCAGGACACTATGGGCAATTTAGCATGGCCAATCCACCTAACCCACACATCTTTGGACTGTGGGAGGAAACCGGATCACCCGGAGGAAACCCACGCACACACGGGGAGGACGTGCAGACTCCGCACAGACAGTGACCCAGCCGGGGACCAAACCTGGGACCCTGGAGCTGTGAAGCATTTATTCTAACCACCATGCTACCGTGCTGCCCACGGCTGTCTAGGATGTTGCCTGGTATGGAGGGCAGTAGCTATGATGAGCAGTTTTATGAAATCGGTTTGTTCTCACTGGAACGACGGAGGTTGACGGGCGGCCTGATAGAGGTCTACAAAGTTATAAGGGGCAGAGAAAGAGTTGATCGTCAGATGCTTTTCCCCATGGTAAACGGGTCAATTACTAGGCGGCCTAGGTTTAACGTGCGAGGGGCAAAGTTTAGAGTGATGTACGAGGCAGGTTTTTTACACAGAGGTTAGTCGGTGCCTGGAACTCGCTGCCGGAGGAGATGGTGGAAGCAGGGACGATAATGACATTTAAGCGGCATCTTGATAAATACATGAATAGGATGGGAATAGAGGGATACGGACCGGGGAAGTATATGATTGTTGTTTTGTCAGGCAGAATGGTCGGCACGGACTTGGAGGGCCGAAGGGCCTGTTCCTGTGCTGTACTCTCCTTTGTTGTTTGTTCTTTGTAAAACTAGATGCAAGTTAACACTGGACTTGCCAAAATGCATCATCTGGTGCTATACGGTGGAAAGAGTTGTCAGCTACCAGCGGCATTGATGGCGTTTTCTTTCCAATGTCGGAACTGACCATAGAAAAATACATCCTCCTGTGGGGCACCAGTGTTGTGCAGTGAACAGACAGTCTGCCGCATTCAAGGGCATCGAATATCACGGACGTCCAAAATGAAGATGTTGCCGACAAGCTACGATTGGTGGCCGGGTGTGGACACGGATACCGAAGCATTGGCCCAGCAGTGCTCCATCCGTGAAGAGCACTACAAACACAATGACAAACTTGGGAGTGGCCAAGGCGCCCGTGCACGCAGATTTCGCCGGTCTCTTCTTGGGTTCGTTGTTTCTCTTCTCGTGGGATCCCGTCTCAAAGTGGCTGGGAGCAAACGAGATTCCGTCGATCACCTCCCGGGAAACTATTCAGCGATTGCGCAGTTCTTTTTTCCACTCAGAATTCCTGAGGTGCTCGTGACTGAAAAAGTGTCCTCATTTATGAGTGAAGAGTTGCTACATTTGTGACGAACAGCGGGATTCGCCATGTCAGCACTGGTGCGTACCATCCGGATTGGCAGGGAGGTCCATGCCGATGGTTAAATGAGGGCTCAAGAAGAAGACGTCCGGCTCGAAAAACACAAGGCTGGAAAAAATCTTCTTAATAATAATCTTTATTAGTGTCACAAGTAGGCTTACATTAACATTCAGCACGGTAGCATAGTGGTTAGCATCAATGCTTCACAGCTCCAGGGTCCCAGTTTCGGTTCCCGGCTGGGTCACTGTCTGTGCGGAGTCTGCACGTCCTCCCCGTGTGTGCGTGGGTTTCCTCCGGGTACTCCGGTTTCCTCCCACAGTCCAAATATGTGCGGGTTAGGTGGATTGGCCATGCTAAATTGCCCGTAGTGTCCTAAAAAGTAATGTTAAGGGGGAGTTGTTGGGTTACGGATATAGGGTGGATACGTGAGTTTGAGTAGGGTGATCATTGCTCGGCACAACATCGAGGGCCGAAGGGCCTGTTCTGTGCTGTAGTTCTAAATTCTAAATTCTAACATTGCAATGAAGTTACTGTGAAAGCCCCGAGTCTTTCCGGGGTACACTGAGGTAGAATTCTGAATGTCTAATTCCCTTAATAAGCACATGTTTCGGGACTTGTGGGAAGAAACCGAAGTGCCCGGAGAAAACCCACGCAGGCCCAGGGACCGTCACCCAAGCCGAGAATCTAACCGGGGTCCCTGGCCCTAAGACGAAACAGGGCTAACCACTGTACTACCATACCACATGAGCCACATGCAGTAAAATGGGTAGCCCTTGCTGCGCTGCTAATGTGTCAGGGACTTTCAACACAACTAGGTTTGATGGTACCGGATATTGGTGTGAAGAGGCGCCGTCACCAACGCTTATACCATTGACCAGTTCGATGTCGACCTGTTCGACACTTCACCCATGAGGAGGTGGTGATAATTTACAGCTTAAACAACAGTGCTCGCTGGCTCTCTTGGATTCTCGTCCATTAAACAGGACCTCACAGCTTCAACAATAGTGCTCACTGGTTCCCTGAGATTCTGGTCTATTAAATAGGAGCAGCCACTTACCACGTTCGGGTCTGGTCCAACTAATGGAACTACACCTGGATCTCATTCACTCACATAGTTTGCTCCCTCGTCAAGTGCTCCGAAGAGGCCTGCCCTGCATCCTCGAGCTCCATTGCTAAGCCGGCCTGCCCTCCATCCTGCAGCTCCATTGCCGAACCGGCCTGCTATGATGTCTCCAGTCTCGCCAGATGCCGACATGCCCGACATTTTGTCATCTGATTCTGAGGTGGAGGTCACAGACGTTGGGTTCGTTGTTTCGCTGCCTCCTGAGGTTCAGCGGCCACTGAGATCACCATCATAGTATACATCGACTGATCCAGCACAAAATTTTCATGAGCGCTTCCCGGAGCAGTGGAAACTCTGACGTCATTAGACTGATCGTCCTTCTGTGTCTCATCACTGGTCGAAAGGGTCTTTGGACTTTGAACGGAGGAATGTGATATCCTGCACGGGATCTCCGTAGTGGGAATGCGTGTCTTCCCCATGCTCCTTGCGGACGACGAGCTCCCCCTCTCGGGGCGGGGTTTCTCAATCGTACAGTGTACACAAGTTCGGCCAGTCAGTCGCCGACCCAGCAGGACTCCTGTCCGACTCTACTGGGAATTATGTACATATACATATATATAATTACTCGGTGTGGACACCCCGTGTACTTACTAAAGTCCTAACAAATGTATTCCTTCAAATGATTATTGTTAATAATTGCCTCACTTAACGCAGAAGGCAAGACATTTATCTATTTTTTGTGAACTCATCAAAATTAACCTGAATTCGTCGCGTGAGTGTTGTGATTGAGACGAGGATTTCGGAAAGGGTTTCAATACTGAAAGAGTTCCTGGAGACGGTCCCAGTATCATTAAGATCGAGTTCTGTTGAAATATAAATATTAGTTTGTTGGACGTTTGGCAATATTGGTAGACAACCATAGGTGAGAGTGCAGAGAGTTGCACTTGATCTTCAAAGGGAGGATTTGAGTATGTATAGCTGATGATGACGTTGCATTTCCATGTCGCCTCACAAGTTCAAATGGACATTCAACTTTCTTATGCAGGTAAATACAGGTTCTCACCTGACCTGGTATGGCAGTCAAGCGCACATCAGATTGCTCAATGTTGGTTATGTTTCCTCATATGTATTGCCTATTTTTCCCCAATTACTTTGAAATGATCATTTCTGATCTAATGACAAGAAATTCTCATTCTTCAATTTCCCCTGTCGAAATGAATTCCTGTTAAAATGTATTTTATTTTGGCAAACGTATTTAATGCAAGATTGAATAACTTTCACTCTACATTTCACAAATATGAATTAATACTTGAGAGTTAGATTTTCCAGAAGAGTCTGTGCTTGTGAATTGGTCACCAAGAATTGCTCCCATCACGTCATGTGATTGTTGGGAATTCACAGGAAAGTTTCAAAGTGTGTGGGAAGTACAAGCCTTTACTTGAATCGTCATCAGAGCAGAGTCAAAACTTGTGTATTTTTGGAGACAATTCCAAGTTACTCTCATATATCCTCTCAGAGGGTGACTCATTTTCAGGATCACAGAAAAAGAACAATGGTCATCGTGGATTGACAGGTATGAATAATTCGTGCTTCTGTGATTTCAGATAACATTGTTTGGTTTCACTGGCTGCGTTAAGATATCAGACTGGCAATATGACAAACACTCAGAAAATACTTAGATATTTGTGTATATATAGAGTTTCTGTCTTCATCCAATGAGGCTAGATAGTGGGTTCACATTATCTGTTATTCCCAGGGTTAGCATTAATTAATTTTATAATTGTGCTAAGGCTGACAGAATATTGTGCTGATTTTTCAAATTGTTACATAAACAGTTACTATTAAGTTGTTTGTTTGATCACGGAACATGATGTCTCTTTCCTCGCCCCTTATTTCTATCAATGGAGACTTATCCTGCCTTCCCTAAGGACTTTTGTAAATGTTATGTTGGCAGGCAAACTGTCGCAGCTTATGGTCTCCGGAACAAACTTGGATCAGCATTCTTTAACGTTTCGGAAATGGATCGGAAACATACAGCAGAGGCGAGAGTATTTTATGCACTTATGGATGCCGAGGAAGTATATTATTCCACTCTGGGATTCCGGGTAATGCTCAATATCCAGTCATTATTTATGCGACTGTTTCAATTGCAATTACGACTCAAATTGGCAAATCAAATCTGCTAATTCGCCTCAATAGCATTTAACCTACTTCATGTCGTGTGTTGTATTTAACGCTAAATAGTGTTGTAATTTTTTAGGTTTCACAGCCAACAATGCCATTATTTCAGTGCTGCTCTCTTTTAGTGTGACTACATGGACGTTGCTGCCCAACAATAACATTTGCTGGTTCCCTTCAGTGGCTCAGAGTTTACTGTCTCCACTGAGACCTTGTCGTAAGCTTGCATCTTTAAGATATGAGTGTTTAAAGATGGCTGTAGGGTTTAAAAGAAAAAAAGAAAGTGGATGAAAATGTTCAGAAAACAACGCAAACATTGCCATTGAATTCAAAAGAAGGATTAACCGTTGCATTGCCCTGTTGTCGGTGGATCTCTTCCCTCCCGTCCGTCGTGTGCACCAGGCAGGCTGTTTGCAAATAATGTTCGATGAATGAAATCAAACCAAATGTATCTTGCTGACTTTATTGTTGCTAAATGCGGTAGATATTAATGAGTTTCAATTGGTTGTAGATCATTTAAACTGATTCCTGTTCCAGTGGAATTCTAACCACATTCATGTGTGGCATATATTCCTTTGAAATGATTTCGTTTCTCATTTTTTCGATCAGGTTGAATCGAATCAGTTCCCAATCTCAGGTGAAACACACAAACTTACTATTGTTCCATATCCATTCAGACACTTGCTCAAAGATAGGGTGGTATGTCGTTCACTATAACCTGAATGCTTTCATAGTGATTAAAGTTATCCAGCATTAAAAGGTTACCGATTGTTTTCCAATTACAGGAATTATTTGATTTATATGGACAGACAAATGCAGGGTCACACACACACTGATATCTGAACTTGTCAAGAATTGTATGAAGGCCATACTTTCAAAATCAATCATCACAATTCCCTGAACTTGCTTTTGTTTTTAATTTGCACAGGAGGATGGGAAAATTCTGCCAAGACCACCCTGTTCAGTCCCGCTTAGCTGTTCTACAATTACAAAGAACAAGGGACAATTTCCCGGTGAGAAATACACACGGGTAGGTCAATCGATTGTTTCGTACATCGCCAGATTTCCACAATTATTGTCACAAGAACCTTTTGTTACCTGCAGTGAATGAGGGAAATGGAGGAAATTACTTGAAAAAGGTTTCCATAATCCACTCGTTGTTACCTTTCATGGTCGATGTGCAAATATTCTCCCTGTCTGTGTTGTCTTGAAATACCTGACAACGTCTCAGAATATGACGTGGGTCATTTATAAAGAACAAAGAACAAAGAAACACAGCACAGGAACAGGTCTTCTAAGCCTGCACCGACCATGCTGTTCATCTGAACTAAAACCTCCTACTCTACCGGAGACCATATTCCTCTAGTATAATCCTATGCATGTATTTTGAAGACGCCGCTTAATACCCACTAGCTTAGCTGCTTCTACCACCTCCCCCGGAGCGGTGTCCCAGGTTCCCACCACGCTCTGTAAAAAAAAACATCTGCTTTAAACATTAACCTATTAACACCTTAACCTTAATCTTAACACCTTATACATATGCCTTCTCGTGAATGACTTTTCTACACAGTAAATAAGCTTCTGACTATCCACTCTGGCTACTTAGGACTGTTAAGAGGCGGCATCTCATTTGTCAGGGACTGGTAAATCTCTGGAATGATTTACCACAGCAGACTGTGGAAGGTCACTCACTGAGTTTTTATAAGTAAGAGAGCATGGGCCTTTACGTATTAAAGACATGACGGATCGGGAAAGAGACAATGCGTTCGATGATCCACTATGATCAACTACCGGAAGGATGTGGATGCTTCGGGGAGAGTACAGAAACAGTTCATGAAATAGAAAAAGAGAAATACAGCACAGAACAGGCCCTTCGGCCCACGATGTTGTGCCAACCTTTTGTCCGAGGTTAATCATAGCATTTCGGACACTAAGGGCAATTTATCATGGCCAATCCACCCAACCTGCACATCTTTGGACTGTGGGAGGAAACCAGAGTACCCGGAGGAAACCCACGCACACACGGGGAAGATGTGCAGACTCCACACAGACAGTGACCCAAGTCGAAATCGAACCTGGGGCCCTGCAGCTGTGAAGCAAATGAGCTATCCACAATGCTACCGTGCTGCCCTTAAGAACAAATTAATCTACACACCATTATTCTACCATACTCTATGTACCTATCCAATAGCCGCTTGAAGGTCACTAACGTTTCCGACTCAACTACTTCCACAGGCAGTGAATTCCATGCCCCCACTACTCACTGGGTAAAGAACCTACCTCCCACATCCCCCCTATATCTTCCACCATGCACCTGAAATTTATGTCCCCTTGTAATTATTTGTTCCACCCGGGGAAAAAGTCTCTGACTGTCTACTCTATCTATTCCTCTGATCATCTTATAAACCTCTATCAAGTCTCCCCACATCCTTCTCCGTTCTAATGAGAAAAGGCCTAGCACCCTCAACCTTTCCTCGTAAAACCTACTTTCCATTTCTGGCAACATCCTGGAAAATCTCCTTTGCACGTTTTTCAAAGCTTCCACATCCTTTCTAAAATGAGGTGACCAGAACTGCACACAGTACTCCAAATGTGGCCTTACCAATGTTTTGTACAGCTGCAGCATCACCTCACGGCTCTTTAATTCAATACTTCTACGAATGAACGCTAGCACACCAGAGGCCTTCTTCACAGCTCTATCCACTTGAGTGGCAACTTTCAAAGATCTCTGAACACAGACCCCATGATCTCTCTGCTTCTCTACATTGCCAAGAACCTTACCGTTAACCCTGTATTCTGCATTCATATTTATTCTTCCAAAATGGAAAACCTCACACTTGTCAGGGTTAAACTCCATCATAACCAAAATCTATTAAAAGTTGTAGGTCAGGTGAACTCCATGATATACTTTTGGGTTCTCTAAGCCCTGGCCCATAATGCCACTCAGATAAATACACAAACAATTGGAACTGAATCACTGAATGGTCACAGTTAAGGGGACAACTAAACCCCAGAGTACAGCGGAACCACCCGGTGAAACACACTGGCAATTGGAACTGAATCACAGAATGGTCACAGTTAAGGGGACAACTAAACCCCAGAGTACAGTGGAACCACACGGTGAAACACACTGGCAATTGGAACTGAATCACAGAATGGTCACAGTTAAAGGGATAACTCAAACCCGGAGTTCAATGGAGCCACCCAGAGAAACACACTGCCAATTGAAACTGAATCATTGAATGGTCACAGTTAAAGAGGCAGCTACACCCTCGAGTGCACTGGAACAACCCAGAGAAACACACTGGCAATTGGAACTGAATCATTGAATGGTCACAGTTAAAGAGGCAGCCACATCCCGGAGTGAAGTGGAACCACCCAAAGAAACACACTGGCAATTGTAACTGAATCACTGAATGATTACAGTTAAAGACGCAACTGCACCCCAGATTGCACTGGAACCACACAGGGAAACACATTGACAATTGGAACTGAATCATTGAATGGTCATAGTCGAATGAAGGATATCACTGAAACAATCTGAGACCTAGAGGTGGGACTGATGGTGTTTGAGTGGACAGTATCCTTTCTATTCTTGTTAGTTCAATAATGTGATCAACAGAGTCCAGTGTTTGGAAAGTGGTCACGGACAAAAAAAAGGACTTTATTTTTTTGAACGCAATGTCGTAATCTGTTTGTTCATATCTTTCAAACAAATAAGTGAAACGATGTTGCAACCTCAATATCCCTGGGATGATTCCTCAGGGTCTACATTAAAGGCTTTGGGAATATATAACCTCAGTGTCTAAGACACAGAGACAGCCAGCAAAACGAAGGGCACATCACTCCATTGAAAATGCATCTTCCAATCCAAAAGTTTGAGAAAATATTCTACTCAATCCTTGCTATTGTTGGCGTTCCTGGTAAGAGACTATCACCAGTTAAGTTGTGTAAATCTCTGTGTGAGCGGCTCTCGGATTTTAACTATTAGTGAAAATGTTTCATGCTGATCACGTGCTCACTGATATACAGACACCTGATCAACGATATAATTCACATCAGACAAATGTCTTTAAAACTGATGGGTTTGAATCCCTTTCAACAACTGACAGCAAAGATCTGTTTGTAACTCACGGGATGCCTGGTGGATAAAGTTATTACATTGAGTGGAATCTTGGTTAGCGTTAGATTTTATCTCAGTGAAGGCAATCTCTCTGAAGTCAGGTTTCGTGGGAGTAAGAATGAAATCGGCCTGGGTGTCGATCGCTAACCAGAGTGAAATATCTGACAGCAGTGAACAGGAATGAGATTAAATATCTGTCAGTGTAGAACTGTTCTGAGTATGGATCAATTACCAGAGTGGGAATATCTAACAGCAGTGAACATGTGTTACTGGAAGTATGCGTCAGTGTAGAATTATACTGAGTGTGGGTCTCTCACCAGAGTGGAATATCTGATCCAATTATCTATCTATTACTGGGGCAATCTGTCCGTGTGGAATTGTATTGTGTGTGGGTCAGGGACTGGACTGAAATATGCTGGATCTATTTTGAAATAATCTGTTTTATAGTTGAGTGGGTGCTCCATTCTAGGGAGATGTCCCTGGTGATAACGTTTGGAAGCGGTTGAAAACAGCAAGAGTTTAGTTGTGTTTTGATGATGTTTTTATATTCATTGTGTGAAGTGAAATGTCTCGATATCGCTGTTTTCTCCTGAACTGCTCCAACAGAAACAGATAACACCCAAACCCTTATTAATCAATAAAACTCACAACAGTGCAATATTCTAATAGGTTTTGTGAATGTTTTCTCATTACTATTGATCCTGAAATGAACTCCAATATCTTTTAAATTTTTATGGATGTTTTTTAACTGTGTTGCTGCTTCAAACGATTTGTGAATCAGTTCGCCTGGACTCAGAAACCCCTCCAGTCCATTCAGACACTTGTTTTCCAAGGAGTGATTGGGAGACTTATTGTTCTGATCAAAATGCAGCAGCGGGCACAGAGCTGTCAGGACAGTAATTCCCCCTTGAAATACCCACTTTGCAAGTTTATTATTGATGATCAAAGTTTGGCTATATTTAGTTGTATTCTTTCTCTGTATTCACTGTCTATCTCAATTTGGTTTTGTTTGTTAACTCTGTAATTATCATTCTGCTTCCGTATTCCATAGTTTTGATGTAAATGGTGAAAGAGAATGATCCCAGTGCTGATGCTTGTCGAACACCACTTTCCACCTTCCACCAATCAGACTGAATCCCTTTAATTCCTCTCCCTGTTTTCTGTGTGTGTCTCGAGCTTTGTTGTCAATTCTGTTGTTGTGTCCCAAAATCCACTGGCTCTGACATTAATAAAGAATCTGTTATGTCGGATAATTCTGAAGCCCTTTGGAAAATCAAATTGTTGAATATATATCACATTAAGTAAATCTATGATTTCTGATAGTTATTGAAATAATTGAATCAAATGTGTCAGGAATGATGTTAACTTTGGAACATATGCCGACTATTTATTATATTCTATGTTATTAGATTATTTACCTCAATTTTAATTCCATTGTTCCGACTATTGACGCTGTGACTGGGAGATTGTTTTCTGGAATTGTTTTATTTTATGTTTTAAATTCAAGAATAACAGACATTCATTGCAGCCTTTCAATTCTTTGGCAATATTCTGATGATGATTAGTGAATAGATAATAGTGTTTCTGCTGTTTGTCACTGTCTATTTTATGATGTTTGTGGTTGAAATCCATCCTCCTCCAGTAACATCCGTCGACCTGGACCCCATCCTCTGGCCTCCAATCTGCCCTTGATCTTTTCATTGAGATCTGTCAGTGCGACACCGACCATGTCATTTTCTCTGCCCCTCACACAAAGTCAATCCTGTCTCCCTCTGAACTTGCTCCAATCCTCTCTCTAACAGCCAACCTGATCAGGTGATTTAAGCTCTTCACAAGGGTGGTGCCATTATTGTCGGGTGTACTAACCTCTTCCTCACTGACGCTCAGCACCAACTCTGAGGCACATCCTGCTACCACCCAAAACATCATGATATTGTTCCAAGGACTTTCACTGACCTCATCAAGTCCTGCGATCTTCCGTTCAGAGCCTCACACATCATTGTCCCGCAACTCCATACATCCTGTATCAACCTCCCACTTCTACTCCCTTCCCAAAATCCACAACAGGAAGGTCCCAGTCGATCCATTATTTCAACCTAATCCAACCACGCAAAACTCATTTCATCCTGCCTTGATGCCAACCTCTCTCCCCAGTTCTTGCTCTTCCCACAGACATTGGTGGCACTGTGGCGCAGTGGTTAGCGCGGCTGCTGCATAGCGCCATGGACCCTGATTCAATTCCCACCTTTGGTCACTGCCTGTGTGTAATTTCCTCCTTGTCCCTGTGTCTTCGTGAGTTTCCTATGGGTACACCGCTTCCTTCCCATGGTGTAAACATGTGAGGTTTAGGTGGATTGGTCATGTTGAATTGCGTCTTAGTGTTCCCAAAAATGTGTAGGTTAGATTAAGGGGTTAACGGGATAGGGCGGGCGAGTGAGCTTGGTTGAGGTAATCTTTCAGAGGTTTGGTGCAGACTTAATGGGCCAAATAACCTTTCTGTGCAGCAGAGATTCTATGACTCCTGATTCATCTGGTGCTGAATGTTATATAAACAAGATGCATTTCACTGGCGCTACCCGCCTAATCTTTACTATGGATGTCCAATCCCTCTACCCATCCGTTCCCCAACAGACGGGACGTGTACAGATCCTCACACCCTGCTGACTGTCTGCCTTTTCCTTACCCGGGGATGCCCCCACCACCTTGCTTTGATTGACAATGCTCTCAATCATGTTCAGTTCATTTATCGCTCCTCTGCCCACCCTCCATGAAACATGATCGGGTCTCCCTATTCCCACTCTCCATGCCACCGGCGTCTACATTGAATGAATCATCCTCCAACATTTGTGCAGACTCCAGAATGATTCCACCACGAAACAAATCTTCACCTCTCACCAACCACTACCCACATTTTCTGCATTAGTCAGGTACCGCTACCTCTTTGCCATCTCGTCCATTTCTCCATTAGTCCCAAAATCACTTTCCCTTCACGCGGCACCGTCCCTTGCAATCACCAGACAGTGCAACAACTTTCCCTTTACCTCCTCCCGTCTCACGATCCTGGGCAGCAAACTCTCCTTTCTAGTGAAGCAGAGTTTTAATTCTGCTTCCTTCTGTTTAGTCTACTGTAATCGCTGCTTTCAATCCGTGTCTTCTGCATCGGGGAGACTTAACGCAGACTGGGACACCGCTTTGTGGAACACCTTCACACAACCCAGAGGCATGACCACAGATCTCCTGCTGCGGCCATTCTGACTCAGCACCTTGCTCTCATCCCCACATGTCTGTCCTTGGCCTGCTGCAAGGATCCAGTGAAGCCCAATGCAAGCTGGAGAAGCAACATCACATCTTATAATTAGGATGTTACAATTCTTCGGACTTAACTTTCATTTCAACAACTTTAGATGAGGAACTTTCTACTCCATTTAACGCCCTTGTCTTGGAATTTCCCACCTTTTTAGTCGAATGCAATGTGTCTGAATTTGGAAAAATTATGTTCCGGCCAACTGAACACTAGCGATGTCCAATGCCGGAGAGGGGGTATTCCTGAGAAACGTTTGGCTGGGAGTGTTTCCAAACAAGGAGAGGATGGATTCCTGGGAATAAGAACATAAGAACATGAGAACATAAAAACATAAGAACTAGGAGCAAGAGTAGGCCATCTGGCCCCTCGAGCCTGCTCCGCCATTCAATTAGATCATGGCTGATCTTTTGTGGACTCAGCTCCACTTTCCGGCCCGAACACCATAACCCTTAATCCCTTTATTCTTCAAAAAACTATCTATCTTTTCCTTAAAAACATGTAATGAAGGAGCCTCAACTGCTTCACTGGGCAAGGAATTGCATAGATTCACAACCCTTTGGGTGAAGAAGTTCCTCCTAAACTCAGTCCTAAATCTACTTCCCCTTATTTTGAGGCTATGCCCCCTAGTTCTGATGTCACCCGCCAGTGGAAACAACCTGCCCACATCTATCCTTTCTATTCCCTTCATAATTTTAAATGTTTCTATAAGATCCCCCCTCATCCTTCTAAATTCCAATGAGTACAGTCCCAGTCTACTCAACCTCTCCTCATAATCCAACCCCTTCAGCTCTGGGATTAACCTAGTGAATCTCCTCTGCACACCCTCCAGCGCCAGTACGTCCTTTCTCAAGTAAGGAGGCCAAAACTGAACACAATACTACAGGTGTGGCCGCACAAACACCTTATACAATTGCAACATAACCACCCTAGTCTTAAACTCCATCCCTCAAGCAATGAAGGACAAAATTCCATTTGCCTTCTTAATCACCTGTTGCACTTGTAAACCAACCTTCTGTGACTCATGCACTAGCACACCCAAGTCTCTCTGAACAGCGGCATGCTTTAATATTTTATCGTTTAAATAATAATCCCGTTTGCTGTTATTCCTACCAAAATGGATAACCTCACATTTGTCGATATTGTATTCCATCTGCCAGACCCTAGCCCATTCACTTAACCTATCCAAATCCCTCTGCAGACTTCCAGTATCCTCTGCACTTTTCGCTTTACCACTCATCTTAGTGTCATCTGCAAACTTGGACACATTGCCCTTGGTCCCCAACTCCAAATCATCTACGTAAATTGTGAACAATTGTAGGCCCAACACGGATCCCTGAGGGACACCACTAGCTACTGATTGCCAACCAGAGAAACACCCATTTATCCCAACTCTTTGTTTTCTATTAATTAACCAATCCTCTATCCGTGCTACTACTTTATCCTTAATGCCATGCATCTTTATCAGATGCAGCAACCTTTTGTGTGGCACCTTGTCAAAGGCTTTCTGGAAATCCAGATATACCACATCCATCGGCTCCCCGTTATCTACTGCACTGGTAATGTCCTCAAAAAATTCCACTAAATTAGTTTGGCATGACCTGCCCTTTACGAACCCATGATGCGTCTGCCCAATGGGACAATTTATATCCAGATGCCTCGCAATTTCTTCCTTGATGATCGATTCCAGCATCTTCCCTACTACCGAAGTTAAGCTCACTGGCCTATAATTTCCTGCTTTCTACCTACCTCCTTTTTTAAACAGTGGCGTCACGTTTGCTAATTTCCAATCTACCGGGACCACCCCAGAGTCTAGTGAATTTCGGTAAATTATCATTAGTGCATCTGCAATTTCCCTAGTCATCTCTTTTAGCACTCTGGGATGCATTCCATCAGGGCCAAGAGACTTGTCTACCTTTAGCCCCATTAGCTTGCCCATCACTCCCTCCTTAGTGATAACAATCCTCTCAAGGATCTCACCTGTCATAGCCTAATTTCTATCAGTCGCTGGCATGTTATTTGTGTCTTCCACTGTGAAGACCGACCCAAAAAACCTGTTCAGTTCCTCAGCCATTTCCTTATTTCCCATTATTAAAACTCCCTTCTCATCCTCTAAAGGACCAATATTTACCTTAGCCACTCTTTTTTGTCTTATATATTTGTAAAAACTTTTACTGTCTGTTTTTATATTCTGAGCAAGTTTACTCTCATACTCTATCTTACTCTTCTTCTTGCTTTTTTAGTAGATTTCTGTTGCCCCCTAAAGATTTCCCAGTCCTCTAATCCCCCAGCAATATTTGCCACTTTATATGCTTTTCCCTTCAATTTGATACTCTCCCTTATTTCCTTAGATATCCACGGTCGATTTCCCCTCTTTCTTCCGTCCTTCCTTTTTGCTGGTATAAACCTTTGCTGAGCACTGTGAAAAATCGCTTGGAAGGTTCTCCACTGTTCCTCAACTGTTCCACCATAAAGTCTTAGCTCCCAGTCTACCTTCGCTAGTTCTTCTCTCATCCCCTTGTAATCTCCTTTGTTTAAACACAAAACTAGTATTTGATTTTACTTTCTCACCCTCCATCTGTATTTTAAATACCACCATACTGTGATCGCTCCTTCCGAGTGGATCCCGAACATCATAGTGTGATGTTGGGATGTTCAAGACATGACAATGGAGTATTCCTGGGAGAGGGTGCCTTACGAATCACTAAAACTGGGAAGGTGATGCCCTGGGAATGTTCTGGGACTGAACAGGCTGTTTCTGGACAGGCTGGGCATCACGTTAGCACAGTGGTTAGCACAGTTCCTTCACAGATCCAGGCTCCCATGTTCGATTTCCGCCTTGGGACACTCTCTTTGCGGAGTTTGCACGTTCTCCCTGTGTCTGCGTGGGTTTCCGCCGTGTGCTTTGGTTTCCTCCCACAGTCCAAAGATGCTCAGGTAAGGCGGATTGGCCATGATAAATTGTCCTTGCAGTCCAAACATTTTAGGTGGGATTACTGGGTTATGGGGATGATGTGGGGATTGGTTGCTCTTTCCAAGGGCTAGTGCCGACTCGGTGCGCCAAATGGCCTCCTTCAGCACAGTAAATGTTATTATTTATGATTCTCTTCGTCCCATGATTATGAAGTGCGAAGGTCCTGTGTTCCTTTTATATTTTCCATTGATCGTGGAGGATTCAAATAAACTAGGCGTGGTCCATGTCCACCAGAAATCCAGCCCAGGGAATGGTCCAATCCGAGGTGTGGGCCAATAATTTTGTAGGGATGACAATCTCTGGTATGTTTGTGTCCGGTTTGGGAAACCAGACCGCCGGTCTGAGTTAATCATGTAAATCAGGCTAAATGAGAAATGCAACCTCTCCCAAAGGTATCTGAATTCTGAACATTTTCCTATCACAGCAATCAAATTGACAGGGCTGCAATACACAATTTCCCCCATCTCCAATCAACACTTGGATCACATTTGCTACTTTTCTCTCTCTCTGCTATGTTGATCTCTGAGCCCACTCCTCTCCCAACAGCACCCCCCCCCCCCCCACGCACCGCCACCACCACCATCCAATGCCCATTATATTGATACTTAAATCGTATTCTGGTTCAGACAGGGTGATTGTTTGTCCAATAATTACCCGTGTCTCTCGCTTTTCTCTCTGACAGTGAATTTACTGGGAATTGTGATTTTGTGTCGGGGGAAGTGTGGCCTCTCTACCTGCACCACTCGCTACCTGGTGGCCATGGCAACCGCGGATTTGCTGTTTATTATCATGATGCCCATACTGAACAGGATCAATGGTTATTATTTCCCCCGGAATTTCCTTGACCTCACCCCTGTGTGTCGTGTTAACCGTATTCTGCTGACTGCAGCCTCGGATTGTTCTGTCTGGTTCACCCTCACTTTCTCCTTTGATCGATTCGTGGCCATTAGATGCCAGAAACTGAAAACTAAATATTGCACCGGGAAAACTGCGGCTGTGGTTCTGTCAACAACCGGACTCCTGCTCTGTGTGAAAAACATCCCGCGGTATTTTACAAATAAACCTTTAAAGATAATGGACAATGTCCAGTGGTTCTGTGGGATAAGGAGCAGCTTTTGGACTGACCCCGGATGGGTTTTCTACAACTTGTTTAATCAGGTTTTAGTCCCACTGATCCCATTCTTCGCAATCTTGTTGATCAACGCTCTGACAGTCAGACACATTTTACTCACCAGTCGAGTCCGGAAAGCACTGAGAGCTCAGAATCTGGGAGAAAATCGCAAGGACTCCGAGATGGAGAGCAGAAGGAAGTCAATGGTTTTACTCTTCAGCATCTCCGGAACTTTTATTCTCCTCTGGACCGTGTATGTTATTAAATTTTTCTATATTGAATTGAGAGGAATATCCTCCCTCACCCTTCCTCAATACATATTCCAACAAGTCGGATTTATGCTGCGCGATTTAAATTGCTGCACAAACACATTTATTTATGTGGTGACACAGTCCCGGTTCAGGGAGCAGATCAAGATTGCGGTGAAATATCCGCTTAGATCAATTATTAAATTCATGATTAAGTCAAACTGACTGACAGCCCCTCAGCCAATCAGGAGCTCCAGCCCATCGGCAATTCTGAAGTCGCCCATACGATCTGACAACACTGTGATGGCAATTAGGAGCACGGACTGCGCACTCACAGCTTGCTGAGCGAATCAGGGAACTCGGAACACTGGCTGGTAGGAGGTTCAGCAAATCAGTGACTCCGATTTCAGAATGGATGCTGATGGGACCTACAGAGGCACGAACATGGGCCGGCTTCAGCGATTGCGTGGAGCACTGGCAGGGCTGGGTGTGAGGGGAGGGTGCAGCACTGGCAGGGCTCGCTGAGGGGGTGGAGCACTGGCACGGCTGGCAGTGGGGGTGCACTGGTAGGGCTGGCTGTGGGGGTTTCGAGAGTACTGGCAGGGCTGGATTTGGGGGCTGGGGGCTGGCGGTGTAACCGTCTGGGCTGGCTGTTGGGTGCGGTGAGGGGGAGCACTGGGTGGGCTTACGTTGTGGGGTGGGCAGAGCACTGGCAAGGCCGTGTGTGTGTGTGTGAGGGGGTGAGCACTGGCAAGGCTGGCTGTGGTGGAGTGGAGGGATGCATTGGCATGGCTGGCTGTGGGTGTGCACTGGTAGGGCTGGCTGTGGATCTCACTGGCAGAGCTCTCTAGGGGACGCACTGGGATAGCTCTCAGGGGCGGAAATTGCAGGGCTGGACGGGGAAGCACTGGCAGCGTTAGACGGGGAAGCACTGGCAGGGCGGTCTGTGGAGTAAGTATGGCAGGGCTGGATGGGGGGGGTCACTGGAAGGGCTTCCGGGGGCGAGCACTGCCAGGCTCTGGGTCGAGCACAGGCAGGCCTGGCTGGGGAGAAACCTGGAAGGGTTGGCTTGGGAGAGCACTGGCAGAACTGGGTGGGGGATCACTGGACGGGCTGTCTGCGGGGTCAATTGCAGGGTTGGTTGTGGAGCACTGGCGGGGCTAGAAGGGGAAGCACTTGCAGGGCTCTCTGGGAAGGTAGTACAGGCAGGGTTGGCTGAGGGTTCACTGGTAGGGCAGCCAGGTGGCAGCACTGGTAGGGCTGGCTGTGGAAAGCACTGGCAGAGCTGTCAAGGAGGGGTGGTCACTGGAACGGCTGTCTGTGGGGGCACTGACTGGGGAGTCACTGGCAGGGCTGACGAGGGGCGCACTGGCAGGGTCACTGTCAGGATGGCACTGGTGGGGCTGGCTTGGGGAGGGCACTGAGAGGGCAGTCTGGGGCTGTGGCACTGGCAGGGCTAACTGGGGAGGGGTCTCTGGCAGAACCTGCTCGGAGGGAATAGCCTGAAGACCAGCACCGCATCCTCCAACCCCACACCCCACACCCACAACCTCCACCCCCACACCCCAGTATGGCACACTCCACCCCAGTATCACACCCTCCGCACACACACCCCAGTAACACCGCCTCCACCCCCACACCCCAGTATCACACCCTCCACTCCCACACCACATTATCACAGCCTCCGCCACACACCCCAGTATCACATTCTCCGCCCACACACCGCAGTAACACCGCCTCCGCCCCCACACCCCAGTATCACAGCCTCCGCCACACACCCTAGTGTCACAGAGGCTCTAGATGACCTGTCGGCACAATATATCAACCGGATTGCTGGGCGATTCAAATGGTATGGATGCCGAAGTTATTCAGTTCTAATATTGGCGCTGCCATCAACAAGGCGCAGGAGGTGAGCGAGGCACTTCCTTTCCCCCTACGCACACTGGCAAATGACATGTGTAGCTGTTGTGTGACCATGAGTTGCGCATCATGCACTTCTGAGCCCGGTACACAGGCAACCTTGTACTGCTCAATCGCCAATTCCTACTCTATTTGAGACACATTCACGGCTGAGAGCTTAGCTGTTGGGCGACAGGGGTTATCCAACGTCTTCGAGGTGGATTACGCCTATCCGAAGGCCACACACCGACGCGGAGACCCACTGCAATGATGCCCATGTGGCGACCAGGGGTGTGAGCTCGACGTGCTTCGTCAGAGTGAAGATGCGGTTCAGGTGTCTGGACCACTCTGGAGGGTTCCTCCAGTATTGCACTAGAGTTTCCTATTTCATGGAGGCCTGCTGCATCCTCCACAACATTGCGCAGCAGAGGGGGGCTAAAGGAGGAGGAGGAACGTCACGCCTCCTCTGATGCAGAGGATGCGGGGGAGAGCGAGGATGAGCAGGGAATGGGCCGGTGGACACTCTGATCGCCTCCATGTTCCCCGAGTAGGAGCCGTGGACATTGCAAGGACATACCATCACACTCCCGGCGGACCACTCCCATCCATGGCCACGCCCAGCAAACTCTTCCATGATTCCCACCTGCCTCAATATCGGATGCGGTCCCTGGATTGGTTGTAACAGTGAGTCTGAACCATCGGATGGAGGATGATGACACTCCCTCTGTGATACGATCCCCACGGTAGCATTGTGGATAGCACAATTGCTTCACAGCTCGAGGGTTCCAGGTTCGATTCCGGCTTGGTTCACTGTCTGTGCGGAGTCTGCACATTCTCGCCGTGTGCGTGGGTTCCCATCGGGTGTTCCGGTTTCCTCCCACAGTCCAAAGATTTGAAGGTTAGGGTGCTTTGGCCATGATAAATTGCCCTTAGTATCCAAAATTGCCCTTAATGGTGGGTGGGGTTACTGGGTTATGGGGTGACGGTGGAGGTGTTGACCTTCGGTAGGGTGCTCTTTCCAGCAGCCGGTGCTGACTCGATGGGCCGAATGGCCTCCTTCTGCACTGTAAATTGTATGAATTCTATGAATGTGCTCTACTGCTCCATATTGTACAACAACGTCTGACTCCTGCCCACGGTTACACTGGCCATTATCGACCTGGGTGATCCCTGCATGCCATTTTATCACATTGTCCCACTGAACACCGGTTGGGGAGGGATGGTGGTGGTACACGCTGGCGAACAGAGATCTCTGGGCCAATCCCACCCTAAATGCCTGCCCATCCAACCGCACCGCCCACCCCCAGTTACCCCTCTGCAGCCAGCCCAACCACGCCCATTTCTCACATCCTGTGACACAGCACCGGGAAAGGATCTCAAATTAATCACTCAACGCCCAGGGTTACTGGTCCTCGCATCAAACGGTTTATTTCGCCGGCGGCGAGATGACGCCTGTTAAATTTCATTTCATAGAATTTACAGTGCAGAAGGAGGTAACTCGGCCCATCGAGTCTGCACCGGCTTTTGTAAAGAGCAACCTAACCGCGGTCAACACCTCCACCCTATCCCCATAACCCCAGAACCCAGTAACCCCATCCAGCACGTAGGGCAATTTTGGACACTAAGGGCAATTTTTCAAGGCCAAACCACCTAACCTGCACATCTTTGGACTGTGGGAGGAAACCGGAGCACACGAGGAGTATGTGCAGCCTCCGCACAGACAGTGACCCAAGCCGGGAATCGAACCTGGAATCCTGGAGCTGTGAAGCGATTGTGCTATCCACAATGCTACCGTGCTGCCCGAGACCGTCTCTGCACCGAACAAAGGGACACATCCATTCTTACACATTTTTCAAAAGAGCTACACAGCCCATTTCGGCTAGGCCTTGACCAATAATACTGATTATAGATTACATACATTAGTTATATATCAAATTAAATTTGACATTATGTAAAGTGGTGTGTACCTTACCAACCACAGACTTGTGAAGAAGACAGATGAAGAAGTCACTCACGCTAACTGTTAAAGTTATCTTTCCTGCCTGCATTGGTAACATTGGGCTAGTGAGGATACGTAATGCTGTTTGTTCTGTGGAGTTGTTATCGCTCTCTGGTGAAGTACTCCCTCGAATATCCCATGTCTGTTAACCATTCAATGCCTTTATATCAATCATTCTGTCTCCCTGTCCAGCTCTGCTGTCTGTAATTTAATTATGTTATTTATACCAGTTTGTAATTTGAAAAAAATGAAAATCGCTTATTGTCACAAGTAGACTTCAATGAAGTTACTGTCGCCACATTCCGGCGCCTGTTCGGGGTGGCTGTTACGGGAAAGAGCAATTTAACGCAGTTAATGGTCGTGCAGGAATGTGGGTCGTTTAGCAAAAAGCCATTCTGTGCCTTCAATTTTGCTAGCACAGCTAGCAGCCATTTTTTGTTCCGTTTCTGATATTAGTAATTCTTAAATTAGAAAATCACACGCGTGGGTGGAACGTTGCACAATGGTTAACATTGCTGCCTAAAGCGCGCAGGACCCGGGTTCGAATCGCAGTCCTGGATCACTGTCAGTGTGGAGTTTCCACATTCTCCCTGTGTCTGTATGGGTTTCGCCCCCCACAATACAAAGATGTGCAGGTTCGGTGTATTGGCCACGCTAAATTGCCCCTTAATTGTAACAAAAAGTGATTATTGGGTATTTTAAATTTAAATTTAAAAAATCACACGCATTCTTTGTACACTATGTATTCCTTCAAATTGCCTCTGAAACAGGCACCTATGCAAATGGGAACCTTTTGTCTCAAACCCTTCGTTCTAAATCTGACCTCAACAATGCCTAAATTCCTCCTACCAAAGTGGATAATTTCACAATTTTCCACATTGTATTCCATTTGCCACTTCATTGCCCGCTCTCCTAGCTTGTGGAAATCATTCTGCAAACTCCTTGCTTCCTCAATGCTACCTGTCCCTTTCCAGATCTTTGTATCATCTGCAAACTTAGCAACAGTGCCTTCAGTTCCCTCTTCCAGATCATTAATGTACATTGTGAAAGGTTTATGGTCCCAGCACAGACCCCTGAGGCACACCACTCGTCACCGGTTGCCATGCTGAAAAAGACGCCTCTATCCCCACTCTGCCTTCTACCAGAGATCCAAGCCTCTTAAAAAGCCAGGATCCTACGCTTAACACCATGGGCTCTTAACTTATTGAACACTTCTCCTCTGTGGCACCTTGTCAAAGGCCTTCTGGAAATCTAAATAAATCACGTCCACTGGTTCTCCTTTGTCTAGCTTCCTTGCTACCTCCTCAAAGAACGCTAACTGGTTTGTCAGACATGACCTCCCTTGGACAAAGACATACTGCGTCAATCCTATTTTACCATGCACATCCAAGTACTCCGCGATCTGATCTTGAGTAATGGACTCTAAAATTTTACCAATGACCAACGCCAGGCTAACCTGCCTATAATTACTAATCTTCTGTCTCCCTCTTTTCTTAAACAGTGGTGTTACATTAGACACTTTCCAGTCCTCTGGGACCCTTCGTGCCTCCAGTGTCTCCTGAAAGATCATCACCAACGCCTCCACAATCACCCCAGCCTACTCTTTTAGGACCCTGGAGTCTAGTGCATCCGGTTAGATGACTTATCCACGTTCAAAACCTTTCAGTTTCCCCAGAACCTTCTCCTTCGTGATGGGCACTGCACTAATCTCTTCCCCCTGATTCTCCTGGAGCTCTGGCAATAATATATATTGGTAGAAATTCAGTGGCTGCTCCTGCTGCCCATTGCCGCCATTGGGGATCATTGTGATTGTTGAGGAGATGGAGCAACAATTCCAGTATCAATGGGAGATGCAGGTCTGCTCCCTGCCGGATCTTCAATCCTCTCCAGTGTCAGCGCCGCAGAGTTTTAAACCAGGGAGCAGAGTCTCTGCAACCCATTGACCTTTGCCCTCCCCAGATATCACCCCCCCCCCCACCCCAGACTCGGCCAAATATATTTGGGGTGAACGCGGGTAGGGGGGCAATACTGATATTCCCCCCTCGCTTCCCTTATTTCACCCCGGCACCTTATTTCAAACCAACACCTTCCTTCCTCAGGATGTAGCTCATCAGAAAGTACAGAAAGACATTCAGCCCCTCACGTCTGCACTATTTTCGATAATTAACACTAGCCTGAATCCACCATAATCCTGCCTCTCAGCTACCCAGTCCGGAGCCCCCCCCCCCCGCTCCCCACCCCCCTCTCTCTGTCTCTCTGCAGGTTAACAGCACCTCAGCTGCTGAATCGTGTCCCATCTACTGAGCCCAGGGGGTTTCCGCCTCAAACACCAATTGAGGCAGCGAATTCCAGACACCGATCACACCCTCTGAGTGAAAAATCTCATCCTCATGTTCCCTACAATCCTTCCACCGATAGCTTACATTTGCCCCCCCCCCCCCTCCCCCCCCTCCCCCCCCCCCCCCCCCATCACCGAGACCACACCACAGTAACTGACCTCTCTATGCTCGGGGAAACAGGACTTTCCACTCTACCCTATCTTGGCCCCTCAGAATTTTGAAAACCTCACTTCGGTCAGCCCGCAACCTCCTCTGCCCTCTGGAAAACAACCTGAACCGATCTAATCTTTCCTCTTAGAATCATAGAATGCCTAGAGTGCCAAAGGAGACCATTCGGCCTATCAAGTAGGCTCTGACTCCACCCATGTCCACTCCCCCGTCGACCCCACACTATCCCCGTTATCCGACACCAATGGCGCCTGCCGCCTGCTCTGCTTACGCACCAAAACTGTGGAGATTCAACGTGCGAAGCTTTGCAGCCAGCTCACTACTTTGACATATTTGAACTGCCGATCAGCTGGGTCCCTGTGATTCCCCCATGGCGGATCAGCTGGGTCTCTGTAACTCCTTCATGGCCCATGTGCTAGGTCTCTGTAATTTCCCCATTTCCTATCAGCTGTGTGTGATTCCCCCATAGAAGATCAACTGGGTGTGTGATTTCCCCCCATGGCCGATCAGCTGGATGTGTGTGCCTCTCCCCATGGCAAATCGTGTCGACGGGTGTGCGTCCCCACAGGGAAGGTCAGCTGGGTGTGTGTGTCTCCCACATGGCTGTTCAGCTCGCTGAGATTGACCCCCTCCACGGCCGATCACCTGGGAGTGTGTGCCTCCCCCCTTGATCGGCAAGATGAGTGTGTGTGACTGTCCCCATGCCGATCAACTTGGTGTGTGTTCCTCCCACCATGGTCGATCAGAAGTGTGTGTGCTTCCCCTATGGCCGATCAGATGGGTGTCTGCCTCCCTCATGGCTGATCAGTTGGGTGTGTGCCTCCCCCCATGGCCGATCTGGTGGGTGTCTGCCTCCACGCCCATGGCCTATCTGCTGTGTGTGTGCCTTCGCACATGGCAGATCCGCCGGTTGTGTGCCGCCTTCATGGCCGATGAGCTGTGTGTGTTCTTGAACTCACCGCCAGGTTCCAGCGGCAGTCATTAACAGGAGCGGGAGAGAGAGAGGATGCTGGAGTGCAGCTTTGGGGTCAAGTAGGTGCTAAAGTTTTTTATTGTTCCCTGCATTTATGTTGGGCGGTTCCTAACCCTGAGACACTACACTTGTACTGTGCCCCACCCTTCCACCTCCTCTATCCTGAGGGGGTGAGTGAATATCAGGTAAGCTATTTCTTTCTTTTCTTCTGTCCACAAGCTATCTAGAGGGGATGTCAGGGAAGGCAGTGCAATGTTCCTCCTGCAGAATGTTTGAGGTGACAGACGCCATCAGTGTCCCTGCTGATTTCACCTGTGGGAAGTGCAGCCATCTCCAGTTCCTCAGAAACCGCGTTAGGGAACTGGAGCTGGAGCTGGATGAACTTCGGATCATTCGGGAGGCAGAGGTGATCATAGATATTAGCTTCAGGGATGTGTTTACTGCGAAGAATCAAGATAGGTGGTTGACGATGAGGGGGGCTGGGAGAAAGCAGTCAGTACAGAGACCCCTGTGGTCGTTCCCCTCAGGAACAAGTATACCGTTTTGGATAATGTTGAGGGAGTCGGCCTACCAGTGGTAATCCACGGTGACCGGATATCCAGCACTGAGTCCGCTCCTGTGGCTCACAAGGGAAGGGCGCAGAGCAGGAGAGCAATAGTTATTGGGGACTCAATAGTTAGAGGGACAGATAGACGGTTCAGTGGAAACAAAAGAGCCTCACGGGTGGTATGTTGCCTCCCGTTTGCCAGGGTCCGTGACGTCTTGGACAGTGTTTTCAGAATCCTTGAGGGGGGGTGGGAACAGTCACAAGTCGTAGTTCAGATCGGAACCAACGACATAGGTAAGAGAAGGGACGATGATTTAAAATAGGAATTTAGGGAGCTCGGGTGGAAGCTGAGAGCCAGGACAAACCAAGTCGTTATCTCTGGTGTGTTGCCGGTGCCGCGTGCTAGCGAGTTGAGGAACAGGGAGAGAATGCAGATAAACGCGTGGCTGCAGGGATGGTGTAGGAGGGAGGGTTTCAGTTACATGGAAAATCTGGGGAAAGTGGGACCTGTACACACAGGACGGTTTGCATCTGTATCAGAGGGGCACTAATATCCTGGGAGGGAAATTTGCTGAGATTCTTCGGGGGTGTTTAAACTAATGTGTCAGCGGGGTGGGAAAACGCGCTGTCGTCCACAGCCAGTGTTCAGAGTAGTGAGATACTGAGGAGTGCATCATGGTCGCAGGAGTGTACCGGCAGACAGGAAGGTTGGTTGAAGTGTGTCTATTTCAATGCAAGGAGCATCCGGAATAACGTAGGTGAACTTGAGCGTGGATTGGTACTTGGGACTACGATGTTGTGACTATTACGGAGACAGGGTTAGAACAGGGATAGGAATGGTTGTTGGAAGTTCCGGGGTATAGATGTTTCAGTCACAATAGGGAAGGTGGTAAAAGAGGCGGAGGAATAGCATTATTAATCAAGGGTAGTTTAACGGCTTCAGAATGGCAGTTCGAAGTGGATCTGCCTACTGAGGTAATATGGGTTGAAGTTCGAAATAGGAAAACAGCGGTAACGTTGTCAGGAGATTTCTATCCACCCCCAAATTGTAATAGAGATTTGGAGGAAGAAATTGCAAAACAGATTATGGTGGTCTCAGGATCGTTGTCATGGGTCACTTTAACTTTCCAAATATTGATTGGAACCTCTGTAGGTCAAACAGTTCGATGGTTATTGTTCAGTCATTGTGCACAATACGTGGATAGGCCGACAAGAGGTGGGGCTACATTGGATTTGGTGTTGGGTAACGAACCGGGCCAAGTATTAGATTCGTTTGTGAGAGAGCACTTTGGAGATAGTGACCACAATTCCGTGTCTTTCATTATTGCAATGGAGAGGGATAGGGCGATACGGCAGGGCAAGGTCTATAATTGGGGGAGGGGTAATTATGATGCGATTATGCAAGAATGAGGGAGCATATGATGGGAACAGAAACTGTCAGGGAAAGGCACAAATGAAAAGTGTTGCTTGTTCAAGGAACAAATATTGCGTATCCTTGATAGGTATGTCCGTGACAAGCAGGGAGGAAATGGTCGTGTGTTGGCCATGGCGGGTCGGATCAAGGAAAACCCCAAGGCTTTCTACTCTTATGCTAGAAATAATAGAATGACCTGTGTGAGGTTAGAGCCGGTCAAAGACACGATTGGGAAGTTGTGCATGTAGTCAGAAGAGATAGGAGAGGCGTTGAATGAACACTTTTCTTCAGTGTACACCAAAGAAAGGGGCCATGTTTTTGAGGATGAGAGTGTGATACAGGCGGGTAGGCTGCAGGAGGTAGACGTTCTGAAGGAGGATGTATTGGCAATTTTGAAAAACCTTAGAGAATTGACACGTCCCCTGGGCCGGATGGGATATATCCTAGTATTCTTTGGGAGGCAAGGTATGGGATTGCAGAGCCTTTGGCTTTGATCTTTGGGTCCTCACTGTCCACGGGGATAGTGCCAGAGGACTGGAGAGTGGCGAATGATTTTCCTCTGTTCAAGAAATGGAATAGGAATGACCCTCGTAATTATAGGCCGGTTAGTCTAACTTCCGTCGTCTGTAAGTTAATGGAAAAGGTCCTGAAATGTAGGATTTATGACCATTTGGACAGATGCAGCTTAATCCGGGACGGTCAACACGGATTCGTGAAGTGCTCGCAAATTTGAAGAATTCTTTGAAGAGGTAAGTTAGTGTGAAGATTAAGGTAGAGCAGCTGATGTCGTATACATGGATTTTAGTAAGACGTTTGATAAGGTCCCCTATGGTCAGCTTATGAAGAAAGTAAGGAGGTGTGCGATAGAGGAACATTTGGCCAATTGGATGAGTAATTGGCTATCATATAGAAGACTGAGGTGGTGGATGGAAAATTTTCAGACTGGAGACCAGTTACCAGCGGTGTACCACAGGGATCAGTGCTGGGTCCTCTGCTATTTGTGATTTTTAATCAATTACTTGGGGGAGGGGACTGAAGAGTGGGTCAGTAAATTTGCTGATGGCTCCAAGATTGGTGGAGTAGTGGAAGAGGTGGAGGGCTGTTGTAGGCTGTTTACAGACATTGATAGGATTCAGAGCTGGCCGAAAAATGGCAGATGGAGTTTAACCCTGATAAGTGCGAGGTGATTCATTTTGGTAGGACAAATTTGAATGAAAATTACAGGTTCAACGGCAGGGTTATGAGGAATGTGGAGGAATAGAGAGATATTGGGGTCCATGTCCACAGATCACTATAGGAAGGATGTGGACGCATTGGAAAGGGTGAAAAGGAGATTTACCAGGATGCTGTCTGGTTTGCAGCATAGGTATTATGAGGAAAGATTGAGGGAGCTAGGGCTTTTCTCTTTGGAGCGGAGGAGGATGAGTGGCAACTTAATAGAGATTCATAAGATGATGATGGGACGAGATAGAGTGGATGTTCAGAGACTATTTCCTCGGGTGGATGTAGGTGTTACAAGGGGGCATAACTATAAGGTTCAGGGTTGGAGATATAGGAGGGATGCCCGAGGTAGGTACTTTACTCAGAGAGTGGTTAGGGTGTGGAAAGGACTGCCTGCTGTGATAGTGGAGTCGGACACTTTCGGAACTTTCAAGCCATTATTTGATAGGCACATGGAGCACCCAGAATGACAGTGAGTGGAATAGCTTGATATATGTTTCGTACAAAGCTCGGCACAACATCGAGGACCGAAGGGCCTGTTCTGTGCTGTACTCTTCTTTGTTCTATGTTCAGTGTTCCTCCCATCATGGCCTACCAGCTCTGTGTGTGTGTGCTTCCCACCATGGCCGACCAGCTGCGCGTGTGTGTGCCTCCCCATGGCCCATTAGCTGGTTTTGAGCCTCCTCCACGGAAGATCAGCTTGGTGTGTGTGCTTCACTCCATGGAGGATCCGCTTGGTGTATCTGCTTCGCCCTATGGCCAATCTACTGGGGGTGTGAAACCCCCCATGGCCAATCAGCTGTGTGTGTGTGCCTCTCCCCATGGCCGATCATCGGCATGTGTGTGCTTCCCCTCATGGCCGATCTGGTGTGTTTGTGCCTCCCCCATAGCAGATAAGATGGCTGTGAGCCTCCCCCATGGCCGGTCAGCAGGATGTGTGCCTCCCGCCATGGAAGACCAGTTGGTTTTGTGCCTCACCCCATGGCCAATATGGTGGGTGTGTGTGCCTCACCCCCATGGGCGATCAGCTGGGTGTATGCATCCCGCCATCGCCGACCAGCTGGGTGTGTACCTCCCCCATGGGCAATCAGCTGTGTGTCTGTGCCTCCTACCATGGCCGATCAGCTGGGTGTGTGCCTCACTGAAACACTGTCTGTGGCACAGACAGACAACCCACACTCACTGCTGGCCAGCTGCTGTTCCGCCTCCCGGCCGCCAGAGGCCGCTGATGCTCCTCCCATTCTCACCACTTGCCCGCTCCCTGCTCCGGCCGCTGCTCTTTGGCGGGATCATCCGGGACATTCTGTGGAATGACGGGACCGGACAGTCGCCACATTCCGTAACGGAAGGCACCAGGGGCCCATTGAACAATCAATAAATCACAAAATGAGGGAAAAGGAGAATCGGCGTTTCAGAACCGAGTGGGCAGCAAGTGTCTGACGGGAGAGGAGATGAGTAAAAATGGAGGACAGGGAAGCACGGTGCGGCATTGTGCTTGCCCTGCTGCGTTACGTCGCCGAGGTCCCAGTTTCAATCCCGGCTCTGGGTCACTGTTCGTGTGGAGTGTGCACATTCTCCCCGTGTTTGCGTGGGTTCACCCCCACAACCCAAAAGATGAGCAGGCTAGGTGGGTTGTCCATGCTAAATTGCCGCTTAATTAAATAAAATCAATTGGGTACTCTAAATTTTAAAAAAGGAGGGGTTCAGGTAGAGCTGCTCGTGCGCATATGCGGAGGTTATCCCGGTGTATTGCCCCCTCCCCGGTGTATTGCCACCTCCCCTCGGTGTATTGCCCCACCTCCCGGTGAATTGCGCCCCGCCCTGGTGAATTGCCCCCCCCCCCCTAACTCCCTGGCTCCAGCCCATCAGAGAGTATAGAGACATTACACCACGGCACAGAAAGAGGCCATTCAGCCCCTCACGTCCGCACTAGTTTCTGAAAATTAATACTGGCACCCTCCATACCTGTTGGACTTTAACACGGTGTCATAATAATTCTTACAGGAATAACTCTGAGGCAAAGAGACATCAGGTTAAGATCACTCAACACATTGGGCCTTTCAATCTCACCAGATAAAGTCTCTCCCTCTGACATTGCCCAACACGTGCAGCATGGGCACAGACGGTCATTCAGGTCAGGTGGATTGGTCATGCTAAGTTACCTATCAGTCCATGGATGTGCAGGTTAGGTTATGGAGTTATGTGAATAGGGGCGGCGTGGCCAATCCACCATACCTGAATGGCCGTCTAATGTCCCTGCTGTACATGCTGTAATTCAATCTTGTGATTGAAGTGATAAGCCACCACCCTCTTCTGGTGAAGAGTTGCTACTGCAGCAACAGCCCGATGTCTCCACCTTGTGATTGAATTGATGAGCCGCCCCGCTCTGCTGGTTAACAGATGATACTACAGCAGCAGAAAGAAAACCATCAGGAATTGAACAAGAGAGAGGGTGCACCCCAACAGCATAGTCCTTACATGACAGGAACTTCAACACAGACACAAGTTCAGCACTGAGAGAGAGGGGGGAGGGAGGGAGGTTGTCAGTGTGTAAGGGACCTTCCGGATTCCCTTGTTTCCCCTTTATGTTTGCTGCTTTAATGGATGTTTAATGGACATGGAGGTTTTAGTCGAGCAGGAGAAAGGAGGAATTAAAAATTTACAGAAGAGACCGCTCTGCTCGCTTCGGAGAACGAAGTTCAGGCTTTGCCGTACCCGAGACATGGGGTGCGACTTAGTTTGATTGACTGGTTGGTTGCCAATGAATTGCCCAAAAGGCCGGATTCTGCACGGTAACAGATGGTGAGTGGGGCCTACTCTCGTGGGATGATTTCCGTAGATTGAAGGAAAGTAGAGTTGTGAATCCCAGAACTCCCCGAAAAAGAGCCTGTTACTCTCTTTCCCCTTCCTGTTTGCTCCAGAATAGCTGTTGTATTTCTGAAATTGCAGAAATTGGAATGAATCGACAATGAAAATCATTACAGACTGGAAAGCTCGGAACTGAAAACCTTGAAGGAAGGTATGCTAGAAACAACCAGCTGAAATAAAGACTCACCTTTTTACTTTACTGATTATTTCACATCTCTCTTCTCCCCTCTGTCTGCCATTGTGTGTGTCGGTATGTTTATGAGCATGGGACAAGTTTAAGTGGGGGGGGGGGGGGTGTTAGGAATTAGATCTGATTAACCTGTTATTTTTGCTGCATATTGAATTAATCCTCCTTATTAAAAAAATGTCATTGTTTAAATTTACAAACCTGTCCACTGTAATTACTGGGAGCCAGGGCCAAAAACTTCAGCCTTTTTGCAAAGAATGATTGGTTAATTCAATTATATTGTGACTTCGGGTCAAGGGGGCTGGAATTCAACCCGTCCTAGCCCAGTGTGGCAGAACAATTGCTTGACGAGGTTCTTGAGAAAAGCATGGATAAAGATTGAAGCCACTTCTATAGGGCAGCACGGTGGCGCAGTGGTTAGCACTGCTGCCTCACGGCGCCAAGGTCATGGTTCGATCCCCTACCTGGGTCACTGGCCGTGTAGAGTTTCCACTTTCTCCACGTCTCTGCGTGGGTCTCAACCCCACAATCCCAAAGGCGGGCGGGGTAGGTTCATTGGCCACGCTAAATTACCATGAATTGGGAAACAAAAATAACTGGGTACTCTAAATGTAAACAAAAAAGATTGATGCCATTTCAAAAAACCTCTGAAAATTTCCAAACATTTCAAAGGGTGGCCTGCAAAAAGCTGAACAAAGAAACAAAATACAGAGTTTTCTGCTGTGCCTTACCTGTGAAGTCATCACCAGCGAGTCCAGACAGATCTTCACTCAGTCTTTAATCTCCTCTGTTTCTGTCCCGGGAATGTTGATGGGTCAGTGTAAACATAGACAATGTGAAATATTGTGGGGAGACGGTAGCATTGTGGTATTCTCGCTGGACTAGTAGTCCAGACACCTGTGGTGATTTGCATCGCTGTAAATACACAAGCACACAGAAAGCGATGACAGTCTCCACAGTGATTGCACGATTGCACACAAGGAACGCTGGAAGACTCCACAGAGAGAGTGACTCAAGCCTCCACAGCGAGCTCGTGGATAGACACCACGATGGAAGCAACGCAAGAATCCAGAGCGCATTCCTTGCATGAACAAGACCATAAAGGTCTAGCAACCTCAATTAAACAACAAGCAGACTGTGACAATGTACCCCGCTCAAGTGCACAGCAAGAAAACTATGGCAGTCGACGACGCTGAAAATAACAGCAAGAACACTATGACAGTGTACCACGCTCAAGTGAACAGCAAGAAGACTATGATTGTCTACCATGCTCACGTGAACAACAAAGCGACTATGATAATCCACCCAGATTATCTGAGCCACCAGAAGAAGACTCTGACAGTCTACCCAGCTCAATTAACCGGCAAGACGACACTGCAGGTCTACACACTGTATGTGCAACAAGTGACGACGGCATCACATTTCCCTTTATGATTTTCGACATGACAGCGAGACTAGCTGTTCTCCGCTAGTATGCACAGAGGCACTCGACAATCAAAGTGAGGTTAATGGTGACTCCAGTGACACCACGTTAATTGAAACCTTATCCACTGGAGCCTCTCCACAAGAAAATGCATTCCTGAGCGTTTTGTCTCCGGACGGGGAGCATCAAGGCACCTCAGATGATTCAAGTGACACCTCAGATGATACAAGTGAACCTGAAATGAATCCAGACGGGGAGTGTCAAGAAACCATAGCTGATTCAGTTGAACGAGAAAGGACTCCATACGGGGAGCATTGACAGGCCAAAGATGATTCTAGTGAAACGGACATGACTCCAGACGGGGAGCACCGAGGAATCAGAGACGGCACGCTCAATGAAACAGCAGATGCAACAAATGACACTGACACAAGTGACTTTGTGAACGACTCGAATATTCCACTCGTTGTGGTCATTGAGCGTAACAAACACAACAAAACCTCCGAAAACAACAACAAAGACAACAAAAAGAAGCGTACCAAAGACACTAACGTCAACAACATGCACGACAAAAACAACAAGACTGGAGCAACGACTGGTACGACATGGTACAACTCTGAAAATGCGGGACAATGGAACAGCACAGCTGCCACTGGCAAGACTACAGCCATACCATGGCACGACAGCAAATCTCACCGATTCAAGTTTGCTCCACCGCAAACCAGCAAACCAGCTTTCAAGGCAGTTGCGTTTGCTCCACGACAAACATGCAGACCAGCTTTCAAGGCAGCTGACATTGTACATCAATATCGCAATCACAAGAAACAGTCCAGGTCGCATGACACAGATTATATACTGTATCGCTACCACAAGCATAGAAAAAAATATTTCAAATCAGACCACAAAGTGCTTTGACCATTTGCGCCCCTCCTGATGACCTCTGGGTTCCTTAAGCACAGGGACACTGACGGCGTTCACAAGGGAATGACAACATTAACATCACTGCTTCAATAACAAAACAAGAAAGCCACAAGACCATATTACTTTTGGACCTTTGGACTCATGAATATTACTTGGTATTGCGTAAACATCAATGACATGATTTGTACATGTCATCACTTATCAACCTATTTTGTTCAATTTTCCTTAACACTGAAAATATGTAACACGAAAAAGGGAGATGTAGTGATATGCATCACTGTAAATACACAAGGAGTTAATGCAACTAGGTAAACAAAAGAGGGAGCACCAGAGACATCATGATACACAGACATTTAACCAATAGTTTAGTAAGATACGACACGACCTATGGGCAGTCAAGACACACCCAGATGTGACACTACCACAAGGGGGCTACCCATATAAAAGGACAGGGCACACATACTCTTTCTCTTTCCATAGGCGACATTCAGAGAGACAGGGGAAGATCAGGAAGCACCACACCCACGAATTGATTAGAGCAGACGGGTTAGTTAGATTGAGTTAATATAGTAAGATTAGCAGGAGAGTCGAACTCAAGAAGGAGAATTGAAAATTGTTAACTAGAACATAGAATATAGAACACTACAGCGCAGTACGGGCCCTTCGGCCCTCGATGTTGCGCCGACCTGTGAAACTATCTGAAGCCTATCTGACCTACACTATTCCATTTTCATCCATATGTCTATCCAGTGAACACTTAAATTCCCTTAAAGTTGGCGAGTCTACTACTGTTGCAGGCAGGGCGTTCCACACCCCTACTACTCTCTGAGTAAAGAAACTGCCTCTGACATCTGTCCTATATCTATCACCCCTCAATTTAAAGCTATGTCCCCTCGTGTTGGTCATCACCATCTGATGAAAAAGACTCTCACTGTCCACTCTATCTAACCCTCTGACTATCTTTTATGTCTCTATTAAGTTACCTCTCAGCCTTCTCCTCTCTAACGAAAACAACCTCAATTCTCTGAGCCTTTCCTCGTAAGACCTTCCCTCCATACCAGGCAACATCCTAGTAAATCTCCTCTGAACCCTTTCCAAAGCTTCCACATCCTTCCTATAATGTGGTGACCAGAACTGCACGCAGTACTCCAGGTGCGGCCGCACCAGAGTTATGTACAGCTGCAGCATGACCTTGTGGTTCCGAAACTCAATCCCCCTGCTTCTAAAGGCTAGCACACCATATGCCTTCTTAACAGCCCTATTAACCTGGGTGGCAACTTTCAGGGATTTATGTACCTGGATGCCGAGATCTCTCTGTTCATCTACACTACCAAGAACCTTGCCATTAGCCCAGTATTCTGCATTCCTGTTACTCCTTCCAAAGTGAACCACCTCACACTTTTCCGCATTAAACTCCATCTGCCACCTCTCAGCCCAGCTCTGCAGCTTATCTATGTCCCGCTGTATCCTATAACATCCTTCAGCACTATCCACAACTCCACCGACCTTCGTGTCATCTGCAAATTTACTAACCCATCCTTCTACACCCTCTTCCAGGTCATTTATAAAAATGACAAACTGCAGTGGCCCCAAAACAGATCTTTGCGGTACACCACTAGTAACTGAACTCCAGGATGAACATTTGCCATCAACCACCACCCTCTGTCTTCTTTCAGCCAGCCAATTACTGATCCAAACCGCTAAATCACCTTCAATTTCATACTTCCTTATTTTCTGCAATAGCCTACCGTGGGGAACCTTATCAAACGCCTTACTGAAATCCATATAAACCACATCAACAGCTTTACCCTGATCCACCTGTTTGGTCACCTTCTCAAAAAACTCAATAAGGTGTGTGGGGCTTAATGTTCAATAAATGTGTTAAACCTATCTCCAAGTTTGAACCTTCCTTTGTCAGAGTATACATCAACGAAGCAGTGTATGCTGCATGAAGAACACAGCAACACCCAGGGTAATGCTCTGGGATTCCGGGTTCAAATACCACCACGGCAGACCGTGATATCTGATTTCAATAAAATACTGGAATTAAAAGTCTAATGATGACCATGAAATCATTGTCGATTGTCGTAAAAACCATCTGGTTCACAAATGCCCTTCAGGGCAGGGAATCTGCCGACCTTACCTGGTATGTCCTACAGATGACTCCAGACCCCACAACAATGTGATTTGCGTCACTGCTCCCCTCTGAAATGGCTGAGTGAGTGACGACATTCAAGAGGCAATGACGGGGGGGGCGGATTTCGGTGAATTGAAAACAGCTGAGCTCCAAGAAGCGACTGGGTGCAGGAGGGGGCCATTTAATAATCTAATAATAATCATTATTTCACAAGTTGGTTTACATTAACACTGCAACGAAGTTACTGTGAAAATCCCCTGGTCGCCACATTGCAGCGCCTGTTTGGGTACACAGAGAGAGAATTCAGAATCTCCAAATTACCTAACGAGCACGTCTTTTGGGACTTGCGGGAGGAAACCGGAGCACGCGGAGGAAACCCACACAGACACGGGGAGAATGTGTAGACTCTGCACATACACTGACCCAAGCTGGGAATCAAACCCGGGCCCCTGGCGCTGCGAAGCAACAGTGCTAACCACTGTGCTAACGTGCCGCTCATTGAGTCTGCACCACATCGCTGAAAGAGCACCCTACCGCAGACTACTTCCCCCACCCTATCCCCGTAACGCTGCCCAACCTGCACGTTTTTGGACTGTGGGAGGAAACCGGAGCACCAGGAGGAAACCCACACAGACATGGGGAGAACGTACAGACTCCACACAGTCAGTCACCAGAAGTCAGTATCAAACAGTGTTCCCTGGTGCTGTGAGGCAGGTGTGCTAACCCGGGATCCCTGGTGCTGGGAGGCAGCAGTGCTAACCTGGGCCCCCTCGTGCTGTGAGGCAGCAGTGCTAACACGGGTCCCTGGTCCTGTTAGGCAGCAGTGCTACCCACTGCGTCCACCTTGAAGGAGAATGTTCAAAATGTTCCATTGTGGTCTTGGAAACGAGCGACACAGACACTGGTAGTTAGATGGGAAACACTGCAGCGGCAGAGTAGATACAAAAGCTGGATTCAGAGGATCGAATCATATAATTTACAATGCAGAAGGACGCTATCCCGCCTATCAAGTCTGCAGCTGTCCTTGGAAAGAGCACCCTAATGACGCCTACGCCTCAACCCTATTCCCGTTACCCAGTAACCCAAAGTAACCTTTTTGGACACTAAGGGCAATTTAGCAGAGCCAATCTACCTCATCCGCACACCTTTGGACTGTGGGAGGAAACCGGAGCACCCGAAGGAAACCCACGCAGACACGGTGAGAACATGTAGACTTCGAACAAACAGTGTCCCAATCCGGTAATCAAACCCGAGACCCTGGAGCTGTGAAGCAAATGTGCTAACCACTATGCTACCCTGCTGCGGTAGGAAAAGATGGGGGGGTTGGTCGGATGAGGGAAGTGGAAGAATATGGAGATAACAGCTGGTTAGGGAGATTTGGAGGGTGGGGGTAAGAGAACAGACGCCACTTCACTGGAACGGGCCCCAAAAACAGTGACAGAATCATTTGAAACCATGCACCGTGGCGATTGATCCCCGAGAGTGGGTCGCCAGCCAGAGTGTTGTAGTGCAGTGCCTGTATTGGGGAAGCAGGGAGAGGAAACACGGCGATCTCAGCACGCTCATCAACATCCTGCATCCAGCTGGGAATGCATCAACCTGAACTTCAGAGAAAAACACGTGAATAAGAAATGGTTCATTGTCTGGCACAACAGAGACAGAGAAAGTTGAACATTCCTCGTAAGGCAACTAATACATTTTTTTTGGAAAACGATTTGACCCACAATTGAAAAAGGGTTAAAATTGAAAGGGGACCGATACTTAGGAGCTGCCCGGACCATGCTATGAGGCGTTGCAGGGGCTGGAATGGGATGCGGGAGATGGGTGAATAGAAATATCTCGAGTGCCCTTTGGGCACCCCAACTCCCATCGCGATGAGGCAATTTGTGTGAACAATAAGGCTGGATTTGGGACAATTGGCTCCTCGAGTGAGGGATTGTGTGGGTGAAGTGTGGAAGGCAGGAAAGAAAGAGTTCAAGCGAATTTGTTGTCAATCTAAATCCACAGTTAAGGTACGCAATGTGTCAAGTACAGTCCAGGTTAAATGTATATAGCCGATTCATATTCATGGCTATTACGATCGCTCAGAAAAGGCAGGCCGTCTTCACCAACTCGGTGCAATGATCTCAAACATCCTTCCACACTCTCACAGACCGGAGTGAAAACGTGTGGCCTTGCTGAAGGCTCAGGTCAGCCGCACGCCGCGGGCTCTTTGGGATCGTTCCAGCTCCCTCACTAGTTAATTGGGGAAGTGGTTTGGTTTTGGGGAGATGTCGAGCTAGGCGGAAGGTCCGAGCCAGGGCACTGAGGGTTAAACAGGGGCAAAAGCCAAAGGTGGAATAACAAACAGGCACTTGGACAAAGCAGCAAAAGGATGCTTGAGGACTTGATGCCAACAGGATTTCAGACAAAAAGCAACAGAGGCAACATTGACTTGGGACAGGGTTACAAAAGCAATGTGACCCTGTGCACCTTCACACAGCTGCCTGCACAGCAATGGCCAGGAGGTAGGAAACCCTAGTACCAGTCCCTTCCCCGGGCAAAACATACTGTACAGGTTCCAGCAATGCTTGATTCGGCTCGAGATTAATGTGTTCACCTTACCGCAAAGACACCAAAGAATCACAGAGAGACAAGAAGCTGTATTTCCAATGATATTTGAGCTCAAAAAATGTTGTGCAGCATGCAAGCACCCCTCCTCAATCTGTAGTCAAACCCCTGCACTGCACTGGCAGGAAAATCAAAGCATTCAGCAGCGTTTGGAAGGAAAACAGGGTTGTCAGTTCTTTTTTTTCCCAGCAATCATTTATTGGAACCAATTAACAAAATAAAACAAGACTCCGCAAGGTTGGATTGCACCTTGATGGCTACAAGGGACGCCATAGTCTTGTCAGTCTCTGTACTCGCATACATGTTAACACGAGCGTTCAATCTGATACAGAGCCTCATTGTCAACGCAGTCAGGAGGAGGCTGGAGATTTTCAAACTGGTCACATTTGGTTTGCCCTTTATACATCCTTTCTTTGCTTCCATCGGCAGTCAGAAGTGAACCACCGTCAATCTCTCCCAGTGCTGCCTTTGTCATTATGAATGAAGATGGCGCATTCAGGAGACACCACCCCCAGTGCAAGCTCTCTGTTCATCCGCCTGACATTGGGGGCTGGTAGGTTACTAGGCTAACTCTAATCAGAACCATGGTGGGCACTGCTTCACGCCCAGGGCATTGGGACAGACGTGTTTACATTGCCAGGACTGGATGGTTCCTGCGCTAGGTGGGCAAAGCCCAAAAACTGATCAGAAACTGATGTGACAATTCCAAAGATGAACATGCAAAGGTTGCAAATTGTAAGACATTCTAGACTGTTTCAAGCACCCCATATATGGCATGATGGTCAGAAGAGTAGACTTCAAAGATTCCCATATGAACCGCTATTCGAGAAGGGTTTGTGGGACAATCGCAATCCAACAACAGGAAAAGATAGCGTCGGGAGGCATCTTTACATTTTCCGAAGGACAAAGGACTCGGTCATTTTCTCCTCCTCACCTGTACACACCAGAATCTAGTTGGTCAGAAAGCTATGACATTTTACTGGGAGGTGCTTGATTCGATGTCTAATTTAACTCTTTGAAATTCGAAGACAATGTTTCACCTGATCTTTGAGCTTCTCGACTCAGAGTGAGAGAGAGAGAAGAGGGCTCCCATATTCGGCCTGACTTGAACCCTTTCAGCCCAGCCCTGGGACACTCGGGCAATCCCTCAGGATCGAAGATGCTTGGCCATGAGCCGGCAAGAAGGATTGACATCTTCAGGGATGCCTTCAGGACATCCCCCAAAGTGATTGCAGGAGTCTCCGGCTGCGATCGAGCTCCGAGCTCAGCAGCTGTCTTGGAGGAAATCTGGTGCCAAACACACCTTCGTTTTCCAGGTGATAAGTTCAAGGCCAGTTTTCGCAAATGCCTCAGGGAAGGAGACAATAATGACCAGGGGCTCAGTTTGTGAACCTTCTCAGCCAGCAGCATCACCTGCATCCTGACGCTCACTGAGTGAGGTTGAAATGGTTTCGGCTTTTGACTTAAGGCCGTGGAGTTTGGAAAGTTTCCTGTCCTTTCCGTAGATTATCGTTTGATGATTTGCTGTCATTACTCGACCCAAGACGTGGAGAGTGAAATCCCTACTTGGAGGAAAGAGGAAGCTGGTCAAGGCCGGCTGGAAAAGCCTCAGGAATTCTGGGGCCTTGAGAGAAAACAAGATCCGGCTGCATTCAAGACCCACTGGTTCACAAGGGCCGGGGACGGAAAGTGAATGGAAGCAGAGAAAGTAACCCCAAAGCAAGATAATTATGCCTTAACGCAAGGAAGGAAAACAAATTGTGATCTATTTCATCAGCAAACACCAGTGGCCCTGATGTTTGGATATTTAGAGCAAGGTTTTCCCAGAAAGATGAAATATAATTTTAAAAACCGGGAATGTAATAGAACAGTGCGTGACTTCATACCATCAACAATGTCATGGAAGAAGGGCTCACGAATTCAGTGATTCACTTGGGAAAAGACGGTCCCCAATTGCCTTCTCCTTTGAAGACTTAACTAAAATGCCGCATGATCATCTTCAGCCAACATCCCAACACTGAGGGGAGTTGACGTCACTGACCATTCCCCCGAATCAAACTCTTGAACGCACAGCGAACCTATTTGCGAGTGTATACAGTATCCAAACACACACACCCTCATCTCGATTGTCCTTTTCTTATGTTAAAAGAAAACTTTTTTTCACACAACACGTTGACCTCATAATATATGATTCCCGTTGAAAACTATTTACAGGAGTTGGGAGGAGGAGGGCAGATTTACTTTGAAATGGAAGATTCTCTCTTCGACTCAAATCTGTGCCGGATTCTCAATGGTGGAGGAAAATCAGTGATTAATAATGGCCAGGCCTGATTGTGGTACCGAGTGTTAGATAGAGAGAGAGAGAGAGAGAGATCAGTAATCACAGACGTGCGGACTTCTTGCGGCTGTGTGACTTTCAGTGGCTCCTCAAACCGCTCCCATCAAATCAACTCAATCTTTGCCAACGACCTTATTCATGTGTGGGGAGCACTGATTAATCATCTTCAAAGTGCGGCAAGCACATCCCACCCTGCGAAAGGTACACAGGAAAATTCAACTGGGAAGAGCCTGGAGCATCCACGGCCACACCTTACCATTTTCGAAGCACATTACAGAGCCCCGGGTCCACTGGACCGGGATTGCTTACCGGACAGGGTTCGTACCGGAGGGAGTACGGAAGGAAGGGGCGAGGTGCCATTTGCACAATGTCGTTTAGGTCAAGCACGGAGGTGTACCTCCGAGTTGGGAATCACCATTCTCAACACTATTAAGGCCAAGGAAATGACGGAGGAGAATAACATGGATTGAGCGATGGGAAGGGCACTCTCATCTGGACTAAAAATTATCAAAATCAACCGAGAGAAAGACGTCATCAGATTAAACTTAATCGAGGATGTACAAGTGAATAACCTTTGCCAAACCTCTGCAGGCGCGACGTTGAAGGAGTCGACTGAACCAGACATTTGGGAATCAGGTGGAATGCTCTGGAATCCCCGCAGTTAGGTCTGGATTGCGGACAGCCTGATGGGGCTAATCAGATACATCTTGAGCAGACATTCCGAGATGACATTTGGAGAAAGGGTTGACAGCAAGGGTTTTAGGTTTCATGTCCTCTCCAACCCCCGCCACTCTCCCGAAAACCACCTATCTGTGGCTGACATGATCCTCAAATAGAGTTGAATGGTCCCTCAATTCAACAATGGGAGGGATCCACACGTCTCAATAATGTGTGACTCAACAGCAATGGGTTGTTTCCTCCACAACGGTCACTGGTTTGGGTTTTAAGAAAATAATTTATTTCACCATTAGTTCTAGTCTAAAATAAGCAACAACGTCGACAACAAAAAAAATATAACAACCCAACACAGGCGAACTGCCAAAAAGTGTTCAAAACAGGATTTTCCCAACTACCCTTTCTTTGAGGATGTGACAAAGTTTATTGATGAGGGATGGGCTGTAGATCTCATATACATGGACTTTAGTAAGGCGTTTGATAAGGTTTTATGGCGGGTTGGTGACAAAAGTGAAGGCGTATGGGGTTCAGGGTGTACTAGCTTGACGGATAAAGAACTGGCTGGGCAACAGGAGACAGAGAGTAGTGGTAGAAGGGAGTGTCTCAAATTGGAGAAGGGTGACTAGTGGTGTTCCACAGGAATCCGTGCTCGGACCACTGCTGTTTGCGATCTACATAAATGACCTGGAGGAAGGTATAGGTGGTCTGATTAGCAAGTTTGCAGATGATACTAAGATTGGTGGAGTTGCAGAAAGCGAGGAGGACTGTCAGAGAATACAACAAAATATAGATAGATTGGAGAGTTGGGCAGAGAAATGGCAGATGGAGTTCAATCCAGGCAAATGCGAGGTGATGCATTTTGGAAGATCAAATTCAAGAGCGGACTATATGGTCAATGGAAGGGTCTTGGGGAAAATTGATGCACAGAGAGATCTGGGAGTTCAGGTACGTTGTACCCTGAAGGTGGAAAAGCAGGTTGATAGAGTGGTCAAGAAGGCATACAGCATGCTTGCCTTCATCGGACGTGGTATTGAGTACAAGAGTAGGCAGGTCATGTTACAATTGTATAGGACTTTGGTTAGGCCACATTTGGAATACTGCGTGCAGTTCTGGTCGCCACATTACCAGAAGGATGTGGATGCTTTGGAGAGGGTGCAGAGGAGGTTCACCAGGATGTTGCCTGGTATGGAGGATGCTAGCTATGAAGAAAGGTTCAGTAGATTAGGATTGTTATCGTTGGAAAGACGGAGATTGAGGGGGGACCTGATTGAGGTATACAATATCATGAGAGGTATGGACAGGGTGGATAGCAACAAGCTTTTTCCAAGAGTAGTGGTGTCAGTTACAAGGGGTCACGATTTCAAGGTGAGAGGTGGAAAGTTTAAGGGAGATGTGCGTGGAAAGGTCTTTACGCAGAGGGTGGTGGGTGCCTGGAACACTTTATCAGCAGAGGTGGTAGAGGCGGGCACGATAGCATCATTTAAGAGGCATCTGGACAGGTATATGAACGGGCGGCAATAGATGGGAGTAGACCTTGGAAAACAGGAGACAGGTTTAGATAAAGGATCTGGATCGGCGCAGGCTGGGAGGACCGAAGGGCCTGTTCCTGTGCTGTAACTTTCTTTGTTGATTGTTTCTTTGTACCCATTCTTGGCCACTGGTCTGAAGTGGCACCAATTGTGTCGCAGGAGAGATTGGTGCTCCAGACGCACCTCTCCCACCTCACCACCCCCCCCCCCCCCCCCAACACACAGGCACACATACACACAACTAGAACATTGGTTCATTTAGAATCGGCTTGACTCATGTTATCCTTCACTCCATCCCCCGCACACTACCTCAACCAGTGTACAGTCGATCCATGTAATGTTCCCCTGATCGCAAGCAGCCTGGGCTACCCGAGGGGAAAGCATATTGACCAGGACACCGGACTGCAGTCAATCTGTCAAATTCCTTCTGCAGGAAGGGAGAGTGGGGGAAAGGGACACCATTGAAAAACGGAAAAGAAACAGCTTCATCCACAATGTCTTCTGAGGGGCAAGATCCACTGTGACTTCCACACAAACCTTTCCCAGGCCGTTTAAGTCTCCTTTTTAAAGCTATGATCTACAACCGCACCGCCGACTTATTTACAGTTATCCAACTCTTGTCCAAGACATTATGCCTTTACCAGTTCATGATTGTGTTCCAATTCAATTTCATGAAGTAAACTTGACTACTTCCAACTGAACGGATCGAGGCAAAAAACACCTGCAGGAAATCAAAGGCAGTGAGAATGGGGTTGGGGTTACAAAACACGTCTAACAAACATTAATAAAAATAATAATAATAATAATCTTTATTGTCACAAGTCAGCTTCCATCAACGCTGCAATGAAGTTACTGTGAAAAGCCCCGCGTCCTCACATTCTGGCGCCTGTTCGGGTACACGGAGGGAGATTTCAGAATGAGCAAATTACCCAACAAGCACGTCTTTCGGGGCTTGTGGGACTAAACCGGAGCACCCGGAGGAAACCCACGCGGAGACGGGGAGAATGTACAGACTCCGCACAGACAGTAACCCAATTCGGTTACCGAACCTGGGACCCGGGCATTGTGAAGCCACAGTGCTAACCACTGTGCTCCCCACAAAGAGTCGTCACTTTGGGATCTGTTCCTGGCTGCTCAGCCTTGGTTGACGGCACAGGCGCCAGAACAGGATAACATACCCGACAAATCTCCCTCGCACCTTCTCCAGTGTCTGTTGGGGTGAACACAATATTCCCAGTCTCCACGAATACTCGTCCTGCTTTGGGTGGGTGGTGAGGAAACGCAGAAAAGGATGAAGCAAACCAGTTTGTGTGGAAGTTGAGAACGCAGAAAAGGATGACGCAATCCATTTGCCCCGGCACTGGGAAAAGGAGTTCGGAGTCTCAGACGACTGAAATGTGACCGTTCGTGAAGTCAACCCAGTAGCCAACGTTGGTCGCACTGATGAGCTGGACCAGCCCTAGCGCCGAGAGCCCTGTGGATAGGGCCAAAGGGGCTCGATATAAGAGAGGAACGTCACATCATTGGTGGGCAAAGGGTGGGAGAGTGGGTGGAAATCAGAGGGGAGGAGAGTGGGAGAGTGTCAGAGGTGAAGAGAGTGGGGGAGAGATAGAGGGAAGAAAGTGGGAGAGAATAAGAGGGGAAGAGAGTGTGGGAGAGTCAGAGGGGAAGAGTGTAGGGGAGAGTCAGAGGGGAAGAGAGTGGGGGAGAATCAGAGAGGACGAGAGTGGGAGAGAGTCAGAGGGGAAGAGAGTGGGGGAGAGTCAAAGGGTGGAGTAGAGTCAGAGGGGAAGAGAGTGGGGGAGAGTCTGAGGGGAATAGGGCGGGGAGAGTCAGAGGGGAAGAGAGTGGGGGAGAGTCAGAGGGGAAGCCAGTGGGGGAGAGTCAGAGGGGAAGAAATTGGGGGAGAGTCAGAGCGGAAGAGGGTGGGGGAGAATCAGATGTGATTGTGTGTGTCTGTATGTGTGATTGTGTGCAAGACTTTGTGTTAGTGTGAGTATGAATGTTTGTGTGACTGTGACTGTTTCTGTGTGACTGTGATTGTGTATGCCTGTGTGTGTGACTGACTGTGCGTATATATGTGTGACCGTGTGTGACTGTGTGTGTGACTGTGTGTGCATATCTGTGTGTGTTTTTATGTGATTTGTTGCTGACTGTGTATGTCTATATGTGTGACTGTGTGTATGACAGTGTGTTCTGTGTGTGTGACTGTGTGTTTATCTATATGTGTGACTCTGTGTTTCTGTATGTGTAAGTGGAACTGTGTGTGAGTGTATGTGTGACTGTGTGTGTGTGAGACTGTGGGTATGAGTCTGTATGTGACTGTGTGTGTCTCTGTGTGACAGTGTGTTACTGTGTGTCTGTGTGTGTGTGACTGTGTGTGTGTTGGTATTGGATACTGTGTGTGTCTGTCTGTGTATATGTGTGACTGTGTGTGTGTATCTGTCTGTATTTATGTGTCTCTGTCTGTTTGTGGAGGATCTTGCTGTGTGAGGTTGGTGGAATATTGAACAGGAGTAAAGGAAGGGGTGTTGTTGTTCGGATGGAGGCAAATATTCTGGGTGTGAGTGAGATCTTGTCCCACCTGGGACAATCTCTGGGATCCTGCTGTGCATTGCCACTGTAAACAATGCAGGTGTCGACTTTCTAAAAGTTTCTGAGGCCTCAATGTCAATTATTTGATGAAATACCAAACCTGGCTGCTGCAAATCCTATTTCTAAATGACTGTCAGATTAATCGTGACAGCGAAGCAGAGCGACGATCTTGACTGGGTTTTAAGAGCAGGAGAAAGAGAGAGAGAGAGGAGATGGGGCTTTGGAAGGACAAAAGTGGATTATTGGATTGGTATGGAGAGAAAGAGAGGGGAACAGAGATGGGCCTTTGGACAGACAAAGATGGATTATTGGATAGGGATAGAGCTGGGCAGGAGAGGTGGAGAGAAAGAATTAGAGAGGAGCAGAGATGGGTTATTGGATAGGGATAGAACTGGGGAGGAGAGGGGAAGAGAAAGAGTGAGAGAGAGAGAGATGCAAAGAGTGGGTAAATCTCTTGGCCCTGAACAGGTATATCCAAGAACACTGAGTGAGGCTGGAGGAGAAATTGCGCGAGCCCTGACTGAGATATTTGCAACATCATTACCCACGGGTGAGGTACCGCAAGAATGGAGGGCAGCGAATGCTGTTGCCTTTTTGAAAAAGGACAGCAAAGGAAAAGCTGGTAATTATCGGCAGTGAAGTCTAACTTCTGCGCTGGGTAAGGAACTAGAAATTATTTTGAGGGATAAGCTATACAGGCTTCTGGAAAGACAGGGTTTGGTTAGCAATAGTCTGCATAGCTCTGTGCATGGGAGATCATTCCTTACAAATTTGTTGGAATTCTTTAATGAAGTGACCAGGAAGGTTGACGAGGGCAGAGCAGTAGGCGTCTCGACTTCAGTAAGGCCTTTGATAAAGGTCCAAATGGAAGGCTGCTCTGGAAAGTTAGATCACATGGAATCCAGGGAGAGCTGGCAATTTGGATATACAATTGGCTGGATGGTGGGAATCAGAAGGAAATGTTGGAATGGTGCTTGTCGGACTGGAGGTTTGTGACTAGTGGTGTGCCGCCGAGTCCAGTGCTGGGCCCATTGCTGTTTCTTATCTATATCAACGATTTGGATGAGAATGTACAAGACATGATGTGTAAATTAGCAGATGACTCTAAAATGGGTGGTAATGTAGAGAGCGAGGAACGTGATCAAGAATTGCAGCAGAGTCTTGATGAGCTGGGAAGTGGGCCGAGAAATGCCAAATGGAATTCAATACAGGTTAGTGTGAGGAGTGCATTTTGGAAAGTAAAGTCAAGGTAGGACTTGCAAGGTGAATGGTCGGAGCTTAGGCATATCGGAGAACAGAGGGACCTTGGAGTTTACGTGCACGGTTCTCGAAAGATGGAGTCACGGGTAGGTAGGGCAGTGAAGAAGGCTTTTGGAACGCTGGTCATCATCAGGCAGTGCATTGCGTATAGAAGTTGGGAAGTTACGTTGCAATTGTACAGGACATCGGTGAGGCCGCACCTGATGTATTGTGTTCAGTTTTGGTTGCCTTGCTAGAGGAAAGATGTTATTAAACTGAAGAGAGTGCAAAACAGATTTATAAGGATTTTTCCATGACCCAAGTGTCTCAGTTCTAGGAAAGATTGGACAAGCTAGGACTTTTTTCTTTGGAGGGTAGGAGAATGAGGAGCCTCAGCGGTGATCTTATACACCCCCATAAAAGCATGCGAGGCATGGATAGGGTGAATGCACTCAGTCTTTTTACTCTGGCTGGGGAATCAAGATTTAGGCAGCAGGGTAGCATGGTGGTTAGCATAAATGCTTCACAGCTCCAGGGTCCCAGGTTCGATTCCCGGGTCACTGTCTGTGTGGAGTCTGCACGTCCTCCCCCTGTGTGCGTGGGTTTCCTCCGAGTGCTCCGGTTTTCCCCCACAGTCCAAAGACGTGCGGGTTAGGTGGATTGGCCATGCTAAATTGCCCGTAGTGTCCTAATAAAAGTAAGGTTAAGGCGGGAGGGTTGTTGGGTTACGGGTATAGGGTGGATACGTGGGTTTGAATAGGGTGATCATGGCTCGGCACAACATTGAGGGCCGAAGGGCCAGTTCTGTGCTGTACTGTTCTATGTTCTAGATTTAAGTGAAGAGGGGAAAGAATTAACTGGAACCCGAGGAGTTACTTCTTTTTGCACAGAGGTTGTTACATATGTGGAATGAGCTACCGGAGGAAGTGGTTGAGGCAAGGATATAGACAACATTTAAAAGGCATTTGGACAGATATATAAAAAATAAACAGAGAGCAGTCCAGCACAGTACAGGCCCTTCGGCCCACAATGTTGTGCCGACCATTTATCCTAATCCTGGATCAACCTAACCTACACCCCTTCAGTTTACTGCTGTCCAGGTGCATGTCCAAGAGTCACTTAAGTGTCCCTAATGACTCTGACTCCACCACCTCTGCTGGCAACGCATTCCAAATACCCAGCACTCTCTGTGTAAAGAACCTACGCCTGCCGTCTCCCCTATACCTTCCTCCAATCACCTGAAAATGATGCCCCCTCATGACAGCCATGTCCACCTTGGGAAAAATAATAATGATAATAATCTTCATTGTCACAAGTAGGCTTACATTAACACTGCAATTAAGTTACTGTGAAAAGCCCCTAGTCGCTATATTCCGGCGCCTGTTCGGGTGCAAAGAGGGAGAATTCTGAATTCTCAGCCGGTATGGGAATTGAACCCGCACTGCTGGCTTTGTTGTGCATTACAAACCAGCTATCGAGCCCACTGAGCTCAACCATCCATCTGGTCTCTTGCCACCCAGTCTATCTATGCCTCTCATCACCTTGTCCACCTCTGTCATGTCACCTCTCTTCCTTCTTTGCTGTAGTGAAAAATTCCGTCGCTCCCTCAACCTTTCTTCATAAGACATGCCCTCCAGTCCAGGCAGCATCTTCTGTACCCTCTCCAAGTAATCCACATCCTTCCTATAATGAGGCGACCAGAACTGGACACAATATTCCAATCGTGGTCTAACCAGGGTTTTATAAAGCTGCAGCAAAACCTCGCGGCTCTTAACTCAATCGCGCTGTTAATGAAAGCCAACACACCATACATACATGGTGTGAACAAGCCTATCAACCTGGGTGGCAAATTTGAGGGATCAAGGTATGTCGACCCCAGGATTCCTCTGTTCCTACACACTTGCAAAAAATCATGCCTTCAACCCTGTATTCAGCATTCAAATTCGACCTTCCAAAATGAATCACTTCACATTTATCAAGGTTGAACTCCATCTGCCACTTCTCAGGCCAGCTCTGCATCCTCTCAATGTCCTGTTGGAACTGCAACAGCCTTCGACACTGTACAACTCCACAAACCTTCGTGTCATCGGCAAACTTACTGACCCACCTTTCCACCTCCTCATCCAAGTCATTTATAAAAACCACTAATATCAGAGGTGTCATAACAAATCCCTGCGGGTCACCACTGGTCACCGAACACCAGGCGGAATACTTTCCATCCATCACCACTCACTTTCTTCTTTCGGCCAGACAATTCTGTATCCAGACAGTCCAATTTCCCTGTATCCCATGCCCCCGAAATTCCCTGTATCCCATTGGTCGGAAAGGTCTAGACGGATATGGGCCAAATGCAGGAACATGGGGTTAGCTTGGATGGGCTTTTTGGTTAGCTTGGACCAGTTCAGACCGAAGTGTCTGTCTCCATGCAGGAGAGTCAGAGGGGGAGAGAGGCAGGGAGAGACAGAGGGGAAGAAAGTGGGAGAGAGCTAGAGGGGAAGAGAGTGGAGGAGAATCAGAGGGTGGGGGAGAGTCAGAGGGCAAGAGAGTTGGGGGAGAGTCAGCGGGGGTGGGAGAGTCAGTTGGAGGGGGTGTGATTGAGGGTGGGGGTGAATCAGAGAGGAAGAGAGTGGGGGAGAGTCAGAGGGGAAGAGAATGGAGAGACTCAGAGGAGAAGCGAGTGGGAGATAGTCAGAGCCGGGAAAGAGTGGGGATAGTCAGAGTGGAAGCGGCTGGGGAAGAGTCAGAGAGGGGAGAGAGTGGGGAGAGTCAGAGGGGAAGATTTTGGTGAAGAATCAGAGGAGGGAGGGGGAAAGAGTGGGGGAGCGTCAGAAGGGAATAGAGTGGGGAGAGTCAGAGGTGAAGAGGGTGGGGGAGAATCAGAGGGGAAGAGTCAGAGTGGAAGCGAGTGCGGGAGAGTCAGTGCGGGGAGTTTGGTGAAGAGTCAGGGGGGAGAGAGTGGGGAAGGGTCAGAGGGCAACCTAGTAGGGGAGAGCGAGTTGGGAAGAGTGTGGGGGGGAGTCAGAGGGGAAGCCTGTGGGGGAGAGTCAGAGGGGAAGAGAGTGAGGTAGAGTCAGTTGGGAAGTGAGTGGGGAAAGTCAGAAGGGGGAGTTAGTCAGAGGGGAATATGGTGGGAAGAGTCAGAGGGGCAAGGGTGAAAGAGTGGGGGAGAGTCAGAGGGGAAGAGAGTGGGGGAGGGTCAGAGGGAGAGAGAGTAGGGGAGAGTCAGAAGGGGAGAGAGTGGGGAAGAGTCAGAGGGGGGAGTTAGTCAGAGGGGAATATGGTGGGAAGAGTCAGAGGGGCAAGGGTGAAAGAGTGGGGGAGAGTCAGAGGGGAAGAGAGTGGGGGAGGGTCAGAGGGAGAGAGAGTAGGGGAGAGTCAGAAGGGGAGAGAGTGGGGAAGAGTCAGAGGGGAAGCCTGTGGGGGAGAGACAGAGTTGGAGAGAGTGTGAGATAGTCAGAGTGGGGAGACCGTGGGGAGAGTCAGAGGTGAAGCGTGGGGGAGACCCAGAGGGGAAAAGAGTGGGGAAGAGTCAGAGGGTTGGGTGGAGCCAGATGGTAAGAGGGTGGGGGAGAGTAAGTAGGTGGTGGAGAGTCAGTGGGTGTTGGAGAGTCAGAGGGTAGAGCAGGTTAAACAGTGGGAGAGACACACAGGTTGGGAATGGCGGAGGGTCTCAAATGTTTCGTCAATTTCCAGCTTCTGGAGCAGAGCTCTGCAATCTCTATTGCTCACCAGGATGGTTTGGTGTGTTTAATAAATTGCCTACTGAACACAGACAAATGAGGGTTTTGAGAAGGAGGAAATTTAAATGAGGGAGAGAAAGAGAGATAATGTTGAGACAGAAACCTCTGAGAATCAATCCTCAGATAGGGGGGAAAGAGAAGAGAGATCATGACAGATCTTCAAAAGCAGGAGACTCAGAGATGTGGCATTGGAAATATACAGAGATATGGGAAGAGAAAAAGAGAGATAGCGAGATGGGGAAATAAAATAAGAGGGAGAAAAACAAGAGGAGGGAGAAAAATGAAATGAGAAAAAGAGAGATAAAGAGGAAGGGAGAGAGAGAAATGAAATGAAACGAGAGAGGGGAAGGTGATGAAAGTGGAAGGTGCATCGTCAATATTGAATGAAGAAACGATGTGGAGATGCCAGGGTCTTACCAGGTGGGAACAGTAAGATGTCTTACAATACCAGGTTAAAGCCCAACTGCTTTTTCCCAATCACGAGCTTTCGGGAGCAGATCTTTCCACAGGTGAATTATTCCTCAAGCTAGTGATTCGAAATAAACATGTTGGACTTTCACCTGTTGTTGTAAGACTCCTTACAATGAAGATACAGCAGCAATCCTGGAGTGATTGACTTTATTTCCAATGAGGCAGTCGGAGGTGGGTGCTTAAACACAAGTGTGAGACACAGGTTCTGGGAGTGGGTCTGCAGTCTGTCCTCACCGCCCATCCACTGGCTTAAACATCCTTCCCTCTCCCCATCCATCCATTCCCCACATCCCTAAGGAGCTCTGATCTGTTTTTAAGAATATAATAGTTCCATTGTCTGGCCATGTTTATAAAATATGTTTTATAAAACAGATTGTGAATGTCAAAGTGGGAGCAGTCCCGGGAACTTGCTGTGTTTCTTTTATTTCACTAATGCTTTTCTTTAATCGATTTGCAGGTTTTCTTACTCTCTCAAAGTTGCGTTGATTTTGAAGCATGATCGACGCAAAGAGACTCTTTCCTGGCGAGGAATCCTCAGACAAGAGCTAGAACCGGAGAGAAACATGATAAATGTCAATGTGGCTCTGTCATTCATTATTACAACAAAGAAAAAACCCAGAATAGACTTGTGGCATGGTCACTCAAAGGAGTGGGGGGGAGGGGGGGGGGGGGTTGGATAAAAAATTGCGGGGGCACAAGAATTTGTGGGTGAATCAATTGGGGGTTTGTGAATAGCTTTGAGGTGTGAATAAATTGGGGGGTGGGTGAATAATTGGTGGGGTGAATAATCGGTGGGGTGAATATATTGGGAAGGGTGAATAAATTGTTTTGTGTCTTGGTGTTTTACTTTCATTTTATGCAGCTGGGAGCTTCATTCAGGCAAAGCAGATGTATGTTGCTCTCTCTCTCTCTTTCTCTGTGTGATAAAAGTGTCCAGACCACTGTATAGCTTCAAAGTAATTTCTGTCGACTGTAAGGAATTCTAACCTACTCTTTTGTAGGAAAGGGTGGGCATATGGATGTTGCTGGGAAAGTCATTCAGACTTACCTGGAGAGTCATGTATCTTGGGGGGGGGGGGGGGGGTTATCTGTGTTGGTAGTTGATAAGGTGTTTACTGTGTGTTTATGAAATGTTAACTGGCTTCATAGAATAAACATTGTTTTTGTTTTAAAATACTTAGGATCTCTGTTGCATAAGACCTGGAAACTGGGCCCTTGTGCTCCTTATAACCAAAATCTATTAAATGTTGTAGGTCAGCTGAACTCCATGATATACTTTTGGGTTCTCTAAGCCCTGGCCCATAATGCTACTCAAAGAAATACAATAACAATTGGAACTGAATCACTGAATGGTCACAGTTAAGGGGACAACTAAACCCCAGAGTGCAGTGGAACCACCCATGAAAGACACTGGCAATTGGAACTGAATCACAGAATGGTCACAGTTAAAGGGATAACTCAACCCCTGAGTGCAGTGGAACCACCCAGAGAACCACACTGACAATTGAAACTGAATCATTGAATGGTCACAGTTAAAGAGGCAGCTACACCCTCGAGTACACTGGAACAACCCAGAGAAACACACTGACAATTGAAACTGAATCATTGAATGGTCACAGTTAAAGAGGCAGCTACACCCACGAGTGCACGGTACAACCCAGAGAAACACACTGGTAATTGGAACTGAATCATTGAATGGTCACAGTTAAAGAGGCAGCTACATCCCAGAGTGAAGTGGAACCACCCAAAGAAACACACTGGCAATTGTAACTGAATCACTGAATGATTACAGTTGAAGACGCAGCTGCACCCCAGATTGCACTGGAACCACACAGGGAAACACATTGACAATTGGAACTGAATCATTGAATGGTCATAGTCGAGTGAAGGATATCACTGAAACAATCTGAGACCTAGAGGTGGGACTGATGGTATTTGAGTGGACAGTATCCTTTCTATTCTTGTTAGTTCAATAATGTGATCAACAGAGTCCAGTGTTTGGAAAGTGGTCACGGACAAAAAAAAGGACTTTATTTTTTTGAACGCAATGTCGTAATCTGTTTGTTCATATCTTTCAAACAAATAAGTGAAACGATGTTGCACCCTCAATATCCCTGGGGTGGTTCCTCAGGGTCTAAGTTAAAGGCTTTGGGAATATATAACCTCAGTGTCTAAGACACAGAGACAGCCTGCAACACGAAGGGCACATCACTTTCCATTGAAAATGCATCTTCCAATCCAAAAGTTTGAGAAAATATTCTACCCAATCCTTGCTATGGTTGGCGTTCCTGGTAAGAAACTATCACCAGTTAAGTTGTGTAAATCTCTGTGTGAGCGGCTCTCTGATTTTAACTGTTACTGAAAATGTTTCATGCTGATCTCGTGCTCACTGATATACAGACACCTGATTAACGATATAATTCACTTCAGACAAATGTCTTTAAAACTGATGGGTTTGAATCCCTTTCAACAACTGACAGCAAAGATCTGTTTGTAACTCACGGGATGCCTGGTGGATAAAGTTATTACATTGAGTGGAATCTTGGTTAGCGTTAGATTTTATCTCAGTGAAGGCAATCTCTCTGAAGTCAGGTTTCGTGGGAGTAAGAATGAAATCAGCCTGGGTGTCGATCGCTAACCAGAGTGAAATATCTGACAGCAGTGAACAGGAATGAGTGGAAATATCTGTCAGTGTAGAACTGTTCTGAGTGTGGATCAATTACCACAGTGGAATATCAAACAGCAGTGAACATGTGTTACTGGAAGTATGTGTCAGTGTAGAATTATGCTGAGTGTGTGTCTCTCACCAGAGTGGAATATCTGATCCAATTATCAATCTACTACTGGGACAATCTGTCCGTGTGGAATGGTATTGTGTGTGGGTCAGGGAATGGACTGAAATATGTTGGATCTATTTTGAAATAATCTGTTTTATAGTTGAGTGGGTGCTCCATTCTAGGGAGATGTCCCTGGTGATAACGTTTGGAAGCGGTTGAAAACACCAGGAGTTTAGCTGTGTTTTGATGATGTTTTTATATTCATTGTGTGAAGTGAAATGTCTCGATATCGCTGTTTTCCCCTGAACTGCTCCGACAAAAACAGATATCACCCACACCCTCATTATTTAATAAAACTCACAACAGTGCAGTATTTTAATTGGTTTTGTGAACGTTTTCTCGTTTCTATTGATCCTGAAATGAACTCCAATATTTTTTGAATTTTTATGGGTGTTTTTAAACTGTGTTTCTGCTTCAAACGATTTGTGAATCAGTTCGCCTGGAGCCAGAAACGCCTCCACTCCATTCAGGCGCTTGTTTTCCAAGGAGTGATTGGGAGACTTATTGTTCTGATCAAAATGCAGCAGCGGACACTGAGCTGTTAGGACACTAATTCCCCCTTGAAATACCCACTTTGCAAGTTCATAATTGATTATGAAAGCGTGGCTGTATTTAGTTGTATTCTTCCTCTGTATTGACTGTCTCTCAATTTGGTTGTGTATGTAAACTGTGTAAATATCATTTTGCTCCTCGATTCCATATTGTTGATGTAAATGGTGAAGGAGAATGATCCCAGTGCTGATGCTTGTCGAACACCACTTTCCACCTTCCAGCAATCAGACTGAATCCCTTTAACTCCTCTCCCTGTTTTCTGTGTGTGTCTCGTGCTTGTTGTCCATTCTGTTGTTGTGCCCCTAATTCCACTGGATCTGTCATTACTCATGAATCTGTTACGTCGGATCATTCTGAAGCCCTTTCGAAAATCAAATTATTGAATATGTATCACACTAAGCAAATCTATGATTTCTGATAGTTATTGAAATAATTGAATCAAATGTGTCAGTAATGATGTTAACTTTGGAACATATTTATTATATTTATGTTATTAGATTATTTACCTCATAATTTTAATTCCATTGTTCCGACTATTGACGCTGTGACTGGGAGATTATTTTCTGGAATTGTTTTATTTTCTGTTTTCAATTCAAGAATAACAGACATTCATTGCTGCCTTTCAATTCTTTGGCAATATTTTGATGATGATTAGTGAATAGATAACTGTTTCTGCTGTTTGTCTCTGTCTATTTTATGATATGTGTGGTTGAAATCCATCCTCCTGCAGTAAAATCCGTCGACCTGGACCCCATCCGCTGGCCTCCAAGCTGCCCTTGATCTTTTTATTGAGATCTGTCAGTGCGACACCGACCATGTCATTTTTCTCTGCCCCTCACAGGCAGTCTATCCTGTCTCCCTCTGAACTTGCTCCAATCCTCTCTCTAACAGCCAACCTGATCAGGTGATATAAGCGCTTCACAAGGGTGGTGACATTATTTCCTGGTGTACTAACCTCTTCCTCACAGAGGCTCAGACCAACTCTGAGGCACATCCTGCTACCAACCCCTGGACCAGGGCCCCACCACAATCACCATGATATTGTTCCAAGGACTTTCACTGACCTCATCAAGTCTGGAGATCTTCCGTTCAGAGCCTCGCACATCATTGTCCCGCAACTCCATACATCCTGTATCAATATCCCGCTTCTACTTCCTTTCCAAAATCCACAACAGGAAAGTCGCAGTCGATCCATTATTTCAGCCTAATCCAACCACGCAAAACTCATTTCATCCTGTCTGAATGCCAACATCTCTGGCCAGTTCTGGCTCTTCCCACAGACATTGGTGGCACTGTGGCGCAGTGGTTTGCACTGCTGCTGCATAGCGCCATGGACGCTGATTCAATTCCCGCCATGGGTCACTGCCTGTGTGTAATTTCCTCCTTGTCCATGTGTCTTCCTGAGTTTCCTCCGGGTGCTCCGCTTCCTTCCCATGGTCTAAACATGTGCAGTTTAGGTGGATTTCCCATGCTAAATTGCGTCATAGTGTCCCAAAAAAATTGTAGGTTAGATTAAGGGGTTAACGGGATAGGGCGGGGAAGTGAGCTTGGTTGAGGTAATCTTTCAGAGGTTCGGTGCAGACTTAATGGGCCAAATAACCTTTCTGTACAGCAGAAATTCTGTGACTCCTGAATCCTCTGGTGCCGTATGTCATATAAACAAGGTCCATTTCCCTGGCGCTACCCGCCTAATCTTTACTATGGATGTCCAATCCCTCTACCCCTCCGTTCTCCAACAGAAGTGCCGTGTACAGCTACTCACACCCTGCTGACTGTCTGCCTTTTCCTTACCCTTTTCCTCACCACCTTGCTTTGGTTGACAAGGCTCTCAATCATGTTCAGTTCATTTCTCGCTCATCTGCCCTCCCTCCACGAAACATGATCGGGTCTCCCTATTCCCACATTCCATGCCACCGGCCTCTGCATTGAAAGAATCATCACCATTTCTGCAGACTCCAGAATGATGCCACCACGAAACACATCTTCACCTCTCACCAACCACTACCCACATTTTCTGCATTAGTCACGTACCGCTACCTCTTTGCCATCTCGTTGATTTCTCCATTAGTCCCAAAATCACTTTCCCTTCACGCGGCACCGTCCCTTGCAATCACAGACAGTGCAACAACTGTCCCTTTACTTCCTCCCGTCTCACGATTCTGGGCAGCAAACTCTCCTTTCTGGTGAAGCAACGTTTCAATTCTGTTTCCTTCAGTTTAGTCTACTGTAATCGCTGCTTTCAATTCGTGTCCTCTGCATTGGGGAGACTTAACGCAGACTGGGACACCGCTTTGTGGAACACCTTCACACAACCCAGAGGCATGACCCCAGATCTCCTGTTGCGGTCATTTCAACTCAGCACCTTGCTCTCAAACCCACATGCCTGTCCTTGGCCTGTTGCAAGGATCCAGTGAAGCCCAATGCAAGCTGGAGAAGCAACATCACGTCTTCCAATTAGGATGTTACAATTCTAAGGACTTAACTTTCATTTCAAAAACATTAGACGAGGTACTTTCTACTCCATCTTAACGCCCTTGTTATGGAATTTCCCACCATTTTAGTCGAATGCAATGGGTCTGAATCTGGACAAAGTATGTTCCGGCCAACTGAACACGAGGGATGTCCAATGCCGGAGAGGGGATATTTTCGGTAGGATTACTGGGTTATGGGGACGGTGTGGGGATTGGTTATTCTTTTCAAGGGCCAGTGCAGACTCGATGGGCCAAATGGCCCCCTTCAGCACAGTAAATGTTATTATTTATGATTCCAATTGTCCCATGATTATGAAGTGCGAAGGTACAGTGTTCCTTTTATATTTTCCATTGAAATGAAAATGAAATGAAAATCGCTTATTAGAACATAGAACATAGAACGATACAGCGCAGTACAGGCCCTTCGGCCCTCGATGTTGCACCGACATGGAAAAAATCTAAAGGCCATCTAACCTACACTATGCCCTTATCATCCATATGCTTATCCAATAAAATTTTAAATGCCCTCAATGTTGGCGTGTTCACTACTGTTGCAGGTAGGGCATTCCACGGCCTCACCACTCTTTGCGTAAAAACCCACCTCTGACCTCTGTCCTATATCTATTACCCCTCAATTTAAGGCTATGTCCCCTCGTGCTAGCCACCTCCATCCGCGGTAGAAGGCTCTCGCTGTCCACCCTATCTAACCCTCTTATCATTTTGTATAGTAAGAAGTCTTACAACACCAGGTTAAAGTCCAACAGGTTTGTTTCAAACACGAGCTTTCGGAGCACGGCTCCTTCTTCAGGTGAAGTTGTAAGACTTCTTACTGTGCTCACCCCAGTCCAACGCCGGCATCTCCACATCATCATTTTGTATGCCTCTATTAAGTCACCTCTTAACCTTCTTCTCTCTAACGAAAACAACCTCAAGTCCATCAGCCGTTCCTCATAAGATTTTCCCTCAATACCAGGCAACATCCTGGTAAATCTCCTCTGCACCCGTTCCAAAGCTTCCACGTCCTTCCTATAATGAGGCGACCAGAACTGTACGCAATACTCCAAATGCGGCCGTACTAGAGTTTTGCAACATGACTTCATGGCTCCGGAACTCAATCCCTCTACCAATAAAGGCCAACACACCATAGGCCTTCTTCACAACCCTATCAACCTGGGTGGCAACTTTCAGGGATCTATGTACATGGACACCGAGATCCCTCTGCTCATCCACACTACCAAGAATTTTACCATTAGCCAAATATTCCGCATTTCTGTTATTCTTTCCAAAGTGAATCACCTCACACTTCTCCACATTACACTCCATTTGCCACCTCTCAGCCCAGCTCTGCAGCTTATCTATGTCCCTCTGTAACCTGCAACATCCTTCCGCACTGTCTACAACTCCACCGACTTTAGTGTCGTCTGCAAATTTACTCACCCATTCTTCTGCGCCCTCCTCTAGGTCATTTATAAAAATGACAAACAGCAACGGCCCCAGAACAGATCCTTGTGGTACGCCACCCGTAACTGAACTCCATTCTGAACATTTCCCATCAACTACCACTCTCTGTCTTCTTTCAACTAGCCAATTTCTGATCCACATCTCTCACTCACCTTCAATCCCCAGCCTCCGTATTTTCTGCAATAGCCGACCGTGGGGAACCTTATCAAACGCTTTACTGAAATCCATATACACCACATCAACTGCTCTACCCTTATTGTCACGAGTAGGCTTCAATGAAGTTACTGTGAAAAGCCCCTAGTCGCCACATTCCGGCGCCTGTCCGGGGAGGCTGTTACGGGAATCGAACCGTGCTGCTGGCCTGCTTGGTCTGCTTTCAAAGCCAGCAATTTAGCCGAGTGTGCTAAACAGCCCCATTGATCGTGGAGGATTCAAATAAACCAGGCGTGGTCCAACTCCATCAGAAATCCAGCCCAGGGAATGGTCCAATCCAAGGTGTGGGCCAATAATTGTGCAGGCATCACAATCACTGGTATGTTTATATCCGGTTTGGGAAACCAGGCCGGTCTGAGTTAATCCTGTAAATCAGGCTAAATGAAAAATGCAACCTCTCCCAAAGGTATCTGAATTCAGAACATTTTCCTATCACAGCAATCAAATTGACAGGGCTGCAATACACAATTTCCCCCATCTCCAATCAACACTTGGATCACGTTTTCTACTTCTCTCTCTGCTATGTTGATCTCTGCGCCCACTCCTCTCCCAAAAGCACCCCCCCCCACCACCACCACCACCACCACCATCATCCAATGCCCATTATATTGATACTTAAGTCGTGTTCTGGTTCAGGCAGGGTCATTGTTTGTCCAATAATTTCCCGTGTCTCTCGCTTCTCTCTCTGACAGTGAATTTACTGGGAATTGTCATTTTGTGTCGGGGGAAGTGTGGCCTCTCTACCTGCACCACTCGCTACCTGGTGGCCATGGCAACCGCGGATTTGCTGTTTATTATCATGATGCCCATACTGAACAGGATCAATGGTTATTATTTCCCGCGGAATTTCCTGGACCTCACCCCTGTGTGTCGTGTTAACCGTGTTCTGCTGACTGCAGCCTCGGATTGTTCTGTCTGGTTCACCCTCACTTTCTCCTTTGATCGATTTGTGGCCATTAGCTGCCAGAAACTGAAAACTAAATATTGCACCGGGAAAACTGCGGCTGTGGTTCTGTCAACAACCGGCCTCCTGTTCTGTGTGAAAAACATCCCGCGGAATTTTATAAATAAACCTTTAAAGATAATCGATAATGTCCAGTGGTTCTGTGGGATAAAGAACAGCTTTTGGACTGAACCCGGATGGGTTTTCTACAACTGGTTTAATCAGGTTTTAATCCCACTGATTCCATTCTTCTCAATCTTGTTGATCAACGCTCTGACAGTCAGACACATTTTACTCACCAGTCGAGTCCGGAAAGCCCTGAGAGCTCAGAATCAGGGAGAAAATCGCAAGGACTCCGAGATGGAGAGCAGAAGGAAGTCAATGGTTTTACTCTTCAGCATCTCCGGAACTTTTATTCTCCTCTGGACCGTGTATGTTATTAAATTTTTCTATATTGAATTGAGAGGAATATCCTCCCTCACACTTCCTCAATATATATTCCAACAAGTCGGATTTATGCTGCGGGATTTAAATTGCTGCACAAACACATTTATTTTTGTGGTGACTCAGTCCTGGTTCAGGGAGCAGATCAAGATCATGTTGAAATATCCGCTTACATCAATTATTAAATTCATGATTAAATCAAACTGACTGACAGCCCCTCAGCCAATCAGGAGGTCCAGCCGCTGACTGACAGCCCCTCAGCAATTCTGAAGTCTCCCATACGATCTGACAACACCGTAAAGGCAATTAGGAGCACGGACTGCGCACTCACAGCTTGCTGAGCGAATCAGGGAACTCGGAACACTGGCTGGCAGAAGGTTCAGCAAATCAGAGACTCCGATTTCAGAATGGATGCTGATGGAACCTACAGAGGAACGAACATGGGCTGGCTTCGGCGATTGTGTGGAGCACTGTCAGGGCTGGGTGTGAGGGGAGGGTGCAGCACTGGCAGGGCTCGCTGAGCGAGTGGAGCACTGGCACGGCTGGCAGTGGGGGAGCACTGGTAAAGCTGGCTGTGGGGGTTTGGGAGAGTACTGGCAGGGCTGGATTTGGGGGCTGGGGGGCTGGCGGTGGAACCGTCTGGGCTGGCTGTTGGGTGCAGGGTGGGGAAGCACTGGGTACGGGTTCGGGGAGAACTGGCTGGGCTTACGTTGGTGGGTAGGCAGAGCACTGGCAAGGCTGTGTGTGTGTCTGAGGGGGTGAGCACTGGCAAGGCTGGTTGTGGTGGGGTGGAGGGCTGCATTGGCATGGCCGGCTCTGGGGGTGCACTGGCAGGGCTGGCTGTGGATCTCACTGGCAGAGCTCTCTAGGGGGCGCACTGGCAGAGCTGTCAGGGGCGTCAATTGCAGGGCTGGACGGGGAAGCACTGGCAGCGTTAGAAGGGGGAGCACTGGCAGGGCGGTCTGTGGAGTTAGTACTGGCAGGGCTGAATGGTGGGTCACTGGAAGGGCTTCCTGGGGCGAGCACTGCCAGGGCTGTCTGGGTCGAGCACAGGCAGGGCTGGCTGGGGGGAAAACTGGAAGGGTTGGCTTGGGAGAGCACTGGAAGAACATGCTGTGGGTCACTGGCCGGGCTGTCTGCGGGGTCAATTGCAGGGTTGGATGGGGAAGCACTACTGGGGCTAGAAGGGGAAGCACTTTCAGGGCTCTCTGGGAAGGTAGTACAGGCAGGGCTGGCTGAGGGATCACTGGTAGGCCAGCCAGGTGGCAGCACTGACAGGGCTGGCTGTGGAAAGCACTGGCAGAGCTGTATCGGGGGGTTGTCACTGGGACGGCTGTCTGTGGGGGCACTGACTGAGGAGTGACTGGCAGGGCTGACGAGGGGCGCACTGGCAGGGAGCACTGACAGGGCTAGCAGGAAGGCACCGGTGAGCTGACTGGGGGCGCACAGGCAGGGTCACTGTCAGGATGGCACTGGTGGGGTTGGCTTGGGGGAGGGCACTGATAGGGCAACCTGGGGCTGTGGCACTGGCAGTACTAACTGGGGAGGGGGGCTCTGGCAGAACCTGCTCGGAGGGAATAGCCTGAAGCCCTGCACCGCATCCTCCAACCCCACACCCCAAACCCACGCCGTCCACCCCCACACTGCAGTATGGCAAACTCCACCCCAGTACCACACCCTCCACCCACACACCCCAGTATCGCACCCTCCGCTCACACACCCCAGTAACACCGCCTCCACCCCCACACCCCAGTAACACACCCTCCACTCACACACTCCAGTACCACACCCTCCACTCCCACACCCCAGTAACACACCCTCCAACCACACACCCCAGTTTCACACCCTCCGCCCACTCAACCCAGTAACACCGCCTCCACCCCCACACCCCAGTATCACAGCCTCCGCCACACATCCTAGTATCACAGAGGCTCTAGATGACCTGTCGGCACAATATATCATACGGATTGCAGGGCAGCAGTGCTCGCTGCCATCGCCAATATTCCCAAGGCGCAGGAGGTGATCGAGGCACTGCCTTGCCCCCTACGCACACTGGCAGATGACAGGCCACTCTCTATGAATGTGTAGCATGTGTGTGACCATGAGTTGCGCATTATGCACTTCTGAGCCCGGTACACAGGCAACCTTCACGATGCCCCCATCCTGGCTCAATCTCCAATTCCTGGTCTATTTGAGACACATTCCCGGCTGAGGGCTTGGCTGTAGGGCGACAGGGGATATCCACCGTGCTTGAGGTGGATTACGCCTATCCGAAGGCCACACATCGATGCGGAGACCCACTACAATGATGTCCATGTGGCCAGCAGGGGTGTGATCGAGCGGTGCTTCGGCTTCGTGAAGGTGCGGTTCAGGTGTCTGGACCACTCTGGAGGGATCCTCCAGTATAGCAATAGAGTTTCCCAATTCATGGAGGCCTGCTGCATCCTCCACAACATTGCGCAGCAGAGGGCGGCTAAAGGAGGAGGAGGAACGCCACGCCTCGTCTGATGCGGAGGATGCGAGGGAGGGTGAGGATGAGCAGGGAATGGGTCCTGGGTAGGCACAGGAAGCAGACCACGCGTGCCTCTGGACCGGTGGACACTCTGATCGCCTCCATGTTCCCCGAGTAGGAGCAGTGGACATTGCAAGGACATCCCATCCCACTCCCGGCGGACCACTCCCATCCATGGCCACGCCCAGCAAACTCTTCCATGATTCCCACCTGCCTTACTATCGGGTGCGGTCCCTGGATTGGTTGTAACAGTGAGTCTGATCCATGGGATGGAGGATGATGACACCCCCTCCGTGATGTGATCCCCACGGTAACATTATGGATAGCACAATTGCTTCAAAGCTCCAGGGACCCAGGTTCGATTCCGGCTTGGGTCACTGCCTGTGCGAAGTCTGCACATTCTCCCCGTGTGCGTGGGTTTCCTCCTGGTGCTCCGGTGTCCTCCCACAGTCCAAAGATATGCAGGTTAGTGTGGTTTGGCCATGATAAATTGCCCTTAGTATCCAAATTGCCCTTAATGTTGGGTGGGGTTACTGGGTTATGGGTTAGGGTGGCGGTGTTGACCTTGGGTAGGGGGCTCATTCCAGGAGCCGGTGCAGACTCGATGGGCCGAATGGCCTCCTTCTGCACTGTAAATTCTATGAATTCTATGAATGTGCTCTACTGCTCCATATTGTACAACAACGCCTGACTCCTTCCCACGGTTACACTGTCCATCATCCACCTGGGTGATCCCTGCATGCCATTTTATCACACTGTCCGGTTGGGGAGGGATGGTGGTGGTACACGCTGGCGAACAGAGATCTCTGGGCCAATCACACCCCAAATGCCTGCCCATCCAACCGCACCATCCACCCCCAGTTACCCCTCTGCAGCCAGCCAAACCCCAGACATCTCTCACACCCTGTGACATAGCACCGAGGCAGGATGGAACTTTGCGAACAACCTGTTCAATGGGCAAAGGTGAACAATATTCAGAGATTTATGCCCGAACCACTAATTGTATAGAGTGTGCTGCACCCTTTCCAAACAAACTTATGTCCACCTTTCTGGTCTTACTGACCCTAAAGCTACATCTAGGTGGACCTCCAGACGGTACCTCAAGAGTGGAGATAGCCTACTATGATTCCTGCTCTTTGGCGGCTGTCTTCTGGGGCGACTGGGGCTGGATGAGTCCGGCTGCTGCACTGTTGTCGCAGGTGGCGTGGTGCCCGGCTGTTGTGTCCACGGCCCAACAGATGTGCCGGGACAAGAGGGGGGAGTCCGCTGCGCTGTGGTGTTCCGGAACCACCACATCACAGCGGGTGCCACCGGCACGGACATCATCGCCTCCTCCTCCCTTGGGGTTTTGGATTGCCCCCGGGCGAGTCCTTGGCACCGTGATGCCCCCAGATCCACCCCGAAACAGGGCCTCAATGTTCCCAGCCATGGAGCAAGGAGGTAAATGCCCTCCCTCTGGGTGTGTGCCACCTCAGCCAGTGACTGTGCCACCTCCCACTGTAACAGGCTCATTGCGGCTAAGTCCTGGGTATTTCCGCCGATGCTCTCTGCCGTGACCCGCTGATTGGGTCTGTTACATAGCTGCCTGCGGGAATGCATGCCTGTCATCTGCCTCGGCCCACACCATCTTCCCCTGGCCCTGCAGATCAAGGCCTATGACCGACAACTTCTCCCCAAGGCCTCCATTGTGGACGCCACCCATGCCGTGTTGGGCTGTGTGGCACGCATGGTCGGCACAACGTCCTCCCGTTCCTGAAGTCTGACAACCGCCTAGACCGCAGCGAGTCCCTGTGGTTGGCCTGCCCTCCGACCATCCGCTCATTCGGGGTTTTCTACCTCTATCCCTGCACGTGCGTGGTGCGCACCAGTAAGTGTCCAAGAAGACTATTAACTGTGGTGCCCAGCCGAGGTGAGCCTCTCTGGGATGGTGAAGGGTGTTGAAGACAGCTGTGACGGGAAAGCTTGATTTTACCCTGACATGGGTTCCGGGATGCCGTTGCAGGCGGTGCAAGAGCTGCCATCACTGTCCCTGTCCTCCTCACGACTATCGGGTTAGGGTTGGGGCAGTTCAAGGTCTCCCGTAATTGTCCCTGTCCTCGTCACTACTATCTGGTTATGGCTGGTGCAGTGTGAAGGCTCCCGTCACTGCCCCTTTCCTCGTAACTACTATCGGGTTAGGGTTGGGGTCGTGGTCGGGATTGTGGGGCACCAGACGGGCCCGGCTCATCACCAAGTGATCTTGCATCACACAATCCAAGACACATGATTGGATCATTAGTGCAGGTGGTGGGTATGGAGATGTGGGGCTGGAGGGTAAAGTGAGGGGTGTTTGTGAGAGTGGTCGTGTGGTACTGGTGGTGTCGGTGTATTGGTGTAATGATAATAACAATCTTTATTGTCACAAGTAGACTTACTGGTCTGCAATGGAGTTAGTGTGAAAAGCCCCAAGTCACCACATTCCGGCGCCTGTTTGGGTACACTGACGGAGAATTTAGAATGTCCAAATTACCTAACAGCACATATTTTGGGGCTTGTGGGAGGAAACCAGAGCACCCGGAGGAAACCCACGCAGACTCAGGGAGAACGTGCAGACTCCGCACAAACAGTGAACCAAGAGCTGTGAAGTATCAGTGCTAATCACAGTACTGCAATGCCGCGGCTATGGGGGGTGTTAGCGGGAAAGGATCTCAAATTAATCACTCAACGCCCAGGGCTCCTGGTCCTCGCATCAAACGGTTTATTTCGCCGGTGGGGAGATGACGCCTGTTAAATTTCATTTCATAGAATTTACAGTGCAGAAGGAGGCAACTCGGCCCATCGTGTCTGCACCGGCTTTTGGAAAGAACAACCTAACCACGGTCAACACCTCCACCCTATCCCCATAACCCCATAACCCAGTAACCCCACCCAGCACGTAGTGCAATTTTGGACACTAAGGGCAATTTTTCATGGCCAATCCACCTAACCTGCACATCTTTGGACTGTGACCCAAGCCGGGAATCGAACCTGGAACCCTGGATCTGTGAAGCGATTGTGCTATCCACAATGCTACCTTGCTGCCCTAGACCGTCTCTGCACCGAACAAAGGGACACATCCATTCTTACACATTTTTCAAAAGAGCTACACAGCCCATTTCGACTCGGCCTTGTCCAATAATACTGATTATAGATTACATACATTAGTTATATATCAAATTAAATTTGACATTATGTAAAGTGTTGTGTACCTTACCAGCCACTGACTTCATGAAGAAGTCACTCACGCCAACTGTTAAAGTTATCTTTCCTGCCTGCATTGGTAACATTGGGCAAGTGAGGATACGCAATGCTGTTTGTTCTGTGGAGTTGTTATCACTCTCTGGTGAAGTACTCCCTCGAATATCCCATGTCTGTTAACCATTCAATGCCTTGATACCAATAATTCTGTCTCCCTGACCATCTCTGCTGTCTGTAATTTAATGATGTTGTTTATACCAGTTTGCAATTTGAAAAAAAATGAAAATCGCTTATTGTCACGAGTAGACTTCAATGAAGTTACTGTCGCCACATTCCTGCGCCTGTTCGGGGTGGCTGTTACGGGAAAGAGCAATTTAACGCAGTTAATGGTCGTTCAGGAATGTGGGTCGTTTAGCAGAAAGCCATTCTGTGCATTCAATTTTGCTAGCACAGCTAGCAGCCATTTTTTGTGCCGTTTCTGATATTAGTAATTCTTAAATTAGAAAATCACACGCGTGGGTGGAAAGTTGCACAATGGTTAACATTGCTGCCTAAAGCGCGCAGGACCCGGGTTCGCATCGCAGTCCTGGATCACTGTTAGTGTGGAGTTTCCACATTCTCCCTGTGTCTGTATGGGTTTCGCCCCCCACAATACAAAGATGTGCAGGTTCGGTGTATTGGCCACGCTAAATTGCCCCTTAATTGGAACAAAAAGTGATTATTGGGTATTTTAAATTTAAATTTTAAAAACCACACGCATTCTTTGTACACTATGTATTCCTTCAAATTGCCTCTGAAACAGGCATCTATGCAAATCGGTACCTTTTGTCTCAAACCCTTCGCTCTAAATCTGACCTCAAGAATGCCTAAATTCCTCCTTCCAAAGTGGATAATTTCACAATTTTCCACATAGAATTCCATTTGCTACTTCATTGCCCACTCTCCTAGCTTGTGCAAATCATTCTGCAAACTCCTTGCTTCCTCAATGCTACCTGTCCCTCTCCAGATCTTTGTATCATCTGCAAACTTAACAACAGTGCCTTCAGTTCCCTCTTCCAGATCATTAATGTACATTGTGAAAGGTTTATGGTCCCAGCACAGACCCCTGAGGCACACCACTCGTCACCGATTGCCATGCTGAAAAAGACTCCTTTATCCCCACTCTGCCTTCTACCAGAGAGCCAAACCTCTATCAATGCCAGGATCCTACGCTTAACACCAGGGGCTCTTAACTTATTGAACAATTCTCCTCTGTGGCACCTTGTCAAAGGCCTTCTGGAAATCTAAATAAATCCCGTCCTCTGGTTCTCCTTTGTCTAGCTTCCTTCCTACCTCCTCAAGGAACGCTAACTGGTTTGTCAGACAGGACCTCCCTTGGACAAAGACATGCTGAGTCAATCCTATTTTACCATGCACATCCAAGTACTCCGCGATCTGATCTTTCGTAATGGACTCTAAAATTTTACCAATGACAAACCCCAGGCTAACCTGCCTATAATTACTAATCTTCTGTCTCCCTCTTTTCTTAAACAGTGGTGTTACATTAGTCACTTTCCAGTCCTCTGGGACCCTTCGTGCCTCCAGTGATTCCTGAAATATCATCACCAACGCCTCCACAATCATCTCAGCCTACTTTGTTTGGACCCTGGAGTGTAGTGCATCCGGTCAGATGACTTATCCACCTTCAAAACCTTTGAGTTTCCCCAGAACCTTCTCCTTCGTGATGGGCACTGCACTAATCTCTTCCCCCTGATTCTCCTGGAGCTCTGGCAATAATATATATTGGTAGAAATTCAGTGGCTGCTCCTGCTGCCCCTTGCCGCCATTGGGGATCATTGTGATTGTTGAGGAGATGGAGCAACAATTCCAGTATCAATGGGAGATGTAGGTCTGCTCCCTGCCGGATCTTCAATCTTCTCCAGTGTAAGCGCCGCAGAGTTTTAAACCAGGGAGCAGAGTCTCTGCAACCCCTTGACCTTAGCCGACCACATATATGGTCTCACGGTAGCATGGTGGTTAGCATCAATGCTTCACAGCTCCAGGGTCCCAGGTTCGATTCCCGGCTGGGTCACTGTCTGTGTCGAGTCTGCACGTCCTCCCCGTGTGTTCGTGGGTTTCCTCCGGGTGCTCCGGTTTCCTCCCACAGTCCAAAGATGTGCGGGTTAGGTGGATTGGCCATGCTAAATTGCCCGTAGTGTAAGGTTAATGGGGGGGATTGTTGGGTTACGGGTATGTGGGTTTAAGTAGGGTGATCATTGCTCGGCACAACATCGAGGGCCGAAGGGCCTGTTCTGTGCTGTACTGTTCTATGTTCTATATCACCCACCCCCCCCCAGACTCGGCCAAATATATTTGGGGTGAACGCGGGGGGGGGGGGGGCAACATGTATTTCTGCCTCATATTGATGTTCCCCCCTCCCTTCCCTTGTTTCTCTGCAGGTTAACAGCACCTCAGCTGCTGAATCGTGTCCCATCGACTGAGCCCAGGGGGTTTCCGCCTCAAACACCAATTGAGGCAGCAAATTCCAGACACCGATCACACCCTCTGAGTGAAAATCTCATCCTCATGTTCCCTATAATCCTTCCACCGACAGCTTACATTTGCCCCCCCCCCCCCCCCCCCCCCCCCCCCCCCCCCCCCCCCCCCCCCAATCACCGAGACCACACCACAGTAACTGACCTCTCTCTGCTCGGGGAAACAGGACTTTCCACTCTACCCTATCTTGGCCCCTCAGAATTTTCAAAACCTCACTTCGGTCAGCCCGCAACCTCCTCTGCCCTCAGGAAAACAACCTGAACCGATCTAATGTTTCCTCTTAGAATCATAGAATGCCTATTGTGCCAAAGGAGACCATTCGGCCTATCAACTGGGCTCCGACTCCACCCATGTCCACTCCCCCGTCGACCCCACACTATCCCCGTTATCCTACACCAATGGCGCCTGCCGCCTGCTCTGCTTTCGCACCAAGACTGTGGAGATTCAACGTGCGAAGCTTTGCTGCCAGCTCACTAGTTTGACATATTTGAACTGCCGATCAGCTGGGTCCCTGTGATTCCCCCATGGCGGATCAGCTGGGTCTCTGTAACTCCTTCATGGCCCATGTGCTGGGTGTCTGTAATTTCCCCATTTCCTATCAGCTGAGTGTGTGATGCCCCCATAAAAGATCAACTGGGAGTGTGTGTTTTCCCCCCATCGCAGATCATCTGGATCTGTGTGCCTCTCCCCATGGCAAATCGTGTCGACGGGTGTGCATCCCCACAGGGCCCGTCAGCAGGGTGTGTGTATCTCCAACATGGCTGTTCAGCTCGCTGAGATTGACCCCCTCAACGGCCGATCAGCTGGGTGTATGTGCCTCCCCCCTTGATCGACTAGCTGAGTGTGTGTGACTGTCCCCATGCCGATCAACTGGATGTGTGTTCCTCCCACCATGGTCGATCAACAGTGTGTGTGCTTCCCCTATGGCCGATCAGATGGGTGTCTGCCTCCCTCATGGCCGATCGGTTGGGTGTGTGCCTCCCCCAATGGCCGATCTGGTGGGTGTCTGCCTCCACGCCCATGGCCTATCAGCTGTGTGTGTGCCTTCGCCCATGGAAGATCCGCCGGTTGTGTGCCGCCTCCATTGCCGATGAGCTGCGTGTGTTCTTGAACTCACCTTCACGTTCCAGCGGCAGTCATTAACAGGAGCGGGAGAGAGAGGGGATGCTGGAGTGCAGCTTTGGGGTCAAGTAGGTGCTAAAGTTTTTTTATTGTTCCCTGCATTTATGTTGGGCGGTTCCTAACCCTGAGACACTACACTTGTACTGTGCCCCACCCTTCCACCTCCTCTATCCTGAGGGGGTGACTGAATATCAGGTAAGCTATTTCTTTATTTTCTTCTGTCCACAAGTTATCTAAAGGGGATGTCAGGGAAGGCAGTGCAATGTTCCTCCTGCAGAATGTTTGAGGTGACAGACGCCATCAGTGTCCCTGCTGATTTCACCTGTGGGAAGTGCAGCCATCTCCAGCTCCTCAGAAACCGCGTTAGGGAACTGGAGCTGGAGCTGGATGAACTTCGAATCATTCGGGAGGCTGAGGTGATCATAGATATTAGCTTCAGGGATGTGTTTACTGCGAAGAATCAAGATAGGTGGTTGACGATGAGAGGGGCTGGGAGGAAGCAGTCAGTACAGGGACCCCTGTGGTCATTCCCCTCAGGAACAAGTATACCGTTTCGGATAATGTTCAGGGAGTCGGCCTACCAGTGGTAAGCCACGGTGACCGCATATCCATCACTGAGTCCGCTCCTGTGGCTCACAAGGGAAGGGCGCAGAGCAGGAGAGCAATAGTTATTGGGGACTCAATAGTTAGAGGGACAGATAGACGGTTCAGCGGAAACAAAAGAACCTCGCGGATGGTATGTTGCCTCCCGTTTGCCAGGGTCCGTGACGACTTGGACAGTGTTTTCAGAATCCTTGAGGGGGGGGGGGGGGTGGGAGCAGTCACAAGTCGTGGGACAGATCGGTACCAACGACATAGGTAAGAGAAGGGACGATGATTTAAAATAGGAATTTAGAGAGCTCGGGCGGAAGCTGAGAGCCAGGACAAACCAGGTAGTTATCTCTGGTGTGTTGCCGGTGCCGCGTGCTAGCGAGTTGAGGAACAGGGAGAGAATGCAGATAAACGCGTGGCTGCAGGGATGGTGCAGGAGGGAGGGTTTCAGTTCCATGGAAAATCTGGGGAAAGTAGGACCTGTACAGACAGGACGGTTTGCATCTGTATCAGAGGGTCACCAATATCCTGGCAGGGAAATTTGCTGCGGCTCTTCGGGGGTGTTTAAACTAATTTGTCAGCGGGGTGGGAAAACGCGTTGTCGTCCAGAGGCAGTGTTAAGAGTCGTGAGGTACTGAGGAGGGTATCATGGTCGCAGGTATGTGCCGGCAGACAGGAAGGTTGGTTGAAGTGTGTCTACTTCAATGCAAGGAGCATCCGGAATAACGCAGGTGAACTTGAGCGTGGATTGGTACTTGGGACTACGATGCTGTGACTATTACGGAGACAGGGTTAGAACAGGGATAGGAATGGTTGTTGGAAGTTCCGGGGTATAGATGTTTCAGTCACAATAGGGAAGGTGGTAAAAGAGGCGGAGGAATAGCATTATTAAGCAAGGGTAGTTTAACGGCTTCAGAAAGGCAGTTCGAAGTGGATCTGCCTACTGAGGTAATATGGGTTGAAGTTAGAAATAGGAAAGGAGCGGTAACGTTGTCAGGAGATTTCTATCCACCCCCAAATTGTAATAGAGATTTGGAGGAAGAAATTGCAAAACAGATTATGGTGGTGTCAGGATCGTTGTCATGGGTCACTAACTTTCCAAATATTGATTGGAACCTCTGTAGGTCAAACAGTTCGATGGTTATTGTTCAGTTATTGTGCAGTGTGTGCAGGAGGATTTCCTGACACAATACGTGGATAGGCCGACAAGAGGTGGGGCTACATTGGATTTGGTGCTGGGTAACGAACCGGGCCAAGTATTAGATTCGTTTGCGAGAGAGCACTTTGGAGATAGTGACCACAATTCCGTGTCTTTCATTATTGCAATGGAGAGGGATAGGGCGATACGGCAGGGCAAGGTCTATAATTGGGGGAGGGGTAATTATGATGCGATTATGCAAGAATGAGGGAGCATATGATGGGAACAGAAACTGTCAAGGAAAGGCACAAATGAAAAGTGTTACTTGTTCAAGGAACAAATATTTCGTATCCTTGATAGGTATGTCCGTGACAAGCAGGGAGGAAAGGGCCGCGTGTTGGCCATGGCGGGTCGGATCAAGGAAAACCCCAAGGCTTTCTACTCTTATGCGAGAAATAAAAGAATGACCTGTGTGAGGTTAGAGCCGGTCAAAGACACGATTGGGAAGTTGTGCATGTAGTCAGAAGAGATAGGAGAGGCGTTGAATGAACACTTTTCTTCAGTGTTCACCAAAGAAAGGGGCCATGTTTTTGAGGATGAGAGTGTGATACAGGCGGGTAGGCTGCAGGAGGTAGACGTTCTGAAGGAGGATGTATTGGCAATTTTGAAAAACCTTAGAGAATTGACACGTCCCCTGGGCCGGATGGGATATATCCTAGTATTCTTTGGGAGGCAAGGTATGAGATTGCAGAGCCTTTGGCTTTGATCTTTGGGTCCTCACTGTCCACGGGGATAGTGCCAGAGGACTGGAGAGTGGCGAATGATTTTCCTCTGTTCAAGAAATGGAATAGGAATGACCCTCGTAATTATAGGCCGGTTAGTCTAACTTCCGTCTTCTGTGTTAATGGAAAAGGTCCTGAAAGGTAGGATTAATGACCATTTGGAAAGATGCAGCTTAATCCGGGATAGTCAACGCGGATTCGTGAAGTGCTCGCAAATTTGAAGAATTCTTTGAAGAGGTAAGTTAGTGTGAAGATGAAGGTAGAGCAGCTGATGTCGTATACATGGATTTTAGTAAACCGTTTGATAAGGTCCCCTATGGTCGGCTTATGAAGAAAGTAAGGAGTTGTGTGATAGAGGAAAATTTGGCCAATTGGATGAGCAATTGGCTATCGTATGGAAGACAGAGGTGGTGGATGGAAAATTTTCAGACTGGAGACCAGTTACCAGCGGTGTACCACAGGGATCAGTGCTGGATCCTCTGCTATTTGTGATTTTTAATCAATGACTTGGGGGAGGGGGCTGAAGAGTGGGTCAGTAAATTTGCTGATGGCTCCAAGATTGGTGGAGTAGTGGAAGAGGTGGAGGGCTGTTATAGGCTGTTTAGAGACATTGATAGGATTCAGAGCTGGCCGAAAAATGGCAGATGGAGTTTAACCCTGATAAGTGCGAGGTGATTCATTTCGGTAGGACAAATTTGAATGCAAATTACAGGTTCCACGGCAGGGTTCTGAGGAATGTGGAGGAATAGAGAGATATTGGGATTCATGTCCACAGGTCACTATAGGAAGGATGTGGAAGCATTGGAAAGGGTGAAAAGGAGATTTACCAGGATGCTGTCTGGTTTGCAGCATAGGTATTATGAGGAAAGATTGAGGGAGCTAGGTCTTTTCTCTTTGGAGCGGAGGAGGATGAGAGGCGACTTAATAGAGATTCATAAGATGATGATGGGACGAGATATGATGGGGCAGCAGGGTAGCATGGTGGTTAGCATAAATGCTTCACAGCTCCAGGGTCCCAGGTTCGATTCCCGGCTGGGTCACTGTCTGTGTGGAGTCTGCACGTCCTCCCCCTGTGTGCGTGGGTTTCCTCCGGGTGCTCCGGTTTCCTCCCACAGTCCAAAGATGTGCGGGTTAGGTGGATTGGCCATGCTAAATTGCCCGTAGTGTCCTAATGAAAGTAAGGTTAAGGGGGGTGTTGTTGGGTTACGGGTATAGGGTGGATACGTGGGTTTGAGTAGGGTGATCATGGCTCGGCACAACATTGAGGGCCTAAGGGCCTGTTCTGTGCTGTACTGTTCTATGTTCTATAGAGTGGATGTTCAGAGAATATTTCCTCGGGTGGATGTAGCTGTTACAAGGGGGCATAACTATAAGCTTCAGGGTTGGAGATATGGGAGCGATGCCCGAGGTAGGTACTTTCCTCAGAGAGGGGTTAGGGTGTGGAAAGGACTGCCTGCTGTGATAGTGGAGTCGGACAATTTCGGAACTTTCAAGCGATTATTTGATAGGCACATGGAGCACCCAGAATGACAGTGAGTGGAATAGCTTGATATATGTTTCGTACAAAGCTCGGCACAACATCGAGGACCGAAGGGCCTGTTCTGTGCTGTACTCTTCTTTGTTCTATGTTCAGTGTTCCTCCCATCATGGCCGAACAGCTGTGTGTGTGTGTGTGCCTCCCACCATGGCCGACCAGCTGCACGTGTGTGTGCCTCCCCATGGTCGACCAGCTGCGCGTGTGTGTGCCTCCCCATGGCCCGTCGGCTGGTTGTGAGCCTCCTCCACGGAAGATCAGCTTGGTGTGTGTGCTTCACTCCATGGAGGATCAGGTCGATGTATCTGCTTCGCCCTGTGGCCAATCTACTGGGGGTGTGACATTCCCCCCCCCCCCCATTGCCAATCAGCTGTGCGTGTGTGCCTCTCCCCATGGACGATCAGCTGTGTGTGTGCATCCCCTTATGACCGGTCAGCTGGGTGCGTTCCTCCCACCATGGCCGATCATCGGCATGTGTGTGCTTCCCCTCATGGCCGATCTGGTGGGTTTGTGCCTCCCCCATGGCAGATCAGATGGCTGTGAGCCTCCCCCATGGCCGGTCAGCAGGATGTGTGCCTCCCGCCATGGAAGACCAGTTGGTTTTGAGCCTCACCCCATGGCCAATATGATGGGTGTGTGTGCCTCACCCCCATGGGCGATCGGCTGGGTGCATGCATCCCGCCATCACCGATCAGCTGGGTGTGTACCTCCCCATTGGGCAATCAGCTGTGTGTCTATGCCTCCTACCATGGCCGATCAGCTGGGTGTGTGCGTAACTGAAACAGTCTGTGCAGCAGAATGTGCCACAGACAGTGGCACAGACAGACAACGCACACTCACTGCTGACCAGCTGCTGTTCCCCCTCCCGGCCGCCAGAGGCCGCTGATGCTCTTCCCAGTCTCACCACCTGCCCGCTTCCGGCTCCGGCCGCTGCTCTTTGGCGGGATCATCCGGGACATTCTGTGGAATGGCGGGACCGGACAGTCGCCATATTCCGTAACGGGAGGCACCAGGGGCCCATTGAACAAACAATAAATCACAAAATGAGGAAAAAGGAGAATCGGTGTTTCAGATTCTTGTGGGCAGTGAGTGTCTGACGGGAGAGGAGATGAGTAAAATGGAGGGACAGGGCAGCACGGTGCCACATTGTGCTTGCCCTGCTGCCTTACGTCGCCGAGGTCCCAGTTTCAATCCCGGCTCTGGGTCACTGTTCCTGTGGAGTGTGCACATTCTCCTCGTGTTTGCGTGGGTTCACCCCCACTACCCAAAAGATGTGCAGGCTAGATGGATTGTCCATGCTAAATTGCCGCTTAATTGGATAAAATTAATTGGGTACTCTAAATTTTAAAAAAGGAGGGGCTCAGGTAGAGCTGCCCGTGCGGATATGCGGAGGTTCTCTCTCCCAGAAGGCAGCACGCGGGCAACAGACTAAATGGCGACGTCTCCCCTGACAACGCAAGATGGCCACCGGGCGTCGCCAGGGCAACGCAATATGGCCGCCGAGCGTCGCCCCTGGAAACACAACATGGCCGCCGAGCCAAGCACGCGATGCCGGAAAACATATCTTGTGACGTAGGCCCAGTGCCTGCTTCCTCTCTGTCCCGACACCCCCCCCCCCCACCCAGTTTATTCCCTCACGGTGTATTGCCCCCTCCCCGGTGTATTGCCCTCTCCCCTCGGTGTATTGTCCCACCTCCCGGTGAATTGCGCCCCGCACTGGTGTATTGCCCCCCCTCCCGGTGTACTGACCCCCCTCCCGGTGTTTTGCCCCACCTCCCGTTGTATTTCCCCCCTCCCGCTTTATTTCTCTCTTTCTTTCTCTCTGTATCTCTTTCTTTCCCGCCGTCTACTTCTCACTGTCTGTTTCTCACTCTCTGCCTCTCCCTCTTTCTCTCTCTTTCCCTGGGTCTCAAATTCTCCCATGGCTAATCTGCTGGGGGTGTGTGCCTCCCGCCTTGGCCGATCAGCTGGTTGTGTGCCTCCCACATGGCCGATCAGCTGGGTGTGTGCCTCCCCCATGGCCGATCAGCTGGGTATGTGTGTCTCGCCTGAAGGCCTATCGGTTGGCTGAGTGCCTCGAACTGAAACACAGTCTGTGCCGCAGAATGTGCGACACACAGAGACACAGACTGACTGAGTCTCACATCCCGCAGTCACTGCTCACCACCTGCAGTTCCTCCACCCTCCCGGCCGCCAGAGCCGGCTGCTGCTCTTCCCAGTGTCACCTCCTGCCCGCTCCCTGGCTCCGGCAGCTGCTCTTTGGCGGGCAGATCCGGTATCTGCCGTGGTCGGCGGGGCCAGGCAGCCGCCATGATGCCGTGACGCAGGGCCCATTGAACAAAAAATATATTGCAGAATCAAGAAAATGCAGCATCGGCGCTGCAGAACCGAGAGAGAGGCGAGATTCTGAGAAGAGGTGAGTAATAATACTTCAATACATTGGGAGGCTCAGATAGCGTCTGTGCAAGGATCTACTTCCAAGAGGGCCAGCCACTGACCGACGTCGCCTCCCTGGCAACGCAAAATGGCTGCCGAGCCGCGCAGGGGGTGCTGGGACGGATGGTGTTGGCGCATGCGCAGTGGCGGCTCCTGCTGCCCAGTGTCCCCATTGGGATCATTGGGATTGTTGACGAGATGGAGCAACAATTCCAGTTTCAATGGGAGCTGCAGCGCTGCCCCTCCCTCCGCTTTTCCATCCCCTCCAGTGTCACCACCACAGAGTTTTAAACCAGGGAGCAGAGTGACCTTAAACCGCCCCACCCCAGATATCACCCCCGACCCCAATGATATATACCACCACTCCTCCAAACTTGGCAAATGTATTTGGGGTGAACGCGGTGGGACCAGGAGGGTTTTGAATCACTTTGACGTCCTCCACCCACACCTTCCAACTTATTTCTCATCAAACTCGGTACCTTCCTCCCTCCTCGGCTCCAGTCCATCAGAGAGTAGAGACATTACACCACGGCACAGAAAGAGGCCATTCAGCCCCTCACGTTCGCACTAGTTTCTGAAAATTAATACTGGCACCCTCCCCCCCCCCCCCCCCCCCCCCCCCCCCCCATCCTAACCCCAGCTTCCCGGACCGCATCCCTCTCTCTCTCTCTCTCTCTCAGCAGGTAAACAGCACCTCAGCTGCTGATCCATTTCATCTCGACTGAGCCCACGGGGTTTCTGCCTCAACCAGCAATTTAGGCAGCGAATTGCAGGCACCGATCACACCCTCTGAGTGAAAAACCTCATCCTGATGTTGGCTGTAATCCTTCTACCAATGACCTTTCATACCCCCCTCACCCCCTCGTCACCCCACAGTAGCTGACCTCTCTCTGCTCGGGAAACAGGCCTTTCCCTTCTACCCTATCTTGGCGCCCTCAGAATTCTGGCCAGCTCCTCCGCCCTCAGGAATACAACCTGAGACGATCTAATCGTTCCTCTTAGAATCATAAAATCCCGACAGTGTAGAAGGACACAATTCGGCCCATCAAGCGCGCACTGACCCTTCGAATGAGCGCTTTACTCATATCATAGAAGTTTCAGTGCAGAAGGAGGCCATTCAGCCCATCGAGTCTGCAGCAGCTCTTGGAAAGAGCACCCTACCCAAGGTCAACAACTCCACCCTATCCCCATAACCCAGTAACCCCACCCAACATTATGGACAATTCTGGACACTAAGGGCAATTTATCATGGCCAATCCACCTAACCTGCACATCTTTGGACTGTGGGAGGAAACCGGAGCACCCGGAGGAAACCCACGCACACACAGGGAGGATGTGCAGACTCCGCACTGACAGTGACCCAAGCCTGAATCGAACCTGGGACCCTGGAGCTGTGAAGCGATTGTGCTATCCACAATGCTACCGTGCTGCCCAAATCATACAATCCCGACAGTGTAGAAGGACACAATTGCGCCCATCACGCGCCCCGCCCCCGTCCACCCCGCCCTATCCCCGTGACCCCAGAAGCCAACCTGCACATCCCCGACACTAAGTGGCCAAACCACCTATAGAACGATACAGCGCAGTACAGGCCCTTCGGCCCTCGATGTTGCACCGACATGGAAAAAATCTAAAGGCCATCTAACCTACACTATGCCCTTATCATCCATATGCTTATCCAATAAATTTTTTAATGCCCTCAATGTTGGCGTGTTCACTACTGTTGCAGGTAGGGCATTCCACGGCCTCACCACTCTTTGCGTAAAAAACCCACCTCTGACCTCTGTCCTATATCTATTACCCCTCAATTTAAGGCTATGTCCCCTCGTGCTAGCCACCTCCATCCGCGGGAGAAGGCTCTCGCTGTCCACCCTATCTAACCCTCTGATCATTTTGTATGCCTCTATTAAGTCACCTCTTAACCTTCTTCTCTCTAACGAAAACAACCTCAAGTCCATCAGCCTTTCCTCATAAGATTTTCCCTCCATACCAGGCAACATCCTGGTAAATCTCCTCTGCACCCGTTCCAAAGCTTCCACGTCCTTCCTATAATGAGGCGACCAGAACTGTACGCAATACTCCAAATGCGGCCGTACTAGAGTTTTGTACAACTGCAACATGACCTCATGGCTCCGGAACTCAATCCCTCTACCAATAAAGGCCAACACACCATAGGCCTTCTTCACAACCCTATCAACCTGGGTGGCAACTTTCAGGGATCTATGTACATGGACACCGAGATCCCTCTGCTCATCCACACTACCAAGAATTTTACCATTAGCCAAATATTCCGCATTTCTGTTATACTTTCCAAAGTGAATCACCTCACACTTCTCCACATTAAACTCCATTTGCCACCTCTCAGCCCAGCTCTGCAGCTTATCTATGTCCCTCTGTAACCTGCAACATCCTTCCGCACTGTCTACAACTCCACCGACTTTAGTGTCGTCTGCAAATTTACTCACCCATCCTTCTGCGCCCTCCTCTAGGTCATTTATAAAAATGACAAACAGCAACGGCCCCAGAACAGATCCTTGTGGTACGCCACTCGTAACTCAACTCCATTCTGAACATTTCCCATCAACTACCACTCTCTGTCTTCTTTCAACTAGCCAATTTCTGATCCACATCTCTAAATCACCCTCAATCCCCATCCTCCGTATTTTCTGCAATAGCCGACCGTGGGGAACCGGGGGGCGTAGCAAGATTTATTCCCACCCCCCCCCCCCCCGGTTTATTGCCGCTCCCGATTTATTGACCCCCCTCCCGTTTTACTGTCACCCCTCCTGGATTACTGTCCCGCCCTCCCACCTAACTCACACAAGTTTGGACTGTTGGAGGAAACTGGTGCCTGGAGGGAATTCCACCCAGACACGTGGAGAACATACCAAATCCACAGAGAGTCAGCCATGGCTGAAATTGAACCCGTATCCCTGGCTCTGTGAGGCAGCAGTGCACCCGTACTGGTTCAATGCCCAGTCCTATAAATCCAAATGATTATTTAATCCAATTAAACAGTCCATTTAATATTGCTTCATTGTCAACTGTGAAGAACCAGAAACACACAAAATATTTGGCAGAGACTGTGGAAATGTCAGCATCTTTATTCCAAGATTTATTGCCACGCCCCCCCCCCCCCGGTTTATTGCCGCTCCCGATTTATTGACCCCCCTCCCGTTTTACTGTCACCCCTCCTGGATTACTGTCCCGCCCACCCATTTTACTGACCCTCCTCTTGGTTTCTTGCCCCGCTCCCGATTTATTGCCCCCTCCCGGTTTATTGCCCCCTCCCGGTTTATTGCCCCCCATCCGGTTTATTGCCGCTCCGGGTTTATCGCACCCCCCCTCTATGTTTCCACAGCTCTTCACTGTTTATTGTCCCCCTCCCAGTTTACTGCCACCCGACCGGTTTATTGCCCACCTCCCGGTTCACTGCCCACCTCCCGGTTTACTGCCCCTCTCCCGGTGTATTGCCCTGACTCCCACTTTATTGCTCTTATCCCGGTTTATTGCCCGGCGCTCTCTCTTTCTCTCTCTCCCTCTTTCTCCATCTGTTTCACTCTAGTTCTCTCTCTCTCGTTCTCTGTCTGTGTCTCTCTCTCTCTTTCTCTGTCTGTCTCTGTCTCCCAGGATTTTGCACTCACCACCATTGCCCCTCCCCCAATGTGTCTGGGTCCCTGTTTCCCAATATGTGTTTGATTCTGGTGGCGCACACACTCCGACCCAGTGTTGAATAATTCTGATTTGAAAATGCCGGCGTTGGACTAGGGTGAGCACAGTAAGAAATCTTACAACACCAGGTTGAAGTCCAATAGTGTGTTTCGAAACACTAGCTTCCTCAGGTGAATCCGAAAGCTCGTGATTAGAAACAACCCTCTTGGACTTTAACCCTGTGTCATAATAATCCTTACTTGAATAACTCTGAGGCAGAGAGACATCAGGTTAAGATCAATCAACACATTGGGCCTTTCAATCTCACCAGACAAACTCTCTCCCTCTGTCATTCCCCAACACGTGCAGCATGGGCACAGACGGTCATTCAGGTCACGTGGATTGGTCATGCTAAGTTACCCATTAGTCCATGGATGTGCAGGTTAGGTTATGGGGTTATGGGAATGGGGGGACGTGGCCAATCCACCATATCTGTATGACCGTCTAATGTCCATGCTGTACGTGTTGTAATTCAATCTTGTGATTAAAGTGATAAGCCACCACACTCTGCTGGTGAAGAGGTGCTTCTGCAGCAGCAGCCCTCTGTCTCCAGCTTGTGATTGAATTGATGAGCCGCCCCCCTCTGCTGGTTAACAGATGATACTACAGCAGCAGAAAGAAAACCATCAGGAATTGAACAAGAGAGAGGGTGCAAGCCAATAGCATGGTCCTTACATGACAGGAACTTCAACACAGGCACAGGTTCAGCACGGAGAGAGAGAGGGTGAGGGAGGGAGGTGATCAGTGTGTAAGGGACCTTCCGTATTCCCTTGTTTCCCCTTTATATTTGCTGCTTTATTGGACGTTTAATGCACATGGAGCTTTTAGTCGAGCAGGAGAAAGGAGGAATTTAAAATTTACAGATGAGAATGCTCTGCTCACTTCGGAGAATGAAGTTCAGACATTGCCGTACCCGACACATGTGGTGCGACTTAGTTTGATTGGCTGGTTGGTGGCTAATGAATTGCCCAAAAGGCCGGATTCTGCTCGGTAACAGGTGGTGAGTGGGGTCTATTCCAGTGGGATGATTTCCGGAGTTTGAAGGAAAGCAGAGTTGTGAATCCCAGAACTCCCCGAAAAAGAACCTGTTACTCTCTTTCCCCTTCCTGTTTACTCCAGAATAGCTGCATTATTTCTGAAACTGCAGAAGTTGATTGAATCGACAATGAAATTCATTACAGACTGGAAAGCTCGCAACTGAATACCTTGAATGAAGGTATGCGAGAAACAACCATCTGAAATAAAGACTCAACTTTTTACTTTACTGATTATTTTACATCTGTCTTCTCCCCTCTGTCTGCCATTATGTGTGTCGGTATGTTTATGAGCATGGGACAAGTTTAAGTGGGGGGGGGGGGTGTTAGGAATTAGATCTGATTAACCTGTTATTTTTTGCTGCATATTGAATTAATCCTCCTTATTAAAAAATGTCATTGTTTAAATTTACAAACCTGTCCACTGTAATTACTGGGAGCCAGGGCCAAAAACTTCAGTCTTTTTGCAAAGAATGATTGGTTAATTCAATTGTGCTGTGACTTCGGGTCAAGGGGGCTGGAATTGACCCCGTCCTAGCCCAGGGTGGCAGAACAATTGCTTGACGAGGTTCTTGAGAAACGCATGGATAAAGATTGAAGCCACTTCTTTAGGGCAGCACGGTGGCGCAGTGGTTAGCACTGCTGCCTCACGGCGCCAAGGCCATGGTTCGATCCCCTACCTGGGTCACTGGCCGTGTAGAGTTTCCATTTTCTTCCCGTCTCTGCGTGGGTCTCAACCCCACAATCCCAAAGGCGGGCGGGTAGTTTCATTGCCCACGCTAAATTACCATTAATTGGGAAACAAAAATAACTGGGTACTCTAAATGTAAAAAAAAAGATTGATGCCATTTCAAAAAACCTCTGAAAATTTCCAAACATTTCAAAGGGTGGTCTGCAAAAAGCTGAACAAAGAAACAAAATACAGTTTTCGGCTGTGCCTTACCTGTGAAGTCATCACCAGCGAGTCCAGACAGATATTCACTCAGTCTGTAATCTCCTCTGTTTCTGTCCCGGAAATGTTGATGGGGCAGTGTAAACATAGACATTGTGAAATATTTTGGGGTGGCGTTGGCATTGTGGTGTTCTCGCTGGACTAGTAGTCCAGACACCTGTGGTGATATGCATCACTGTAAATACACAAGCACACAGAAAGCGATGACAGTCTCCACAGCGAGACCAATGCACGATTCCACACAAGGAACGCTGGAAGACTCCACAGAGAGAGTGACTCAAGCCTCCACAGCGAGCTCGTGGATAGACTCCACGATAGAAGCAACGCAACAACCCAGAGCGCATTCCTTGCATGAACAAGACCATAAAGGTCTAGCAACCTCAATTGAACAGCAAGCAGACTGTGACAGTGTGCCACGCTCAAGTGACAGCAAGAAAACTATGGCAGTCTACGACGCTGAAAATAACAGCAAGAACACTATGGCAGTGTACCACGCTCAAGTGAACAGAAAGAAGACTATGGTAGTCTACCACGCTCACGTGAACAACAAAGCGACTATGACAATCCACCCAGATTATCTGAGCCACCAGAAGAAGACTCTGACTGTCTACCCAGCTCAATTAACCGGCAAGACGACACTGAAGGTCTACACACTGTATGTGCAACAAGTGACGAAGGCATCACATTTCCCATACATGATTTTCGACATGACAGCGAGACTGACTGTTCTCCGCTAGTATGTACAGAGGCACTCGACAATCAAAGTGAGGTTACTGGTGACTCCAGTGACACCACGTTAATTGAAACCTTATCCACTGGAGCCTCTCCACAAGAAAATGCATTCCTGAGCGTTTTGTCTCCGGACGGGGAGCATCAAGGCACCTCAAATGATTCAAGTGGCACCTCAGATAATTCAAGTGAACCTGAAATGAATCAAGACGGGGAGTGTCAAGAAACCATAGCTGATTCAGTTGAACCAGAAAGGACTCCATACGGGGAGCATCGACAAGCCAAAGATGATTCTAGTGAAACAGACATGACTCCAGACAGGGAGCACCGAGGAATCAGAGACGGCACGCTCAATAAAACAGCAGATACAACAAATGACACTGACACAAGTGACTTTGTGAACGACTCGAATATTCCAGTCGTTGTGGTCATTGAGCGTTACAAACACAACAATACCTCCGAAAACAACAACGAAGACAACAACAAGAAGCGTAGCAAAGGCACTAACGTCAACAACATGCACGACAAAAACAACAAGACTGGGGCAACGACTGGTACGACATGGTGCAACTTGGAAAATGCGGGACAGTGGAACAGCACAGCTGACACTGGCAAGACTACGGCCATACCATGGCACGACAGCAAATCTCACCGATTCAAGTTTGCTCCACCGCAAACCAGCTTTCAAGGCAGTTGCGTTTGCTCCACGACAAACAAGCAGACCAGCTTTCAAGGTAGCTGGCATTGTACATCAATATCGCAATCACAAGAAACAGTCCAGGTCGGATGACACAGATTACACACTGTATCGCTACCACAAGCATAGAAAAAAAGATTTCAAATCAGACCACAAAGTGCTTTGACCATTTGCGCACCTCCTGATGACCTCTGGGTTCCTTAAGCACAGGGACACTGACGGCGCTCACAAGGGAATGACAAAATTAAAATCACTGCTTAAATAACAAAACAAGAAAGCCACTCGACCATATTACTTTTGGAACTTTGGACTCATAAATATTACTTGGTATTACGTAAACATCAATGACATGATTTGTACATGTCATCACTTATCTACCTATTTTGTTCAATTTTCCTTAACACTGAAAATATGTAACACGAAAAAGGAGGATGTGGTGACATGCATCACTGGAAATACACAAGGGGTTAATGCAACTAGGTTAACACTAGAGGGAGCAGCAGAGACATCATGATATTTAACCAATAGTTTAGTAAGATAGGACACGACCAATGGGCAGTCAAGACACACCCAGATGTGACACTACCACAAAGGGGCTACCCATATAAAAGGACAGGGCGCACATGCTCTTTCTCTTTCCGTAGGCGACATTCAGAGAGACAGGGGAAGATCAGGAAGCACCACACCCACGCATGGATTAGAGCAGACGGGTTAGTTAGATTGAGTTAATATAGTAAGATTAGCAGGAGAGTCGAACTCAAGTAGGAGAATTGAGAATTGTTAACTGTTCAATAAATGTGTTAAACCTATCTCCAAGTCTGAACCTTCCTTTGTCAGAGTATACATCAAGGAAACAACGTATGCTACATGAAGAACACAGCAACACCCAGGGTAACGCTCAGGGATCCCGGGTTCAAATCCCACCATGGCAGACCGTGAAATCTGATTTCAATAAAAAACTGGAATTAAAAATCTAAGGTGACCATGAAACCATTGTCGATTGTCGTAAAAAACCATCTGGTTCACTAATGCCCATCAGGGCAGGAAATCTGCCGACCTTACCTGGTATGTCCTACAGGTGACTCCAGACTCCACAACAATGTGATTTGCGTCACTGCTCCCCTCTGAAATGGCTGAGTGAGTGACTACATTCAAGAGGCAATGACGGGGGGGGGGGGGGGCGGATTTCGGTGAATTGAAAACACTGAGCTCCAAGAAGGAACTGGGTGCAGGAGGGGGCCATTTAATAATCTAATAATAATCATTATTTCACAAATAGGTTGGTTTTAACCCTGCAACGAAGTTATTGTGAAAATCCCCTGGTTGCCACATTGCAGCGCCTGTTTGGGAACACAGAGGGAGAATTCAGAATCTCCAAATTACCATACAAGCATGTCTTTTGGGACTTGCGGGAGGAAACCGGAGCACGCGGAGGAAACCCACACAGACACGGGGAGAATGTGCAGACTCCACACATACACTGATCCAAGCTGGGAATCGAACCCGGGTCCCTGGCACTGTGAAGCAACAGTGGTAACCACTGTGCTAACGTGCCACTCATCGAGTCTGCACCACATCGCTGAAAGAACACCCTACCGCAGACTACTTCCCCGACCCTATCCACGTAACGCTGCCCAACCTGCACATTTTTGGACTGTGGGAGGAAACCGGAACACCAGGAGGAAACCCATGCAGACACGGGGAGAACGTGCAGACTCCACACAGTCAGTCACCAGAAGTCAGTATCAAACCGTGTTCCCTGGTGCTGTGAGGCAGGTGTGCTAACCCGGGATCCCTGGTGCTGGGAGGCAGCAGTGCTAACCTGGGCTCCCTCGTGCTGTGAGGCAGCAGTGCTAACACGGGTCCCTGGTGCTGTTAGGCAGCAGTGCTACCCACTGCGTCCACCTTGAAGGATAATGTTCAAAATGTTCCATTGTGGTCTTGGGAACGAGCGACACAGACACTGGTAGTTAGATGGGAAACACTGCAGCGGCAGAGTAGATTCAAAAGCTGGATTCAGAGGATCGAATCATATAATTTACAATGCAGAAGGACGCTATTCCGCCTATCCAGTCGGCAGCTGTCCTTGGAAAGAGCACCCTACTGACGCCTATGCCTCCACCCTATTCCCGTTACCCAGTAACCCAAAGTAACCTTTTTGGACACTAAGGGCAATTTAGCAGAGCCAATCTACCTCATCCGCACACCTTTGGACTGTGGGAGGAAACCGGAGCACCCGAAGGAAACCCACCCAGACATGGTGAGAACGTGTAGACTTCGAACAAACAGTGTCCCAATCCGGTAATCAAACCCGAGACCCTGGAGCTGTGAAGCAACTGTGCTAACCACGATGCTACCCTGCTGCGGTAGGAAAAGATGGGGGGTTGGTGGGATGAGAGAAGTGGAAGAATATGGAGATAACAGCTGGTTAGGGAGATTTGGAGGGTGGGGGTAAGAGAACAGACGCCACTTCACTGGAACGGGCCCCAAAAACAGGGACAGAATCATTTGAAACCACACACCGTGGCGATTGATCTCCGAGAGTGGGTCGCCAGCCAGAGTGTTGCAGTGCAGTTCCTGTATTGGGGAAGCAGGGAGAGAAAACACGGCGATCTCAGCACGCTCATCAACATCCTGCATCCAGCTGGGAATGCATCAACCTGAACTTCAGAGAAGAACACGTGAATAAGGAATGGTTCATTGTCTGGCACAGCAGAGACAGAGAGAGTTGAAAATCCCTCGTAAGGCAACTAATACATTTTTTTTGGAAAACGATTTGACCCACAATTGAAAAAAGGTTAAAATTGAAAGGGGACCGGTACTTAGAAACTGCCCGGACCATGCTATGAGGCGTTGCAGGAGCTGGAATGGGATGCGGGGGACGGGTGAATAGAAATATCCCCAACTCCCATCGCGATGAGGCAATTTGTGTGAACAATAAGGCTGGATTTGGGACAATTGGCTCCTCGAGTGAGGGATTGTGTGGGTGAAGTGTGGAAGGCAGGAAAGAAAGAGTTCAAGCGAATTTGTTGTCAATCTAAATCCACAGTCAAGGTACGCAATGTGTCAAGTACAGTCCAGGTTAAATATATATAGCCGATTTATATTCATGGCTATTACGATCGCTCAGAAAAGGCTTCACCAACTTGGTGCAATGATCTCAAACATCCTTCCACACTCTCACAGACCGGAGTGAAAACGTGTGGCCTTGCTGAAGGCTCAGGTCAGCCGCACGGCTCTTTGGGATCGTTCCAGCTCCCTCGCTAGTTAATTGGGGAAGTGGTTTGGTTTTGGGGAGATGTCGAGCTAGGCGGAAGGTCCGAGCCAGGGCACTGAGGGCTAAACAGGGGCAAAAGCCAAAGGTGGAATAACAAACAGGCACCTGGACAAAGCAGCAAAAGGATGCTTGAGGACTTGATGCCAACAGGATTTCAGACAAAAAGCAACAGAGGCAACATTGACTTGGGACAGGGTTACAAAAGCAATGCGACCCTGTGCACCCTCACACACCTGCCTGCACAGCAATGGCCAGAAGGTAGGAAACTCTAGTACCAGTCCCTTCCCCGGGCAAAACATACTGTACAGGTTCCAGCAATGCTTGATTCGGCTCGAGATTAATGTGTTCACCTTACCGCAAAGACACCAAAGAATCAGAGGGAGACAAGAAGCTGTATTTCCAATGATATTTGAGCTCATAAAATGTTGTGCAGCATGCAAGCACCCCTCCACAATCTGTAGTCAAACCCCTGCACTGCACTGGCAGGAAAATCAAAGCATTCAGCAGCGTTTGGAAGGAAAACAGGATTGTCAGTTCTTTTTTTTTCCCAGCAATCATTTATTGGAACCAATTAACAAAATAAAACAAGACTCCGCAAGGTTGGATTGCACCTTGATGGCTACAAGGGACGCCATAGTCTTGTCAGTCTCTGTACTCGCATACATGTTAACACGAGCGTTCAATCTGATACAGAGCCTCATTGTCAACGCAGTCAGGAGGAGGCTGGAGATTTTCAAACTGGTCACATTTGGTTTGCCCTTTATACATCCTTTCTTTGCTTCCATCGGCAGTCAGAAGTGAACCACCGTCAATCTCTCCCAGTGCTGCCTTTGTCATTATGAATGAAGATGGCGCATTCAGGAGACACCACCCCCAGTGCAAGCTCTCTGTTCATCCGCCTGACATAGGGGGCTGGTAGATTACTAGGCTAACTCTAATCAGAGCCATGGTGGGCACTGCTTCACGCCCAGGGCATTGGGACAGACGTGTTTACATTGCCAGGACTGGATGGTTCCTGCGCTAGGTGGGCAAAGCCCAAAAACTGATCAGAAACTGATGTGACAATTCCAAAGATGAACATGCAAAGGTTGCAAATTGTAAGACATTCTAGACTGTTTCAAGCATCCCATATATGGCATGATGGTCAAAAGAGTAGACTTCAAAGATTCCCATACGAACCGCTATTCGAGAAGGGTTTGTGGGACAATCGCAATACAACAACAGGAAAAGATAGCGTCGGGAGGCATCTTTACATTTTCCGAAGGACAAAGGACTCGGTCATTTTCTCCTCCTCACCTGTACACACCAGAATCTAGTTGGTCAGAAAGCTATGACATTTTACTGGGAGGTGCTTGATTCGATGTCTAATTTAACTCTTTGAAATTCGAAGACAATGTTTCACCTGATCTTTGAGCTTCTCGACTCAGAGTGAGAGAGAAGAGGGCTCCCACATTCGGCCTGACTTGAACCCTTTCAGCCCAGCCCTGGGACACTCGGGTCAATTGTCTACTTCTCGGGCAGTCCCTCAGGATCGAAGATGCTTGGCCATGAGCCGGCAAGATGGATTGACATCTTCAGGGATGCCTTCAGGACATCCCCCAAAGTGATTGCAGGCGTCTCCGGCTGCGATCGAGCTCCGAGCTCAGCAGCTGTCTTGGAGGAAATCTGGTGCCAAACACACCTTCGTTTTCCAGGTGATAAGATCAAGGCCAGTTTTCGCAAATGCCTCAGGGAAGGAGACAATAATGACCAGGGGCTCAGTTTGTGAACCTTCTCAGCCAGCAGCATCACCTGCATCCTGACGCTCACTGAGTGAGGTTGAAATGGTTTCGGCTTTGGACTTAAGGCCGTGGAGTTTGGAAAGTTTCCTGTCCGTTCCGTAGATTATCGTTTGATGATTTGCTGTCATTACTCGACCCAAGACGTGGAGAGTGAAATCCCTACTTGGAGGAAAGAGGAAGCTGGTCAAGGCCGGCTGGAAAAGCCTCAGGAATTCTGGGGCCTTGAGAGAAAACAAGATCCGGCTGCATTCAAGACCCACTGGTTCACAAGAGCCGGGGACGGAAAGTGAATGGAAGCAGAGAAAGTAACCCCAAAGCAAGATAATTATGCCTTAACGCAAGGAAGGAAAAGAAATTGTGACCTATTTCATCAGCAAACACCAGTGGCCCTGATGTTTGGATATTCAGAGCAAGGTTTTCCCAGAAAGATGAAATATAATTTTAAAAACCGGGAATGTAATAGAACAGTGCGTGACTTCATACCATCAACAATGTCATGGAAGAAGGGCTCACGAATTCAGTGATTCACTTGGGAAAAGACGGTTCCCAATTGCCTTCTCCTTTGAAGACTTAACTAAAGTGCCGCATGATCATCTTCAGCCAACATCCCAACACTGAGGGGAGTTGACGTCACTGACCATTCCCCCGAATCAAACTCTTGAACGCACAGCGAACCTATTTGCGAGTGTATACAGTATCCAAACACACACACACCCTCATCTCGATTGTCCTTTTCTTATGTTAAAAGAAAACTTTTTTTCACACAACACGTTGACCTCATAATATATGATTCCCGTTGAAAACTATTTACAGGAGTTGGGAGGAGGAGGGCAGATTTACTTTGAAATGGAAGATTCTCTCTTCGACTCAAATCTGTGCCGGATTCTCAATGATGGAGGAAAATCAGTGATTAATAATGGCCAGGCCTGATTGTGGTACCGAGTGTTAGACAGAGAGAGAGAGAGAGAGAGATCAGTAGTCACAGACGTGCGGACATCTTGCGGCTGTGTGACTTTCAGTGGCTTCTCAAACCGCTCCCATCAAATCAACTCAATCTTTGCCAACGACCTTATTCATGTGTGGGGAGCACTGATTAATCATCTTCAAAGTGCGGCAAGCACATCCCACCCTGCGAAAGGTACCCAGGAAAATTCAACTGGGAAGAGCCTGGAGCATCCACGGCCACACCTTACCATTTTCGAAGCACATTACAGAGCCCCGGGTCCACTGGACCGGGATTGCTTACCGGACAGGGTTCGTACCGGAGGGAGTAAGGAAGGAAGGGGCGAGGTGCCATTTGCACAATGTCGTTTAGGTCAAACATGGAGGTGTACCTCCGAGTTGGGAATCACCATTCTCAACACTATTAAGGCCAAGGAAATGACGGAGGAGAATAACATGGATTGAGCGATGGGAAGGGCACTCTCATCTGGACTAAAAAATATCAAAATCAACCCAGAGAAAGACGTCATCAGACTAAACTTAATCGAGGATGTACAAGTGAATAACCTTTGCCAAACCTCTGCAGGCGCGACGTTGAAGGAGTCGACTTAACCAGACACTTGGGAATCAGGCGGAATGCTCTGGAATCCCCGCAGTTAGGTCTGGACTGCGGACAGCCTGATGGGGCTAATCAGATACATCTTGAGCAGACATTCCGAGATGACATTTGGAGAAAGGGTTGACAGCAAGGGTTTTAGGTTTCATGTCCTCTCCAACCCCCGCCACTCTCCCGAAAACCACCTATCTGTGGCTGACATGATCCTCAAATAGAGTTGAATGGTCCCTCAATTCAACAATGGGAGGGATCCACACGTCTCAATAATGTGTGACTCAACAACAATGGGTTGTTTCCTCCACAATCGGTCACTGGTTTGGGTTTTAAGAATATAATTTATTTCACCATTAGTTCTAGTCTAAAATAAGCAACAACGTCGACAACAAAAAAAATATAACAACCCAACACAGGCGAACTGCCAAAAAGTGTTCAAAACAGGATTTTCCCAACTACCCTTTCTTTGAGAATGTGACAAAGTTTATTGATGAGGGAAGGGCAGTAGATCTCATATACATGGCGTTTGATAAGGTTTTGTGGCAGGTTGGTGACAAAAGTGAAGGCGTATGTGGTTCAGGGTGTACTAGCTTGACGGATAAAGTACTGGCTGGGCAACAGAGAACAGAGAGTAGTGGTGGAAGGGAGTGTCTCAAAATGGAGAAGGGTGACTAGTGGTGTTCCACAGGGATCCGTGCTCGGACCACTGCTGTTTGTGATCTACATAAATGACCTGGAGGAAGGTATAGGTGGTCTGATTAGCAAGTTTGTAGATAATACTAAGATTGGTGGAGTTGCAGATAGCGAGGAGGACTGTCAGAGAATACAACAAAATACAGATAGATTGGAGAGTTGGGCAGAGAAATGGCAGATGGAGTTCAATCCAGGCAAATGCGAGGTGATGCATTTTGGAAGATCAAATTCAAGAGCGGACTATATGGTCAATGGAAGGGTCTTGGGGAAAATTGATGCACAGAGAGATCTGGGAGTTCAGGTACGTTGTACCCTGAAGGTGGAAAAGCAGGTTGATAGAGTGGTCAAGAAGGCACACAGCATGCTTGCCTTCATCGGACGTGGTATTGAGTACAAGAGTAGGCAGGTCATGTTACAATTGTATAGGACTTTGGTTTGGCCACATTTGGAATACTGCGTGCAGTTCTGGTCGCCACATTACCAGAAGGATGTGGATGCTTTGGAGAGGGTGCAGAGGATGTTCACCAGGATGTTGCCTGGTATGGAGGGTGCTAGCTATGAAGAAAGGTTCAGTAGATTAGGATTGTTATCGTTGGAAAGACGGAGAATGAGGGGGGACCTGATTGAGGTATACAACATTATGAGAGGTATGGACAGGGTGGATAGCAACAAGCTTTTTCCAAGAGTAGGGGTGTCAGTTACAAGGGGTCACGATTTCAAGGTGAGAGGTGGAAAGTTTAAGGGAGATGTGCGTGTAAAGGTTTTTACGCAGAGGGTGGTGGGTGCCTGGAACACTTTATCAGCAGAGGTGGTAGAGGCGGGCACGATAGCATCATTTAAGAGGCATCTGGACAGGTATATGAACGGGCGGCAATAGAGGGGAGTAGACCTTGGAAAATAGGAGACAGGTTTAGATAAAGGATCTGGATCGGCGCAGGCTTGGAGGACCGAAGGGCCTGTTCCTGTGCTGTAACTTTCTTTGTTGATTGTTCTTTGTACCCATTCTTGGACACTGGTCTGAAGTGGCACCAATTGTGTCGCAGGAGAGATTGGTGCTCCAGACGCACCCCTCCCTCCTCACCCCCCCCCCCCCAACACACAGGCACACATACACACAACTAGAACATTGGTTCATTTAGAATCGGCTTGACTCATGTTATCCTTCACTCCATCCCCCGCACACTACCTCAACCAGTGTACAGTCGATCCATGTAATGTTCCCCTGATCGCAAGCAGCCTGGGCTACCCGAGGGGAAAGCATATTGACCAGGACACCGGACTGCAGCCAATCTGTCAAATTCCTTCTGCAGGAGGGGAGAGTGGGGAAAGGGACACCATTGAAAAACGGAAAAGAAACAGCTTCATCCACAATGTCTTCTAAGGGGCGAGATCCACTGTGAGTTCCACACAAACCTTTCCCAGGCCGTTTAAGTCTCCTTTTTAAAGCGATGATCTACAACCGCACCACCGACTTATTTACAGTTATCCAACTCTTGTCCAAGACATTATGCCTTTACCAGTTCATGATTGTGTTCCAATTCAATTTCATGAAGTAAACTTTACTACTTCCACCTGAACGGACCGAGGCAAAAAACACCTGCAGGAAATCAAAGGGAGGCAGTGAGAATGGGGTTGGGGTTACAAAACACGTCTAACAAACATTAATAAAAATAATAATAATAATAATCTTTATTTTCACAAGTCAGCTTCCATCAACGCTGCAATGAAGTTACTGTGAAAAGCCCCGCGTCCTCACATTCTGGCGCCTGTTCGGGTACACGGAGGGAGATTTCAGAATGTGCAAATTACCCAACAAGCACGTCTTTCGGGGCTTGTGGGAGTAAACCGGAGCACCCGGAGGAAACCCACGCGGAGACGGGGAGAATGTACAGACTCTGCACAGACAGTAACCCAATTCGGTAACCGAACCTGGGACCTGGGCACTGTGAAGCCACAGTGCTAACCACTGTGCTCCCCACAAAGAGACAGCAGTCGTCACTTTGGGATCTGTTCCTGGCTGCTGAGCCTTGGTTGACGGCACAGGCGCCAGAACAGGATAACATACCCGACAAATCTCCCTCGCACCTTCTCCAGTGTCTGTTGGGGTGAACACAATATTCCCAGTCTCCACGAATACTCGTCCTGCTTTGGGTTGGTGGTGAGGAAACGCAGAAAAGGATGAAGCAAACCAGTTTGTGTGGAAGTTGAGAACGCAGAAAAGGATGACGCAATCCATTGCCCCGTCACTGGGAAAAGGAGTTCGGAGTCTCAGACGACTGAAATGTGACCGTTCGTGAAGTCAACCCAGTAGCCAACGTTGGTCGCACTGATGAGCTGGACCAGCCCTGGCGCCGAGAGCCCTGTGGATAGGGCCAAAGGGGCTCGATATAAGAGAGGAACGTCGCATCATTGGTGGGCAAAGGGTGGGAGAGTGGGTGGAAATCAGAGGGGAGGAGAGTGGGAGAGTGTCAGAGGTGAAGAGAGTGGGGGAGAGATAGAGGGAAGAAAGTGGGAGAGAATAAGAGGGGAAGAGAGTGTGGGAGAGTCAGAGGGGAAGAGTGTAGGGGAGAGTCAGAGGGTAAGAGAGTGGGGGAGAATCAGAGAGGACGAGAGTGGGAGAGAGTCAGAGGGGAAGAGAGTGGGGGAGAGTCAAAGGGTGGAGTAGAGTCAGAGGGGAAGAGAGTGGGGGAGAGTCTGAGGGGAATAGGGCGGGGAGAGTCAGAGGGGAAGAGAGTGGGGGAGAGTCAGAGGGGAAGCCAGTGGGGGAGAGTCAGAGTGGACGAAATTGGGGGAGAGTCAGAGCGGAAGAGGGTGGGGGAGAATCAGAGGGTGGGGGAGAGTCGTTGGGTGTGGGAGAGTCAGAGGGTGGGTTAAACAGAGGGAGAGGCGCACAGGTTGGGGAATGGCGGGGAAGGGGGTCTCAAGTGTTTAGTCAACGCCCAGTTTCTGGAGCACAACCCTGCCATCCCCGTTCCTCACCAGGATGGTTTGCTGTGTTTAATAAATTACATACTGAATACAGACAAATGACGAGGTAGAGGTGGAGGGGGAAAAACTAAATGAGGGAGAGAAAGAGAGATAGTGTTGATACAGAAACCTCACAGAGAGCGTTTCAGTCCAGAATCAATCCTCAGATAGGGGGAAAAGAGAACAGAGATCTTGACAGATCTTCAAAAGCAGGAGAGTCAGAGATGTAGCATTGGAAATGTACAGAGATAGAGAGAAAAGAAAAACATATATAGGGAGAGGGAGAAATAAAATGAGAGGGAGAAAAACAGGTAGAGGTAGAAAAAGAGAGATAGGGTGGAAGGGAGGGAGAGAAATAGAAATGAAATGAGAGAGGGAAAAAATGAGTGATGAAAGTGGAAAGTTTATCGTCAATATTGAATGAAGTAACGATGTGGAGGTGACAGCGTTGGACTCGGGTGGGCACAGTAAGAAGTCTTACAACACCAGGTTAAAGTCCAACAGGTTTATTACGAATCCCTAGATTTCGAGTACAGCTCCTACCACAGGTAGAATAGAATAGAACAGCACAGAACAGGCCCTTCGGCCCTCGATGTTGTGCCGAGCAATGATCACCCTACTCAAGACAACGCATCCACCCTACACCAGTAACCCCCTCTTTCACCCTCTTCCTCCTCCCTACCCTCCCTTTCACCCTATTCCTCCTGCCTACCCTCCCTTTCACCCTCTTCCTCCTCCCTACCCTCCTTTTCACCCTCTTCCTCCTCCCTACCCTCCCTTTCACCCTCTTCCTCCTCCCTACCCTCCCTTTCACCCTCTTCCTCCTCCGACCCTCCCTTTCACCCTCTTCCTCCTCCCTACCCTCCCTTTCACCCTCTTCCTCCTCCCTACCCTCCCTTTCACCCTCTTCCTCCTCCCGACACTCGCTAGCACACCTTCGGCCTTCTTCACAGCTCTATCCACTTGAGTGGCAACTTTCAAAGATCTATGAACACAGACCCCGAGATCTCTCTGCTCCTCTACATTGCCAAGAACCCTACCGTTAACCCTGTATTCCGCATTCATATTTGTGTTTACAAAATGGACAACCTCACACTTGTCAGGTTTAAACTCCATCTGCCACTTCTCAGCCCAGCTCTGCATCCTATCTGTGTCTCTCTGAAGCCGACTACAGCCCTCCTCACTATCCACAATTCCACCAATCTTCGTATCATCTGCAAATTTACTGACACATCCTTCAACTCCCTCATCCAAGTCGTTAATGAAAATCACAAACAGCAGAGGACCCAGAACTGATCCCTTCTGTACGCCACTGGTAACTGGGCTCCAGGCTGAATATTTGCCATCCACCACCACTCTCTGTCTTCTATCGGTTAGCCAGTTCGTTATCCAACTGGCGAAATTTCCCACTATCCCATTACTCCTGACTTTCTGCATAAGCCTACCATGGGGAACCTTACCAAATGCCTTACTAAAATCCATGTACACTACATCCACTGCTTTACCTTCATCAACATGCTTGGTTACCTCCTCAAAGAAATCAATAAGTCTTGTAAGGCAAGACCTACCCCATACAAATCCGTGCCTACTATCCCTAATCAAGCAGTGTCTTCCCAGATGCTCAGAAATCCTATCCCTCAGTACCCTTTCCATTACTTTGCCTACCACCGAAGTAAGACGAACTGATCTGTAATTCCCAGGCTTATCCCTATTCCCTTTTTTGAACAGGGCCACGATATTCGCCACTCTCCATTCCTCAGGTACCACCCTGTTGACAGCGAGGACGAAAAGATCATTGCCAACGGTTCTGCAATTTCATGTCTTGCTTCCCATAGAATCCTTGGATATATCCCGTCAGGCCCGGGGGACTTGTCTATCCTCAAGTTTTTCAAAACGTCCAGCACAAGTATCTCCTCGAGCTTACCAGTCTGTTTCACACTGTCCCCTCCAACAATATGGCCCCTCTCGTTTGTAAATACTGAAGAAAAATACTTTTTCAAGACCTCTCCTATCTCTTCAGACTCAATACACAATCTCCCGCTACTGTCATTGATCGGACCTACCCTCGCTCTAGTCATTCTCATATTTCTCAAATATGTGTAAAAGGCCTTGGGGTTTTCCTTGATCCTACCCGCCAAAGATTTTTCATGCCCTCTCTTAGCTCCCCTAATCCCTTTCTTCAGTTCCCTCCTGGCTGTCTTCTATCTCTCCAGCCCCCTGTTTGAAACTTGTTTCCTCAGCCTTACATAAGTATTATTCTTCCTCTCAACAAGACATTCAACCTCTCTTGTCAACCATGCTTCCCGCACTCGACCATCTCTTCCCTGCCTGACAGGGACATACATATCAAAAACACGCAGTACCCGTTCCTTGAACAAGTTCCACATTTCACTTGTGTCCTTCCCTGACAGCCTATGTTCCCAATTCATGCACTTCAATTCTTGTCTGACAGCATTGTATTTACCCTTCCCCCAATTGTAAACCTTGCTCTGTTGCACGCACAAATCCCTCTCCATTACTGAAGTGAAAGTCACAGAATTGTGGTCACCACCTCCAAAATGCTCCCCCACTAACAAATCTATCACCTGCCCTGGTTCATTACCAAGTACCAAGTCCAATATGCCCCCCCCCCCCCCCTCTGGTCGTACAATCTACATACTGTGTTAGAAACGCTTCCTGGACACACTGCACAAACACTACCCCATCCAAACTATTTGATCTAAAGAGTTTCCAATCAATGTTTGGTAATTTGAAGTCACCCATGACTACTACACTGTGACTTCAGAACATTTCCAAAATCTGTTTCCCGATCTGTTCCTCCATATCTCTGCTGCTATTGGGGGGGCTCTAGAAAACTCCCAACAAGGTGACTGCTCCTTTGCTATTTCTGACTTCAACCCATATTACCTCAGTAGGCAGATCCCCCTCGAACTGCCTTTCTGCAGCTGTTATACTATCTCTAATTAACAATGCCACACCCCACCTCTTTTACCATCCTCCCTAATCTTGTTGAAACACCTAGAACCAGGGACCTCCAACAACCATTTCTGCCCCTCTCCTATCCAAGTTTCCGTGATGGCCACCACATCGTAGTCCCAAGTACCGATCCATGCCTTAAGTTCACCCACCTTATTCCTGATGCTTCTTGCATAGAAGTATACACACTTCAACCCACCTCCTTGCCTGCAAGTACTCTCCTTTGTCAGTGTTACCTTTCCCACTGCATCACTACGTGCTTTGGTTTACTATGTTACCTGGTATTGAGGGCAATTGCCAGGACGAGAGGTTAGATAAACTCGGCCTGTTCTAACTGGAACGACGGCGGTTGAGATGCAACCTGATAGAGGTCTACAAGATTATGAGTGACATTCACAGATCGATAGTCAGATGCTCATTCCTTGGGTAATGCAGTTAAGTACTAGGGGACATATGTTTAAAGTGCGTGGGGAAATGTTTCGAACAGATGTGCCACGCAAGTCATTTACACAGAGGGTTGTAAATATATGGAACGCGCTGCCTGGGGAGGTCGTGGGAGCAGGTGCGTTAGTGGCACTTAAGGGGCATCTACACAAATAAATAAATAAGTGGAATGGAAGGATATGGACTCCATAAGTGCATACAGTATCATTTAAGGTGTCAGCATGTCCTCCAGAATATTTGCAAACATTCAGTTTTAATACAATTTGCCACTGCACATTCCCAGTTTGGAGGGCATGGCAGCACAGTGGTTAGCAGAGCGCCATTTACGCGGGTTCCATTCCCGGCTTGGCTCACTGTCTGCGCGGAGTCTGCACGTGCTCCCCGTGTCATAGAACATAGAGAAATACAGCACAGAACAGGCCTGTTGTACCGAAATTTTGTCCTAGGTTCATCATAGATCATAGACTTTTGGACACAATGGGCAATTTATCATGGCCAATCCACCCAACCTGCACATCTTTGGACTGTGGGAGGAAACCGGAGTACCCGGAGGAAACCCACGCACACACGGGGAGGATGTGCAGCCAGATGTCTCCACACAGTCAGTGACCCAGGTCGAAATCGAACCTGGGACACTGGAGATGTGAAGCAAATGTGCTATCCACATTGCTACTGTGCTGCCCTTAAGAACAAATGAATCTACACACCATTATTCTACCATACTCTGCGTACCTATCCAATAGCTGCTTGAAGGTCACGAGCGCTTCCGACTCAACTACTTCCACAGGCAGTGCATTCCATGCCTCCACTACTCTCTGGGTCAAGAACCTACCTCCCACATCCCCCCCGATATCTTCCACCATGCACCTTAAATTTATGTCCCCTTGTAATGATTTGTTCCACCCGGGGAAAACGTATCTGACTGTCTACTCTATCTATTCCTCTGATCATCTTATAAACCTCTATCAAGCCTCCCCACATCCTTCTCCGTTCTAATGAGAAAAGGCCTAGCACCCTCACCCTTTCCTCGTAAAACCTACACTCCATTTCTGGCAACATCCTGGAAAATCTCCTTTGCACGTTTTCCAAAGCTACCACATCCTTTCTAAAATGAGGTGACCAGAACTGCACACAGTACTCCAAATGTGGCCTTACCAATGTTTTGTACAGCTGCATCATCACCTCACGGCTCTTTAATTCAATCCTTCTACAATATGACCCCTCTCGTTTGTAAATACTGAAGAAAATTACTCGTTCAAGACCTCTCCTATCTCTTTTCCATCTGCGTGGGTTACGTCCGGGGAGTCCGGTTTCCTCCCACATGTCCCAAAACTGTTAGGTGAATTGGACATCCTGAATTCTCCCTCTGTGTACCCTGACAGGCGCCGGAGTGTGGCGACGAGCGGATTTTCACAGTAACTTAGTTGCAGTATTAATGTAAGCCTTTCTGTGGCACTAATCACGATTTTTATTATAATTATAAAGTATAGAGAGTGTGTGGCTGTGTGTATGACTGTGTGTATGAGTTTGTGTCTGTGTGTGTGTGACTCTGTGTGTCTGTATGTGTGACTGTGTGAATCTGTATGTGTGACTGTGTGTGTAAGTGCGACTGTGTGTGACTGTGTGTGTGTGATTGTGTGCGTGACTGTGTGTGAGTGTATGTGTGACTGTGTGTGCGTGACTGGGTATGAGTGTGTGTGTGAATGTGGATCTGCCTGTGTATGACTGTGTGTTTCTGTGTGTCTTTGTATCTGTGACTGTGTGTGTGTGATTGTGAGTTTTCATGTCTGTATGTGTGCGTGTTTCTGTGTGACTGACTGTGTGTTTGGGACTATGTGAGTGACTGTGTGTGTGTGTATATGTGATTGTGTGCGTGACTGTGTGTGAGTGTCAGTATGAGTGTATGTGTGACTGTGGGTGTGCTTGTGTGTGATGTGACTGTGTCTGTGTGACGGTGAGTGTGTATGTCTGTGTGTGTGTATTTTGTGACTGACATTGTGTCTATATGTGTGACTGTGTGTGTGACTGTGTTTGTCTGTGTGTGTGACACTGACTGTGTATGTGTGAATGTGAGTGTGTATGTCAGTCTATGTGTCTGCGTAAGTGTGACTGACTGTGTGTCTATGTGTGTGACTGTGCGTGTGACTGTGTGCGACTTTGTGAGAGTGTGTGTCTCTGCGTATGCCTGTGTGTGTGACTGTGTGATTGTGTGTCAGTGTGTGTCTGCGTGAATATGACTGTGTGTGTCTGTGTGACTGACTGTGTGTTTGTGACTGTGTGGCTGACTGTGTGTGTCTGTATATGTGATTGTGTGCGTGACTGTGTGTGAGTGTCAGTATGAGTGTGTGATGTGACTGTGTCTGTGTGACGGTGAGTGTGTATATCTCTGTGTGTATTTTGTGACTGACTTTGTGTCTATATGTGTGACTGTGTGTGTGACTATGTGTGTCTGTATGTGTAACACTGACTGTGTCTGTGTGGAAATGAGTGTGTATGTGTGTGTGTGTGTCAGTGAATGTGTGACTGACTGTGTGTCTATATGTGTGACTGCGCGTGTGAGTGTGTGACAGAGTGTGTCTGTGTGACTGTGTGATTGAGTGACAGTGTGTGTGTGTGCGTTTGTGACTGTGTGTGTGTGTTAGTGACTGTGTGACTGACTGTGTGTGCCTGTAGTGTGATTGTGTGCGTGACTGTGTGTGAGTGTCAGTATGGGTTTGTGTGTGACTGTGGCTGTGTCTGTGTGTGACTGTGGGATGTCTGTGTGTGATGTGACTGTGTCTATGCGACGGCGAGTGTGTGTGTGTGATTGTGGGTGTGATTGTGTGTTACTGTATGTCTGTCTATGTGTGACTGTGTGTGTATTTTGTGGCTGACTGTGTGTCTATATGTGTGACTGTGTGTGTGACTGCATGTGTGAGTGTGTGACAGTGTGTGTCTGAGTGTATGATTGTGTGCGTGTCTGTGTGTGTGTGACTGGGTGTGTCTGTGTGTGACTGTGTCAGTGTGACTGTGAGTGTGTACGTCTGTATGTGTGTGTGGGTGTGTAACAGTGTGTGTCTGTGGGTGTGACTGCATGTGTGACTGTGTGTTTCTGTATGTACACACAGTCACACACACACAGGCACACACACGGTGTGTGTACGGTTCAATTCCAGTACCCGCCTCCCCGAACAGGCGCCGGAATGTGGCGACTAGGGGCTTTTCACAATACCTTCATTGAAGGCAACTCGTGAAAATAAGCCATTTTCATTTCACTTCATTCATGCGCCCATGTGTGTGACTGTGTGTGTGACTGTATGTGTCTATATGTGTGACTGTGTATGTGCCTGTGTGTGTGTGACTGTGTGTTTCTGTATGTGTGATTGTGTGCATGACTGTGTGTGAGTGTAAGTATGGGTATGTCTGTGCGTGTGCCTGTGTGACGGTAAGTGCGTATGTCTGTGTGTGTGACGGTGTGTGCGACAGTGCGTGTGGCAGTGTGTGTCTATGTGTCTGATTGTGTGTGTTTTATTGTGTGGCAGTGTGTGTCTCTGTGTGTGTGACTGTATGTGTGAATGTGTGTGCGTGTCTGTTTAAGTGTTACTGTATGTGTGTATGTGCGATTGTGTGCGTGACTTTGTGTGAGTGTATGTGTGACTGTGCTAGTGTGACTGGGTGTGAGTGTGTGTGTGTGATTGTGGGTGTGATTGTGTGTTACTGTATGTCTGTCTATGTGTGACTGTGTGTGTCTGTGTGCCTGTGAGTGTGTATGTCTGTGTGTGTGTGTCTGTGTGACTGACTTTGTGTTTGCGTCTGTGTGACTGATTGTCTGTGTGTGATTGTGTGTGTCTGTATGTGTGATTGTGTGCATGACTTTGTGTTAGTGTGAGTAGGAATGTTTGTGTGACTGTGACTGTTTCTGTGTGACTGTGAGTGTGTATGCCTGTGTGTGTGACTGACTGTGCGTATATATGTGTGACCGTGTGTGACTGTGTGTGTGACTGTGTGTCTGCATGGATGAATGTGTGCGTGAATGTGTGTGAGTGTAAGTATGAGTGTGCGTCTGACTATGCGTGTGTCTGTGTGACTGAGTGTGTATATCTGTGTGTGTTTTTATGTGATTTGTTGCTGACTGTGTATGTCTATATGTGTGACTGTGTGTATGACAGTGTGTTCTGTGTGTGTGACTGTGTGTTTATCTATATGTGTGACTCTGTGTTTCTGTATGTGTAAGTGGAACTGTGTGTGAATGTATGTGTGACTGTGTGTGTGTGAGACTGTGGGTATGAGTCTGTATGTGACTGTGTGTGTCTCTGTGTGACAGTGTGTTACTGTGTGTCTGTGTGTGTGTGACTGTGTGTGTTGGTATTGGATACTGTGTGTGTCTGTCTGTGTATATGTGTGACTGTGTGTGTGTATCTGTCTGTATTTATGTGTCTCTGTCTGTTTGTGGAGGATCTTGCTGTGTGAGGTTGGTGGAATATTGAACAGGAGTAAAGGAAGGGGGTGTTGTTGTTCGGATGGAGGCAAATATTCTGGGTGTGAGTGAGATCTTGTCCCACCTGGGACAATCTCTGGGATCCTGCTGTGCATTGCCACTGTAAACAATGAAGGTGTCGACTTTCTAAAAGTTTATGAGGCCTCAATGTCAATTATTTGATGAAATACCAAACCTGGCTGCTGCAAATCCTATTTCTAAATGACTGTCAGATCAATCGTGACAGCGAAGCAGAGCGACGATCTTGACTGGGTTTTAAGAGCAGGAGAAAGACAGAGAGAGGAGATGGGGCTTTGGAAGGACAAAAGTGGATTATTGGATTGGTATGGAGAGAAAGAGAGGGGAACAGAGATGGGCCTTTGGACAGACAAAGATGGATTATTGGATAGGGATCGAGCTGGGCAGGAGAGGTGGAGAGAAAGAATTAGAGAGGAGTAGAGATGGGTTATTGGATAGGGATAGAACTGGGGAGGAGAGGGGAAGAGAGTGAGAGAGAGAGAGATGTAAAGAGTGGTTAAATCTCCTGGCCCTGAACAGGTATATCCAAGAACACTGAGTGAGGCTGGAGGAGAAATTGCGCGAGCCCTGACTGAGATATTTGCAACATCATTACCCACGGGTGAGGTACCGCAAGAATGGAGGGCAGCGAATGCTGTTGCCTTTTTGAAAAAGGACAGCAAAGAAAAAGCTGGTAATTATCGGCAGTGAAGTCTAACATCTGCGCTGGGTAAGGAACTAGAAATTATTTTGAGGGATAAGCTATACAGGCTTCTGGAAATACAGGGTTTGGTTAGCAATAGTCTGCATAGCTCTGTGCATGGGAGATCATTCCTTACAAATTTGTTGGAGTTCTTTAATGAAGTGACCAGGAAGGTTGACGAGGGCAGAGCAGTAGGCGTCTCGACTTCAGTAAGGCCTTTGATAAAGGTCCAAATGGTAGGCTGCTCTGGAAAGTTAGATCACATGGAATCCAGGGAGAGCTGGCAATTTGGATATACAATTGGCTTGATGGTGGGAATCAGAAGGAAATGTTGGAATGGTGCTTGTCGGACTGGAGGTTTGTGACTAGTGGTGTGCCGCCGAGTCCAGTGCTGGGCCCATTGCTGTTTCTTATCTATATCAACGATTTGGATGAGAATGTACAAGGCATGATGTGTAAATTAGCAGATGACTCTAAAATGGGTGGTAATGTAGAGAGCGAGGAACGTGATCAAGAATTGCAGCAGAGTCTTGATGAGCTGGGAAGTGGGCCGAGAAATGCCAAATGGAATTCAATACAGGTAAGTGTGAGGAGTGCATTTTGGAAAGTAAAGTCAAGGTAGGACTTGCAAGGTGAATGGTCGGAGCTTAGGCATAACGGAGAACAGAGGGACCTTGGAGTTTACGTGCACGGTTCTCTAAAATGGAGTCACGGGTAGGTAGGGCAGTGAAGAAGGCTTTTGGAACGCTGGTCATCATCAGGCAGTGCATTGCGTATAGAAGTTGGGAAGTTACGTTGCAATTGTACAGGACATCGGTGAGGCCGCACCTGATGTATTGTGTTCAGTTTTGGTTGCCTTGCTAGAGGAAAGATGTTATTAAACTGAAGAGAGTGCAAAACAGATTTATAAGGATTTTTCCATGACCCAAGTGTCTCAGTTCTAGGAAAGATTGGATAGGCTAGTACTTTTTTCTTTGGAGGGTAGGAGAATGAGGAGCCTCAGCGGTGATCTTATACACCCCCATAAAAGCATGCGAGGCATGGATAGGGTGAATGCACTCAGTCTTTTTACTCTGGCTGGGGAATCAAGATTTAGGCACAGATTTAAGTGAAGAGGGGAAAGAATTAACTGGAACCCGAGGAGTTACTTCTTTTTGCACAGGGGTTGGTACATATGTGGAATGAGCTACCGGAGGAAGTGGTTTAGGCAAGGATATCGATAACATTTAAAAGGCATTTGGACAGCTATATAGAAAATAAACAGAGAGCAGTACAGCACAGTACAGGCCCTTCGGCCCACAATGTTGTGCCGACCATTTATCCTAATCCAGGATCAACCTAACCTCCACCCCTTCATTTTACTGCTGTCCAGGTGCATGTCCAAGAGTCACTTAAGTGTCCCTAATGACTCTGACTCCACCACCTCTGCTGGCAACGCATTCCACATACTCACCACTCTCTGTGTAAAGAACCTACGCCTGCCGTCTCCCGTATACCTTCCTCCAATCACCTGAAAATTATGCCCCCTCATGACAGCCATGTCCACCTTGGGAAAAATAATAATGATAATAATCTTCATTGTCACAAGTAGGCTTACATTAACACTGCAATTAAGTTACTGTGAAAAGACCCTAGTCGCTATATTCCGGCGCCTGTTCGGGTGCAAAGAGGGAGAATTCTGAATTCTCAGCCGGTATGGGAATTGAACCCGCACTGCTGGCTTTGTTGTGCATTACAAACCAGCTATCGAGCCCACTGAGCTCAACCATCCATCTGGTCTCTTGCCACCCAGTCTATCTATGCCTCTCATCACCTTGTCCACCTCTGTCATGTCACCTCTCTTCCTTCTTTGCTGTAGTGAAAAATTCCGTCGCTCCCTCAACCTTTCTTCATAAGACATGCCCTCCAGTCCAGGCAGCATCTTCTGTACCCTCTCCAAAGCATCCACATCCTTCCTATAATGAGGCGACCAGAACTGGACACAATATTCCAATCGTGGTCTAACCAGGGTTTTATAAAGCTGCAGCAAAACCTCGCGGCTCTTAACTCAATCGCGCTGTTAAGGAAAGCCAACACACCATACATACATGGTGTGAACAAGCCTATCAACCTGGGTGGCAAATTTGAGGGATCAAGGTATGTAGACCCCAGGATTCCTCTGTTCCTACACACTTGCAAAAATCATGCCTTTAACCCTGTATTCAGCATTCAAATTCGACCTTCCAAAATGAATCACTTCACATTTATCAAGGTTGAACTCCATCTGCCACTTCTCAGCCCAGCTCTGCATCCTCTCAATGTCCTGTTGTAACTGCAACAGCCTTCGACACTATGTACAACTCCACAACCTTCGTGTCATCGGCAAACTTACTGACCCACCCTTCCACCTCCTCATCCAAGTCATTTATAAAAATCACTAATATCAGAGGTGTCATAACAAATCCCTGCGTGTCACCACTGGTCACCGAACTCCCGGCGGAATACTTTCCATCCATCACCACTCACTTTCTTCTTTCGGCCAGACAATTCTGTATCCCGACAGTCCAATTTCCCTGCATCCCATGCCCCCGAAATTCCCTGTATCCCATTGGTCGGAAAGGTCTAGATGGATATGGGCCAAATGCAGGAACATGGGGTTAGCTTGGATGGGCTTTTTGGTTAGCTTGGACCAGTTCAGACCGACGTGTCTGTCTCCGTGCAGGAGAGTCAGAGGGGGAGAGAGTGAGGGAGAGACAGAGCGGAAGAGAGTGGGAGAGACCTAGAGGGGAAGAGAGTGGAGGAGAATCAGAGGGTGGGGGAGAGTCAGAGGGCAAGAGAGTTGGGGGAGAGTCAGCGGGGGTGGGATAGTCAGTTGGAGGGGGTGTGATTGAGGGTGGGGGAGAATCAGAGAGGAAGAGAGTGGGGGAGAGTCAGAGGGGAAGAGAATGGAGAGACTCAGAGGATAAGCGAGTGGGAGATAGTCAGAGCCGGGAAAGAGTGGGGATAGTCAGAGTGGAAGCGGCTGGGGGAGAGTCAGAGAGGGGAGAGAGTGGGGAGAGTCAGAGGGGGAGATTTTGGTGAAGAATCAGAGGAGGGAGGGGGAAAGAGTGGGGGAGCGTCAGAAGGGAATAGAGTGGGGAGAGTCAGAGGTGAAGAGGGTGGGGGAGAATCAGAGGGGAAGAGAATGGGGGAGACTCAGAGGAGAAGCGAGTTGGAGATAGTCAGAGCGGGGAAAGAGTGGGGGAGAGTCAGAGGGCAAGCGGCTGGGGAAGAGTCAGAGAGGGGAGAGAGTGGGGAGAGTCAGAGGGGGAGATTTTGGTGAAGAATCAGAGGACGGAGGGGGAAAGAGTGGGGGAGCGTCAGAAGGGAATAGAGTGGGGAGAGTCAGAGGGTGAGAGTTTGGTGGATAGTCAGAGGGGTAAGTGGGAAAGAGGGGGAGAGTCAGAGGGGAAGAGTCAGAGGGGAAGCGAGTGCGGGAGAGTCAGTGCGGGGAGTTTGGTGAAGAGTCAGGGGGGAGAGAGTGGGGAAGAGTCAGAGGGGAACCTAGTAGGGGAGAGCCAGTTGGGAAGAGTGTGGGGGGGAGTCAGAGGGGAAGCCTGTGGGGGAGAGTCAGAGGGGAAGAGAGTGAGGTAGAGTCAGTTGGGAAGTGAGTGGGGAAAGTCAGAAGGGGGAGTTAGTCAGAGGGGAATATGGTGGGAAGAGTCAGAGGGGGAAGGGGGAAAGAGTGGGGGAGAGTCAGAGGGGAAGAGAGTGGGGGAGGGTCAGAGGGAGAGAGAGTAGGTGAGATTCAGAAGGGGGAGAGAGTGGGGAAGAGTCAGAGGGGAAGCCTGAGGGGGAGACTCAGAGTTGGAGAGAGTGTGAGATAGTCAGAGTGGGGAGACAGTGGGGAGAGTCAGAGGTGAAGCGAGTGGGGGAGACCCAGAGGGGAAAAGAGTGGGGAAGAGTCAGAGGATTGGGTGGAGCCGGATGGTAAGAGGGTGGGGGAGAGTAAGTAGGTGGTGGAGAGTCAGTGGGTGTTGGAGAGTCAGAGGGTAGAGCAGGTTAAACAGTGGGAGAGACACACAGGTTGGGAATGGCGGAGGGTCTCAAATGTTTCGTCAATTTCCAGCTTCTGGAGCAGAGCCCTGCAATCCCTATTGCTCACCAGGATGGTTTGGTGTGTTTAATAAATTACCTACTGAACACAGACAAATGAGGGTTTTGAGAAGGAGGGAGAAAATTTAAATGAGGGAGAGAAAGAGAGATAATGTTGAGACAGAAACCTCTGAGAATCAATCCTCAGATAGGGGGGAAAGAGAAGAGAGATCATGACAGATCTTCAAAAGCAGGAGACTCAGAGATGTGGCATTGGAAATGTACAGAGATATGGGAAGAGAAAAAGAGAGATAGCGAGATGGGGAAATAAAATAAGAGGGAGAAAAACAGGAGGAGGGAGAAAAATGAAATGAGAAAAAGAGAGATAAAGAGGAAGGGAGAGAGAGAAATGAAATGAAATGAGAGAGGCGAAGGTGATGAAAGTGGAAGGTGCATCGTCAATATTGAATGAAGAAACGATGTGGAGATGCCAGGGTCTTACTAGGTGGGAACAGTTAGAGGTCTTACAATACCAGGTTAAAGCCCAACTGTTTTTTCCCAATCACGAGCTTTCGGGAGCACATCTTTCCACAGGTGAATTATTCCTCAAGCTAGTGATTCGAAATAAACATGTTGGACTTTCACCTGTAGTTGTAAGACTCCTTACAATGAAAATACAGCAGCAATCCTGGAGTGATTGCCTTTATTTCCAATGAGGCAGTCGGAGGTGGGTGCTTAAACACAAGGTGAGACACAGGTTCTGGGAGTGGGTCTGCAGTCTGTCCTCACTGCCCATCCACTGGCGTAAACATCCTTCCCTCTCCCCATCCATCCATTCCCCACATCCCCAAGGAGCTCTGATCTGTTTTTAAGAATATAATAGTTCCATTGTCTGGCCATGTTTATAAAATATGTTTTATAAAACAGATTGTGAATGTCAAAGTGGGAGCAGTCCCGGGAACTTGCTGTGTTTCTTTTATTTCACTAATGCTTTTCTTTAATCGATTTGCAGGTTTTCTTACTCTCTCAAAGTTGCGTTGATTTTGAAGCATGATCGACGCAAAGAGACTCTTTCCTGGCGAGGAATCCTCAGACAAGAGCTAGAACCGGAGAGAAACATGATAAATGTCAATGTGGCTCTGTCATTCATTATTACAACAAAGAAAAAACCTAGAATAGACTTGTGGCATGGTCACTCAAAGGAGTGGGGGGAGGGGGGGGGGGGGTTGGAGAAAAAATTGCGGGTGCACAAAAATTTGTGGGTGAATCAATTGGGGGTTTGTGAATAACTTTGAGGTGTGAATAAATTGGGGGCGGGGGTGAATAATTGGTGGGGTGTATAATCGGTGGGGTGAATATATTGGGGAGGGTGAATAAATTGTTTTGTGTCTTGGTGTTTTACTTTCATTTTATGCAGCTGGGAGCTTCATTCAGGCAAAGCAGATGTATGTTGCTCTCTCTCTCTCTCTCTGTGATAAAAGTGTCCAGACCACTGAATAGCTTCAAAGTAATTCCTGTCGACTGTAAGGAATTCTAACCTACTCTTTTGTAGGAAAGGGTGGGCATATGGATGTTGCTGGGAAAGTCATTCAGACTTACCTGTAGAGTCATGTATCTTTGAGGGGGGGGGGGGGGGGTTATCTGTGTTGGTAGTTGATAAGGTGTTTACTGTGTGTTTATGAAATGTTAACTGGCTTCAAAGAATAAACATTGTTTTTGTTTTAAAATACTTAGGATCTCTGTTGCATAAGACCTGGAAACTGGGCCCTTGTGCTCCTTATAACCAAAATCTATTAAATGTTGTCGGTCAGCTGAACTCCATGATATACTTTTGGGTTCTCTAAGCCCTGGCCTATAATGCTACTCAAAGAAATACAATAACAATTGGAACTGAATCACTGAATGGTCACAGTTAAGGGGACAACTAAACCCCAGAGTGCAGTGGAACCACCCATGAAAGACACTGGCAATTGGAACTGAATCACAGAATGGTCACAGTTAAAGGGATAACTCAACCCCTGAGTGCAGTGGAACCACCCAGAGAACCACACTGACAATTGAAACTGAATCATTGAATGGTCACAGTTAAAGAGGCAGCTACACCCTCGAGTACACTGGAACAACCCAGAGAAACACACTGACAATTGAAACTGAATCATTGAATGGTCACAGTTAAAGAGGCAGCTACACCCACGAGTGCACTGGAACAACCCAGAGAAACACACTGGTAATTGGAACTGAATCATTGAATGGTCATAGTCGAGTGAAGGATATCACTGAAACAATCTGAGACCTAGAGGTGGGACTGATGGTATTTGAGTGGACAGTATCCTTTCTATTCTTGTTAGTTCAATAATGTGATCAACAGAGTCCAGTGTTTGGAAAGTGGTCACGGACAAAAAAAAGGACTTTATTTTTTTGAACGCAATGTCGTAATCTGTTTGTTCATATCTTTCAAACAAATAAGTGAAACGATGTTGCAACCTCAATATCCCTGGGGTGGTTCCTCAGGGTCTAAGCTAAAGGCTTTGGGAATATATAACCTCAGTGTCTAAGACACAGAGACAGCCAGCAAAACGAAGGGCACATCACTTTCCATTGAAAATGCATCTTCCAATCCAAAAGTTTGAGAAAATATTCTACCCAATCCTTGCTATGGTTGGCGTTCCTGGTAAGAAACTATCACCAGTTAAGTTGTGTAAATCTCTGTGTGAGCGGCTCTCTGATTTTAACTGTTACTGAAAATGTGTCATGCTGATCTCGTGCTCACTGATATACAGACACCTGATTAACGATATAATTCACTTCAGACAAATGTCTTTAAAACTGATGGGTTTGAATCCCTTTCAACAACTGACAGCAAAGATCTGTTTGTAACTCACGGGATGCCTGGTGGATAAAGTTATTACATTGAGTGGAATCTTGGTTAGCGTTAGATTTTATCTCAGTGAAGGCAATCTCTCTGAAGTCAGGTTTCGTGGGAGTAAGAATGAAATCAGCCTGGGTGTCGATCGCTAACCAGAGTGAAATATCTGACAGCAGTGAACAGGAATGAGTGGAAATATCTGTCAGTGTAGAACTGTTCTGAGTATGGATCAATTACCAGAGTGGGAATATCAAACAGCAGTGAACATGTGTTACTGGAAGTATGTGTCAGTGTAGAATTATACTGAGTGTGGGTCTCTCACCAGAGTGGAATATCTGATCCAATTATCAATCTACTACTGGGACAATCTGTCCGTGTGGAATGGCATTGTGTGTGGGTCAGGGAATGAACTGAAATATGTTGGATCTATTTTGAAATTATCTGTTTTATAGTTGAGTGGGTGCTCCATTCTAGGGAGATGTCCCTGGTGATAACGTTTGGAAGCGGTTGAAAACACCAGGAGTTTAGCTGTGTTTTGATGATGTTTTTATATTCATTGTGTGAAGTGAAATGTCTCGATATCGCTGTTTTCCCCTGAACTGCTCCGACAAAAACAGATATCACCCACACCCTCATTATTTAATAAAACTCACAACAGTGCAGTATTTTAATTGGTTTTGTGAACGTTTTCTCGTTTCTATTGATCCTGAAATGAACTCCAATATTTTTTGAATTTTTATGGGTGTTTTTAAACTGTGTTTCTGCTTCAAACGATTTGTGAATCAGTTCGCCTGGAGCCAGAAACGCCTCCAGTCCATTCAGGCGCTTGTTTTCCAAGGAGTGATTGGGAGACTTATTGTTCTGATCAAAATGCAGCAGCGGGCACTGAGCTGTTAGGACACTAATTCCCCCTTGAAATACCCACTTTGCAAGTTCATAATTGATTATGAAAGCGTGGCTGTATTTAGTTGTATTCTTCCTCTGTATTGACTGTCTCTCAATTTGGTTGTGTATGTAAACTGTGTAAATATCATTTTGCTCCTCGATTCCATATTGTTGATGTAAATGGTGAAGGAGAATGATCCCAGTGCTGATGCTTGTCGAACACCACTTTCCACCTTCCAGCAATCAGACTGAATCCCTTTAACTCCTCTCCCTGTTTTCTGTGTGTGTCTCGTGCTTGTTGTCCATTCTGTTGTTGTGCCCCTAATTCCACTGGATCTGTCATTACTCATGAATCTGTTACGTCGGATCATTCTGAAGCCCTTTCGAAAATCAAATTATTGAATATGTATCACACTAAGCAAATCTATGATTTCTGATAGTTATTGAAATAATTGAATCAAATGTGTCAGTAATGATGTTAACTTTGGAACATATTTATTATATTTATGTTATTAGATTATTTACCTCATAATTTTAATTCCATTGTTCCGACTATTGACGCTGTGACTGGGAGATTATTTTCTGGAATTGTTTTATTTTCTGTTTTCAATTCAAGAATAACAGACATTCATTGCTGCCTTTCAATTCTTTGGCAATATTTTGATGATGATTAGTGAATAGATAACTGTTTCTGCTGTTTGTCTCTGTCTATTTTATGATATGTGTGGTTGAAATCCATCCTCCTGCAGTAAAATCCGTCGACCTGGACCCCATCCGCTGGCCTCCAAGCTGCCCTTGATCTTTTTATTGAGATCTGTCAGTGCGACACCGACCATGTCATTTTTCTCTGCCCCTCACAGGCAGTCTATCCTGTCTCCCTCTGAACTTGCTCCAATCCTCTCTCTAACAGCCAACCTGATCAGGTGATATAAGCGCTTCACAAGGGTGGTGACATTATTTCCTGGTGTACTAACCTCTTCCTCACAGAGGCTCAGCACCAACTCTGAGGCACATCCTGCTACCAACCCCTGGACCAGGGCCCCACCACAATCACCATGATATTGTTCCAAGGACTTTCACTGACCTCATCAAGTCTGGAGATCTTCCGTTCAGAGCCTCGCACATCATTGTCCCGCAACTCCATACATCCTGTATCAATATCCCGCTTCTACTTCCTTTCCAAAATCCACAACAGGAAAGTCGCAGTCGATCCATTATTTCAGCCTAATCCAACCACGCAAAACTCATTTCATCCTGTCTGAATGCCAACATCTCTGGCCAGTTCTGGCTCTTCCCACAGACATTGGTGGCACTGTGGCGCAGTGGTTTGCACTGCTGCTGCATAGCGCCATGGACGCTGATTCAATTCCCGCCATGGGTCACTGCCTGTGTGTAATTTCCTCCTTGTCCATGTGTCTTCCTGAGTTTCCACCGGGTGCTCCGCTTCCTTCCCATGGTCTAAACATGTGCAGTTTAGGTGGATTTCCCATGCTAAATTGCGTCATAGTGTCCCAAAAAAATTGTAGGTTAGATTAAGGGGTTAACGGGAGAGGGCGGGGAAGTGAGCTTGGTTGAGGTAATCTTTCAGAGGTTCGGTGCAGACTTAATGGGCCAAATAACCTTTCTGTACAGCAGAAATTCTGTGACTCCTGAATCCTCTGGTGCCGTATGTCATATAAACAAGGTCCATTTCCCTGGCGCTACCCGCCTAATCTTTACTATGGATGTCCAATCCCTCTACCCCTCCGTTCTCCAACAGAAGTGCCGTGTACAGCTACTCACACCCTGCTGACTGTCTGCCTTTTCCTTACCCTTTTCCTCACCACCTTGCTTTGGTTGACAAGGCTCTCAATCATGTTCAGTTCATTTCTCGCTCATCTGCCCTCCCTCCACGAAACATGATCGGGTCTCCTTATTCCCACATTCCATGCCACCGGCCTCTGCATTGAAAGAATCATCACCATTTCTGCAGACTCCAGAATGATGCCACCACGAAACACATCTTCACCTCTCACCAACCACTACCCACATTTTCTGCATTAGTCACGTACCGCTACCTCTTTGCCATCTCGTTGATTTCTCCATTAGTCCCAAAATCACTTTCCCTTCACGCGGCACCGTCCCTTGCAATCACAGACAGTGCAACAACTGTCCCTTTACTTCCTCCCGTCTCACGATTCTGGGCAGCAAACTCTCCTTTCTGGTGAAGCAACGTTTCAATTCTGTTTCCTTCAGTTTAGTCTACTGTAATCGCTGCTTTCAATTCGTGTCCTCTGCATTGGGGAGACTTAACGCAGACTGGGACACCGCTTTGTGGAACACCTTCACACAACCCAGAGGCATGACCCCAGATCTCCTGTTGCGGTCATTTCAACTCAGCACCTTGCTCTCAAACCCACATGCCTGTCCTTGGCCTGTTGCAAGGATCCAGTGAAGCCCAATGCAAGCTGGAGAAGCAACATCACGTCTTCCAATTAGGATGTTACAATTCTAAGGACTTAACTTTCATTTCAAAAACATTAGACGAGGTACTTTCTACTCCATCTTAACGCCCTTGTTATGGAATTTCCCACCATTTTAGTCGAATGCAATGGGTCTGAATCTGGACAAAGTATGTTCCGGCCAACTGAACACTAGGGATGTCCAATGCCGGAGAGGGGATATTTTCGGTAGGATTACTGGGTTATGGGGACGGTGTGGGGATTGGTTATTCTTTTCAAGGGCCAGTGCAGACTCGATGGGCCAAATGGCTCCCTTCAGCACAGTAAATGTTATTATTTATGATTCCAATTGTCCCATGATTATGAAGTGCGAAGGTACAGTGTTCCTTTTATATTTTCCATTGAAATGAAAATGAAATGAAAATCGCTTATTAGAACATAGAACATAGAACGATACAGCGCAGTACAGGCCCTTCGGCCCTCGATGTTGCACCGACATGGAAAAAATCTAAAGGCCATCTAACCTACACTATGCCCTTATCATCCATATGCTTATCCAATAAAATTTTAAATGCCCTCAATGTTGGCGTGTTCACTACTGTTGCAGGTAGGGCATTCCACGGCCTCACCACTCTTTGCGTAAAAACCCACCTCTGACCTCTGTCCTATATCTATTACCCCTCAATTTAAGGCTATGTCCCCTCGTGCTAGCCACCTCCATCCGCGGTAGAAGGCTCTCGCTGTCCACCCTATCTAACCCTCTTATCATTTTGTATGCCTCTATTAAGTCACCTCTTAACCTTCTTCTCTCTAACGAAAACAACCTCAAGTCCATCAGCCGTTCCTCATAAGATTTTCCCTCAATACCAGGCAACATCCTGGTAAATCTCCTCTGCACCCGTTCCAAAGCTTCCACGTCCTTCCTATAATGAGGCGACCAGAACTGTACGCAATACTCCAAATGCGGCCGTACTAGAGTTTTGCAACATGACTTCATGGCTCCGGAACTCAATCCCTCTACCAATAAAGGCCAACACACCATAGGCCTTCTTCACAACCCTATCAACCTGGGTGGCAACTTTCAGGGATCTATGTACATGGACACCGAGATCCCTCTGCTCATCCACACTACCAAGAATTTTACCATTAGCCAAATATTCCGCATTTCTGTTATTCTTTCCAAAGTGAATCACCTCACACTTCTCCACATTACACTCCATTTGCCACCTCTCAGCCCAGCTCTGCAGCTTATCTATGTCCCTCTGTAACCTGCAACATCCTTCCGCACTGTCTACAACTCCACCGACTTTAGTGTCGTCTGCAAATTTACTCACCCATTCTTCTGCGCCCTCCTCTAGGTCATTTATAAAAATGACAAACAGCAACGGCCCCAGAACAGATCCTTGTGGTACGCCACCCGTAACTGAACTCCATTCTGAACATTTCCCATCAACTACCACTCTCTGTCTTCTTTCAACTAGCCAATTTCTGATCCACATCTCTCAATCACCTTCAATCCCCAGCCTCCGTATTTTCTGCAATAGCCGACCGTGGGGAACCTTATCAAACGCTTTACTGAAATCCATATACACCACATCAACTGCTCTACCCTTATTGTCACGAGTAGGCTTCAATGAAGTTACTGTGAAAAGCCCCTAGTCGCCACATTCCGGCGCCTGTCCGGGGAGGCTGTTACGGGAATCGAACCGTGCTGCTGGCCTGCTTGGTCTGCTTTCAAAGCCAGCAATTTAGCCGAGTGTGCTAAACAGCCCCATTGATCGTGGAGGATTCAAATAAACCAGGCGTGGTCCAACTCCATCAGAAATCCAGCCCAGGGAATGGTCCAATCCAAGGTGTGGGCCAATAATTGTGCAGGCATCACAATCACTGGTATGTTTATATCCGGTTTGGGAAACCAGGCCGGTCTGAGTTAATCCTGTAAATCAGGCTAAATGTAAAATGCAACCTCTCCCAAAGGTATCTGAATTCAGAACATTTTCCTATCACAGCAATCAAATTGACAGGGCTGCAATACACAATTTCCCCCATCTCCAATCAACACTTGGATCACGTTTTCTACTTCTCTCTCTGCTATGTTGATCTCTGCGCCCACTCCTCTCCCAAAAGCACCCCCCCCCCCCCCCACCACCACCACCACCATCATCCAATGCCCATTATATTGATACTTAAGTCGTGTTCTGGTTCAGGCAGGGTCATTGTTTGTCCAATAATTTCCCGTGTCTCTCGCTTCTCTCTCTGACAGTGAATTTACTGGGAATTGTCATTTTGTGTCGGGGGAAGTGTGGCCTCTCTACCTGCACCACTCGCTACCTGGTGGCCATGGCAACCGCGGATTTGCTGTTTATTATCATGATGCCCATACTGAACAGGATCAATGGTTATTATTTCCCGCGGAATTTCCTGGACCTCACCCCTGTGTGTCGTGTTAACCGTGTTCTGCTGACTGCAGCCTCGGATTGTTCTGTCTGGTTCACCCTCACTTTCTCCTTTGATCGATTTGTGGCCATTAGCTGCCAGAAACTGAAAACTAAATATTGCACCGGGAAAACTGCGGCTGTGGTTCTGTCAACAACCGGCCTCCTGTTCTGTGTGAAAAACATCCCGCGGAATTTTATAAATAAACCTTTAAAGATAATCGATAATGTCCAGTGGTTCTGTGGGATAAAGAACAGCTTTTGGACTGAACCCGGATGGGTTTTCTACAACTGGTTTAATCAGGTTTTAATCCCACTGATTCCATTCTTCTCAATCTTGTTGATCAACGCTCTGACAGTCAGACACATTTTACTCACCAGTCGAGTCCGGAAAGCCCTGAGAGCTCAGAATCAGGGAGAAAATCGCAAGGACTCCGAGATGGAGAGCAGAAGGAAGTCAATGGTTTTACTCTTCAGCATCTCCGGAACTTTTATTCTCCTCTGGACCGTGTATGTTATTAAATTTTTCTATATTGAATTGAGAGGAATATCCTCCCTCACACTTCCTCAATATATATTCCAACAAGTCGGATTTATGCTGCGGGATTTAAATTGCTGCACAAACACATTTATTTATGTGGTGACTCAGTCCCGGTTCAGGGAGCAGATCAAGATCATGTTGAAATATCCGCTTACATCAATTATTAAATTCATGATTAAATCAAACTGACTGACAGCCCCTCAGCCAATCAGGAGGTCCAGCCGCTGACTGACAGCCCCTCAGCAATTCTGAAGTCGCCCATACGATCTGACAACACCGTGAAGGCAATTAGGAGCACGGACTGCGCACTCACAGCTTGCTGAGCGAATCAGGGAACTCGGAACACTGGCTGGCAGAAGGTTCAGCAAATCAGAGACTCCGATTTCAGAATGGATGCTGATGGAACCTACAGAGGAACGAACATGGGCTGGCTTCGGCGATTGTGTGGAGCACTGTCAGGGCTGGGTGTGAGGGGAGGGTGCAGCACTGGCAGGGCTCGCTGAGCGAGTGGAGCACTGGCACGGCTGGCAGTGGGGGAGCACTGGTAAAGCTGGCTGTGGGGGTTTGGGAGAGTACTGGCAGGGCTGGATTTGGGGGCTGGGGGGCTGGCGGTGGAACCGTCTGGGCTGGCTGTTGGGTGCAGGGTGGGGAAGCACTGGGTACGGGTTCGGGGAGAACTGGCTGGGCTTACGTTGGTGGGTAGGCAGAGCACTGGCAAGGCTGTGTGTGTGTCTGAGGGGGTGAGCACTGGCAAGGCTGGCTGTGGTGGGGTGGAGGGCTGCATTGGCATGGCCGGCTCTGGGGGTGCACTGGCAGGGCTGGCTGTGGATCTCACTGGCAGAGCTCTCTAGGGGGCGCACTGGCAGAGCTGTCAGGGGCGTCAATTGCAGGGCTGGACGGGGAAGCACTGGCAGCGTTAGAAGGGGGAGCACTGGCAGGGCGGTCTGTGGAGTTAGTACTGGCAGGGCTGAATGGTGGGTCACTGGAAGGGCTTCCTGGGGCGAGCACTGCCAGGGCTGTCTGGGTCGAGCACAGGCAGGGCTGGCTGGGGGGAAAACTGGAAGGGTTGGCTTGGGAGAGCACTGGAAGAACATGCTGTGGGTCACTGGCCGGGCTGTCTGCGGGGTCAATTGCAGGGTTGGATGGGGAAGCACTACTGGGGCTAGAAGGGGAAGCACTTTCAGGGCTCTCTGGGAAGGTAGTACAGGCAGGGCTGGCTGAGGGATCACTGGTAGGCCAGCCAGGTGGCAGCACTGACAGGGCTGGCTGTGGAAAGCACTGGCAGAGCTGTATCGGGGGGTTGTCACTGGGACGGCTGTCTGTGGGGGCACTGACTGAGGAGTGACTGGCAGGGCTGACGAGGGGCGCACTGGCAGGGAGCACTGACAGGGCTAGCAGGAAGGCACCGGTGAGCTGACTGGGGGCGCACAGGCAGGGTCACTGTCAGGGTGGCACTGGTGGGGTTGGCTTGGGGGAGGGCACTGATAGGGCAACCTGGGGCTGTGGCACTGGCAGTGCTAACTGGGGAGGGGGGCTCTGGCAGAACCTGCTCGGAGGGAATAGCCTGAAGCCCTGCACCGCATCCTCCAACCCCACACCCCAAACCCACGCCGTCCACCCCCACACTGCAGTATGGCAAACTCCACCCCAGTACCACACCCTCCACCCACACACCCCAGTATCGCACCCTCCGCTCACACACCCCAGTAACACCGCCTCCACCCCCACACCCCAGTAACACACCCTCCACTCACACACTCCAGTACCACACCCTCCACTCCCACACCCCAGTACCACACCCTCCAACCACGCACCCCAGTTTCACACCCTCCGCCCACTCAACCCAGTAACACCGCCTCCACCCCCACACCCCAGTATCACAGCCTCCGCCACACATCCTAGTATCACAGAGGCTCTAGATGACCTGTCGGCACAATATATCATACGGATTGCAGGGCAGCAGTGCTCGCTGCCATCGCCAATATTCCCAAGGCGCAGGAGGTGATCGAGGCACTGCCTTTCCCCCTACGCACACTGGCAGATGGCAGGCCACTCTCTATGAATGTGCAGCATGTGTGTGGCCATGAGTTGCGCATCATGCACTTCTGAGCCCGGTACTCAGGCAACCTTCACGATGCCCCCATCCTGGCTCAATCACCAATTCCTGGTCTATTTGAGACACATTCCCGGCTGAGGGCTTGGCTGTATGGCGACAGGGGATATCCACCGTGCTTGAGGTGGATTACGCCTATCCGAAGGCCACACATCGATGCGGAGACCCACTACAATGATGTCCATGTGGCGAGCAGGGGTGTGATCGAGCGGTGCTTCGGCATCGTGAAGATGCGGTTCAGGTGTCTGGACCACTCTGGAGGGATCCTCCAGTATAGCAATAGAGTTTCCCAATTCATGGAGGCCTGCTGCATCCTCCACAACATTGCGCAGCAGAGGGGGGCTAAAGGAGGAGGAGGAACGCCACGCCTCGTCTGATGCGGAGGATGCGAGGGAGGGTGAGAATGAGCAGGGAATGGGTCCTGCGTAGGCACAGGAAGCAGACCACGCGTGCCTCTGGACTGGTGGACACTCTGATCGCCTCCATGTTCCCCGAGTAGGAGCAGTGGACATTGCAAGGACATCCCATCCCACTCCCGGCGGACCACTCCCATCCATGGCCACGCCCAGCAAACTCTTCCATGATTCCCACCTGCCTTACTATCGGGTGCGGTCCCTGGATTGGTTGTAACAGTGAGTCTGATCCATGGGATGGAGGATGATGACACCCCCTCCGTGATGCGATCCCCACGGTAACATTATGGATAGCACAATTGCTTCAAAGCTCCAGGGTCCCAGGTTCTATTCCGGCTTGGGTCACTGTCTGTGCGGAGTCTGCACATTCTCCCCGTGTGCGTGGGTTTCCTCCTGGTGCTCCGGTGTCCTCCCACAGTCCAAAGATATGCAGGTTAGTGTGGTTTGGCCATGATAAATTGCCCTTAGTATCCAAATTGCCCTTAATGTTGGGTGGGGTTACTGGTTGATGGGTTTGGCGTGGAGGTGTTGACCTTGGGTAGGGTGCTCATTCCAGGAGCCGGTGCAGACTCGATGGGCCGAATGGCCTCCTTCTGCACTGTAAATTCGATGAATTCTATGAATGTGCTCTACTGCTCCATATTGTACAACAACGTCTGACTCCTTCCCACGGTTACACTGTCCATCATCCACCTGGGTGATCCCTGCATGCCATTTTATCACACTGTCCGGTTGGGGAGGGATGGTGGTGGTACACGCTGGCGAACAGAGATCTCTGGGCCAATCACACCCCAAATGCCTGCCCATCCAACCGCACCATCCACCCCCAGTTACCCCTCTGCAGCCAGCCAAACCCCAGACATCTCTCACACCCTGTGACATAGCACCGAGGCAGGATGGAACTTTGCGACACAACCTGTTCAATGGGGAAAGGTGAACAATATTCAGAGATTTATGCCCGAACCACTAATTGTATATAGTGTGCTGCACCCTTTCCAAACAAACTTATGTCCACCTTTCTAGTCTTACAGACCCTAAAGCTACATCTAGGTGGAGCTCCAGACGGTACCTCAAGAGTGGAGATAGCCTACTATGATTCCTGCTCTTTGGCGGCTGTCTTCTGGGGAGACTGGGGCTGGATGAGTCCGGCTGCTGCACGGCTGTCGCAGGTGGCGTGGTGCCCGCCTGTTGTGTCCACGGCCCAGCAGATGTGCCGGGACAAGAGGGGGGCGTCCGCTGCGCTGTGGTGTTCCGGAACCACCACATCACAGCGGGTGCCACCGGCACGGACATCATCGCCTCCTCCTCCCTTGGGGTCTTGGATGGCCCCCGGGCGAGTCCTTGGCACCGTGATGCCCCCAGATCCACCCCGAAACAGGGCCTCAATGTTCCCAGCCATGGAGCAAGGGGGTAAATGTCCTCCCTCTGGGTGTGTGCCACCTCAGCCAGTGACTGTGCCACCTCCCACTGTAACAGGCTCATTGCGGCTAAGTCCTGGGAATTTCCGCCGATGCTCTCTGCCGTGACCCGCTGATTGGGTCTGTTACACAGCTGTCTGCGGGAATGCATGCCTGTCATCTGCCTCGGCCCACACCATCTTCCCCTGGCCCTGCAGATCAAGGCCTATGACCGACAACTTCTCCCCCAAGGGCTCCACTGTGGACGCCACCCATACCGTGTTGGGCTGTGTGGCACGCATGGTCGGCACAACCTCCTCCCGTTCCTGAAGTCTGACAACAGTCTAGACCGCAGCGAGTCCCTGTGGTTGGCCTGCCCTCCGACCATCCGCTCATTCGGTGTTTTCTACCTCTATCCCTGCACGTGCGTGGTGCGCACCAGTAAGTGTCCAAGAAGACTATTAACTGTGGTGCCCAGCCGAGGTGAGCCTCTCTGGGATGGTGAAGGGTGTTGAAGACAGCTGTGATGGGAAAGCTTGATTTTACCCTGACATGGGTTCCGGGATGCCGTTGCAGGCGGTGCAAGAGCTGCCATCACTGTCCCTGTCCTCCTCACTACTATCGGGTTAGGGTTGGGGCAGTTCAAGGTCTCCCGTAATTGTCCCTGTCCTCGTCACTACTATCTGGTTAGGGTTGGTGCAGTGTGAAGGCTCCCGTCACTGCCCCTTTCTCGATAACTACTATCGGGTTAGGGTTGGGGTCGTGGTCGGGATTGTAAGGCACCAGACGGGCCCGGCTCATCACCAAGTGATCTTGCATCACACAATCCAAGACACATGATTGGATAATTAGTGCAGGTGGTGGGTATGGAGATGTGGGGCTGTAGGGTAAAGTGAGGGGTGTTTGTGAGAGTGGTCGTGTGGTACTGGTGGTGTCGGTGTATTGGTGTAATGATAATAACAATCTTTATTGTCACAAGTAGACTTACTGGTCTGCAATGGAGTTAGTGTGAAAAGCCCCTAGTCACCACATTCCGGCGCCTGTTTGGGTACACTGACGGAGAATTTAGAATGTCCAAATTACCCAACAGCACATATTTTGGGGCTTGTGGGAGGAAACCAGAGCACCCGGAGGAAACCCACGCAGACTCAGGGAGAACGTGTAGACTCCGCACAGACAGTGAACCAAGAGCAGTGAAGTATCAGTGCTAATCACAGTACTACAATGCCGCGGCTATGGGGGGTGTTAGCGGGAAAGGATCTCAAATTAATCACTCAACGCCCAGGGCTACTGGTCCTCGCATCAAACGGTTTATTTCGCCGGCGGGGAGATGACGCCTGTTAAATTTCATTTCATAGAATTTACAGTGCAGAAGGAGGCAACTCGGCCCATCGTGTCTGCACCGGTTTTTGGAAAGAGCACCCTAACCACGGTCAACACCTCCACCCTATCCCCATAACCCTATAACCCAGTAACCCCACCCAGCACGTAGGGCAATTTTGGACACTAAGGGCAATTTTTCATGGCCAATCCACCTAACCTGCACATCTTTGGACTGTGGGAGGAAGCAGGAGCACCCGGAGGAAACCCACGCAGACCCGGGAAGGATGTGCAGCCTCCGCACAGACAGTGACCCAAGCCGGGAATCGAACCTGGGAGCCCGGAGCTGTGAAGCGATTGTGCTATCCACAATGCTACCGTGCTGCCCGAGACCGACTCTGCACCGAACAAAGGGACACATCCATTCTTACACATTTTTCAAAAGAGCTACACAGCCCATTTCGACTCGGCCTTGTCCAATAATACTGATTATAGATTACATACATTAGTTATATATCAAATTAAATTTGACATTATGTAAAGTGGTGTGTACCTTACCAACCACAGACTTCATGAAGAAGTCACTCACGCTAACGGTTAAAATTATCTTTCCTGCCTGCATTGGTAACATTGGGCTAGTGAGGATACGTAATGCTGTTTGTTCTGTGGAGTTGTTATCACTCTCTGGTGAAGTACTCCCTCGAACATCCCATGTCTGTTAACCATTCAATGCCTTGATACCAATCATTCTGTCTCCCTGACCAGCTCTGCTGTCTGTAATTTAGTGATGTTGTTTATACCAGTTTGCAATTTGAAAAAAAATGAAAATCGCTTATTGTCACGAGTACATAAGAACATAAGAACTAGGAGCAGGAGTAGGCCATCTGGCCCCTCGAGCCTGCTCCGCCATTCAATTAGATCATGGCTGATCTTTTGTGGACTCAGCTCCACTTTCCGGCCTGAACACCATAACCCTTAATCACTTTATTCTTCAAAAAACTATCTATCTTTACCTTAAAAACATGTAATGAAGGAGCCTCAACTGCTTCACTGGGCAAGGAATTCCATAGATTCACAACCCTTTGGGTGAAGAAGTTCCTCCTAAACTCAGTCCTAAATCTACTTCCCCTTATTTTGAGGCTATGCCCCCTAGTTCTGCTGTCACCCGCCAGTGGAAACAACCTGCCCGCATCTATCCTATCTATTCCCTTCATAATTTTAAATGTTTCTATAAGATCCCCCCTCATCCTTCTAAATTCCAACGAGAACAGTCCCAGTCTACTCAACCTCTCCTCATAATCCAACCCCTTCAGCTCTGGGATTAACCTAGTGAATCTCCTCTGCACACCCTCCAGCGCCAGTACGTCCTTTCTCAAGTAAGGAGACCAAAACTGAACACAATACTCCAGGTGTGGCCGCATTAACACCTTATACAATTGCAACATAACCTCCCTAGTCTTAAACTCCATCCCTCTAGCAATGAAGGACAAAATTCAATTTGCCTTCTTAATCACCTGTTGCACTTGTAAACCAACCTTCTGTGACTCATGCACTAGCACACCCAAGTCTCTCTGAACAGCGGCATGCTTTAATATTTTATTGTTTAAATAATAATCCCGTTTGCTGTTATTCCTACCAAAATGGATAACCTCACATGAAGTAGATTTCAATGAAGTTACTGTCGCCACATTCCTGCGCCTGTTCGGGGTGGCTGTTACGGGAAAGAGCAATTTAACGCAGTTAATGGTCATTCAGGAATGTGGGTCGTTTAGCAGAAAGCCATTCTGTGCATTCAATTTTGCTAGTACAGCTAGCAGCCATTTTTTGTGCCGTTTCTGATATTAGTAATTCTTAAATTAGAAAATCACACGCGTGGGTGTAACGTTGCACAATGGTTAACATTGCTGCCTAAAGCACGCAGGACCCGGGTTCGAATCGCAGTCCTGGATCACTGTCAGTGTGGCGGTTCCACATTCTCCCTGTGTCTGTATGGGTTTCGCCCCCCCACAATACAAAGATGTGCAGGTTCGGTGTATTGGCCATGCTAAATTGCCCCTTAATTGTAACAAAAAGTGATTATTGGGTATTTTAAATTTAAATTTAAAAAACCACACGCATTCTTTGTACACTATGTATTCCTTCAAATTGCCTCTGAAACAGGAATCTATGCAAATCGGTACCTTTTGTCTCAACCCCTTCGCTCTAAATCTGACCTCAACAATGCCTAAATTCCTCCTTCCAAAGTGGATAATTTCACAATTTTCCACATTGTATTCCATTTGCCACTTCATTGCCCACTCTCCTAGCTTGTGCAAATCATTCTGCAAACTCCTTGCTTCCTCAATGCTACCTGTCCCTCTCCAGATCTTTGTATCATCTGCAAACTTAGCAACAGTGCCTTCAGTTCCCTCTTCCAGATCATTAATGTACATTGTGAAAGGTTTATGGTCCCAGCACAGAGCCCTGAGGCACACCACTCGTCACCGATTGCCATGCTGAAAAAGACGCCTTTATCCCCACTCTGCCTTCTACCAGATAGCCAAACATCTATCAATGCCAGGATCCTACGCTTAACACCAGGGGCTCTTAACTTATTGAACAATTCTCCTATTGAACAAGTCCAAAGATGTGCGGGTTAGGTGGATTGGCCATGCTAAATTGCCCGTAGTGTCCTAATAAAAGTAAGGTTGGGGGGGGGGGGTTGTTGGGTTACGGGTATAGGGTGGATATGTGGGTTTGAGTAGGCTCATCATGGCTCGGCACAGCATTGAGGGCCGAAAGGCCTGTTCTGTGCTGTACTGTTCTATGTTCTATGTCCTCTGTGGCACCTTGTCAAAGGCCTTCTGGAAATCTAAATAAATCGCGTCCACTGGTTCTCCTTTGTCTAGCTTCCTTCCTACCTCCTCAAGGAACGCTAACTGGTTTGTCAGACAGGACCTCCCTTGGACAAAGAAATGCTGAGTCAATCCTATTTTACCATGCACATCCAAATACTCCGCGATCTGAACTTTCGTAATGGACTCTAAAATTTTACCAATGACAAACCCCAGGCTAACCAGCCTATAATTACTAATCTTCTGTCTCCCTCTTTTCTTAAACAGTGGTGTTACATTAGTCACTTTCCAGTCCTCTGGGACTCTTCGTGCCTCCAGTGATTCCTGAAAGATCATCACTAACGCCTCCACAATCATCTCAGCCTACTTTTTTTGGACCCTGGAGTGTAGTGCATCCGGTCAGATGACTTATCCACCTTCAAAACCTTTGAGTTTCTCCAGAACCTTCTCCTTCGTGATGGGCACTGCACTAATATTTTTCCCCTGATTCTCCTGGAGCTCTGGCAATAATATATATTGGTAGAAATTCAGTGGCTGCTCCTGCTGCCCATTGCCGCCATTGGGGATCATTGTGATTGTTGAGGAGATGGAGCAACAATTCCAGTATCAATGGGAGATGCAGGTATGCTCCCTGCCGGATCGTCAATCTTCTCCAGTGTCAGAGCCGCAGGGTTTTAAACCAGGGAGCAGAGTCTCTGCAACCCCTTGACCTTAGCCCACACCAGATATCACCCCCCCCCCCCAGACTCGGCCAAATATATTTGGGGTGAACGCGGGGGGGGGGGGGGGGGCAACAAGTATTTCTGCCTCATATTGATGTTCCCCCCTCCCTTCCCTTATTTCTCCCCGGCACCTTATTTCAAACCAACACCTTCCTTCCTCAGGATATAGCCCATCAGAAAGCACAGAAAGCCATTCAGCCCCTCACGTCTGCACTATTTTCGATAATTAACACTAGCCTGACTCCAGGATATTCCTGCCTCCCAGCAACCCAGATCGGAGCCCCCCCCCCCCTCTCTGTTTCTCTGCAGGTTAACAGCACCTCAGCTCCTGAATCGTGTCCCATCGACTGAGCCCAGGGGGTTTTCGCCTCAAACACCAATTGAGGCAGCGAATTCCAGACACCGATCACATCCTCTGAGTGAAAAATCTCATCCTCATGTTCCCTATAATCCTTCCACCGATAGCTTACATTCCCCCCCCCCCCCCCCCCCCACCCCCGCAATCACCGAGACCACACCACAGTAACTGACCTCTCTATGCTCGGGGAAACAGGACTTTCCACTCTACCCTATCTTGGCCCCTCAGAATTTTGAAAACCTCACTTCGGTCAGCCCGCAACCTCCTCTGCCCTCAGGAAAACAACCTGAACCGATCTAATCTTTCCTCTTAGAATTATAGAATGCCTTGAGTGCCAAAGGAGACCATTCGGCCTATCAAGTAGGCTCCGACTCCACCCATGTCCACTCCCCCGTCGAAGCCACACTATCCCCGTTATCCTACACCAATGGCGCCTGCCGCCTGCTCTGCTTTCGCACCAAGACTGTGGAGATTCAACGTGCGAAGCTTTGCTGCCAGCTCACTAGTTTGACATATTTGAACTGCCGATCAGCTGGGTCCCTGTGATTCCCCCATGGCGGATCAGCTGGGTCTCTGTAACTCCTTCATGGCCCATGTGCTGGGTCTCTGTAATTTACCCATTTCCTATCAGCTGAGTGTGTGATTCCCCCATAGAAGATCAACTGGGAGTGTGTGTTTTCCCTCCATCGCAGATCAGCTGGATCTGTGTGCCTCTCCCCATGGCAAATCGTGTCGACGGGTGTGCATCCCCACAGGGCCCGCCAGCAGGGTGTGTGTATCTCCAACATGGCTGTTCAGCTCGCTGAGATTGACCCCCTCCACGGCCGATCAGCTGGGTGTGTGTGCCTCCCCCCTTGATCGACTAGCTGAGTGTGTGTGACTGTCCCCATACCGATCAACTGGGTGTGTGTTCCTCCCACCATGGTCGATCAACAGTGTGTGTGCTTCCCCTATGGCCGATCAGATGGGTGTCTGCCTCCCCCATGGCCGATCAGTTGGGTGTGTGCCTCCCCCAATGGCCGATCTGGTGGGTGTCTGCCTCCACCCCCATGGCCTATCAGCTGTGTGTGCGCCTTCACCCATGGTAATCCGCCAGTTGTGTGCCGCCTCCATGGCCGATGAGCTGCGTGTGTTCTTGAACTCACCGCCACGTTCCAGCGGCAGTCATTAACAGGAGCGGGAGAGAGAGGATGCTGGAGTGCAGCTTTGGGGTCAAGTAGGTGCTAAAGTTTTTTATTGTTCCCTGCATTTATGTTGGGCGGTTCCTAACCCTGAGACACTACACTTGTACTGTGCCCCACCCTTCCACCTCCTCTATCCTGAGGGGGTGACTGAATATCAGGTAAGCTATTTCTTTCTTTTCTTCTGTCCACAAGCTATCTAGAGGGGATGTCAGGGAAGGCAGTGCAATGTTCCTCCTGCAGAATGTTTGAGGTGAGAGACGCCATCAGTGTCCCTGCTGATTTCACCTGTGGGAAGTACAGCCATCTCCAGCTCCTCAGAAACCGCGTTAGGGAACTGGAGCTGGAGCTAGATGAACTTCGAATCATTCGGGAGGCAGAGGTGATCATAGATATTAGCTTCAGGGATGTGTTTACTGCGAAGAATCAAGATAGGTGGTTGACGATGAGAGGGGCTGGGAGGAAGCAGTCAGTGCAGGGACCCCTGTGGTCGTTCCCCTCAGGAACAAGTATACCGTTTCGGATAATGTTCAGGGAGTCGGCCTACCAGTGGTAAGCCACGGTGACCGCATATCCAGCACTGAGTCCGCTCCTGTGGCTCGCAAGGGAAGGGCGCAGAGCAGGAGAGCAATAGTTATTGGGGACTCAATAGTTAGAGGGACAGATAGACGGTTCAGCGGAAACAAAAGAACCTCGCGGATGGTATGTTGCCTCCTGTTTGCCAGGGTCCGTGACGACTTGGACAGTGTTTTCATAATCCTTGAGGGGGGGTGGGAGCAGTCACAAGTCGTGGGACAGATCGGTACCAACGACATAGGTAAGAGAAGGGACGATGATTTAAAATAGGAATTTAGAGAGCTCGGGCGGAAGCTGAGAGCCAGGACAAACCAGGTAGTTATCTCTGGTGTGTTGCCGGTGCCGCGTGCTAGCGAGTTGAGGAACAGGGAGAGAATGCAGATAAACACGTGGCTGGAGGGATGGTGCAGGAGGGAGGGTTTCAGTTACATGGAAAATCTGGGGAAAGTAGGACCTGTACAGACAGGACGGTTTGCATCTGTATCAGAGGGGCACCAATATCCTGGCAGGGAAATTTGCTGCGGCTCTTCGGGGGTGTTTAAACTAATTTGTCAGCGGGGTGGGAAAACGCGTTGTCGTCCAGAGCCAGTGTTAAGAGTCGTGAGGTACTGAGGAGGGTATCATGGTCGCAGGTGTGTGACGGCAGACAGGAAGGGTGGTTGAAGTGTGTCTACTTCAATGCAAGGAGCCTCCGGAATAACGCAGGTGAACTTGAGCGTGGATTGGTACTTGGGACTACGATGTTGTGACTATTACGGAGACAGGGTTAGAACAGGGATAGGAATGGTTGTTGGAAGTTCCGGGGAATAGATGTTTCAGTCACAATAGGGAAGGTGGTAAAAGAGGCGGAGGAATAGCATTATTAATCAAGGGTAGTTTAACGGCTTCAGAATGGCAGTTCGAAGTGGATCTGCCTACTGAGGTAATATGGGTTGAAGTTAGAAATAGGAAAGGAGTGGTAACGTTGTCAGGAGATTTCTATCCACCCCCAAATTGTAATAGAGATTTGGAGGAAGAAATTGCAAAACAGATTATGGTGGTGTCAGGATCGTTGTCATGGGTCACTTTAACTTTCCAAATATTGATTGGAACCTCTGTAGGTCAAACAGTTCGATGGTTATTGTTCAGTTATTGTGCAGTGTGTGCAGGAGGGTTTCCTGACACAATACGTGGATAGGCCGACAAGAGGTGGGGCTACATTGGATTTGGTGCTGGGTAACGAACCGGGCCAAGTATTAGATTCGTTTGTGAGAGAGCACTTTGGAGATAGTGACCACAATTCCGTGTCTTTCGTTATTGCAATGGAGAGGGATAGGGCGATACGGCAGGGCAAGGTCTATAATTGGGGGAGGGGTAATTATGATGCGATTATGCAAGAATGAGGGAGCATATGATGGTAACAGAAACTGTCAGGGAAAGGCACAAATGAAAAGTGTTGCTTGTTCAAGGAACAAATATTGCGTATCCTTGATATGTATGTCCGTGACAAGCAGGGAGGAAATGGCCGTGTGTTGGCCATGGCGGGTCGGATCAAGGAAAACCCCAAGGCTTTCTACTCTTATGCGAGAAATAAAAGAATGACCTGTGTGACGTTAGAGCCGGTCAAAGACACGATTGGGAAGTTGTGCATGTAGTCAGAAGAGATAGGAGAGGCGTTGAATTAACACTTTTCTTCAGTGTTCACCAAAGAAAGGAGCCATGTTTTTGAGGATGAGAGTGTGATACAGGCGGGTAGGCTGCAGGAGGTAGACGTTCTGAAAGAGGATGTATTGGCAATTTTGAAAAACCTTAGAGAATTGACACGTCCCCTGGGCCGGATGGGATATATCCTAGTATTCTTTGGGAGGCAAGGTATGAGATTGCAGAGCCTTTGGCTTTGATCTTTGGGTCCTCACTGTCCACGGGGATAGTGCCAGAGGACTGGAGAGTGGCGAATGATTTTCCTCTGTTCAAGAAATGGAATAGGAATGACCCTCGTAATTATAGGCCGGTTAGTCTAACTTCCGTCATCTGTGTTAATGGAAAAGGTCCTGAAAGGTAGGATTTATGACCATTTGGAAAGATGCAGCTTAATCCGGGATAGTCAACGCGGATTCGTGAAGTGCTCGCAAATTTGAAGAATTCTTTGAAGAGGTAAGTTAGTGTGAAGATGAAGGTAGAGCAGCTGATGTCGTATACATGGATTTTAGTAAACCGTTTGATAAGGTCCCCTATGGTCGGCTTATGAAGAAAGTAAGGAGGCGTGTGATAGAGGAAAATTTGGCCAATTGGATGAGCAATTGGCTATCGTATGGAAGACAGAGGTGGTGGATGGAAAATCTTCAGACTGGAGACCAGTTACTAGCGGTGTACCACAGGGATCAGTGCTGGATCCTCTGCTATTTGTGATTTTTAATCAATGACTTGGGGGAGGGGGCTGAAGAGTGGGTCAGTAAATTTGCTGATGGCTCCAAGATTGGTGGAGTAGTGGAAGAGGTGGAGGGCTGTTATAGGCTGTTTAGAGACATTGATAGGATTCAGAGCTGGCCGAAAAATGGCAGATGGAGTTTAACCCTGATAAGTGCGAGGTGATTCATTTTGGTAGGACAAATTTGAATGCAAATTACAGGTTCCACGGCAGGGTTCTGATGAATGTGGAGGAATAGAGAGATATTGGGGTTCATGTCCACAGGTCACTATAGGAAGGATGTGGAAGCATTGGAAAGGGTGAAAAGGAGATTTACCAGGATGCTGTCTGGTTTGCAGCATAGGTATTATGAGGAAAGATTGAGGGAGCTAGGGCTTTTCTCTTTGGAACGGAGGAGGATGAGAGGCGACTTAATAGAGATTCATAAGATGATGATGGGACGAGATAGAGTGGATGTTCAGAGAATATTTCCTCGGGTGGATGTAGCTGTTACAAGGGGGCATAACTATAAGCTTCAGGGTTGGAGATATGGGAGCGATGCCCGAGGTAGGTACTTTACTCAGAGAGGGGTTAGGGTGTGGAAAGGACTGCCTGCTGTGATAGTGGAGTCGGACACTTTCGGAACTTTCAAGCGATTATTTGATAGGCACATGGAGCACCCAGAATGACAGTGAGTGGAATAGCTTGATATATGTTTCATAGAACAGTACAGCACAGAACAGGCCCTTCGGCCCTCGATGTTGTGCCGAGCAATGATCACCCTACTTAAACCCACGTAACCCGTATACCCGTAACCCAACAATCCCCCCATTAACCTTACACTACGGGCAATTTAGCATGGCCAATCCACCTAACCCGCACATCTTTGGACTGTGGGAGGAAACCGGAGCACCCGGGGGAAACCCACGCACACACGGGGAGGACGTGCAGACTCCACACAGACAGTGACCCAGCCGGGAATCGAACCTGGGACCCTGGAGCTGTGAAGCATTGATGCTAACCACCATGCTACCATGAGGCCCCAGTTTCGTACAAAGCTCGGCACAACATCGAGGACCGAAGGGCCTGTTCTGTGCTGTACTCTTCTTTGTTCTATGTTCAGTGTTCCTCCCATCATGGCCGAACAGCTGTGTGTGTGAGTGCCTCCCACCATAGCCGACCAGCTGCACGTGTGTGTGCCTCCCCATGGTCGACCAGCTGCGCGTGTGTGTGCCTCCCCATGGCCCGTCGGCTGGTGGTGAGCCTCCTCCACGGAAGATCAGCTTGGTGTGTGTGCTTCACTCCATGGAGGATCCGCCCTATCTGCTTCGCCCTATGGCCAATCTACTGGGGGTGTGACATCCCCCCACCCCCCCCCCCCATTGCCAATCAGCTGTGCGTGTGTGCCTCTCCCCATGGACGATCAGCTGTGTGTGTGCATCCCCTTATGACCGGTCAGCTGGGTGCGTTCCTCCCACCATGGCCGATCATCGGCATGTGTGTGCTTCCCCTCATGGCCGATCTGGTGGGTTTGTGCCTCCCCCATGGCAGATCAGATGGCTGTGAGCCTCCCCCATGGCCGGTCAGCAGGATGTGTGCCTCCCGCCATGGAAGACCAGTTGGTTTTGAGCCTCACCCCATGGCCAATATGATGGGTGTGTGTGCCTCACCCCCATGGGCGATCGGCTGGGTGCATGCATCCCGCCATCACCGATCAGCTGGGTGTGTACCTCCCCAATGGGCAATCAGCTGTGTGTCTATGCCTCCTACCATGGCCGATCAGCTGGGTGTGTGCGTCACTGAAACAGTCTGTGCAGCAGAATGTGTCACAGACAGTGGCACAGACAGACAACCCACACTCACTGCTGACCAGCTGCTGTTCCCCCTCCCGGCCGCCAGAGGCCGCTGATGCTCTTCCCAGTCTCACCACCTGCCCGCTTCCGGCTCCGGCCGCTGCTCTTTGGCGGGATCATCCGGGACATTCTGTGGAATGGCGGGACCGGACAGTCGCCATATTCCGTAACGGAAGGCACCAGGGGCCCATTGAACAAACAATAAATCACAAAATGAGGAAAAAGGAGAATCGGTGTTTCAGATTCTTGTGGGCAGTGAGTGTCTGACGGGAGAGGAGATGAGTAAAATGGAGGGACAGGGCAGCACGGTGCCACATTGTGCTTGCCCTGCTGCCGTACGTCGCCGAGGTCCCAGTTTCAATCCCGGCTCTGGGTCACTGTTCGTGTGGAGTGTGCACATTCTCCTCGTGTTTGCGTGGGTTCACCCCCACTACCCAAAATATGTGCAGGCTGGGTGGATTGTTCATGCTAAATTGCCGCTTAATTGGATAAAATTAATTGGGTACTCTAAATTTTAAAAAAGGAGGGGCTCAGGTAGAGCTGCCCGTGCGGATATGCGGAGGTTCTCTCTCCCAGAAGGCAGCACGCGGGCTACAGACTAAATGGCGACGTCTCCCCTGACAAAGCAAGATGGCCACCGGGCGTCGCCAGGGCAACGCAATATGGCCGCCGAACGTCGCCCCTGGTAACACAACATGGCCGCCGAGCCAAGCACGCGATGCCGGAAAACATATCTTGTGACTTAGGCCCAGTGCCGGCATCCTCTCTGTCCCGACACCCCACCCCCCCCCCACAGTTTATTCCCTCATGGTGTATTGCCCCCTCCCCGTTGTATTGCCCTCTCCCCTCGGTGTATTGTCCCACCTTTCGGTGAATTGCGCCCCGCACTGGTGTATTGCCCCCCCTCCCGGTGTACTGACCCCCCTCCCGGTGTTTTGCCCCACCTCCCGTTGTATTGCCCCCCTCCCGCTTTATTTCTCTCTCTCTTTCTCTCTGTATCTCTTTCTTTCCCGCCGTCTACTTCTCACTGTCTGTTTCTCACTCTCTGCCTCTCCCTCTTTCTCTCTCTTTCCCTGGGTCTCAAATTCTCCCATGGCTAACCAGCTGGGGGTGGGTGTGGTGCCTCCTGCCATGGCCGATCAGCTGGTTGTGTGCCTCCCACATGGCCGATCAGCTGGGTGTGTGCCTCCCCTATGGCCGATCAGCTGGGTATGTGTGTCTCGCCTGAAGGCCGATCGGTTGGCTGAGTGCCTCGAACTGAAACACAGTCTGTGCAGCAGAATGTGCGACACACAGAGACATAGACAGACTGAGTCTCACATCCCGCAGTCACTGCTCACCACGTGCAGTTCCTCCACCCTCCCGGCCGCCAGAGCCGGCTGCTGCTTTTCCCAGTGTCACCTCCTGCCCGCTCCCTGGCTCCGGCAGCTGCTCTTTGGCGGGCAGATCCGGTATCTGCCGTGGTCGGCGGGGCCAGGCAGCCGCCATGATGCCGTGACGCAGGGCCCATTGAACAAAAAATATATTGCAGAATCAAGAAAATGCAGCATCGGCGCTGCAGAACCGAGAGAGAGGCGAGATTCTGAGGTGAGTAATAATACTTCAATACATGGTGAGGCTCAGTTAGCGCATGTGCAAGGATCTACTTCCAAGAGGGCCAGCCACTGACCGACGTCGCCTACCTGGCAACGCGAAATGGCTGCCGAGCCGCGCAGCGGGTGCTGGGACGGATAGATGTGGCGCATGCGCAGTGGCGGTTCCTGCTGCCCAGTGTCCCCATTGGGATCATTGGGATTGTTGACGAGATGGAGCAACAATTCCAGTTTCAATGGGAGCTGCAGCGCTGCCCCTCCCTCCGCTTTTCCATCCCCTCCAGTGTCACCACCACAGAGTTTTAAACCAGGGAGCAGAGTGACCTTAAACCGCCCCACCCCAGATATCACCCCCGACCCCAATGATATATACCACCCCTCCTCCAAACTTGGCCAAATGTATTTGGGGTGAACGCGGTGGGACCGGGAGGGTTTTGAATCACTTTGACGTCCTCCACCCACACCTTCCAACTTATTTCTCATCAAACTCGGTACCTTCCTCCCTCCCAGGCTCCAGTCCATCAGAGAGTAGAGACATTACACCACGGCACAGAAAGAGGCCATTCAGCCCCTCACGTCCGCACTAGTTTCTGAAAATTAATACTGGCACCCTCCCGCCCCCCCCCCCCCCATCCTAATCCCAGCTTCCCGGACCGCATCCCTCTCTCTCTATCTCTCTCTGCAGGTAAACAGCACCTCAGCTGCTGATCCATTTCATCTCGACTGAGCCCACGGGGTTTCTGCCTCAACCAGCAATTTAGGCAGCGAATTGCAGGCACCGATCACACCCTCTGAGTGAAAAACCTCATCCTGATGTTGGCTGACATCCTTCTACCAATGACCTTTCATACCCCCCTCACCCACTCGTCACCCCACAGTAACTGACCTCTCTCTGCTCGGGAAATAGGCCTTTCCCTTCTACCCTATCTTGGCGCCCTCAGAATTTTGGCCAGCTCCTCCGCCCTCAGGAATACAACCTGAGACGATCTAATCGTTCCTCTTAGAATCATAAAATCCCGACAGTGTAGAAGGACACAATTCGGCCCATCAAGCGTGCACTGACCCTTCGAATGAGCGCTTTACTCATATCATAGAATTTTCAGTGCAGAAGGAGGCCATTCAGCCAATCGAGTCTGCAGCGGCTCTTGGAAAGAGCACCCTACCCAAGGTCAACAACTCCACCCTATCCCCATAACCCAGTAACCCCACCCAACATTATGGACAATTCGGGACACTAAGGGCAATTTATCATGGCCAATCCACCTAACCTGCACATCGTTGGACTGTGGGAGGAAACCGGAGCACCCGGAGGAATCCCACGCACACAGAGGGAGGATGTGCAGACTCCGCACTGACAGTGACCCAAGCCTAAATCGAACCTGGGACTCTGGAGCTGTGAAGCGATTGTGCTATCCACAATGCTACCGTGCTGCCCAAATCATGCAATCCCGACAGCGTAGAAGGACACAATTGCGCCCACCACGCGCCCCGTCCACCCCGCCCTATCCCCGTGACCCCATAAGCCAACCTGCACATCCCCGACACTAAGTGGCCAAACCACCTAACTCACACAAGTTTGGACTGTTGGAGGAAACTGGTGCCTGGAGGGAATTCCACCCAGACACGTGGAGAACAGACCAAATCCACAGAGAGTCAGCCATGTCTGAAATTGAACCCGTATCCCTAGCTCTGTGAGGCAGCAGTGCACCCGTACTGGTTCAATGCCCAGTCCTATAAATCCAAATGATTATTTAATCCAATTAAACAGTCCATTTAATATTGCTTCATTGTTAACTGTGAAGAACCAGAAACACACAAAATCTTTGGCAGAGACTGTGGAAATGTCAGCATCTTTATTCCAAGATTTATTGCCACCCCCACCCCCCCCGGTTTATTGCCGCTCCCGATTTATTGACCCCCCTCCCGTTTTACTGTCACCCCTCCTGGATTACTGTCCCGCCCTCCCATTTTACTGACCCTCCTCTTGGTCTCTTGCCCCGCTCCCGATTTATTGCCCCCCTCCCGGTTTATTGCCCCCTCCCGGTTTATTGCCCCCCATCCGGTTTATTGCCGCTCCGGGTTTATCGCACTCCCCCTCTATGTTTCCACAGCTCTTCACTGTTTATTGCCCCCCTCCCAGTTTACTGCCACCCGACCGGTTTATTGCCCACCTCCCGGTTCACTGCCCACCTCCCGGTTTACTGCCCCTCTCCCGGTGTATTGCCCTGACTCCCACTTTATTGCTCTTATCCCGGTTTATTGCCCGGCGCTCTCTCTTTCTCTCTCTCCCTCTTTCTCCATCTGTTTCACTCTCGTTCTCTCTCTCTCGTTCTCTGTCTGTGTCTCTCTCTCTCTTTCTCTGTCTGTCTCTGTCTCCCAGGATCTTGCACCCACCACCATTGCCCCTCCCCCAATGTGTCTGGGTCCCTGTTTCCCAATATGTGTTTGATTCTGGTGGCGCACACACTCCGACCCAGTGTTGAATAATTCTGATTTGAAAATGCCGGCGTTGGACTGGGGTGAGCACAGTAAGAATTCTTACAACACCAGGTTGAAGTCCAATAGTGTGTTTCGAAACACTAGCTTCCTCAGGTGAATCCGAAAGCTCGTGGTTAGAAACAACCCTCTTGGACTTTAACCCTGTGTCATAATAATCCTTACTTGAATAACTCTGAGGCAGAGAGACATCAGGTTAAGATCATAGAACATAGAACATAGAACAGTACAGCACAGAACAGGCCCTTCGGCCCTCGATGTTGTGCCGAACAGTGATCACCCTACTTAAACCCACGTAACCCGTATCCCAACAATCCCCACATTAACCTTACACTACGGGCAATTTAGCATGGCCAATCCACCTAACCCGCACATCTTTGGACTGTGGGAGGAAACCGGAGCACCCGGAGGAAACCCACGCACACACGGGGAGGACGTGCAGACTCCACACAGACAGTGACCCAGCCGGGAATCGAACCTGGGACCCTGGAGCTGTGAAGCATTGATGCTAACCACCATGCTACCGTGAGTACCGTGGGTACCATGCTACCCAATCAACACATTGGGCCTTTCAATCACACCAGACAAACTCTCTCCCTCTGTCATTCCCCAACACGTGCAGCATGGGCACAGACGGTCATTCAGGTCACGTGGATTGGTCATGCTAAGTTACCCATTAGTCCATGGATGTGCAGGTTAGGTTATGGGGTTATGGGAATGGGGGGACGTGGCCAATCCACCATATCTGTATGACCGTCTAATGTCCATGCTGTACGTGTTGTAATTCACCCTTGTGATTGAAGTGATAAGCCACCACACTCTTCTGGTGAAGAGTTGCTTCTGCAGCAGCAGCCCTCTGTCTCCAGCTTGTGATTGAATTGATGAGCCGCCCCCCTCTGCTGGTTAACAGATGATACTACAGCAGCAGAAAGAAAATCATCAGGAATTGAACAAGAGAGAGGGTGCAAGCCAACAGCATGGTCCTTACATGACAGGAACTTCAACACAGGCACAGGTTCAGCACTGAGAGAGAGAGGGTGAGGGAGGGAGGTGGTCAGTGTGTAGGGGACCTTCCGTATTCCCTTGTTTCCCCTTTATATTTGCTGCTTTATTGGATGTTTAATGCACATGGAGTTTTTAGTCAAGCAGGAGAAAGGAGGAATTTAAAATTTACAGATGAGAATGCTCTGCTCACTTCGGAGAACGAAGTTCAGACATTGCCGTACCCGACACATGTGGTGCGACTTAGTTTGATTGGCTGGTTGGTGGCTAATGAATTGCCCAAAAGGCCGGATTCTGCCCGGTAACAGGTGGTGAGTGGGGTCTATTCCAGTGGGATGATTTCCGGAGTTTGAAAGAAAGCAGAGTTGTGAATCCCAGAACTCCCCGAAAAAGAACCTGTTACTCTCTTTCCCCTTCCTGTTTACTCCAGAATAGCTGCATTATTTCTGAAACTGCAGAAGTTGATTGAATCGACAATGAAATTCATTACAGACTGGAAAGCTCGCAACTGAATACCTTGAATGAAGGTATGCGAGAAACAACCATCTGAAATAAAGACTCAACTTTTTACTTTACTGATTATTTTACATCTGTCTTCTCCCCTCTGTCTGCCATTGTGTGTGTCTGTATGTTTATGAGCTTGGGACAAGTTTAAGTAGGGGGGGGGGTTAGGAATTAGATCTGATTAACCTGTTTTTTTTATGCATATTGAATTAATCCTCCTTATTAAAAAATGTCATTGTTTAAATTTACAAACCTGTCCACTGTAATTACTGGGAGCCAGGGCCAAAAACTTCAGTCTTTTTGCAAAGAATGATTGGTTAATTCAATTGTGCTGTGACTTCGGGTCAAGGGGGCTGGAATTGACCCCGTCCTAGCCCAGGGTGGCAGAACAATTGTTTGACGAGGTTCTTGAGAAACGCATGGATAAAGATTGAAGCCACTTCTTTAGGGCAGCACGGTGGCGCAGTGGTTAGCACTGCTGCCTCACGGCGCCAAGGCCATGGTTCGATCCCCTACCTGGGTCACTGGCCGTGTAGAGTTTCCATTTTCTTCCCGTCTCTGCGTGGGTCTCAACCCCACAATCCCAAAGGCGGGCGGGTAGTTTCATTGCCCACGCTAAATTACCATTAATTGGGAAACAAAAATAACTGGGTACTCTAAATGTAAAAAAAAAGATTGATGCCATTTCAAAAAACCTCTGAAAATTTCCAAACATTTCAAAGGGTGGTCTGCAAAAAGCTGAACAAAGAAACAAAATACAGTTTTCGGCTGTGCCTTACCTGTGAAGTCATCACCAGCGAGTCCAGACAGATATTCACTCAGTCTGTAATCTCCTCTGTTTCTGTCCCGGAAATGTTGATGGGGCAGTGTAAACATAGACATTGTGAAATATTTTGGGGTGGCGTTGGCATTGTGGTGTTCTCGCTGGACTAGTAGTCCAGACACCTGTGGTGATATGCATCACTGTAAATACACAAGCACACAGAAAGCGATGACAGTCTCCACAGCGAGACCAATGCACGATTCCACACAAGGAACGCTGGAAGACTCCACAGAGAAAGTGACTCAAGCCTCCACAGCGAGCTCGTGGATAGACTCCACGATGGAAGCAACGCAAGAATCCAGAGCGCATTCCTTGCATGAACAAGACCATAAAGGTCTAGCAACCTCAATTGAACAGCAAGCAGACTGTGACAGTGTGCCACGCTCAAGTGACAGCAAGAAAACTATGGCAGTCTACGACGCTGAAAATAACAGCAAGAACACTATGACAGTGTACCACGCTCAAGTGAACAGAAAGAAGACTATGGTAGTCTACCACGCTCACGTGAACAACAAAGCGACTATGACAATCCACCCAGATTATCTGACCCACCAGAAGAAGACTCTGACAGTCTACCCAGCTCAATTAACCGACAAGACGACACTGAAGGTCTACACACTGGATGTGCGACAAGTGACGAAGGCATCACATTTCCCATACATGATTTTCGACATGACAGCGAGACTGACTGTTCTCCGCTAGTATGTACAGAGGGACTCGACAATCAAAGTGAGGTTACTGGTGACTTCAGTGACACCACGTTAATTGAAACCTTATCCACTGGAGCCTCTCCACAAGAAAATGCATTCCTGAGCGTTTTGTCTCCGGACGGGGAGCATCAAGGCACCTCAGATGATTCAAGTGACACCTCAGATGATACAAGTGAACCTGAAATGAATCCAGACGGGGAGTATCAAGAAACCATAGCTGATTCAGTTGAACGAGAAAGGACTCCATACGGGGAGCATCGACAGGCCAAAGATGATTCTAGTGAAACGGACATGACTCCAGATGGGGAGCACCGAGGAATCAGAGACGGCACGCTCAATGAAACAGCAGATGCAACAAATGACACTGACACAAGTGACTTTGTGAATGACTCGAATATTCCACTCGTTGTGGTCATTGAGCGTAACAAACACAAAAAACCTCCGAAAACAACAACAAAGACAACAACAAGAAGCGTACCAAAGACACTAACGTCAACAACATGCACGACAAAAACAACAAGACTGAAGCAACGACTGGTACGACATGGTACAACTCTGAAAATGCGGGACAATGGAACAGCACAGCTGCCACTGGCAAGACTACAGCCATACCATGGCACGACAGCAAATCTCACCGATTCAAGTTTGCTCCACCGCAAACCAGCAAACCAGCTTTCAAGGCAGTTGCGTTTGCTCCACGACAAACATGCAGACCAGCTTTCAAGGCAGCTGACATTGTACATCAATATCGCAATCACAAGAAACAGTCCAGGTCGCATGACACAGATTATATACTGTATCGCTACCACAAGCATAGAAAAAAATATTTCAAATCAGACCACAAAGTGCTTTGACCATTTGCACCCCTCCTGATGACCTCTGGGTTCCTTAAGCACAGGGACACTGACGGCGTTCACAAGGGAATGACAACATTAACATCACTGCTTCAATAACAAAACAAGAAAGCCACAAGACCATATTACTTTTGGACCTTTGGACTCATGAATATTACTTGGTATTGCGTAAACATCAATGACATGATTTGTACATGTCATCACTTATCAACCTATTTTGTTTAATTTTCCTTAACACTGAAAATATGTAACACGAAAAAGGGAGATGTAGTGATATGCATCACTGTAAATACACAAGGGGTTAATGCAACTAGGTAAACAAAAGAGGGAGCACCAGAGACATCATGATACACAGACATTTAACCAATAGTTTAGTAAGATACGACACGACCTATGGGCAGTCAAGACACACCCAGATGTGACACTACCACAAGGGGGCTACCCATATAAAAGGACAGGGCACACATACTCTTTCTCTTTCCATAGGCGACATTCAGAGAGACAGGGGAAGATCAGGAAGCACCACACCCACGAATTGATTAGAGCAGACGGGTTAGTTAGATTGAGTTAATATAGTAAGATTAGCAGGAGAGTCGAACTCAAGAAGGAGAATTGAAAATTGTTAACTAGAACATAGAACATAGAACACTACAGCGCAGTACGGGCCCTTCGGCCCTCGATGTTGCGCCGACCTGTGAAACTATCTGAAGCCTATCTGACCTACACTATTCCATTTTCATCCATATGTCTATCCAGTGAACACTTAAATGCCCTTAAAGTTGGCGAGTCTACTACTGTTGCAGGCAGGGCGTTCCACACCCCTACTACTCTCTGAGTAAAGAAACTGCCTCTGACATCTGTCCTATATCTACCACCCCTCAATTTAAAGCTATGTCCCCTCGTGTTGGTCATCACCATCTGATGAAAAAGACTCTCACTGTCCACTCTATCTAACCCTCTGACTATCTTTTATGTCTCTATTAAGTTACCTCTCAGCCTTCTCCTCTCTAACGAAAACAACCTCAATTCTCTGAGCCTTTCCTCGTAAGACCTTCCCTCCATACCAGGCAACATCCTAGTAAATCTCCTCTGAACCCTTTCCAAAGCTTCCACATCCTTCCTATAATGTGGTGACCAGAACTGCACGCAGTACTCCAGGTGCGGCCGCACCAGAGTTATGTACAGCTGCAGCATGACCTTGTGGTTCCGAAACTCAATCCCCCTGCTTCTAAAGGCTAGCACACCATATGCCTTCTTAACAGCCCTATTAACCTGGGTGGCAACTTTCAGGGATTTATGTACCTGGATGCCGAGATCTCTCTGTTCATCTACACTACCAAGAACCTTGCCATTAGCCCAGTATTCTGCATTCCTGTTACTCCTTCCAAAGTGAACCACCTCACACTTTTCCGCATTAAACTCCATCTGCCACCTCTCAGCCCAGCTCTGCAGCTTATCTATGTCCCGCTGTATCCTATAACATCCTTCAGCACTATCCACAACTCCACCGACCTTCGTGTCATCTGCAAATTTACTAACCCATCCTTCTACACCCTCTTCCAGGTCATTTATAAAAATGACAAACTGCAGTGGCCCCAAAACAGATCTTTGCGGTACACCACTAGTAACTGAACTCCAGGATGAACATTTGCCATCAACCACCACCCTCTGTCTTCTTTCAGCCAGCCAATTACTGATCCAAACCGCTAAATCACCTTCAATTTCATACTTCCTTATTTTCTGCAATAGCCTACCGTGGGGAACCTTATCAAACGCCTTACTGAAATCCATATAAACCACATCAACAGCTTTACCCTGATCCACCTGTTTGGTCACCTTCTCAAAAAACTCAATAAGGTGTGTGGGGCTTAATGTTCAATAAATGTGTTAAACCTATCTCCAAGTTTGAACCTTCCTTTGTCAGAGTATACATCAACGAAGCAGTGTATGCTGCATGAAGAACACAGCAACACCCAGGGTAATGCTCTGGGATTCCGGGTTCAAATACCACCACGGCAGACCGTGATATCTGATTTCAATAAAATACTGGAATTAAAAGTCTAATGATGACCATGAAATCATTGTCGATTGTCGTAAAAACCATCTGGTTCACAAATGCCCTTCAGGGCAGGGAATCTGCCGACCTTACCTGGTATGTCCTACAGATGACTCCAGACCCCACAACAATGTGATTTGCGTCACTGCTCCCCTCTGAAATGGCTGAGTGAGTGACGACATTCAAGAGGCAATGACGGGGGGGGCGGATTTCGGTGAATTGAAAACAGCTGAGCTCCAAGAAGCGACTGGGTGCAGGAGGGGGCCATTTAATAATCTAATAATAATCATTATTTCACAAGTTGGTTTACATTAACACTGCAACGAAGTTACTGTGAAAATCCCCTGGTCGCCACATTGCAGCGCCTGTTTGGGTACACAGAGAGAGAATTCAGAATCTCCAAATTACCTAACGAGCACGTCTTTTGGGACTTGCGGGAGGAAACCGGAGCACGCGGAGGAAACCCACACAGACACGGGGAGAATGTGTAGACTCTGCACATACACTGACCCAAGCTGGGAATCAAACCCGGGCCCCTGGCGCTGCGAAGCAACAGTGCTAACCACTGTGCTAACGTGCCGCTCATTGAGTCTGCACCACATCGCTGAAAGAGCACCCTACCGCAGACTACTTCCCCCACCCTATCCCCGTAACGCTGCCCAACCTGCACGTTTTTGGACTGTGGGAGGAAACCGGAGCACCAGGAGGAAACCCACACAGACATGGGGAGAACGTACAGACTCCACACAGTCAGTCACCAGAAGTCAGTATCAAACAGTGTTCCCTGGTGCTGTGAGGCAGGTGTGCTAACCCGGGATCCCTGGTGCTGGGAGGCAGCAGTGCTAACCTGGGCCCCCTGGTGCTGTGAAGCAGCAGTGCTAACACGGGTCCCTGGTGCTGTTAGGCAGCAGTGCTACCCACTGCGTCCACCTTGAAGGAGAATGTTCAAAATGTTCCATTGTGGTCTTGGAAACGAGCGACACAGACACTGGTAGTTAGATGGGAAACACTGCAGCGGCAGAGTAGATACAAAAGCTGGATTCAGAGGATCGAATCATATAATTTACAATGCAGAAGGACGCTATCCCGCCTATCAAGTCTGCAGCTGTCCTTGGAAAGAGCACCCTAATGACGCCTACGCCTCAACCCTATTCCCGTTACCCAGTAACCCAAAGTAACCTTTTTGGACACTAAGGGCAATTTAGCAGAGCCAATCTACCTCATCCGCACACCTTTGGACTGTGGGAGGAAACCGGAGCACCCGAAGGAAACCCACGCAGACACGGTGAGAACATGTAGACTTCGAACAAACAGTGTCCCAATCCGGTAATCAAACCCGAGACCCTGGAGCTGTGAAGCAAATGTGCTAACCACTATGCTACCCTGCTGCGGTAGGAAAAGATGGGGGGGTTGGTCGGATGAGGGAAGTGGAAGAATATGGAGATAACAGCTGGTTAGGGAGATTTGGAGGGTGGGGGTAAGAGAACAGACGCCACTTCACTGGAACGGGCCCCAAAAACAGTGACAGAATCATTTGAAACCATGCACCGTGGCGATTGATCCCCGAGAGTGGGTCGCCAGCCAGAGTGTTGTAGTGCAGTGCCTGTATTGGGGAAGCAGGGAGAGGAAACACGGCGATCTCAGCACGCTCATCAACATCCTGCATCCAGTTGGGAATGCATCAACCTGAACTTCAGAGAAAAACACGTGAATAAGGAATGGTTCATTGTCTGGCACAACAGAGACAGAGAAAGTTGAACATTCCTCGTAAGGCAACTAATACATTTTTTTTGGAAAACGATTTGACCCACAATTGAAAAAGGGTTAAAATTGAAAGGGGACCGATACTTAGGAGCTGCCCGGACCATGCTATGAGGCGTTGCAGGGGCTGGAATGGGATGCGGGAGATGGGTGAATAGAAATATCTCGAGTGCCCTTTGGGCACCCCAACTCCCATCGCGATGAGGCAATTTGTGTGAACAATAAGGCTGGATTTGGGACAATTGGCTCCTCGAGTGAGGGATTGTGTGGGTGAAGTGTGGAAGGCAGGAAAGAAAGAGTTCAAGCGAATTTGTTGTCAATCTAAATCCACAGTTAAGGTACGCAATGTGTCAAGTACAGTCCAGGTTAAATGTATATAGCCGATTCATATTCATGGCTATTACGATCGCTCAGAAAAGGCAGGCCGTCTTCACCAACTCGGTGCAATGATCTCAAACATCCTTCCACACTCTCACAGACCGGAGTGAAAACGTGTGGCCATGCTGAAGGCTCAGGTCAGCCGCACGCCGCGGGCTCTTTGGGATCGTTCCAGCTCCCTCACTAGTTAATTGGGGAAGTGGTTTGGTTTTGGGGAGATGTCGAGCTAGGCGGAAGGTCCGAGCCAGGGCACTGAGGGTTAAACAGGGGCAAAAGCCAAAGGTGGAATAAAAAACAGGCACTTGGACAAAGCAGCAAAAGGATGCTTGAGGACTTGATGCCAACAGGATTTCAGACAAAAAGCAACAGAGGCAACATTGACTTGGGACAGGGTTACAAAAGCAATGTGACCCTGTGCACCTTCACACAGCTGCCTGCACAGCAATGGCCAGGAGGTAGGAAACCCTAGTACCAGTCCCTTCCCCGGGCAAAACATACTGTACAGGTTCCAGCAATGCTTGATTCGGCTCGAGATTAATGTGTTCACCTTACCGCAAAGACACCAAAGAATCACAGAGAGACAAGAAGCTGTATTTCCAATGATATTTGAGCTCAAAAAATGTTGTGCAGCATGCAAGCACCCCTCCTCAATCTGTAGTCAAACCCCTGCACTGCACTGGCAGGAAAATCAAAGCATTCAGCAGCGTTTGGAAGGAAAACAGGATTGTCAGTTCTTTTTTTTCCCAGCAATCATTTATTGGAACCAATTAACAAAATAAAACAAGACTCCGCAAGGTTGGATTGCACCTTGATGGCTACAAGGGACGCCATAGTCTTGTCAGTCTCTGTACTCGCATACATGTTAACACGAGCGTTCAATCTGATACAGAGCCTCATTGTCAACGCAGTCAGGAGGAGGCTGGAGATTTTCAAACTGGTCACATTTGGTTTGCCCTTTATACATCCTTTCTTTGCTTCCATCGGCAGTCAGAAGTGAACCACCGTCAATCTCTCCCAGTGCTGCCTTTGTCATTATGAATGAAGATGGCGCATTCAGGAGACACCACCCCCAGTGCAAGCTCTCTGTTCATCCGCCTGACATTGGGGGCTGGTAGATTACTAGGCTAACTCTAATCAGAACCATGGTGGGCACTGCTTCACGCCCAGGGCATTGGGACAGACGTGTTTACATTGCCAGGACTGGATGGTTCCTGCGCTAGGTGGGCAAAGCCCAAAAACTGATCAGAAACTGATGTGACAATTCCAAAGATGAACATGCAAAGGTTGCAAATTGTAAGACATTCTAGACTGTTTCAAGCACCCCATATATGGCATGATGGTCAGAAGAGTAGACTTGAAAGATTCCCATATGAACCGCTATTCGAGAAGGGTTTGTGGGACAATCGCAATCCAACAACAGGAAAAGATAGCGTCGGGAGGCATCTTTACATTTTCCGAAGGACAAAGGACTCGGTCATTTTCTCCTCCTCACCTGTACACACCAGAATCTAGTTGGTCAGAAAGCTATGACATTTTACTGGGAGGTGCTTGATTCGATGTCTAATTTAACTCTTTGAAATTCGAAGACAATGTTTCACCTGATCTTTGAGCTTCTCGACTCAGAGTGAGAGAGAGAGAAGAGGGCTCCCATATTCGGCCTGACTTGAACCCTTTCAGCCCAGCCCTGGGACACTCGGGTCAATTGTCTACTTCTCGGGCAGTCCCTCAGGATCGAAGATGCTTGGCCATGAGCCGGCAAGAATGATTGACATCTTCAGGGATGCCTTCAGGACATCCCCCAAAGTGATTGCAGGAGTCTCCGGCTGCGATCGAGCTCCGAGCTCAGCAGCTGTCTTGGAGGAAATCTGGTGCCAAACACACCTTCGTTTTCCAGGTGATAAGTTCAAGGCCAGTTTTCGCAAATGCCTCAGGGAAGGAGACAATAATGACCAGGGGCTCAGTTTGTGAACCTTCTCATCCAGCAGCATCACCTGCATCCTGACGCTCACTGAGTGAGGTTGAAATGGTTTCGGCTTTGGACTTAAGGCCGTGGAGTTTGGAAAGTTTCCTGTCCTTTCCGTAGATTATCGTTTGATGATTTGCTGTCATTACTCGACCCAAGACGTGGAGAGTGAAATCCCTACTTGGAGGAAAGAGGAAGCTGGTCAAGGCCGGCTGGAAAAGCCTCAGGAATTCTGGGGCCTTGAGAGAAAACAAGATCCGGCTGCATTCAAGACTCACTGGTTCACAAGGGCCGGGGACGGAAAGTGAATGGAAGCAGAGAAAGTAACCCCAAAGCAAGACAATTATGCCTTAACGCAAGGAAGGAAAACAAATTGTGACCTATTTCATCAGCAAACACCAGTGGCCCTGATGTTTGGATATTCAGAGCAAGGTTTTCCCAGAAAGATGAAATATAATTTTAAAAACCGGGAATGTAATAGAACAGTGCGTGACTTCATACCATCAACAATGTCATGGAAGAAGGGCTCACGAATTCAGTGATTCACTTGGGAAAAGACGGTCCCCAATTGCCTTCTCCTTTGAAGACTTAACTAAAATGCCGCATGATCATCTTCAGCCAACATCCCAACACTGAGGGGAGTTGACGTCACTGACCATTCCCCCGAATCAAACTCTTGAACGCACAGCGAACCTATTTGCGAGTGTATACAGTATCCAAACACACACACCCTCATCTCGATTGTCCTTTTCTTATGTTAAAAGAAAACTTTTTTTCACACAACACGTTGACCTCATAATATATGATTCCCGTTGAAAACTATTTACAGGAGTTGGGAGGAGGAGGGCAGATTTACTTTGAAATGGAAGATTCTCTCTTCGACTCAAATCTGTGCCGGATTCTCAATGGTGGAGGAAAATCAGTGATTAATAATGGCCAGGCCTGATTGTGGTACCGAGTGTTAGACAGAGAGAGAGAGAGAGAGAGATCAGTAATCACAGACGTGCGGACTTCTTGCGGCTGTGTGACTTTCAGTGGCTTCTCAAACCGCTCCCATCAAATCAACTCAATCTTTGCCAACGACCTTATTCATGTGTGGGGAGCACTGATTAATCATCTTCAAAGTGCGGCAAGCACATCCCACCCTGTGAAAGGTACACAGGAAAATTCAACTGGGAAGAGCCTGGAGCATCCACGGCCACACCTTACCATTTTCGAAGCACATTACAGAGCCCCGGGTCCACTGGACCGGGATTGCTGAACGGACAGGGTTCGTACCGGAGGGAGTAAGGAAGGAAGGGGCGAGGTGCCATTTGCACAATGTCGTTTAGGTCAAACACGGAGGTGTACCTCCGAGTTGGGAATCACCATTCTCAACACTATCAAGGCCAAGGAAATGACGGAGGAGAATAACATGGATTGAGCGATGGGAATGGCACTCTCATCTGGACTAAAAAATATCAAAATCAACCGAGAGAAAGACGTCATCAGATTAAACTTAATCGAAGATGTACATTTGCCAAACCTCTGCAGGCGCGACGTTGAAGGAGTCGATTTAACCAGACATTTGGGAATCAGGTGGAATGCTCTGGAATCCCCGCAGTTAGGTCTGGATTGCGGACAGCCTGATGGGGCTAATCAGATACATCTTGAGCAGACATTCCGAGATGACATTTGGAGAAAGGGTTGACAGCAAGGGTTTTAGGTTTCATGTCCTCTCCAACCCCCGCCACTCTCCCGAAAACCACCTATCTGTGGCTGACATGATCCTCAAATAGAGTTAAATGGTCCCTCAATTCAACAATGGGAGGGATCCGCACGTCTCGATAATGTGTGACTCAACAGCAATGGGTTGTTTCCTCCACAACGGTCACTGGTTTGGGTTTTAAGAAAATAATTTATTTCACCATTAGTTCTAGTCTAAAATAAGCAACAACGTCGACAACAAAAAAGATATAACAACCCAACACAGGCGAACTGCCAAAAAGTGTTCAAAACAGGATTTTCCCAACTACCCTTTCTTTGAGGATGTGACAAAGTTTATTGATGAGGGAAGGGCTGTAGATCTCATATACATGGACTTTAGTAAGGCGTTTGATAAGGTGTTATGGCGGGTTGGTGACAAAAGTGAAGGCGTATGGGGTTCAGGGTGTACTAGCTTGACGGATAAAGAACTGGCTGGGCAACAGGAGACAGAGAGTAGTGGTAGAAGGGAGTGTCTCAAATTGGAGAAGGGTGACTAGTGGTGTTCCACAGGGATCCGTGCTCGGACCACTGCTGTTTGTGATCTACATAAATGACCTGGAGGAAGGTATAGGTGGTCTGATTAGCAAGTTTGCAGATGATACTAAGATTGGTGGAGTTGCAGAAAGCGAGGAGGACTGTCAGAGAATACAACAAAATATAGATAGATTGGAGAGTTGGTCAGAGAAATGGCAGATGGAGTTCAATCCAGGCAAATGCGAGGTGATGCATTTTGGAAGATCAAATTCAAGAGCGGACTATATGGTCAATGGAAGGGTCTTGGGGAAAATTGATGCACAGAGAGATCTGGGAGTTCAGGTACGTTGTACCCTGAAGGTGGAAAAGCAGGTTGATAGAGTTGTCAAGAAGGCATACAGCATGCTTGCCTTCATCGGACGTGGTATTGAGTACAAGAGTAGGCAGGTCATGTTACAATTGTATAGGACTTTGGTTAGGCCACATTTGGAATACTGCGTGCAGTTCTGGTCGCCACATTACCAGAAGGATGTGGATGCTTTGGAGAGGGTGCAGAGGAGGTTCACCAGGATGTTGCCTGGTATGGAGGGTGCTAGCGATGAAGAAAGGTTCAGTAGATTAGGATTGTTATCGTTGGAAAGACGGAGATTGAGGGGGGACCTGATTGAGGTATACAACATTATGAGAGGTATGGACAGGGTGGATAGCAACAAGCTTTTTCCAAGAGTAGTGGTGTCAGTTACAAGGGGTCACGATTTCAAGGTGAGAGGTGGAAAGTTTAAGGGAGATGTGCGTGGAAAGGTTTTTACGCAGAGGGTGGTGGGTGCCTGGAACACTTTATCAGCAGAGGTGGTAGAGGCGGGCACGATAGCATCATTTAAGAGGCATCTGGACAGGTATATGAACGGGCGGCAATAGATGGGAGTAGACCTTGGAAAATAGGAGACAGATTTAGATAAAGGATCTGGATCGGCGCAGGCTGGGAGGACCGAAGGGCCTGTTCCTGTGCTGTAACTTTCTTTGTTGATTGTTTCTTTGTACCCATTCTTGGACACTGGTCTGAAGTGGCACCAATTGTGTCGCAGGAGAGATTGGTGCTCCAGACGCACCCCTCCCTCCTCCCCCCCCCCCCCCCCCCAACACACAGGCACACATACACACAACTAGAACATTGGTTCATTTAGAATCGGCTTGACTCATGTTATCCTTCACTCCATCCCCCGCACACTACCTCAACCAGTGTACAGTCGATCCATGTAATGTTCCCCTGATCGCAAGCAGTCTGGGCTACCCGAGGGGAAAGCATATTGACCAGGACACCGGACTGCAGCCAATCTGTCAAATTCCTTCTGCAGGAGGGGAGAGTGGGGGAAAGGGACACCATTGAAAAACGGAAAAGAAACAGCTTCATCCACAATGTCTTCTGAGGGGCGAGATCCACTGTGAGTTCCACACAAACCTTTCCCAGGCCGTTTAAGTCTCCTTTTTAAAGCTATGATCTACAACCGCACCGCCGACTTATTTACAGTTATCCAACTCTTGTCCAAGACATTATGCCTTTACCAGTTCATGATTGTGTTCCAATTCAATTTCATGAAGTAATCTTGACTACTTCCACCTGAACGGACCAAGGCAAAAAAACACCTGCAGGAAATCAAAGGGAGGCAGTGAGAATGGGGTTGGGGTTACAAAACACGTCTAACAAACATTAATAAAAATAATAATAATAATAATCTTTATTGTCACAAGTCAGCTTCCATCAACGCTGCAATGAAGTTACTGTGAAAAGCCCCGCGTCCTCACATTCTGGCGCCTGTTCGGGTACACGGAGGGAGATTTCAGAATGTGCAAATTACGCAACAAGCACGTCTTTCGGGGCTTGTGGGAGTAAACCGGAGCACCCGGAGGAAACCCACGCGGAGACGGGGATAATGTACAGACTCTGCACAGACAGTAACCCAATTCGGTAACCGAACCTGGGACCTGGGCACTGTGAAGCCACAGTGCTAACCACTGTGCTCCCCACAAAGAGACAGCAGTCGTCACTTTGGGATCTGTTCCTGGCTGCTGAGCCTTGGTTGACGGCACAGGCGCCAGAACAGGATAACATACCCGACAAATCTCCCTCGCACCTTCTCCAGTGTCTGTTGGGGTGAACACAATATTCCCAGTCTCCACGAATACTCGTCCTGCTTTGGGTTGGTGGTGAGGAAACGCAGAAAAGGATGAAGCAAACCAGTTTGTGTGGAAGTTGAGAACGCAGAAAAGGATGACGCAATCCATTGCCCCGTCACTGGGAAAAGGAGTTCGGAGTCTCAGACGACTGAAATGTGACCGTTCGTGAAGTCAACCCAGTAGCCAACGTTGGTCGCACTGATGAGCTGGACCAGCCCTGGCGCCGAGAGCCCTGTGGATAGGGCCAAAGGGGCTCGATATAAGAGAGGAACGTCGCATCATTGGTGGGCAAAGGGTGGGAGAGTGGGTGGAAATCAATGGGGAGGAGAGTGGGAGAGTGTCAGAGGTGAAGAGAGTGGGGGGAGAGATAGAGGGAAGAAAGTGGGAGAGAATAAGAGGGGAAGAGAGTGTGGGAGAGTCAGAGGGGAAGAGTGTAGGGGAGAGTCAGAGGGTAAGAGAGTGGGGGAGAATCAGAGAGGACGAGAGTGGGAGAGAGTCAGAGGGGAAGAGAGTGGGGGAGAGTCAAAGGGTGGAGTAGAGTCAGAGGGGAAGAGAGTGGGGGAGAGTCTGAGGGGAATAGGGCGGGGAGAGTCAGAGGGGAAGAGAGTGGGGGAGAGTCAGAGGGGAAGCCAGTGGGGGAGAGTCAGAGGGGAAGAAATTGGGGGAGAGTCAGAGCGGAAGAGGGTGGGGGAGAATCAGAGGGTGGGGGAGAGTCGTTGGGTGTGGGAGAGTCAGAGGGTGGGTTAAACAGAGAGAGAGGCGCACAGGTTGGGGAATGGCGGGGAAGGGGGACTCAAGTGTTTAGTCAACGCCCAGTTTCTGGAGCACAACCCTGCCATCCCCGTTCCTCACCAGGATGGTTTGGTGTGTTTAATAAATTACATACTGAATACAGACAAATGACGAGGTAGAGGTGGAGGGGGAAAAACTAAATGAGGGAGAGAAAGAGAGATAGTGTTGATACAGAAACCTCACAGAGAGCGTTTCAGTCCAGAATCAATCCTCAGATAGGGGGAAAAGAGAACAGAGATCTTGACAGATCTTCAAAAGCAGGAGAGTCAGAGATGTAGCATTGGAAATGTACAGAGATAGAGAGAAAAGAAAAACATATATAGGGAGAGGGAAAAATAAAATGAGAGGGAGAAAAACAGGTAGAGGTAGAAAAAGAGAGATAGGGTGGAAGGGAGGGAGAGAAATAGAAATGAAATGAGAGAGGGAAAAAATGAGTGATGAAAGTGGAAAGTTTATCGTCAATATTGAATGAAGTAACGATGTGGAGGTGACAGCGTTGGACTCGGGTGGGCACAGTAAGAAGTCTTACAACACCAGGTTAAAGTCCAACAGGTTTATTACGAATCCCTAGATTTCGAGTACAGCTCCTACCACAGGTAGAATAGAATAGAACAGCACAGAACAGGCCCTTCGGCCCTCGATGTTGTGCCGAGCAATGATCACCCTACTCAAGACAACGCATCCACCCTACACCAGTAACCCCCTCTTTCACCCTCTTCCTCCTCCCTACCCTCCCTTTCACCCTCTTCCTCCTCCCTACCCTCCCTTTCACCCTCTTCCTCCTCCCTACCCTCCCTTTCACCCTCTTCCTCCTCCCTACCCTCCCTTTCACCCTCTTCCTCCTCCCTACCCTCCCTTTCACCCTCTTCCTCCTCCTACCCTCCCTTTCACCCTCTTCCTCCTCCCTACCCTCCCTTTCACCCTCTTCCTCCTCCCTACCCTCCCTTTCACCCTCTTCCTCCTCCCGACACTCGCTAGCACACCTTCGGCCTTCTTCACAGCTCTATCCACTTGAGTGGCAACTTTCAAAGATCTATGAACACAGACCCCGAGATCTCTCTGCTCCTCTACATTGCCAAGAACCCTACCGTTAACCCTGTATTCCGCATTCATATTTGTGTTTACAAAATGGACAACCTCACACTTGTCAGGTTTAAACTCCATCTGCCACTTCTCAGCCCAGCTCTGCATCCTATCTGTGTCTCTCTGAAGCCGACTACAGCCCTCCTCACTATCCACAATTCCACCAATCTTCGTATCATCTGCAAATTTACTGACACATCCTTCAACTCCCTCATCCAAGTCGTTAATGAAAATCACAAACAGCAGAGGACCCAGAACTGATCCCTTCTGTACGCCACTGGTAACTGGGCTCCAGGCTGAATATTTGCCATCCACCACCACTCTCTGTCTTCTATCGGTTAGCCAGTTCGTTATCCAACTGGCGAAATTTCCCACTATCCCATTACTCCTGACTTTCTGCATAAGCCTACCATGGTGAACCTTACCAAATGCCTTACTAAAATCCATGTACACTACATCCACTGCTTTACCTTCATCAACATGCTTGGTTACCTCCTCAAAGAAATCAATAAGTCTTGTAAGGCAAGACCTACCCCATACAAATCCGTGCCTACTATCCCTAATCAAGCAGTGTCTTCCCAGATGCTCAGAAATCCTATCCCTCAGTACCCTTTCCATTACTTTGCCTACCACCGAAGTAAGACGAACTGATCTGTAATTCCCAGGCTTATCCCTATTCCCTTTTTTGAACAGGGCCACGATATTCGCCACTCTCCATTCCTCAGGTACCACCCTGTTGACAGCGAGGACGAAAAGATCATTGCCAACGGTTCTGCAATTTCATGTCTTGCTTCCCATAGAATCCTTGGATATATCCCGTCAGGCCCGGGGGACTTGTCTATCCTCAAGTTTTTCAAAACGTCCAGCACAAGTATCTCCTCGAGCTTACCAGTCTGTTTCACACTGTCCCCTCCAACAATATGGCCCCTCTCGTTTGTAAATACTGAAGAAAAATACTTTTTCAAGACCTCTCCTATCTCTTCAGACTCAATACACAATCTCCCGCTACTGTCATTGATCGGACCTACCCTCGCTCTAGTCATTCTCATATTTCTCAAATATGTGTAAAAGGCCTTGGGGTTTTCCTTGATCCTACCCGCCAAAGATTTTTCATGCCCTCTCTTAGCTCCCCTAATCCCTTTCTTCAGTTCCCTCCTGGCTGTCTTCTATCTCTCCAGCCCCCTGTTTGAAACTTGTTTCCTCAGCCTTACATAAGTATTATTCTTCCTCTCAACAAGACATTCAACCTCTCTTGTCAACCATGCTTCCCGCACTCGACCATCTCTTCCCTGCCTGACAGGGACATACATATCAAAAACACGCAGTACCCGTTCCTTGAACAAGTTCCACATTTCACTTGTGTCCTTCCCTGACAGCCTATGTTCCCAATTCATGCACTTCAATTCTTGTCTGACAGCATTGTATTTACCCTTCCCCCAATTGTAAACCTTGCTCTGTTGCACGCACAAACCCCTCTCCATTACTGAAGTGAAAGTCACAGAATTGTGGTCACCACCTCCAAAATGCTCCCCCACTAACAAATCTATCACCTGCCCTGGTTCATTACCAAGTACCAAGTCCAATATGCCCCCCCCCCCCCCCTCTGGTCGTACAATCTACATACTGTGTTAGAAACGCTTCCTGGACACACTGCACAAACACTACCCCATCCAAACTATTTGATCTAAAGAGTTTCCAATCAATGTTTGGTAATTTGAAGTCACCCATGACTACTACACTGTGACTTCAGAACATTTCCAAAATCTGTTTCCCGATCTGTTCCTCCATATCTCTGCTGCTATTGGGGGGGCTCTAGAAAACTCCCAACAAGGTGACTGCTCCTTTGCTATTTCTGACTTCAACCCATATTACCTCAGTAGGCAGATCCCCCTCGAACTGCCTTTCTGCAGCTGTTATACTATCTCTAATTAACAATGCCACACCCCACCTCTTTTACCATCCTCCCTAATCTTGTTGAAACACCTAGAACCAGGGACCTCCAACAACCATTTCTGCCCCTCTCCTATCCAAGTTTCCGTGATGGCCACCACATCGTAGTCCCAAGTACCGATCCATGCCTTAAGTTCACCCACCTTATTCCTGATGCTTCTTGCATAGAAGTATACACACTTCAACCCACCTCCTTGCCTGCAAGTACTCTCCTTTGTCAGTGTTACCTTTCCCACTGCATCACTGCGTGCTTTGGTTTACTATGTTACCTGGTATTGAGGGCAATTGCCAGGACGAGAGGTTAGATAAACTCGGCCTGTTCTAACTGGAACGACGGCGGTTGAGATGCAACCTGATAGAGGTCTACAAGATTATGAGTGACATTCACAGATCGATAGTCAGATGCTTATTCCTTGGGTAATGCAGTTAAGTACTAGGGGACATATGTTTAAAGTGCGTGGGGAAATGTTTCGAACAGATGTGCCACGCAAGTCATTTACACAGAGGGTTGTAAATATATGGAACGCGCTGCCTGGGGAGGTCGTGGGAGCAGGTGCGTTAGTGGCACTTAAGGGGCATCTACACAAATAAATAAATAAGTGGAATGGAAGGATATGGACTCCATAAGTGCATACAGTATCATTTAAGGTGTCAGCATGTCCTCCAGAATATTTGCAAACATTCAGTTTTAATACAATTTGCCACTGCACATTCCCAGTTTGGAGGGCATGGCAGCACAGTGGTTAGCAGAGCGCCATTTACGCGGGTTCCATTCCCGGCTTGGCTCACTGTCTGCGCGGAGTCTGCACGTGCTCCCCGTGTCATAGAACATAGAGAAATACAGCACAGAACAGGCCTGTTGTACCGAAATTTTGTCCTAGGTTCATCATAGATCATAGACTTTTGGACACAATGGGCAATTTATCATGGCCAATCCACCCAACCTGCACATCTTTGGACTGTGGGAGGAAACCGGAGTACCCGGAGGAAACCCACGCACACACGGGGAGGATGTGCAGCCAGATGTCTCCACACAGTCAGTGACCCAGGTCGAAATCGAACCTGGGACACTGGAGATGTGAAGCAAATGTGCTATCCACATTGCTACTGTGCTGCCCTTAAGAACAAATGAATCTACACACCATTATTCTACCATACTCTGCGTACCTATCCAATAGCTGCTTGAAGGTCACGAGCGCTTCCGACTCAACTACTTCCACAGGCAGTGCATTCCATGCCTCCACTACTCTCTGGGTCAAGAACCTACCTCCCACATCCCCCCCGATATCTTCCACCATGCACCTTAAATTTATGTCCCCTTGTAATGATTTGTTCCACCCGGGGAAAACGTATCTGACTGTCTACTCTATCTATTCCTCTGATCATCTTATAAACCTCTATCAAGCCTCCCCACATCCTTCTCCGTTCTAATGAGAAAAGGCCTAGCACCCTCACCCTTTCCTCGTAAAACCTACACTCCATTTCTGGCAACATCCTGGAAAATCTCCTTTGCACGTTTTCCAAAGCTACCACATCCTTTCTAAAATGAGGTGACCAGAACTGCACACAGTACTCCAAATGTGGCCTTACCAATGTTTTGTACAGCTGCATCATCACCTCACGGCTCTTTAATTCAATCCTTCTACAATATGACCCCTCTCGTTTGTAAATACTGAAGAAAATTACTCGTTCAAGACCTCTCCTATCTCTTTTCCATCTGCGTGGGTTACGTCCGGGGAGTCCGGTTTCCTCCCATATGTCCCAAAACTGTTAGGTGAATTGGACATCCTGAATTCTCCCTCTGTGTACCCTGACAGGCGCCGGAGTGTGGCGACGAGCAGATTTTCACAGTAACTTAGTTGCAGTATTAATGTAAGCCTTTCTGTGGCACTAATCACGATTTTTATTATAATTATAAAGTATAGAGAGTGTGTGGCTGTGTGTATGACTGTGTGTATGAGTTTGTGTCTGTGTGTGTGTGACTCTGTGTGTCTGTATGTGTGACTGTGTGAATCTGTATGTGTGACTGTGTGTGTGTAAGTGCGACTGTGTGTGACTGTGTGTGTGTGATTGTGTGCGTGACTGTGTGTGAGTGTATGTGTGACTGTGTGTGCGTGACTGGGTATGAGTGTGTGTGTGAATGTGGATCTGCCTGTGTAGGACTGTGTGTTTCTGTGTGTCTTTGTATCTGTGACTGTGTGTGTGTGATTGTGAGTTTTCATGTCTGTATGTGTGCGTGTTTCTGTGTGACTGACTGTGTGTTTGGGACTATGTGAGTGACTGTGTGTGTGTGTATATGTGATTGTGTGCGTGACTGTGTGTGAGTGTCAGTATGAGTGTATGTGTGACTGTGGGTGTGCTTGTGTGTGATGTGACTGTGTCTGTGTGACGGTGAGTGTGTATGTCTGTGTGTGTGTATTTTGTGACTGACATTGTGTCTATATGTGTGACTGTGTGTGTGACTGTGTTTGTCTGTGTGTGTGACACTGACTGTGTATGTGTGAATGTGAGTGTGTATGTCAGTCTATGTGTCTGCGTAAGTGTGACTGACTGTGTGTCTATGTGTGTGACTGTGCGTGTGACTGTGTGCGACTTTGTGAGAGTGTGTGTCTCTGCGTATGCCTGTGTGTGTGACTGTGTGATTGTGTGTCAGTGTGTGTCTGCGTGAATATGACTGTGTGTGTCTGTGTGACTGACTGTGTGTTTGTGACTGTGTGGCTGACTGTGTGTGTCTGTATATGTGATTGTGTGCGTGACTGTGTGTGAGTGTCAGTATGAGTGTGTGATGTGACTGTGTCTGTGTGACGGTGAGTGTGTATATCTCTGTGTGTATTTTGTGACTGACTTTGTGTCTATATGTGTGACTGTGTGTGTGACTATGTGTGTCTGTATGTGTAACACTGACTGTGTCTGTGTGGAAATGAGTGTGTATGTGTGTGTGTGTGTCAGTGAATGTGTGACTGACTGTGTGTCTATATGTGTGACTGCGCGTGTGAGTGTGTGACAGAGTGTGTCTGTGTGACTGTGTGATTGAGTGACAGTGTGTGTGTGTGCGTTTGTGACTGTGTGTGTGTGTTAGTGACTGTGTGACTGACTGTGTGTGCCTGTAGTGTGATTGTGTGCGTGACTGTGTGTGAGTGTCAGTATGGGTTTGTGTGTGACTGTGGCTGTGTCTGTGTGTGACTGTGGGATGTCTGTGTGTGATGTGACTGTGTCTATGCGACGGCGAGTGTGTGTGTGTGATTGTGGGTGTGATTGTGTGTTACTGTATGTCTGTCTATGTGTGACTGTGTGTGTATTTTGTGGCTGACTGTGTGTCTATATGTGTGACTGTGTGTGTGACTGCATGTGTGAGTGTGTGACAGTGTGTGTCTGAGTGTATGATTGTGTGCGTGTCTGTGTGTGTGTGACTGGGTGTGTCTGTGTGTGACTGTGTCAGTGTGACTGTGAGTGTGTACGTCTGTATGTGTGTGTGGGTGTGTAACAGTGTGTGTCTGTGGGTGTGACTGCATGTGTGACTGTGTGTTTCTGTATGTACACACAGTCACACACACACAGGCACACACACGGTGTGTGTACGGTTCAATTCCAGTACCCGCCTCCCCGAACAGGCGCCGGAATGTGGCGACTAGGGGCTTTTCACAATACCTTCATTGAAGGCAACTCGTGAAAATAAGCCATTTTCATTTCACTTCATTCATGCGCCCATGTGTGTGACTGTGTGTGTGACTGTATGTGTCTATATGTGTGACTGTGTATGTGCCTGTGTGTGTGTGACTGTGTGTTTCTGTATGTGTGATTGTGTGCATGACTGTGTGTGAGTGTAAGTATGGGTATGTCTGTGCGTGTGCCTGTGTGACGGTAAGTGCGTATGTCTGTGTGTGTGACGGTGTGTGCGACAGTGCGTGTGGCAGTGTGTGTCTATGTGTCTGATTGTGTGTGTGTTATTGTGTGGCAGTGTGTGTCTCTGTGTGTGTGACTGTATGTGTGAATGTGTGTGCGTGTCTGTTTAAGTGTTACTGTATGTGTGTATGTGCGATTGTGTGCGTGACTTTGTGAGTGTATGTGTGACTGTGCTAGTGTGACTGGGTGTGAGTGTGTGTGTGAGATTGTGGGTGTGATTGTGTGTTACTGTATGTCTGTCTATGTGTGACTGTGTGTGTCTGTGTGCCTGTGAGTGTGTATGTCTGTGTGTGTGTGTCTGTGTGACTGACTTTGTGTTTGCGTCTGTGTGACTGATTGTCTGTGTGTGATTGTGTGTGTCTGTATGTGTGATTGTGTGCATGACTTTGTGTTAGTGTGAGTAGGAATGTTTGTGTGACTGTGACTGTTTCTGTGTGACTGTGAGTGTGTATGCCTGTGTGTGTGACTGACTGTGCGTATATATGTGTGACCGTGTGTGACTGTGTGTGTGACTGTGTGTCTGCATGGATGAATGTGTGCGTGAATGTGTGTGAGTGTAAGTATGAGTGTGCGTCTGACTATGCGTGTGTCTGTGTGACTGAGTGTGTATATCTGTGTGTGTTTTTATGTGATTTGTTGCTGACTGTGTATGTCTATATGTGTGACTGTGTGTATGACAGTGTGTTCTGTGTGTGTGACTGTGTGTTTATCTATATGTGTGACTCTGTGTTTCTGTATGTGTAAGTGGAACTGTGTGTGAATGTATGTGTGACTGTGTGTGTGTGAGACTGTGGGTATGAGTCTGTATGTGACTGTGTGTGTCTCTGTGTGACAGTGTGTTACTGTGTGTCTGTGTGTGTGTGACTGTGTGTGTTGGTATTGGATACTGTGTGTGTCTGTCTGTGTATATGTGTGACTGTGTGTGTGTATCTGTCTGTACTTATGTGTCTCTGTCTGTTTGTGGAGGATCTTGCTGTGTGAGGTTGGTGGAATATTGAACAGGAGTAAAGGAAGGGGGTGTTGTTGTTCGGATGGAGGCAAATATTCTGGGTGTGAGTGAGATCTTGTCCCACCTGGGACAATCTCTGGGATCCTGCTGTGCATTGCCACTGTAAACAATGAAGGTGTCGACTTTCTAAAAGTTTATGAGGCCTCAATGTCAATTATTTGATGAAATACCAAACCTGGCTGCTGCAAATCCTATTTCTAAATGACTGTCAGATCAATCGTGACAGCGAAGCAGAGCGACGATCTTGACTGGGTTTTAAGAGCAGGAGAAAGACAGAGAGAGGAGATGGGGCTTTGGAAGGACAAAAGCGGATTATTGGATTGGTATGAAGAGAAAGAGAGGGGAACAGAGATGGGCCTTTGGACAGACAAAGATGGATTATTGGATAGGGATCGAGCTGGGCAGGAGAGGTGGAGAGAAAGAATTAGCGAGGAGTAGAGATGGGTTATTGGATAGGGATAGAACTGGGGAGGAGAGGGGAAGAGAGTGAGAGAGAGAGAGATGTAAAGAGTGGTTAAATCTTCTGGCCTTGAACAGGTATATCCAAGAACACTGAGTGAGGCTGGAGGAGAAATTGCGCGAGCCCTGACTGAGATATTTGCAACATCATTACCCACGGGTGAGGTACCGCAAGAATGGAGGGCAGCGAATGCTGTTGCCTTTTTGAAAAAGGACAGCAAAGAAAAAGCTGGTAATTATCGGCAGTGAAGTCTAACATCTGCGCTGGGTAAGGAACTAGAAATTATTTTGAGGGATAAGCTATACAGGCTTCTGGAAATACAGGGTTTGGTTAGCAATAGTCTGCATAGCTCTGTGCATGGGAGATCATTCCTTACAAATTTGTTGGAGTTCTTTAATGAAGTGACCAGGAAGGTTGACGAGGGCAGAGCAGTAGGCGTCTCGACTTCAGTAAGGCCTTTGATAAAGGTCCAAATGGTAGGCTGCTCTGGAAAGTTAGATCACATGGAATCCAGGGAGAGTTGGCAATTTGGATATACAATTGGCTTGATGGTGGGAATCAGAAGGAAATGTTGGAATGGTGCTTGTCGGACTGGAGGTTTGTGACTAGTGGTGTGCCGCCGAGTCCAGTGCTGGGCCCATTGCTGTTTCTTATCTATATCAACGATTTGGATGAGAATGTACAAGGCATGATGTGTAAATTAGCAGATGACTCTAAAATGGGTGGTAATGTAGAGAGCGAGGAACGTGATCAAGAATTGCAGCAGAGTCTTGATGAGCTGGGAAGTGGGCCGAGAAATGCCAAATGGAATTCAATACAGGTAAGTGTGAGGAGTGCATTTTGGAAAGTAAAGTCAAGGTAGGACTTGCAAGGTGAATGGTCGGAGCTTAGGCATAACGGAGAACAGAGGGACCTTGGAGTTTACGTGCACGGTTCTCTAAAATGGAGTCACGGGTAGGTAGGGCAGTGAAGAAGGCTTTTGGAACGCTGGTCATCATCAGGCAGTGCATTGCGTATAGAAGTTGGGAAGTTACGTTGCAATTGTACAGGACATCGGTGAGGCCGCACCTGATGTATTGTGTTCAGTTTTGGTTGCCTTGCTAGAGGAAAGATGTTATTAAACTGAAGAGAGTGCAAAACAGATTTATAAGGATTTTTCCATGACCCAAGTGTCTCAGTTCTAGGAAAGATTGGATAGGCTAGTACTTTTTTCTTTGGAGGGTAGGAGAATGAGGAGCCTCAGCGGTGATCTTATACACCCCCATAAAAGCATGCGAGGCATGGATAGGGTGAATGCACTCAGTCTTTTTACTCTGGCTGGGGAATCAAGATTTAGGCACAGATTTAAGTGAAGAGGGGAAAGAATTAACTGGAACCCGAGGAGTTACTTCTTTTTGCACAGGGGTTGGTACATATGTGGAATGAGCTACCGGAGGAAGTGGTTTAGGCAAGGATATCGATAACATTTAAAAGGCATTTGGACAAGTCTCTGTACTCGCATACATGTTAACACGAGCGTTCAATCTGATACAGAGCCTCATTGTCAACGCAGTCAGGAGGAGGCTGGAGATTTTCAAACTGGTCACATTTGGTTTGCCCTTTATACATCCTTTCTTTGCTTCCATCGGCAGTCAGAAGTGAACCACCGTCAATCTCTCCCAGTGCTGCCTTTGTCATTATGAATGAAGATGGCGCATTCAGGAGACACCACCCCCAGTGCAAGCTCTCTGTTCATCCGCCTGACATTGGGGGCTGGTAGATTACTAGGCTAACTCTAATCAGAGCCATGGTGGGCACTGCTTCACGCCCAGGGCATTGGGACAGACGTGTTTACATTGCCAGGACTGGATGGTTCCTGCGCTAGGTGGGCAAAGCCCAAAAACTGATCAGAAACTGATGTGACAATTCCAAAGATGAACATGCAAAGGTTGCAAATTGTAAGACATTCTAGACTGTTTCAAGCACCCCATATATGGCAGATGGTCAAAAGAGTAGACTTGAAAGATTCCCATATGAACCGCTATTCGAGAAGGGTTTGTGGGACAATCGCAATCCAACAACAGGAAAAGATAGCGTCGGGAGGCATCTTTACATTTTCCGAAGGATAAAGGACTCGGTCATTTTCTCCTCCTCACCTGTACACACCAGAATCTAGTTGGTCAGAAAGCTATGACATTTTACTGGGAGGTGCTTGATTCGATGTCTAATTTAACTCTTTGAAATTCGAAGACAATGTTTCACCTGATCTTTGAGCTTCTCGACTCAGAGTGAGAGAGAGAGAAGAGGGCTCCCATATTCGGCCTGACTTGAACCCTTTCAGCCCAGCCCTGGGACTCGGGTCAATTGTCTACTTCTCGGGCAGTCCCTCAGGATCGAAGATGCTTGGCCATGAGCCGGCAAGAAGGATTGACATCTTCAGGGATGCCTTCAGGACATCCCCCAAAGTGATTGCAGGAGTCTCCGGCTGCGATCGAGCTCCGAGCTCAGCAGCTGTCTTGGAGGAAATCTGGTGCCAAACACACCTTCGTTTTCCAGGTGATAAGTTCAAGGCCAGTTTTCGCAAATGCCTCAGGGAAGGAGACAATAATGACCAGGGGCTCAGTTTGTGAACCTTCTCAGCCAGCAGCATCACCTGCATCCTGACGCTCACTGAGTGAGGTTGAAATGGTTTCGGCTTTGGACTTAAGGCCGTGGAGTTTGGAAAGTTTCCTGTCCGTTCCGTAGATTATCGTTTGATGATTTGCTGTCATTACTCGACCCAAGACGTGGAGAGTGAAATCCCTACTTGGAGGAAAGAGGAAGCTGGTCAAGGCCGGCTGGAAAAGCCTCAGGAATTCTGGGGCCTTGAGAGAAAACAAGATCCGGCTGCATTCAAGACCCACTGGTTCACAAGGGCCGGGGACGGAAAGTGAATGGAAGCAGAGAAAGTAACCCCAAAGCAAGATAATTATGCCTTAACGCAAGGAAGGAACACAAATTGTGATCTATTTCATCAGCAAACACCAGTGGCCCTGATGTTTGGATATTTAGAGCAAGGTTTTCCCAGAAAGATGAAATATAATTTTAAAAACCGGGAATGTAATAGAACAGTGCGTGACTTCATACCATCAACAATGTCATGGAAGAAGGGCTCACGAATTCAGTGATTCACTTGGGAAAAGACGGTCCCCAATTGCCTTCTCCTTTGAAGACTTAACTAAAATGCCGCATGATCATCTTCAGCCAACATCCCAACACTGAGGGGAGTTGACGTCACTGACCATTCCCCCGAATCAAACTCTTGAACGCACAGCGAACCTATTTGCGAGTGTATACAGTATCCAAACACACACACCCTCATCTCGATTGTCCTTTTCTTATGTTAAAAGAAAACTTTTTTCACACAACACGTTGACCTCATAATATATGATTCCCGTTGAAAACTATTTACAGGAGTTGGGAGGAGGAGGGCAGATTTACTTTGAAATGGAAGATTCTCTCTTCGACTCAAATCTGTGCCGGATTCTCAATGGTGGAGGAAAATCAGTGATTAATAATGGCCAGGCCTGATTGTGGTACCGAGTGTTAGATAGAGAGAGAGAGAGAGAGATCAGTAATCACAGACGTGCGGACTTCTTGCGGCTGTGTGACTTTCAGTGGCTCCTCAAACCGCTCCCATCAAATCAACTCAATCTTTGCCAACGACCTTATTCATGTGTGGGGAGCACTGATTAATCATCTTCAAAGTGCGGCAAGCACATCCCACCCTGCGAAAGGTACACAGGAAAATTCAACTGGGAAGAGCCTGGAGCATCCACGGCCACACCTTACCATTTTCGAAGCACATTACAGAGCCCCGGGTCCACTGGACCGGGATTGCTTACCGGACAGGGTTCGTACCGGAGGGAGTACGGAAGGAAGGGGCGAGGTGCCATTTGCACAATGTCGTTTAGGTCAAGCACGGAGGTGTACCTCCGAGTTGGGAATCACCATTCTCAACACTATTAAGGCCAAGGAAATGACGGAGGAGAATAACATGGATTGAGCGATGGGAAGGGCACTCTCATCTGGACTAAAAAATATCAAAATCAACCGAGAGAAAGACGTCATCAGATTAAACTTAATCGAGGATGTACAAGTGAATAACCTTTGCCAAACCTCTGCAGGCGCGACGTTGAAGGAGTCGACTGAACCAGACATTTGGGAATCAGGTGGAATGCTCTGGAATCCCCGCAGTTAGGTCTGGATTGCGGACAGCCTGATGGGGCTAATCAGATACATCTTGAGCAGACATTCCGAGATGACATTTGGAGAAAGGGTTGACAGCAAAGGTTTTAGGTTTCATGTCCTCTCCAACCCCCGCCACTCTCCCGAAAACCACCTATCTGTGGCTGACATGATCCTCAAATAGAGTTGAATGGTCCCTCAATTTAACAATGGGAGGGATCCACACGTCTCAATAATGTGTGACTCAACAGCAATGGGTTGTTTCCTCCACAACGGTCACTGGTTTGGGTTTTAAGAAAATAATTTATTTCACCATTAGTTCTAGTCTAAAATAAGCAACAACGTCGACAACAAAAAAAATATAACAACCCAACACAGGCGAACTGCCAAAAAGTGTTCAAAACAGGATTTTCCCAACTACCCTTTCTTTGAGGATGTGACAAAGTTTATTGATGAGGGAAGGGCTGTAGATCTCATATACATGGACTTTAGTAAGGCGTTTGATAAGGTTTTATGGCGGGTTGGTGACAAAAGTGAAGGCGTATGGGGTTCAGGGTGTACTAGCTTGACGGATAAAGAACTGGCTGGGCAACAGGAGACAGAGAGTAGTGGTAGAAGGGAGTGTCTCAAATTGGAGAAGGGTGACTAGTGGTGTTCCACAGGAATCCGTGCTCGGACCACTGCTGTTTGCGATCTACATAAATGACCTGGAGGAAGGTATAGGTGGTCTGATTAGCAAGTTTGCAGATGATACTAAGATTGGTGGAGTTGCAGAAAGCGAAGAGGACTGTCAGAGAATACAACAAAATATAGATAGATTGGAGAGTTGGGCAGAGAAATGGCAGATGGAGTTCAATCCAGGCAAATGCGAGGTGATGCATTTTGGAAGATCAAATTCAAGAGCGGACTATATGGTCAATGGAAGGGTCTTGGGGAAAATTGATGCACAGAGAGATCTGGGAGTTCAGGTACGTTGTACCCTGAAGGTGGAAAAGCAGGTTGATAGAGTGGTCAAGAAGGCATACAGCATGCTTGCCTTCATCGGACGTGGTATTGAGTACAAGAGTAGGCAGGTCATGTTACAATTGTATAGGACTTTGGTTAGGCCACATTTGGAATACTGCGTGCAGTTCTGGTCGCCACATTACCAGAAGGATGTGGATGCTTTGGAGAGGGTGCAGAGGAGGTTCACCAGGATGTTGCCTGGTATGGAGGGTGCTAGCTATGAAGAAAGGTTCAGTAGATTAGGATTGTTATCGTTGGAAAGACGGAGATTGAGGAGGGACCTGATTGAGGTATACAATATTATGAGAGGTATGGACAGGGTGGATAGCAACAAGCTTTTTCCAAGAGTAGTGGTGTCAGTTACAAGGGGTCACGATTTCAAGGTGAGAGGTGGAAAGTTTAAGGGAGATGTGCGTGGAAAGGTCTTTACGCAGAGGGTGGTGGGTGCCTGGAACACTTTATCAGCAGAGGTGGTAGAGGCGGGCACGATAGCATCATTTAAGAGGCATCTGGACAGGTATATGAACGGGCGGCAATAGATGCGAGTAGACCTTGGAAAACAGGAGACAGGTTTAGATAAAGGATCTGGATCGGCGCAGGCTGGGAGGACCGAAGGGCCTGTTCCTGTGCTGTAACTTTCTTTGTTGATTGTTTCTTTGTACCCATTCTTGGCCACTGGTCTGAAGTGGCACCAATTGTGTCGCAGGAGAGATTGGTGCTCCAGACGCACCTCTCCCTCCTCACCCCCCCCCCCCCAACACACAGGCACACATACACACAACTAGAACATTGGTTCATTTAGAATCGGCTTGACTCATGTTATCCTTCACTCCATCCCCCGCACACTACCTCAACCAGTGTACAGTCGATCCATGTAATGTTCCCCTGATCGCAAGCAGCCTGGGCTACCCGAGGGGAAAGCATATTGACCAGGACACCGGACTGCAGCCAATCTGTCAAATTCCTTCTGCAGGAAGGGAGAGTGGGGGAAAGGGACACCATTGAAAAACGGAAAAGAAACAGCTTCATCCACAATGTCTTCTGAGGGGCAAGATTCACTGTGACTTCCACACAAACCTTTCCCAGGCCGTTTAAGTCTCCTTTTTAAAGCTATGATCTACAACCGCACCGCCGACTTATTTACAGTTATCCAACTCTTGTCCAAGACATTATGCCTTTACCAGTTCATGATTGTGTTCCAATTCAATTTCATGAAGTAAACTTGACTACTTCCACCTGAACGGATCGAGGCAAAAAACACCTGCAGGAAATCAAAGGCAGTGAGAATGGGGTTGGGGTTACAAAACACGTCTAACAAACATTAATAAAAATAATAATAATAATAATCTTTATTGTCACAAGTCAGCTTCCATCAACGCTGCAATGAAGTTACTGTGAAAAGCCCCGCGTCCTCACATTCTGGCGCCTGTTCGGGTACACGGAGGGAGATTTCAGAATGAGCAAATTACCCAACAAGCACGTCTTTCGGGGCTTGTGGGACTAAACCGGAGCACCCGGAGGAAACCCACGCGGAGACGGGGAGAATGTACAGACTCCGCACAGACAGTAACCCAATTCGGTAACCGAACCTGGGACCCGGGCACTGTGAAGCCACAGTGCTAACCACTGTGCTCCCCACAAAGAGTCGTCACTTTGGGATCTGTTCCTGGCTGCTCAGCCTTGGTTGACGGCACAGGCGCCAGAACAGGATAACATACCCGACAAATCTCCCTCGCACCTTCTCCAGTGTCTGTTGGGGTGAACACAATATTCCCAGTCTCCACGAATACTCGTCCTGCTTTGGGTGGGTGGTGAGGAAACGCAGAAAAGGATGAAGCAAACCAGTTTGTGTGGAAGTTGAGAACGCAGAAAAGGATGACGCAATCCATTTGCCGCGGCACTGGGAAAAGGAGTTCGGAGTCTCAGACGACTGAAATGTGACCGTTCGTGAAGTCAACCCAGTAGCCAACGTTGGTCGCACTGATGAGCTGGACCAGCCCTGGCGCCGAGAGCCCTGTGGATAGGGCCAAAGGGGCTCGATATAAGAGAGGAACGTCACATCATTGGTGGGCAAAGGGTGGGAGAGTGGGTGGAAATCAGAGGGGAGGAGAGTGGGAGAGTGTCAGAGGTGAAGAGAGTGGGGGAGAGATAGAGGGAAGAAAGTGGGAGAGAATAAGAGGGGAAGAGAGTGTGGGAGAGTCAGAGGGGAAGAGTGTAGGGGAGAGTCAGAGGGTAAGAGAGTGGGGGAGAATCAGAGAGGACGAGAGTGGGAGAGAGTCAGAGGGGAAGAGAGTGGGGGAGAGTCAAAGGGTGGAGTAGAGTCAGAGGGGAAGAGAGTGGGGGAGAGTCTGAGGGGAATAGGGCGGGGAGAGTCAGAGGGGAAGAGAGTGGGGGAGAGTCAGAGGGGAAGCCAGTGGGGGAGAGTCAGAGGGGAAGAAATTGGGGGAGAGTCAGAGCGGAAGAGGGTGGGGGAGAATCAGATGTGATTGTGTGTGTCTGTATGTGTGATTGTGTGCATGACTTTGTGTTAGTGTGAGTATGAATGTTTGTGTGACTGTGACTGTTTCTGTGTGACTGTGAGTGTGTATGCCTGTGTGTGTGACTGACTGTGCGTATATATGTGTGACCGTGTGTGACTGTGTGTGTGACTGTGTGTGTATATCTGTGTGTGTTTTTATGTGATTTGTTGCTGACTGTGTATGTCTATATGTGTGACTGTGTGTATGACAGTGTGTTCTGTGTGTGTGACTGTGTGTTTATCTATATGTGTGACTCTGTGTTTCTGTATGTGTAAGTGGAACTGTGTGTGAGTGTATGTGTGACTGTGTGTGTGTGAGACTGTGGGTATGAGTCTGTATGTGACTGTGTGTGTCTCTGTGTGACAGTGTGTTACTGTGTGTCTGTGTGTGTGTGACTGTGTGTGTGTTGGTATTGGATACTGTGTGTGTCTGTCTGTGTATATGTGTGACTGTGTGTGTGTATCTGTCTGTATTTATGTGTCTCTGTCTGTTTGTGGAGGATCTTGCTGTGTGAGGTTGGTGGAATATTGAACAGGAGTAAAGGAAGGGGTGTTGTTGTTCGGATGGAGGCAAATATTCTGGGTGTGAGTGAGATCTTGTCCCACCTGGGACAATCTCTGGGATCCTGCTGTGCATTGCCACTGTAAACAATGCAGGTGTCGACTTTCTAAAAGTTTCTGAGGCCTCAATGTCAATTATTTGATGAAATACCAAACCTGGCTGCTGCAAATCCTATTTCTAAATGACTGTCAGATTAATCGTGACAGCGAAGCAGAGCGACGATCTTGACTGGGTTTTAAGAGCAGGAGAAAGAGAGAGAGAAAGGAGATGGGGCTTTGGAAGGACAAAAGTGGATTATTGGATTGGTATGGAGAGAAAGAGAGGGGAACAGAGATGGGTCTTTGGACAGACAAAGATGGATTATTGGATAGGGATAGAGCTGGGCAGGAGATGTGGAGAGAAAGAATTAGAGAGGAGCAGAGATGGGTTATTGGATAGGGATAGAACTGGGGAGGAGAGGGGAAGAGAAAGAGTGAGAGAGAGAGAGATGCAAAGAGTGGGTAAATCTCCTGGCCCTGAACAGGTATATCCAAGAACACTGAGTGAGGCTGGAGGAGAAATTGCGCGAGCCCTGACTGAGATATTTGCAACATCATTACCCACGGGTGAGGTACCGCAAGAATGGAGGGCAGCGAATGCTGTTGCCTTTTTGAAAAAGGACAGCAAAGGAGAAGCTGGTAATTATCGGCAGTGAAGTCTAACTTCTGCGCTGGGTAAGGAACTAGAAATTATTTTGAGGGATAAGCTATACAGGCTTCTGGAAAGACAGGGTTTGGTTAGCAATAGTCTGCATAGCTCTGTGCATGGGAGATCATTCCTTACAAATTTGTTGGAATTCTTTAATGAAGTGACCAGGAAGGTTGACGAGGGCAGAGCAGTAGGCGTCTCGACTTCAGTAAGGCCTTTGATAAAGGTCCAAATGGTAGGCTGCTCTGGAAAGTTAGATCACATGGAATCCAGGGAGAGCTGGCAATTTGGATATACAATTGGCTGGATGGTGGGAATCAGAAGGAAATGTTGGAATGGTGCTTGTCGGACTGGAGGTTTGTGACTAGTGGTGTGCCGCCGAGTCCAGTGCTGGGCCCATTGCTGTTTCTTATCTATATCAACGATTTGGATGAGAATGTACAAGACATGATGTGTAAATTAGCAGATGACTCTAAAATGGGTGGTAATGTAGAGAGCGAGGAACGTGATCAAGAATTGCAGCAGAGTCTTGATGAGCTGGGAAGTGGGCCGAGAAATGCCAAATGGAATTCAATACAGGTTAGTGTGAGGAGTGCATTTTGGAAAGTAAAGTCAAGGTAGGACTTGCAAGGTGAATGGTCGGAGCTTAGGCATATCGGAGAACAGAGGGACCTTGGAGTTTACGTGCACGGTTCTCGAAAGATGGAGTCACGGGTAGGTAGGGCAGTGAAGAAGGCTTTTGGAACGCTGGTCATCATCAGGCAGTGCATTGCGTATTGAAGTTGGGAAGTTACGTTGCAATTGTACAGGACATCGGTGAGGCCGCACCTGATGTATTGTGTTCAGTTTTGGTTGCCTTGCTTAGAGGAAAGATGTTATTAAACTGAAGAGAGTGCAAAACAGATTTATAAGGATTTTTCCATGACCCAAGTGTCTCAGTTCTAGGAAAGATTGGACAGGCTAGGACTTTTTTCTTTGGAGGGTAGGAGAATGAGGAGCCTCAGCGGTGATCTTATACACCCCCATAAAAGCATGCGAGGCATGGATAGGGTGAATGCACTCAGTCTTTTTACTCTGGCTGGGGAATCAAGATTTAGGCAGCAGGGTAGCATGGTGGTTAGCATAAATGCTTCACAGCTCCAGGGTCCCAGGTTCGATTCCCGGGTCACTGTCTGTGTGGAGTCTGCACGTCCTCCCCCTGTGTGCGTGGGTTTCCTCCGAGTGCTCCGGTTTTCCCCCACAGTCCAAAGACGTGCGGGTTAGGTGGATTGGCCATGCTAAATTGCCCGTAGTGTCCTAATAAAAGTAAGGTTAAGGCGGGAGGGTTGTTGGGTTACGGGTATAGGGTGGATACGTGGGTTTGAATAGGGTGATCATGGCTCGGCACAACATTGAGGGCCGAAGGGCCAGTTCTGTGCTGTACTGTTCTATGTTCTAGATTTAAGTGAAGAGGGGAAAGAATTAACTGGAACCCGAGGAGTTACTTCTTTTTGCACAGAGGTTGTTACATATGTGGAATGAGCTACCGGAGGAAGTGGTTGAGGCAAGGATATCGACAACATTTAAAAGGCATTTGGACAGATATATAGAAAATAAACAGAGAGCAGTCCAGCACAGTACAGGCCCTTCGGCCCACAATGTTGTGCCGACCATTTATCCTAATCCTGGATCAACCTAACCTACACCCCTTCAGTTTACTGCTGTCCAGGTGCATGTCCAAGAGTCACTTAAGTGTCCCTAATGACTCTGACTCCACCACCTCTGCTGGCAACGCATTCCACATACCCAGCACTCTCTGTGTAAAGAACCTACGCCTGCCGTCTCCCCTATACCTTCCTCCAATCACCTGAAAATGATGCCCCCTCATGACAGCCATGTCCACCTTGGGAAAAATAATAATGATAATAATCTTCATTGTCACAAGTAGGCTTACATTAACACTGCAATTAAGTTACTGTGAAAAGCCCCTAGTCGCTATATTCCGGCGCCTGTTCGGGTGCAAAGAGGGAGAATTCTGAATTCTCAGCCGGTATGGGAATTGAACCCGCACTGCTGGCTTTGTTGTGCATTACAAACCAGCTATCGAGCCCACTGAGCTCAACCATCCATCTGGTCTCTTGCCACCCAGTCTATCTATGCCTCTCATCACCTTGTCCACCTCTGTCATGTCACCTCTCTTCCTTCTTTGCTGTAGTGAAAAATTCCGTCGCTCCCTCAACCTTTCTTCATAAGACATGCCCTCCAGTCCAGGCAGCATCTTCTGTACCCTCTCCAAGTAATCCACATCCTTCCTATAATGAGGCGACCAGAACTGGACACAATATTCCAATCGTGGTCTAACCAGGGTTTTATAAAGCTGCAGCAAAACCTCGCGGCTCTTAACTCAATCGCGCTGTTAATGAAAGCCAACACACCATACATACATGGTGTGAACAAGCCTATCAACCTGGGTGGCAAATTTGAGGGATCAAGGTATGTAGACCCCAGGATTCCTCTGTTCCTACACACTTGCAAAAAATCATGCCTTCAACCCTGTATTCAGCATTCAAATTCGACCTTCCAAAATGAATCACTTCACATTTATCAAGGTTGAACTCCATCTGCCACTTCTCAGGCCAGCTCTGCATCCTCTCAATGTCCTGTTGTAACTGCAACAGCCTTCGACACTGTACAACTCCACAAACCTTCGTGTCATCGGCAAACTTACTGACCCACCTTTCCACCTCCTCATCCAAGTCATTTATAAAAACCACTAATATCAGAGGTGTCATAACAAATCCCTGCGGGTCACCACTGGTCACCGAACACCAGGCGGAATACTTTCCATCCATCACCACTCACTTTCTTCTTTCGGCCAGACAATTCTGTATCCAGACAGTCCAATTTCCCTGTATCCCATGCCCCCGAAATTCCCTGTATCCCATTGGTCGGAAAGGTCTAGACGGATATGGGCCAAATGCAGAAACATGGGGTTAGCTTGGATGGGCTTTTTGGTTAGCTTGGACCAATTCAGACCGACGTGTCTGTCTCCGTGCAGGAGAGTCAGAGGGGGAGAGAGGCAGGGAGAGACAGAGGGGAAGAAAGTGGGAGAGAGCTAGAGGGGAAGAGAGTGGAGGAGAATCAGAGGGTGGGGGAGAGTCAGAGGGCAAGAGAGTTGGGGGAGAGTCAGCGGGGGTGGGAGAGTCAGTTGGAGGGGGTGTGATTGAGGGTGGGGGTGAATCAGAGAGGAAGAGAGTGGGGGAGAGTCAGAGGGGAAGAGAATGGAGAGACACAGAGGAGAAGCGAGTGGGAGATAGTCAGAGCCGGGAAAGAGTGGGGATAGTCAGAGTGGAAGCGGCTGGGGAAGAGTCAGAGAGGGGAGAGAGTGGGGAGAGTCAGAGGGGGAGATTTTGGTGAAGAATCAGAGGAGGGAGGGGGAAAGAGTGGGGGAGCGTCAGAAGGGAATAGAGTGGGGAGAGTCAGAGGTGAAGAGGGTGGGGGAGAATCAGAGGGGAAGAGAATGGGGGAGACTCAGAGGAGAAGCGAGTTGGAGATAGTCAGAGCGGGGAAAGAGTGGGGGAGAGTCAGAGGGCAAGCGGCTGGGGAAGAGTCAGAGAGGGGAGAGAGTGGGGAGAGTCAGAGGGGGAGATTTTGGTGAAGAATCAGAGGACGGAGGGGGAAAGAGTGGGGGAGCGTCAGAAGGGGATAGAGTGGGGAGAGTCAGAGGGTGAGAGTTTGGTGGATAGTCAGAGGGGTAAGTGGGAAAGAGGGGGAGAGTCAGAGGGGAAGAGTCAGAGTGGAAGCGAGTGCGGGAGAGTCAGTGCGGGGAGTTTGGTGAAGAGTCAGGGGGGAGAGAGTGGGGAAGAGTCAGAGGGGAACCTAGTAGGGGAGAGCGAGTTGGGAAGAGTGTGGGGGGGGAGTCAGAGGGGAAGCCTGTGGGGGAGAGTCAGAGGGGAAGAGAGTGAGGTAGAGTCAGTTGGGAAGTGAGTGGGGAAAGTCAGAAGGGGGAGTTAGTCAGAGGGGAATATGGTGGGAAGAGTCAGAGGGGCAAGGGTGAAAGAGTGGGGGAGAGTCAGAGGGGAAGAGAGTGGGGGAGGGTCAGAGGGAGAGAGAGTAGGGGAGAGTCAGAAGGGGAGAGAGTGGGGAAGAGTCAGAGGGGGGAGTTAGTCAGAGGGGAATATGGTGGGAAGAGTCAGAGGGGCAAGGGTGAAAGAGTGGGGGAGAGTCAGAGGGGAAGAGAGTGGGGGAGGGTCAGAGGGAGAGAGAGTAGGGGAGAGTCAGAAGGGGAGAGAGTGGGGAAGAGTCAGAGGGGAAGCCTGTGGGGGAGAGACAGAGTTGGAGAGAGTGTGAGATAGTCAGAGTGGGGAGACCGTGGGGAGAGTCAGAGGTGAAGCGTGGGGGAGACCCAGAGGGGAAAAGAGTGGGGAAGAGTCAGAGGGTTGGGTGGAGCCAGATGGTAAGAGGGTGGGGGAGAGTAAGTAGGTGGTGGAGAGTCAGTGGGTGTTGGAGAGTCAGAGGGTAGAGCAGGTTAAACAGTGGGAGAGACACACAGGTTGGGAATGGCGGAGGGTCTCAAATGTTTCGTCAATTTCCAGCTTCTGGAGCAGAGCTCTGCAATCCCTATTGCTCACCAGGATGGTTTGGTGTGTTTAATAAATTGCCTACTGAACACAGACAAATGAGGGTTTTGAGAAGGAGGAAATTTAAATGAGGGAGAGAAAGAGAGATAATGTTGAGACAGAAACCTCTGAGAATCAATCCTCAGATAGGGGGGAAAGAGAAGAGAGATCATGACAGATCTTCAAAAGCAGGAGACTCAGAGATGTGGCATTGGAAATGTACAGAGACATGGGAAGAGAAAAAGAGAGATAGCGAGATGGGGAAATAAAATAAGAGGGAGAAAAACAAGAGGAGGGAGAAAAATGAAATGAGAAAAAGAGAGATAAAGAGGAAGGGAGAGAGAGAAATTAAATGAAATGAGAGAGGGGAAGGTGATGAAAGTGGAAGGTGCATCGTCAATATTGAATGAAGAAACGATGTGGAGATGCCAGGGTCTTACCAGGTGGGAACAGTAAGAGGTCTTACAATACCAGGTTAAAGCCCAACTGCTTTTTCCCAATCACGAGCTTTCGGGAGCAGATCTTTCCACAGGTGAATTATTCCTCAAGCTAGTGATTCGAAATAAACATGTTGGACTTTCACCTGTAGTTGTAAGACTCCTTACAATGAAAATACAGCAGCAATCCTGGAGAAAAAATTGCGGGGGCACAAAAATTTGTAGGTGAATCAATTGGGGGTTTGTGAATAACTTTGAGGTGTGAATAAATTGGGGGGTGGGTGAATAATTTGTGGGGTGAATAATCGGTGGGGTGAATATATTGGGAAGGGTGAATAAATTGTTTTGTGTCTTGGTGTTTTACTTTCATTTTATGCAGCTGGGAGCTTCATTCAGGCAAAGCAGATGTATGTTGCTCTCTCTCTCTCTTTCTCTGTGTGATAAAAGTGTCCAGACCACTGTATAGCTTCAAAGTAATTTCTGTCGACTGTAAGGAATTCTAACCTACTCTTTTGTAGGAAAGGGTGGGCATATGGATGTTGCTGGGAAAGTCATTCAGACTTACCTGGAGAGTCATGTATCTTGGGGGGGGGGGGGGGTTATCTGTGTTGGTAGTTGATAAGGTGTTTACTGTGTGTTTATGAAATGTTAACTGGCTTCATAGAATAAACATTGTTTTTGTTTTAAAATACTTAGGATCTCTGTTGCATAAGACCTGGAAACTGGGCCCTTGTGCTCCTTATAACCAAAATCTATTAAATGTTGTAGGTCAGCTGAACTCCATGATATACTTTTGGGTTCTCTAAGCCCTGGCCCATAATGCTACTCAAAGAAATACAATAACAATTGGAACTGAATCACTGAATGGTCACAGTTTAGGGGACAACTAAACCCCAGAGTGCAGTGGAACCACCCATGAAAGACACTGGCAATTGGAACTGAATCACAGAATGGTCACAGTTAAAGGGATAACTCAACCCCTGAGTGCAGTGGAACCACCCAGAGAACCACACTGACAATTGAAACTGAATCATTGAATGGTCACAGTTAAAGAGGCAGCTACACCCTCGAGTACACTGGAACAACCCAGAGAAACACACTGATAATTGAAACTGAATCATTGAATGGTCACAGTTAAAGAGGCAGCTACACCCACGAGTGCACGGTACAACCCAGAGAAACACACTGGTAATTGGAACTGAATCATTGAATGGTCACAGTTAAAGAGGCAGCTACATCCCAGAGTGAAGTGGAACCACCCAAAGAAACACACTGGCAATTGTAACTGAATCACTGAATGATTACAGTTGAAGACGCAGCTGCACCCCAGATTGCACTGGAACCATACAGAGAAACACACTGACAATTGGAACTGAATCATTGAATGGTCATAGTCGAGTGAAGGATATCACTGAAACAATCTGAGACCTAGAGGTGGGACTGATGGTATTTGAGTGGACAGTATCCTTTCTATTCTTGTTAGTTCAATAATGTGATCAACAGAGTCCAGTGTTTGGAAAGTGGTCACGGACAAAAAAAAGGACTTTATTTTTTTGAACGCAATGTCGTAATCTGTTTGTTCATATCTTTCAAACAAATAAGTGAAACGATGTTGCAACCTCAATATCCCTGGGGTGGTTCCTCAGGGTCTAAGTTAAAGGCTTTGGGAATATATAACCTCAGTGTCTAAGACACAGAGACAGCCTGCAACACGAAGGGCACATCACTTTCCATTGAAAATGCATCTTCCAATCCAAAAGTTTGAGAAAATATTCTACCCAATCCTTGCTATGGTTGGCGTTCCTGGTAAGAAACTATCACCAGTTAAGTTGTGTAAATCTCTGTGTGAGCGGCTCTCTGATTTTAACTGTTACTGAAAATGTTTCATGCTGATCTCGTGCTCACTGATATACAGACACCTGATTAACGATATAATTCACTTCAGACAAATGTCTTTAAAACTGATGGGTTTGAATCCCTTTCAACAACTGACAGCAAAGATCTGTTTGTAACTCACGGGATGCCTGGTGGATAAAGTTATTACATTGAGTGGAATCTTGGTTAGTGTTAGATTTTATCTCAGTGAAGGCAATCTCTCTGAAGTCAGGTTTCGTGGGAGTAAGAATGAAATCAGCCTGGGTGTCGATCGCTAACCAGAGTGAAATATCTGACAGCAGTGAACAGGAATGAGTGGAAATATCTGTCAGTGTAGAACTGTTCTGAGTGTGGATCAATTACCACAGTGGAATATCAAACAGCAGTGAACATGTGTTACTGGAAGTATGTGTCAGTGTAGAATTATGCTGAGTGTGTGTCTCTCACCAGAGTGGAATATCTGATCCAATTATCAATCTACTACTGGGACAATCTGTCCGTGTGGAATGGTATTGTGTGTGGGTCAGGGAATGGACTGAAATATGTTGGATCTATTTTGAAATAATCTGTTTTATAGTTGAGTGGGTGCTCCATTCTAGGGAGATGTCCCTGGTGATAACGTTTGGAAGCGGTTGAAAACACCAGGAGTTTAGCTGTGTTTTGATGATGTTTTTATATTCATTGTGTGAAGTGAAATGTCTCGATATCGCTGTTTTCCCCTGAACTGCTCCGACAAAAACAGATATCACCCACACCCTCATTATTTAATAAAACTCACAACAGTGCAGTATTTTAATTGGTTTTGTGAACGTTTTCTCGTTTCTATTGATCCTGAAATGAACTCCAATATTTTTTGAATTTTTATGGGTGTTTTTAAACTGTGTTTCTGCTTCAAACGATTTGTGAATCAGTTCGCCTGGAGCCAGAAACGCCTCCACTCCATTCAGGCGCTTGTTTTCCAAGGAGTGATTGGGAGACTTATTGTTCTGATCAAAATGCAGCAGCGGACACTGAGCTGTTAGGACACTAATTCCCCCTTGAAATACCCACTTTGCAAGTTCATAATTGATTATGAAAGCGTGGCTGTATTTAGTTGTATTCTTCCTCTGTATTGACTGTCTCTCAATTTGGTTGTGTATGTAAACTGTGTAAATATCATTTTGCTCCTCGATTCCATATTGTTGATGTAAATGGTGAAGGAGAATGATCCCAGTGCTGATGCTTGTCGAACACCACTTTCCACCTTCCAGCAATCAGACTGAATCCCTTTAACTCCTCTCCCTGTTTTCTGTGTGTGTCTCGTGCTTGTTGTCCATTCTGTTGTTGTGCCCCTAATTCCACTGGATCTGTCATTACTCATGAATCTGTTACGTCGGATCATTCTGAAGCCCTTTCGAAAATCAAATTATTGAATATGTATCACACTAAGCAAATCTATGATTTCTGATAGTTATTGAAATAATTGAATCAAATGTGTCAGTAATGATGTTAACTTTGGAACATATTTATTATATTTATGTTATTAGATTATTTACCTCATAATTTTAATTCCATTGTTCCGACTATTGACGCTGTGACTGGGAGATTATTTTCTGGAATTGTTTTATTTTCTGTTTTCAATTCAAGAATAACAGACATTCATTGCTGCCTTTCAATTCTTTGGCAATATTTTGATGATGATTAGTGAATAGATAACTGTTTCTGCTGTTTGTCTCTGTCTATTTTATGATATGTGTGGTTGAAATCCATCCTCCTGCAGTAAAATCCGTCGACCTGGACCCCATCCGCTGGCCTCCAAGCTGCCCTTGATCTTTTTATTGAGATTTGTCAGTGCGACACCGACCATGTCATTTTTCTCTGCCCCTCACAGGCAGTCTATCCTGTCTCCCTCTGAACTTGCTCCAATCCTCTCTCTAACAGCCAACCTGATCAGGTGATATAAGCGCTTCACAAGGGTGGTGACATTATTTCCTGGTGTACTAACCTCTTCCTCACAGAGGCTCAGCGCCAACTCTGAGGCACATCCTGCTACCAACCCCTGGACCAGGGCCCCACCACAATCACCATGATATTGTTCCAAGGACTTTCACTGATCTCATCAAGTCTGGAGATCTTCCGTTCAGAGCCTCGCACATCATTGTCCCGCAACTCCATACATCCTGTATCAATATCCAGCTTCTACTTCCTTTCCAAAATCCACAACAGGAAAGTCGCAGTCGATCCATTATTTCAGCCTAATCCAACCACGCAAAACTCATTTCATCCTGTCTGAATGCCAACATCTCTGGCCAGTTCTGGCTCTTCCCACAGACATTGGTGGCACTGTGGCGCAGTGGTTTGCACTGCTGCTGCATAGCGCCATGGACGCTGATTCAATTCCCGCCATGGGTCACTGCCTGTGTGTAATTTCCTCCTTGTCCATGTGTCTTCCTGAGTTTCCTCCGGGTGCTCCGCTTCCTTCCCATGGTCTAAACATGTGCAGTTTAGGTGGATTTCCCATGCTAAATTGCGTCATAGTGTCCCAAAAAAATTGTAGGTTAGATTAAGGGGTTAACGGGATAGGGCGGGGAAGTGAGCTTGGTTGAGGTAATCTTTCAGAGGTTCGGTGCAGACTTAATGGGCCAAATAACCTTTCTGTACAGCAGAAATTCTGTGACTCCTGAATCCTCTGGTGCCGTATGTCATATAAACAAGGTCCATTTCCCTGGCGCTACCCGCCTAATCTTTACTATGGATGTCCAATCCCTCTACCCCTCCGTTCTCCAACAGAAGTGCCGTGTACAGCTACTCACACCCTGCTGACTGTCTGCCTTTTCCTTACCCTTTTCCTCACCACCTTGCTTTGGTTGACAAGGCTCTCAATCATGTTCAGTTCATTTCTCGCTCATCTGCCCTCCCTCCACGAAACATGATCGGGTCTCCTTATTCCCACATTCCATGCCACCGGCCTCTGCATTGAAAGAATCATCACCATTTCTGCAGACTCCAGAATGATGCCACCACGAAACACATCTTCACCTCTCACCAACCACTACCCACATTTTCTGCATTAGTCACGTACCGCTACCTCTTTGCCATCTCGTTGATTTCTCCATTAGTCCCAAAATCACTTTCCCTTCACGCGGCACCGTCCCTTGCAATCACAGACAGTGCAACAACTGTCCCTTTACTTCCTCCCGTCTCACGATTCTGGGCAGCAAACTCTCCTTTCTGGTGAAGCAACGTTTCAATTCTGTTTCCTTCAGTTTAGTCTACTGTAATCGCTGCTTTCAATTCGTGTCCTCTGTATTGGGGAGACTTAACGCAGACTGGGACACCGCTTTGTGGAACACCTTCACACAACCCAGAGGCATGACCCCAGATCTCCTGTTGCGGTCATTTCAACTCAGCACCTTGCTCGCAAACCCACATGCCTGTCCTTGGCCTGTTGCAAGGATCCAGTGAAGCCCAATGCAAGCTGGAGAAGCAACATCACGTCTTCCAATTAGGATGTTACAATTCTAAGGACTTAACTTTCATTTCAAAAACATTAGACGAGGTACTTTCTACTCCATCTTAACGCCCTTGTTTTGGAATTTCCCACCTTTTTAGTCGAATGCAATGGGTCTGAATCTGGACAAAGTATGTTCCGGCCAACTGAACACTAGGGATGTCCAATGCCGGAGAGGGGATATTTTCGGTAGGATTACTGGGTTATGGGGACGGTGTGGGGATTGGTTATTCTTTTCAAGGGCCAGTGCAGACTCGATGGGCCAAATGGCCCCCTTCAGCACAGTAAATGTTATTATTTATGATTCCAATTGTCCCATGATTATGAAGTGCGAAGGTACAGTGTTCCTTTTATATTTTCCATTGAAATGAAAATGAAATGAAAATCGCTTATTAGAACATAGAACATAGAACGATACAGCGCAGTACAGGCCCTTCGGCCCTCGATGTTGCACCGACATGGAAAAAATCTAAAGGCCATCTAACATACACTATGCCCTTATCATCCATATGCTTATCCAATAAAATTTTAAATGCCCTCAATGTTGGCGTGTTCACTACTGTTGCAGGTAGGGCATTCCACGGCCTCACCACTCTTTGCGTAAAAACCCACCTCTGACCTCTGTCCTATATCTATTACCCCTCAATTTAAGGCTATGTCCCCTCGTGCTAGCCACCTCCATCCGCGGTAGAAGGCTCTCGCTGTCCACCCTATCTAACCCTCTTATCATTTTGTATGCCTCTATTAAGTCACCTCTTAACCTTCTTCTCTCTAACGAAAACAACCTCAAGTCCATCAGCCGTTCCTCATAAGATTTTCCCTCCATACCAGGCAACATCCTGGTAAATCTCCTCTGCACCCGTTCCAAAGCTTCCACGTCCTTCCTATAATGAGGCGACCAGAACTGTACGCAATACTCCAAATGCGGCCGTACTAGAGTTTTGCAACATAACTTCATGGCTCCGGAACTCAATCCCTCTACCAATAAAGGCCAACACACCATAGGCCTTCTTCACAACCCTATCAACCTGGGTGGCAACTTTCAGGGATCTATGTACATGGACACCGAGATCCCTCTGCTCATCCACACTACCAAGAATTTTACCATTAGCCAAATATTCCGCATTTCTGTTATTCTTTCCAAAGTGAATCACCTCACACTTCTCCACATTACACTCCATTTGCCACCTCTCAGCCCAGCTCTGCAGCTTATCTATGTCCCTCTGTAACCTGCAACATCCTTCCGCACTGTCTACAACTCCACCGACTTTAGTGTCGTCTGCAAATTTACTCACCCATTCTTCTGCGCCCTCCTCTAGGTCATTTATAAAAATGACAAACAGCAACGGCCCCAGAACAGATCCTTGTGGTACGCCACCCGTAACTGAACTCCATTCTGAACATTTCCCATCAACTACCACTCTCTGTCTTCTTTCAACTAGCCAATTTCTGATCCACATCTCTCAATCACCTTCAATCCCCAGCCTCCGTATTTTCTGCAATAGCCGACCGTGGGGAACCTTATCAAACGCTTTACTGAAATCCATATACACCACATCAACTGCTCTACCCTTATTGTCACGAGTAGGCTTCAATGAAGTTACTGTGAAAAGCCCCTAGTCGCCACATTCCGGCGCCTGTCCGGGGAGGCTGTTACGGGAATCGAACCGTGCTGCTGGCCTGCTTGGTCTGCTTTCAAAGCCAGCAATTTAGCCGAGTGTGCTAAACAGCCCCATTGATCGTGGAGGATTCAAATAAACCAGGCGTGGTCCAACTCCATCAGAAATCCAGCCCAGGGAATGGTCCAATCCGAGGTGTGGGCCAATAATTGTGCAGGCATCACAATCACTGGTATGTTTATATCCGGTTTGGGAAACCAGGCCGGTCTGAGTTAATCCTGTAAATCAGACTAAATGAAAAATGCAACCTCTCCCAAAGGTATCTGAATTCAGAACATTTTCCTATCACAGCAATCAAATTGACAGGGCTGCAATACACAATTTCCCCCATCTCCAATCAACACTTGGATCACGTTTTCTACTTCTCTCTCTGCTATGTTGATCTCTGCGCCCACTCCTCTCCCAAAAGCACCCCCCCCCCCCCACCACCACCACCACCACCACCACCATCATCCAATGCCCATTATATTGATACTTAAGTCGTGTTCTGGTTCAGGCAGGGTCATTGTTTGTCCAATAATTTCCCGTGTCTCTCGCTTCTCTCTCTGACAGTTAATTTACTGGGAATTGTCATTTTGTGTCGGGGGAAGTGTGGCCTCTCTACCTGCACCACTCGCTACCTGGTGGCCATGGCAACCGCGGATTTGCTGTTTATTATCATGATGCCCATACTGAACAGGATCAATGGTTATTATTTCCCGCGGAATTTCCTGGACCTCACCCCTGTGTGTCGTGTTAACCGTGTTCTGCTGACTGCAGCCTCGGATTGTTCTGTCTGGTTCACCCTCACTTTCTCCTTTGATCGATTTGTGGCCATTAGCTGCCAGAAACTGAAAACTAAATATTGCACCGGGAAAACTGCGGCTGTGGTTCTGTCAACAACCGGCCTCCTGTTCTGTGTGAAAAACATCCCGCGGAATTTTATAAATAAACCTTTAAAGATAATCGATAATGTCCAGTGGTTCTGTGGGATAAAGAACAGCTTTTGGACTGAACCCGGATGGGTTTTCTACAACTGGTTTAATCAGGTTTTAATCCCACTGATTCCATTCTTCTCAATCTTGTTGATCAACGCTCTGACAGTCAGACACATTTTACTCACCAGTCGAGTCCGGAAAGCCCTGAGAGCTCAGAATCAGGGAGAAAATCGCAAGGACTCCGAGATGGAGAGCAGAAGGAAGTCAATGGTTTTACTCTTCAGCATCTCCGGAACTTTTATTCTCCTCTGGACCGTGTATGTTATTAAATTTTTCTATATTGAATTGAGAGGAATATCCTCCCTCACACTTCCTCAATATATATTCCAACAAGTCGGATTTATGCTGCGGGATTTAAATTGCTGCACAAACACATTTATTTATGTGGTGACTCAGTCCCGGTTCAGGGAGCAGATCAAGATCATGTTGAAATATCCGCTTACATCAATTATTAAATTCATGATTAAATCAAACTGACTGACAGCCCCTCAGCCAATCAGGAGGTCCAGCCGCTGACTGACAGCCCCTCAGCAATTCTGAAGTCGCCCATACGATCTGCCAACACCGTGAAGGCAATTAGGAGCACGGACTGCGCACTCACAGCTTGCTGAGCGAATCAGGGAACTCGGAACACTGGCTGGCAGAAGGTTCAGCAAATCAGAGACTCCGATTTCAGAATGGATGCTGATGGAACCTACAGAGGAACGAACATGGGCTGGCTTCGGCGATTGTGTGGAGCACTGTCAGGGCTGGGTGGGAGGGGAGGGTGCAGCACTGGCAGGGCTCGCTGAGCGAGTGGAGCACTGGCACGGCTGGCAGTGGGGGAGCACTGGTAAAGCTGGCTGTGGGGGTTTGGGAGAGGACTGGCAGGGCTGGATTTGGGGGCTGGGGGGCTGGCGGTGGAACCGTCTGGGCTGGCTGTTGGGTGCAGGGTGGGGAAGCACTGGGTACGGGTTCGGGGAGAACTGGCTGGGCTCACGTTGGTGGGTAGGCAGAGCACTGGCAAGGCTGTGTGTGTGTCTGAGGGGGTGAGCACTGGCAAGGCTGGCTGTGGTGGGGTGGAGGGCTGCATTGGCATGGCCGGCTCTGGGGGTGCACTGGCAGGGCTGGCTGTGGATCTCACTGGCAGAGCTCTCTAGGGGGCGCACTGGCAGAGCTGTCAGGGGCGTCAATTGCAGGGCTGGACGGGGAAGCACTGGCAGCGTTAGAAGGGGGAGAACTGGCAGGGCGGTCTGTGGAGTTAGTACTGGCAGGGCTGAATGGTGGGTCACTGGAAGGGCTTCCTGGGGCGAGCACTGCCAGGGCTGTCTGGGTCGAGCACAGGCAGGGCTGGCTGGGGGGAAAACTGGAAGGGTTGGCTTGGGAGAGCACTGGAAGAACATGCTGTGGGTCACTGGCCGGGCTGTCTGCGGGGTCAATTGCAGGGTTGGATGGGGAAGCACTAGTGGGGCTAGAAGGTGAAGCACTTTCAGGGCTCTCTGGGAAGGTAGTACAGGCAGGGCTGGCTGAGGGATCACTGGTAGGCCAGCCAGGTGGCAGCACTGACAGGGCTGGCTGTGGAAAGCACTGGCAGAGCTGTATCGGGGGGTTGTCACTGGGACGGCTGTCTGTGGGGGCACTGACTGAGGAGTGACTGGCAGGGCTGACGAGGGGCGCACTGGCAGGGAGCACTGACAGGGCTAGCAGGAAGGCACCGGTGAGCTGACTGGGGGCGCACAGGCAGGGTCACTGTCAGGATGGCACTGGTGGGTTTGGCTTGGGGGAGGGCACTGATAGGGCAACCTGGGGCTGTGGCACTGGCAGTGCTAACTGGGGAGGGGGGCTCTGGCAGAACCTGCTCGGAGGGAATAGCCTGAAGCCCTGCACCGCATCCTCCAACCCCACACCCCAAACCCACGCCGTCCACCCCCACACTGCAGTATGGCAAACTCCACCCCAGTACCACACCCTCCACCCACACACCCCAGTATCGCACCCTCCGCTCACACACCCCAGTAACACCGCCTCCACCCCCACACCCCAGTAACACACCCTCCACTCACACACTCCAGTACCACACCCTCCACTCCCACACCCCAGTAACACACCCTCCAACCACACACCCCAGTTTCACACCCTCCGCCCACTCAACCCAGTAACACCGCCTCCACCCCCACACCCCAGTATCACAGCCTCCGCCACACATCCTAGTATCACAGAGGCTCTAGATGACCTGTCGGCACAATATATCATACGGATTGCAGGGCAGCAGTGCTCGCTGCCATCGCCAATATTCCCAAGGCGCAGGAGGTGATCGAGGCACTGCCTTGCCCCCTACGCACACTGGCAGATGACAGGCCACTCTCTATGAATGTGTAGCATGTGTGTGACCATGAGTTGCGCATTATGCACTTCTGAGCCCGGTACACAGGCAACCTTCACGATGCCCCCATCCTGGCTCAATCGCCAATTCCTGGTCTATTTGAGACACATTCCCGGCTGAGGGCTTGGCTGTAGGGCGACAGGGGATATCCACCGTGCTTGAGGTGGATTACGCCTATCCGAAGGCCACACATCGATGCGGAGACCCACTACAATGATGTCCATGTGGCCAGCAGGGGTGTGATCGAGCGGTGCTTCGGCTTCGTGAAGGTGCGGTTCAGGTGTCTGGACCACTCTGGAGGGATCCTCCAGTATAGCAATAGAGTTTCCCAATTCATGGAGGCCTGCTGCATCCTCCACAACATTGCGCAGCAGAGGGCGGCTAAAGGAGGAGGAGGAACGCCACGCCTCGTCTGATGCGGAGGATGCGATGGAGGGTGAGGATGAGCAGGGAATGGGTCCTGGGTAGGCACAGGAAGCAGACCACACGTGCCTCTGGACCGGTGGACACTCTGATCGCCTCCATGTTCCCCGAGTAGGAGCAGTGGACATTGCAAGGACATCCCATCCCACTCCCGGCGGACCACTCCCATCCATGGCCACGCCCAGCAAACTCTTCCATGATTCCCACCTGCCTTACTATCGGGTGCGGTCCCTGGATTGGTTGTAACAGTGAGTCTGATCCATGGGATGGAGGATGATGACACCCCCTCCGTGATGTGATCCCCACGGTAACATTATGGATAGCAGAATTGCTTCAAAGCTCCAGGGACCCAGGTTCGATTCCGGCTTGGGTCACTGCCTGTGCGGAGTCTGCACATTCTCCCCGTGTGCGTGGGTTTCCTCCTGGTGCTCCGGTGTCCTCCCACAGTCCAAAGATATGCAGGTTAGTGTGGTTTGGCCATGATAAATTGCCCTTAGTATCCAAATTGCCCTTAATGTTGGGTGGGGTTACTGGGTTATGGGTTAGGGTGGCGGTGTTGACCTTGGGTAGGGGGCTCATTCCAGGAGCCGGTGCAGACTCGATGGGCCGAATGGCCTCCTTCTGCACTGTAAATTCTATGAATTCTATGAATGTGCTCTACTGCTCCATATTGTACAACAACGCCTGACTCCTTCCCACGGTTACACTGTCCATCATCCACCTGGGTGATCCCTGCATGCCATTTTATCACACTGTCCGGTTGGGGAGGGATGGTGGTGGTACACGCTGGCGAACAGAGATCTCTGGGCCAATCACACCCCAAATGCCTGCCCATCCAACCGCACCATCCACCCCCAGTTACCCCTCTGCAGCCAGCCAAACCCCAGACATCTCTCACACCCTGTGACATAGCACCGAGGCAGGATGGAACTTTGCGACACAACCTGTTCAATGGGCAAAGGTGAACAATATTCAGAGATTTATGCCCGAACCACTAATTGTATAGAGTGTGCTGCACCCTTTCCAAACAAACTTATGTCCACCTTTCTGGTCTTACTGACCCTAAAGCTACATCTAGGTGGACCTCCAGACGGTACCTCAAGAGTGGAGATAGCCTACTATGATTCCTGCTCTTTGGCGGCTGTCTTCTGGGGCGACTGGGGCTGGATGAGTCCGGCTGCTGCGCGGCTGTCGCAGGTGGCGTGGTGCCCGGCTGTTGTGTCCACGGCCCAACAGATGTGCCGGGACAAGAGGGGGGAGTCCGCTGCGCTGTGGTGTTCCGGAACCACCACATCACAGCGGGTGCCACCAGCACGAACATCATCGCCTCCTCCTCCCTTGGGGTCTTGGATTGCCCCCGGGCGAGTCCTTGGCACCGTGATGCCCCCAGATCCACCCCGAAACAGGGCCTCAATGTTCCCAGCCATGGAGCAAGGGGGTAAATGCCCTCCCTCTGGGTGTGTGCCACCTCAGCCAGTGACTGTGCCACCTCCCACTGTAACAGGCTCATTGCGGCTAAGTCCTGGGTATTTCCGCCGATGCTCTCTGCCGTGACCCGCTGATTGGGTCTGTTACATAGCTGCCTGCGGGAATGCATGCCTGTCATCTGCCTCGGCCCACACCATCTTCCCCTGGCCCTGCAGATCAAGGCCTATGACCGACAACTTCTCCCCAAGGCCTCCACTGTGGACGCCACCCATGCCGTGTTGGGCTGTGTGGCACGCATGCTCGGCACAACCTCCTCCCGTTCCTGAAGTCTGACAACCGCCTAGACCGCAGCGAGTCCCTGTGGTTGGCCTGCCCTCCGACCATCCGCTCATTCGGGGTTTTCTACCTCTATCCCTGCACGTGCGTGGTGCGCACCAGTAAGTGTCCAAGAAGACTATTAACTGTGGTGCCCAGCCGAGGTGAGCCTCTCTGGGATGGTGAAGGGTGTTGAAGACAGCTGTGACGGGAAAGCTTGATTTTACCCTGACATGGGTTCCGGGATGTCGTTGCAGGCGGTGCAAGAGCTGCCATCACTGTCCCTGTCCTCCTCACTACTATCGGGTTAGGGTTGGGGCAGTTCAAGGTCTCCCGTAATTGTCCCTGTCCTCGTCACTACTATCTGGTTATGGCTGGTGCAGTGTGAAGGCTCCCGTCACTGCCCCTTTCCTCGTAACTACTATCGGGTTAGGGTTGGGGTCGTGGTCGGGATTGTGGGGCACCAGACGGGCCCGGCTCATCACCAAGTGATCTTGCATCACACAATCCAAGACACATGATTGGATCATTAGTGCAGGTGGTGGGTATGGAGATGTGGGGCTGGAGGGTAAAGTGAGGGGTGTTTGTGAGAGTGGTCGTGTGGTACTGGTGGTGTCGGTGTATTGGTGTAATGATAATAACAATCTTTATTGTCACAAGTAGACTTACTGGTCTGCAATGGAGTTAGTGTGAAAAGCCCCAAGTCACCACATTCCGGCGCCTGTTTGGGTACACTGACGGAGAATTTAGAATGTCCAAATTACCTAACAGCACATATTTTGGGGCTTGTGGGAGGAAACCAGAGCACCCGGAGGAAACCCACGCAGACTCAGGGAGAACGTGCAGACTCCGCACAAACAGTGAACCAAGAGCTGTGAAGTATCAGTGCTAATCACAGTACTGCAATGCCGCGGCTATGGGGGGTGTTAGCGGGAAAGGATCTCAAATTAATCACTCAACGCCCAGGGCTCCTGGTCCTCGCATCAAACGGTTTATTTCGCCGGTGGGGAGATGACGCCTGTTAAATTTCATTTCATAGAATTTACAGTGCAGAAGGAGGCAACTCGGCCCATCGTGTCTGCACCGGCTTTTGGAAAGAACAACCTAACCACGGTCAACACCTCCACCCTATCCCCATAACCCCATAACCCAGTAACCCCACCCAGCACATAGTGCAATTTTGGACACTAAGGGCAATTTTTCATGGCCAATCCACCTAACCTGCACATCTTTGGACTGTGGGAGGAAACCGGAGCACCCGGAGGAAATCCACGCACACACGAGGAGTATGTGCAGACTCCGCAGAGGCAGTGACCCAAGCCGGGAATCGAACCTGGAACCCTGGAGCTGTGAAGCGATTGTGCTATCCACAATGCTACCGTGCTGCCCTAGACCGTCTCTGCACCGAACAAAGGGACACATCCATTCTTACACATTTTTCAAAAGAGCTACACAGCCCATTTCGACTCGGCCTTGTCCAATAATACTGATTATAGATTACATACATTAGTTATATATCAAATTAAATTTGACATTATGTAAAGTGGTGTGTACCTTACCAGCCACTGACTTCATGAAGAAGTCACTCACGCCAACTGTTAAAGTTATCTTTCCTGCCTGCATTGGTAACATTGGGCTAGTGAGGATACGCAATGCTGTTTGTTCTGTGGAGTTGTTATCACTCTCTGGTGAAGTACTCCCTCGAATATCCCATGTCTGTTAACCATTCAATGCCTTGATACCAATAATTCTGTCTCCCTGACCAGCTCTGCTGTCTGTAATTTAATGATGTTGTTTATACCAGTTTGCAATTTGAAAAAAAAATGAAAATCGCTTATTGTCACGAGTAGACTTCAATGAAGTTACTGTCGCCACATTCCTGCGCCTGTTCGGGGTGGCTGTTACGGGAAAGAGCAATTTAACGCAGTTAATGGTCGTTCAGGAATGTGGGTCGTTTAGCAGAAAGCCATTCTGTGCATTCAATTTTGCTAGCACAGCTAGCAGCCATTTTTTGTGCCGTTTCTGATATTAGTAATTCTTAAATTAGAAAATCACACGCGTGGGTGGAAAGTTGCACAATGGTTAACATTGCTGCCTAAAGCGCGCAGGACCCGGGTTCGCATCGCAGTCCTGGATCACTGTTAGTGTGGAGTTTCCACATTCTCCCTGTGTCTGTATGGGTTTCGCCCCCCACAATACAAAGATGTGCAGGTTCGGTGTATTGGCCACGCTAAATTGCCCCTTAATTGGAACAAAAAGTGATTATTGGGTATTTTAAATTTAAATTTTAAAAACCACACGCATTCTTTGTACACTATGTATTCCTTCAAATTGCCTCTGAAACAGGCATCTATGCAAATCGGTACCTTTTGTCTCAAACCCTTCGCTCTAAATCTGACCTCAAGAATGCCTAAATTCCTCCTTCCAAAGTGGATAATTTCACAATTTTCCACATAGAATTCCATTTGCCACTTCATTGCCCACTCTCCTAGCTTGTGCAAATCATTCTGCAAACTCCTTGCTTCCTCAATGCTACCTGTCCCTCTCCAGATCTTTGTATCATCTGCAAACTTAGCAACAGTGCCTTCAGTTCCCTCTTCCAGATCATTAATGTACATTGTGAAAGGTTTATGGTCCCAGCACAGACCCCTGAGGCACACCACTCGTCACCGATTGCCATGCTGAAAAAGACTCCTTTATCCCCACTCTGCCTTCTACCAGAGAGCCAAACCTCTATCAATGCCAGGATCCTACGCTTAACACCAGGGGCTCTTAACTTATTGAACAATTCTCCTCTGTGGCACCTTGTCAAAGGCCTTCTGGAAATCTAAATAAATCCCGTCCTCTGGTTCTCCTTTGTCTAGCTTCCTTCCTACCTCCTCAAGGAACGCTAACTGGTTTGTCAGACAGGACCTCCCTTGGACAAAGACATGCTGAGTCAATCCTATTTTACCATGCACATCCAAGTACTCCGCGATCTGATCTTTCGTAATGGACTCTAAAATTTTACCAATGACAAACCCCAGGCTAACCTGCCTATAATTTCTAATCTTCTGTCTCCCTCTTTTCTTAAACAGTGGTGTTACATTAGTCACTTTCCAGTCCTCTGGGACCCTTCGTGCCTCCAGTGATTCCTGAAATATCATCACCAACGCCTCCACAATCATCTCAGCCTACTTTTTTTGGACCCTGGAGTGTAGTGCATCCGGTCAGATGACTTATCCACCTTCAAAACCTTTGAGTTTCCCCAGAACCTTCTCCTTCGTGATGGGCACTGCACTAATCTCTTCCCCCTGATTCTCCTGGAGCTCTGGCAATAATATATATTGGTAGAAATTCAGTGGCTGCTCCTGCTGCCCATTGCCGCCATTGGGGATCATTGTGATTGTTGAGGAGATGGAGCAACAATTCCAGTATCAATGGGAGATGTAGGTCTGCTCCCTGCCGGATCTTCAATCTTCTCCAGTGTAAGCGCCGCAGAGTTTTAAACCAGGGAGCACAGTCTCTGCAACCCCTTGACCTTAGCCGACCACATATATCACCCCCCCCCCCCCCAGACTCGGCCAAATATATTTGGGGTGAACGCGGGGGGGGGGGGGGGGCAACATGTATTTCTGCCTCATATTGATGTTCCCCCCTCCCTTCCCTTGTTTCTCTGCAGGTTAACAGCACCTCAGCTGCTGAATCGTGTCCCATCGACTGAGCCCAGGGGGTTTCCGCCTCAAACACCAATTGAGGCAGCAAATTCCAGACACCGATCACACCCTCTGAGTGAAAAATCTCATCCTCATGTTCCCTATAATCCTTCCACCGACAGCTTACATTTGCCCCCCCCCCCGCCCCCCGCCCCCAATCACCGAGACCACACCACAGTAACTGACCTCTCTCTGCTCGGGGAAACAGGACTTTCCACTCTACCCTATCTTGGCCCCTCAGAATTTTCAAAACCTCACTTCGGTCAGCCCGCAACCTCCTCTGCCCTCAGGAAAACAACCTGAACCGATCTAATGTTTCCTCTTAGAATCATAGAATGCCTAGTGTGCCAAAGGAGACCATTCGGCCTATCAAGTGGGCTCCGACTCCACCCATGTCCACTCCCCCGTCGACCCCACACTATCCCCGTTATCCTACACCAATGGCGCCTGCCGCCTGCTCTGCTTTCGCACCAAGACTGTGGAGATTCAACGTGCGAAGCTTTGCTGCCAGCTCACTAGTTTGACATATTTGAACTGCCGATCAGCTGGGTCCCTGTGATTCCCCCATGGCGGATCAGCTGGGTCTCTGTAACTCCTTCATGGCCCATGTGCTGGGTGTCTGTAATTTCCCCATTTCCTATCAGCTGAGTGTGTGATGCCCCCATAAAAGATCAACTGGGAGTGTGTGTTTTCCCCCCATCGCAGATCAGCTGGATCTGTGTGCTTCTCCCCATGGCAAATCGTGTCGACGGGTGTGCATCCCCACAGGGCCCGTCAGCAGGGTGTGTGTATCTCCAACATGGCTGTTCAGCTCGCTGAGATTGACCCCCTCAACGGCCGATCAGCTGGGTGTGTGTGCCTCCCCCCTTGATCGACTAGCTGAGTGTGTGTGACTGTCCCCATGCCGATCAACTGGATGTGTGTTCCTCCCACCATGGTCGATCAACAGTGTGTGTGCTTCCCCTATGGCCGATCAGATGGGTGTCTGCCTCCCTCATGGCCGATCGGTTGGGTGTGTGCCTCCCCCAATGGCCGATCTGGTGGGTGTCTGCCTCCACGCCCATGGCCTATCAGCTGTGTGTGTGCCTTCGCCCATGGAAGATCCGCCGGTTGTGTGCCGCCTCCATTGCCGATGAGCTGCGTGTGTTCTTGAACTCACCTTCACGTTCCAGCGGCAGTCATTAACAGGAGCGGGAGAGAGAGGGGATGCTGGAGTGCAGCTTTGGGGTCAAGTAGGTGCTAAAGTTTTTTTATTGTTCCCTGCATTTATGTTGGGCGGTTCCTAACCCTGAGACACTACACTTGTACTGTGCCCCACCCTTCCACCTCCTCTATCCTGAGGGGGTGACTGAATATCAGGTAAGCTATTTCTTTCTTTTCTTCGGTCCACAAGTTAGCTAAAGGGGATGTCAGGGAAGGCAGTGCAATATTCCTCCTGCAGAATGTTTGAGGTGACAGACGCCATCAGTGTCCCTGCTGATTTCACCTGTGGGAAGTGCAGCCATCTCCAGCTCCTCAGAAACCGCGTTAGGGAACTGGAGCTGGAGCTGGATGAACTTCGAATCATTCGGGAGGCTGAGGTGATCATAGATATTAGCTTCAGGGATGTGTTTACTGCGAAGAATCAAGATAGGTGGTTGACGATGAGAGGGGCTGGGAGGAAGCAGTCAGTACAGGGACCCCTGTGGTCATTCCCCTCAGGAACAAGTATACCGTTTCGGATAATGTTCAGGGAGTCGGCCTACCAGTGGTAAGCCACGGTGACCGCATATCCAGCACTGAGTCCGCTCCTGTGGCTCACAAGGGAAGGGCGCAGAGCAGGAGAGCAATAGTTATTGGGGACTCAATAGTTAGAGGGACAGATAGACGGTTCAGCGGAAACAAAAGAACCTCGCGGATGGTATGTTGCCTCCCGTTTGCCAGGGTCCGTGACGACTTGGACAGTGTTTTCAGAATCCTTGAGGGGGGGGGGGGGGTGGGAGCAGTCACAAGTCGTGGGACAGATCGGTACCAACGACATAGGTAAGAGAAGGGACGATGATTTAAAATAGGAATTTAGAGAGCTCGGGCGGAAGCTGAGAGCCAGGACAAACCAGGTAGTTATCTCTGGTGTGTTGCCGGTGCCGCGTGCTAGCGAGTTGAGGAACAGGGAGAGAATGCAGATAAACGCGTGGCTGCAGGGATGGTGCAGGAGGGAGGGTTTCAGTTACATGGAAAATCTGGGGAAAGTAGGACCTGTACAGACAGGACGGTTTGCATCTGTATCAGAGGGTCACCAATATCCTGGCAGGGAAATTTGCTGCGGCTCTTCGGGGGTGTTTAAACTAATTTGTCAGCGGGGTGGGAAAACGGGTTGTCGTCCAGAGGCAGTGTTAAGAGTCGTGAGGTACTGAGGAGGGTATCATGGTCGCAGGTATGTGCCGGCAGACAGGAAGGTTGGTTGAAGTGTGTCTACTTCAATGCAAGGAGCATCCGGAATAACGCAGGTGAACTTGAGCGTGGATTGGTACTTGGGACTACGATGCTGTGACTATTACGGAGACAGGGTTAGAACAGGGATAGGAATGGTTGTTGGAAGTTCCGGGGTATAGATGTTTCAGTCACAATAGGGAAGGTGGTAAAAGAGGCGGAGGAATAGCATTATTAAGCAGGGGTAGTTTAACGGCTTCAGAAAGGCAGTTCGAAGTGGATCTGCCTACTGAGGTAATATGGGTTGAAGTTAGAAATAGGAAAGGAGCGGTAACGTTGTCAGGAGATTTCTATCCACCCCCAAATTGTAATAGAGATTTGGAGGAAGAAATTGCAAAACAGATTATGGTGGTGTCAGGATCGTTGTCATGGGTCACTTTAACTTTCCAAATATTGATTGGAACCTCTGTAGGTCAAACAGTTCGATGGTTATTGTTCAGTTATTGTGCAGTGTGTGCAGGAGGATTTCCTGACACAATACGTGGATAGGCCGACAAGAGGTGGGGCTACATTGGATTTGGTGCTGGGTAACGAACCGGGCCAAGTATTAGGTTCGTTTGCGTGAGAGCACTTTGGAGATAGTGACCACAATTCCGTGTCTTTCATTATTGCAATGGAGAGGGATAGGGCGATACGGCAGGGCAAGGTCTATAATTGGGGGAGGGGTAATTATGATGCGATTATGCAAGAATGAGGGAGCATATGATGGGAACAGAAACTGTCAAGGAAAGGCACAAATGAAAAGTGTTGCTTGTTCAAGGAACAAATATTTCGTATCCTTGATAGGTATGTCCGTGACAAGCAGGGAGGAAATGGCCGCGTGTTGGCCATGGCGGGTCGGATCAAGGAAAACCCCAAGGCTTTCTACTCTTATGCGAGAAATAAAAGAATGACCTGTGTGAGGTTAGAGCCGGTCAAAGACACGATTGGGAAGTTGTGCATGTAGTCAGAAGAGATAGGAGAGGCGTTGAATGAACACTTTTCTTCAGTGTTCACCAAAGAAAGGGGCCATGTTTTTGAGGATGAGAGTGTGATACAGGGGGGTAGGCTGCAGGAGGTAGACGTTCTGAAGGAGGATGTATTGGCAATTTTGAAAAACCTTAGAGAATTGACACGTCCCCTGGGCCGGATGGGATATATCCTAGTATTCTTTGGGAGGCAAGGTATGAGATTGCAGAGCCTTTGGCTTTGATCTTTGGGTCCTCACTGTGCACGGGGATAGTGCCAGAGGACTGGAGAATGGCGAATGATTTTCCTCTGTTCAAGAAATGGAATAGGAATGACCCTCGTAATTATAGGCCGGTTAGTCTAACTTCCGTCTTCTGTGTTAATGGAAAAGGTCCTGAAAGGTAGGATTTATGACCATTTGGAAAGATGCAGCTTAATCCGGGATAGTCAACGCGGATTCGTGAAGTGCTCGCAAATTTGAAGAATTCTTTGAAGAGGTAAGTTAGTGTGAAGATGAAGGTAGAGCAGCTGATGTCGTATACATGGATTTTAGTAAACCGTTTGATAAGGTCCCCTATGGTCGGCTTATGAAGAAAGTAAGGAGGTGTGTGATAGAGGAAAATTTGGCCAATTGGATGAGCAATTGGCTATCGTATGGAAGACAGAGGTGGTGGATGGAAAATTTTCAGACTGGAGACCAGTTACCAGCGGTGTACCACAGGGATCAGTGCTGGATCCTCTGCTATTTGTGATTTTTAATCAATGACTTGGGGGAGGGGGCTGAAGAGTGGGTCAGTAAATTTGCTGATGGCTCCAAGATTGGTGGAGTAGTGGAAGAGGTGGAGGGCTGTTATAGGCTGTTTAGAGACATTGATAGGATTCAGAGCTGGCCGAAAAATGGCAGATGGAGTTTAACCCTGATAAGTGCGAGGTGATTCATTTTGGTAGGACAAATTTGAATGCTAATTACAGGTTCCACGGCAGGGTTCTGAGGAATGTGGAGGAATAGAGAGATATTGGGATTCATGTCCACAGGTCACTATAGGAAGGATGTGGAAGCATTGGAAAGGGTGAAAAGGAGATTTACCAGGATGCTGTCTGGTTTGCAGCATAGGTATTATGAGGAAAGATTGAGGGAGCTAGGTCTTTTCTCTTTGGAGCGGAGGAGGATGAGAGGCGACTTAATAGAGATTCATAAGATGATGATGGGACGAGATATGATGGGGCAGCAGGGTAGCATGGTGGTTAGCATAAATGCTTCACAGCTCCAGGGTCCCAGGTTCGATTCCCGGCTGGGTCACTGTCTGTGTGGAGTCTGCACGTCCTCCCCCTGTGTGCGTGGGTTTCCTCCGGGTGCTCCGGTTTCCTCCCACAGTCCAAAGATGTGCGGGTTAGGTGGATTGGCCATGCTAAATTGCCCGTAGTGTCCTAATGAAAGTAAGGTTAAGGGGGGTGTTGTTGGGTTACGGGTATAGGGTGGATACGTGGGTTTGAGTAGGGTGATCATGGCTCGGCACAACATTGAGGGCCGAAGGGCCTGTTCTGTGCTGTACTGTTCTATGTTCTATGTTCTATAGAGTGGATGTTCAGAGAATATTTCCTCGGGTGGATGTAGCTGTTACAAGGGGGCATAACTATAAGCTTCAGGGTTGGAGATATGGGAGCGATGCCCGAGGTAGGTACTTTCCTCAGAGAGGGGTTAGGGTGTGGAAAGGACTGCCTGCTGTGATAGTGGAGTCGGACAATTTCGGAACTTTTAAGCGATTATTTGATAGGCACATGGAGCACCCAGAATGACAGTGAGTGGAATAGCTTGATATATGTTTCGTACAAAGCTCGGCACAACATCGAGGACCGAAGGGCCTGTTCTGTGCTGTACTCTTCTTTGTTCTATGTTCAGTGTTCCTCCCATCATGGTCGAACAGCTGTGTGTGTGTGTGTGCCTCCCACCATGGCCGACCAGCTGCACGTGTGTGTGCCTCCCCATGGCCCGTCGGCTGGTTGTGAGCCTCCTCCACGGAAGATCAGCTTGGTGTGTGTGCTTCACTCCGTGGAGGATCAGGTCGATGTATCTGCTTCGCCCTGTGGCCAATCTACTGGGGGTGTGACATTCCCCCCCCCCATTGCCAATCAGCTGTGCGTGTGTGCCTCTCCCCATGGACGATCAGCTGTGTGTGTGCATCCCCTTATGACCGGTCAGCTGGGTGCGTTCCTCCCACCATGGCCGATCATCGGCATGTGTGTGCTTCCCCTCATGGCCGATCTGGTGGGTTTGTGCCTCCCCCATGGCAGATCGGATGGCTGTGAGCCTCCCCCATGGCCGGTCAGCAGGATGTGTGCCTCCCGCCATGGAAGACCAGTTGGTTTTGAGCCTCACCCCATGGCCAATATGATGGGTGTGTGTGCCTCACCCCCATGGGCGATCGGCTGGGTGCATGCATCCCGCCATCACCGATCAGCTGGGTGTGTACCTCCCCATTGGGCAATCAGCTGTGTGTCTATGCCTCCTACCATGGCCGATCAGCTGGGTGTGTGCGTAACTGAAACAGTCTGTGCAGCAGAATGTGCCACAGACAGTGGCACAGACAGACAACGCACACTCACTGCTGACCAGCTGCTGTTCCCCCTCCCGGCCGCCAGAGGCCGCTGATGCTCTTTCCAGTCTCACCACCTGCCCGCTTCCGGCTCCGGCCGCTGCTCTTTGGCGGGATCATCCGGGACATTCTGTGGAATGGCGGGACCGGACAGTCGCCATATTCCGTAACGGGAGGCACCAGGGGCCCATTGAACAAACAATAAATCACAAAATGAGGAAAAAGGAGAATCGGTGTTTCAGATTCTTGTGGGCAGTGAGTGTCTGACGGGAGAGGAGATGAGTAAAATGGAGGGACAGGGCAGCACGGTGCCACATTGTGCTTGCCCTGCTGCCTTACGTCGCCGAGGTCCCAGTTTCAATCCCGGCTCTGGGTCACTGTTCCTGTGGAGTGTGCACATTCTCCTCGTGTTTGCGTGGGTTCACCCCCACTACCCAAAAGATGTGCAGGCTAGATGGATTGTCCATGCTAAATTGCCGCTTAATTGGATAAAATTAATTGGGTACTCTAAATTTTAAAAAAGGAGGGGCTCAGGTAGAGCTGCCCGTGCGGATATGCGGAGGTTCTCTCTCCCAGAAGGCAGCACGCGGGCTACAGACTAAATGGCGACGTCTCCCCTGACAACGCAAGATGGCCACCGGGCGTCGCCAGGGCAACGCAATATGGCCGCCGAGCGTCGCCCCTGGAAACACAACATGGCCGCCGAGCCAAGCACGCGATGCCGTAAAACATATCTTGTGACGTAGGCCCAGTGCCTGCATCCTCTCTGTCCCGACACCCCCCCCCCCCAGTTTATTCCCTCACGGTGTATTGCCCCCTCCCCGGTGTATTGCCCTCTCCCCTCGGTGTATTGTCCCACCTCCCGGTGAATTGCGCCCCGCACTGGTGTATTGCCCCCCCTCCCGGTGTACTGACCCCCCTCCCGGTGTTTTGCCCCACCTCCCGTTGTATTTCCCCCCTCCCGCTTTATTTCTCTCTTTCTTTCTCTCTGTATCTCTTTCTTTCCCGCCGTCTACTTCTCACTGTCTGTTTCTCACTCTCTGCCTCTCCCTCTTTCTCTCTCTTTCCCTGGGTCTCAAATTCTCCCATGGCTAATCTGCTGGGGGTGTGTGCCTCCCGCCTTGGCCGATCAGCTGGTTGTGTGCCTCCCACATGGCCGATCAGCTGGGTGTGTGCCTCCCCCATGGCCGATCAGCTGGGTATGTGTGTCTCGCCTGAAGGCCTATCGGTTGGCTGAGTGCCTCGAACTGAAACACAGTCTGTGCCGCAGAATGTGCGACACACAGAGACACAGACTGACTGAGTCTCACATCCCGCAGTCACTGCTCACCACCTGCAGTTCCTCCACCCTCCCGGCCGCCAGAGCCGGCTGCTGCTCTTCCCAGTGTCACCTCCTGCCCGCTCCCTGGCTCCGGCAGCTGCTCTTTGGCGGGCAGATCCGGTATCTGCCGTGGTCGGCGGGGCCAGGCAGCCGCCATGATGCCGTGACGCAGGGCCCATTGAACAAAAAAATTTTTGCAGAATCAAGAAAATGCAGCATCGGCGCTGCAGAACCGAGAGAGAGGCGAGATTCTGAGAAGAGGTGAGTAATAATACTTCAATACATTGGGAGGCTCAGATAGCGTCTGTGCAAGGATCTACTTCCAAGAGGGCCAGCCACTGACCGACGTCGCCTCCCTGGCAACGCAAAATGGCTGCCGAGCCGCGCAGGGGGTGCTGGGACGGATGGTGTTGGCGCATGCGCAGTGGCGGCTCCTGCTGCCCAGTGTCCCCATTGGGATCATTGGGATTGTTGACGAGATGGAGCAACAATTCCAGTTTCAATGGGAGCTGCAGCGCTGCCCCTCCCTCCGCTTTTCCATCCCCTCCAGTGTCACCACCACAGAGTTTTAAACCAGGGAGCAGAGTGACCTTAAACCGCCCCACCCCAGATATCACCCCCGACCCCAATGATATATACCACCACTCCTCCAAACTTGGCAAATGTATTTGGGGTGAACGCGGTGGGACCGGGAGGGTTTTGAATCACTTTGACGTCCTCCACCCACACCTTCCAACTTATTTCTCATCAAACTCGGTACCTTCCTCCCTCCTCGGCTCCAGTCCATCAGAGAGTAGAGACATTACACCACGGCACAGAAAGAGGCCATTCAGCCCCTCACGTTCGCACTAGTTTCTGAAAATTAATACTGGCACCCTCCCCCCCCCCCCATCCTAACCCCAGCTTCCCGGACCGCATCCCTCTCTCTCTCTCTCTCTCAGCCTCAGCTGCTGATCCATTTCATCTCGACTGAGCCCACGGGGTTTCTGCCTCAACCAGCAATTTAGGCACCGAATTGCAGGCACCGATCACACCCTCTGAGTGAAAAACCTCATCCTGATGTTGGCTGTAATCCTTCTACCAATGACCTTTCATACCCCCCTCACCCCCTCGTCACCCCACAGTAGCTGACCTCTCTCTGCTCGGGAAACAGGCCTTTCCCTTCTACCCTATCTTGGCGCCCTCAGAATTCTGGCCAGCTCCTCCGCCCTCAGGAATACAACCTGAGACGATCTAATCGTTCCTCTTAGAATCATAAAATCCCGACAGTGTAGAAGGACACAATTCGGCCCATCAAGCGCGCACTGACCCTTCGAATGAGCGCTTTTCTCATATCATAGAAGTTTCAGTGCAGAAGGAGGCCATTCAGCCCATCGAGTCTGCAGCAGCTCTTGGAAAGAGCACCCTACCCAAGGTCAACAACTCCACCCTATCCCCATAACCCAGTAACCCCACCCAACATTATGGACAATTCTGGACACTAAGGGCAATTTATCATGGCCAATCCACCTAACCTGCACATCTTTGGACTGTGGGAGGAAACCGGAGCACCCAGAGGAAACCCACGCACACACAGGGAGGATGTGCAGACTCCGCACTGACAGTGACCCAAGCCTGAATCGAACCTGGGACCCTGGAGCTGTGAAGCGATTGTGCTATCCACAATGCTACCGTGCTGCCCAAATCATACAATCCCGACAGTGTAGAAGGACACAATTGCGCCCATCACGCGCCCCGCCCCCGTCCACCCCGCCCTATCCCCGTGACCCCAGAAGCCAACCTGCACATCCCCGACACTAAGTGGCCAAACCACCTATAGAACGATACAGCGCAGTACAGGCCCTTCGGCCCTCGATGTTGCACCGACATGGAAAAAATCTAAAGGCCATCTAACCTACACTATGCCCTTATCATCCATATGCTTATCCAATAAATTTTTAAATGCCCTCAATGTTGGCGTGTTCACTACTGTTGCAGGTAGGGCATTCCACGGCCTCACCACTCTTTGCGTAAAAACCCACCTCTGACCTCTGTCCTATATCTATTACCCCTCAATTTAAGGCTATGTCCCCTCGTGCTAGCCACCTCCATCCGCGGTAGAAGGCTCTCGCTGTCCACCCTATCTAACCCTCTGATCATTTTGTATGCCTCTATTAAGTCACCTCTTAACCTTCTTCTCTCTAACGAAAACAACCTCAAGTCCATCGGCCGTTCCTCATAAGATTTTCCCTCCATACCAGGCAACATCCTGGTAAATCTCCTCTGCACCCGTTCCAAAGCTTCCACGTCCTTCCTATAATGAGGCGACCAGAACTGTACGCAATACTCCAAATGCGGCCGTACTAGAGTTTTGCAACATGACCTCATGGCTCCGGAACTCAATCCCTCTACCAACAAAGGCCAACACACCATAGGCCTTCTTCACAACCCTATTAACCTGGGTGGCAACTTTCAGGGATCTATGTACATGGACACCGAGATCCCTCTGCTCATCCACACTACCAAGAATTTTACCATTAGCCAAATATTCCGCATTTCTGTTATTCTTTCCAAAGTGAATCACCTCACACTTCTCCACATTACACTCCATTTGCCTCCTCTCAGCCCAGCTCTGCAGCTTATCTATGTCCCTCTGTAACCTGCAACATCCTTCCGCACTGTCTACAACTCCACCGACTTTAGTGTCATCTGCAAATTTACTCACCCATTCTTCTGCGCCCTCCTCTAGGTCATTTATAAAAATGACAAACAGCAACGGCCCCAGAACAGATCCTTGTGGTACGCCACCCGTAACTGAACTCCATTCTGAACATTTCCCATCAACTACCACTCTCTGTCTTCTTTCAACTAGCCAATTTCTGATCCACATCTCTCAATCACCTTCAATCCCCAGCCTCCGTATTTTCTGCAATAGCCGACCGTGGGGAACCTTATCAAACGCTTTACTGAAATCCATATACACCACATCAACTGCTCTACCCTTATTGTCACGAGTAGGCTTCAATGAAGTTCCTGTGAAAAGCCCCTAGTCGCCACATTCCGGCGCCTGTCCGGGGAGGCTGTTACGGGAATCGAACCGTGCTGCTGGCCTGCTTGGTCTGCTTTCAAAGCCAGCAATTTAGCCGAGTGTGCTAAACAGCCCCATTGATCGTGGAGGATTCAAATAAACCAGGCGTGGTCCAACTCCATCAGAAATCCAGCCCAGGGAATGGTCCAATCCGAGGTGTGGGCCAATAATTGTGCAGGCATCACAATCACTGGTATGTTTATATCCGGTTTGGGAAACCAGGCCGGTCTGAGTTAATCCTGTAAATCAGGCTAAATGAAAAATGCAACCTCTCCCAAAGGTATCTGAATTCAGAACATTTTCCTATCACAGCAATCAAATTGACAGGGCTGCAATTCACAATTTCCCCCATCTCCAATCTTCAACACTTGGATCACGTTTTCTACTTCTCTCTCTGCTATGTTGATCTCTGCGCCCACTCCTCTCCCAAAAGCACCCCCCCCCCCACCACCACCACCACCACCACCACCATCATCCAATGCCCATTATATTGATACTTAAGTCGTGTTCTGGTTCAGGCAGGGTCATTGTTTGTCCAATAATTTCCCGTGTCTCTCGCTTCTCTCTCTGACAGTGAATTTACTGGGAATTGTCATTTTGTGTCGGGGGAAGTGTGGCCTCTCTACCTGCACCACTCGCTACCTGGTGGCCATGGCAACCGCGGATTTGCTGTTTATTATCATGATGCCCATACTGAACAGGATCAATGGTTATTATTTCCCGCGGAATTTCCTGGACCTCACCCCTGTGTGTCGTGTTAACCGTGTTCTGCTGACTGCAGCCTCGGATTGTTCTGTCTGGTTCACCCTCACTTTCTCCTTTGATCGATTTGTGGCCATTAGCTGCCAGAAACTGAAAACTAAATATTGCACCGGGAAAACTGCGGCTGTGGTTCTGTCAACAACCGGCCTCCTGTTCTGTGTGAAAAACATCCCGCGGAATTTTATAAATAAACCTTTAAAGATAATCGATAATGTCCAGTGGTTCTGTGGGATAAAGAACAGCTTTTGGACTGAACCCGGATGGGTTTTCTACAACTGGTTTAATCAGGTTTTAATCCCACTGATTCCATTCTTCTCAATCTTGTTGATCAACGCTCTGACAGTCAGACACATTTTACTCACCAGTCGAGTCCGGAAAGCCCTGAGAGCTCAGAATCAGGGAGAAAATCGCAAGGACTCCGAGATGGAGAGCAGAAGGAAGTCAATGGTTTTACTCTTCAGCATCTCCGGAACTTTTATTCTCCTCTGGACCGTGTATGTTATTAAATTTTTCTATATTGAATTGAGAGGAATATCCTCCCTCACACTTCCTCAATATATATTCCAACAAGTCGGATTTATGCTGCGGGATTTAAATTGCTGCACAAACACATTTATTTATGTGGTGACTCAGTCCCGGTTCAGGGAGCAGATCAAGATCATGTTGAAATATCCGCTTACATCAATTATTAAATTCATGATTAAATCAAACTGACTGACAGCCCCTCAGCCAATCAGGAGGTCCAGCCGCTGACTGACAGCCCCTCAGCAATTCTGAAGTCGCCCATACGATCTGACAACACCGTGAAGGCAATTAGGAGCACGGACTGCGCACTCACAGCTTGCTGAGCGAATCAGGGAACTCAGAACACTGGCTGGCAGAAGGTTCAGCAAATCAGAGACTCCGATTTCAGAATGGATGCTGATGGAACCTACAGAGGAACGAACATGGGCTGGCTTCGGCGATTGTGTGGAGCACTGTCAGGGCTGGGTGTGAGGGGAGGGTGCAGCACTGGCAGGGCTCGCTGAGCGAGTGGAGCACCGGCACGGCTGGCAGTGGGGGAGCACTGGTAAAGCTGGCTGTGGGGGTTTGGGAGAGTACTGGCAGGGCTGGATTTGGGGGCTGGGGGGCTGGCGGTGGAACCGTCTGGGCTGGCTGTTGGGTGCAGGGTGGGGAAGCACTGGGTACGGGTTCGGGGAGAACTGGCTGGGCTTACGTTGGTGGGTAGGCAGAGCACTGGCAAGGCTGTGTGTGTGTCTGAGGGGGTGAGCACTGGCAAGGCTGGCTGTGGTGGGGTGGAGGGCTGCATTAGCATGGCCGGCTCTGGGGGTGCACTGGCAGGGCTGGCTGTGGATCTCACTGGCAGAGCTCTCTAGGGGGCGCACTGGCAGAGCTGTCAGGGGCGTCAATTGCAGGGCTGGACGGGGAAGCACTGGCAGCGTTAGAAGGGGGAGCACTGGCAGGGCGGTCTGTGGAGTTAGTACTGGCAGGGCTGAATAGTGGGTCACTGGAAGGGCTTCCTGGGGCGAGCACTGCCAGGGCTGTCTGGGTCGAGCACAGGCAGGGCTGGCTGGGGGGAAAACTGGAAGGGTTGGCTTGGGAGAGCACTGGAAGAACATGCTGTGGGTCACTGGCCGGGCTGTCTGCGGGGTCAATTGCAGGGTTGGATGGGGAAGCACTAGTGGGGCTAAAAGGGGAAGCACTTTCAGGGCTCTCTGGGAAGGTAGTACAGGCAGGGCTGGCTGAGGGATCACTGGTAGGCCAGCCAGGTGGCAGCACTGACAGGGCTGGCTGTGGAAAGCACTGGCAGAGCTGTATCGGGGGGTTGTCACTGGGACGGCTGTCTGTGGGGGCACTGACTGAGGAGTGACTGGCAGGGCTGACGAGGGGCGCACTGGCAGGGAGCACTGACAGGGCTAGCAGGAAGGCACCGGTGAGCTGACTGGGGGCGCACAGGCAGGGTCACTGTCAGGATGGCACTGGTGGGGTTGGCTTGGGGGAGGGCACTGATAGGGCAACCTGGGGCTGTGGCACTGGCAGTGCTAACTGGGGAGGGGGGCTCTGGCAGAACCTGCTCGGAGGGAATAGCCTGAAGCCCTGCACCGCATCCTCCAACCCCACACCCCAAACCCACGCCGTCCACCCCCACACTGCAGTATGGCAAACTCCACCCCAGTACCACACCCTCCACCCACACACCCCAGTATCGCACCCTCCGCTCACACACCCCAGTAACACCGCCTCCACCCCCACACCCCAGTAACACACCCTCCACTCACACACTCCAGTACCACACCCTCCACTCCCACACCCCAGTAACACACCCTCCAACCACACACCCCAGTTTCACACCCTCCGCCCACTCAACCCAGTAACACCGCCTCCACCCCCACACCCCAGTATCACAGCCTCCGCCACACATCCTAGTATCACAGAGGCTCTAGATGACCTGTCGGCACAATATATCATACGGATTGCAGGGCAGCAGTGCTCGCTGCCATCGCCAATATTCCCAAGGCGCAGGAGGTGATCGAGGCACTGCCTTGCCCCCTACGCACACTGGCAGATGACAGGCCACTCTCTATGAATGTGTAGCATGTGTGTGACCATGAGTTGCGCATTATGCACTTCTGAGCCCGGTACACAGGCAACCTTCACGATGCCCCCATCCTGGCTCAATCGCCAATTCCTGGTCTATTTGAGACACATTCCCGGCTGAGGGCTTGGCTGTAGGGCGACAGGGGATATCCACCGTGCTTGAGGTGGATTACGCCTATCCGAAGGCCACACATCGATGCGGAGACCCACTACAATGATGTCCATGTGGCCAGCAGGGGTGTGATCGAGCGGTGCTTCGGCTTCGTGAAGGTGCGGTTCAGGTGTCTGGACCACTCTGGAGGGATCCTCCAGTATAGCAATAGAGTTTCCCAATTCATGGAGGCCTGCTGCATCCTCCACAACATTGCGCAGCAGAGGGCGGCTAAAGGAGGAGGAGGAACGCCACGCCTCGTCTGATGCGGAGGATGCGATGGAGGGTGAGGATGAGCAGGGAATGGGTCCTGGGTAGGCACAGGAAGCAGACCACACGTGCCTCTGGACCGGTGGACACTCTGATCGCCTCCATGTTCCCCGAGTAGGAGCAGTGGACATTGCAAGGACATCCCATCCCACTCCCGGCGGACCACTCCCATCCATGGCCACGCCCAGCAAACTCTTCCATGATTCCCACCTGCCTTACTATCGGGTGCGGTCCCTGGATTGGTTGTAACAGTGAGTCTGATCCATGGGATGGAGGATGATGACACCCCCTCCGTGATGTGATCCCCACGGTAACATTATGGATAGCAGAATTGCTTCAAAGCTCCAGGGACCCAGGTTCGATTCCGGCTTGGGTCACTGCCTGTGCGGAGTCTGCACATTCTCCCCGTGTGCGTGGGTTTCCTCCTGGTGCTCCGGTGTCCTCCCACAGTCCAAAGATATGCAGGTTAGTGTGGTTTGGCCATGATAAATTGCCCTTAGTATCCAAATTGCCCTTAATGTTGGGTGGGGTTACTGGGTTATGGGTTAGGGTGGCGGTGTTGACCTTGGGTAGGGGGCTCATTCCAGGAGCCGGTGCAGACTCGATGGGCCGAATGGCCTCCTTCTGCACTGTAAATTCTATGAATTCTATGAATGTGCTCTACTGCTCCATATTGTACAACAACGCCTGACTCCTTCCCACGGTTACACTGTCCATCATCCACCTGGGTGATCCCTGCATGCCATTTTATCACACTGTCCGGTTGGGGAGGGATGGTGGTGGTACACGCTGGCGAACAGAGATCTCTGGGCCAATCACACCCCAAATGCCTGCCCATCCAACCGCACCATCCACCCCCAGTTATCCCTCTGCAGCCAGCCAAACCCCAGACATCTCTCACACCCTGTGACATAGCACCGAGGCAGGATGGAACTTTGCGAACAACCTGTTCAATGGGCAAAGGTGAACAATATTCAGAGATTTATGCCCGAACCACTAATTGTATAGAATGTGCTGCACCCTTTCCAAACAAACTTATGTCCACCTTTCTGGTCTTACTGACCCTAAAGCTACATCTAGGTGGACCTCCAGACGGTACCTCAAGAGTGGAGATAGCCTACTATGATTCCTGCTCTTTGGCGGCTGTCTTCTGGGGCGACTGGGGCTGGATGAGTCCGGCTGCTGCACTGTTGTCGCAGGTGGCGTGGTGCCCGGCTGTTGTGTCCACGGCCCAACAGATGTGCCGGGACAAGAGGGGGGAGTCCGCTGCGCTGTGGTGTTCCGGAACCACCACATCACAGCGGGTGCCACCAGCACGAACATCATCGCCTCCTCCTCCCTTGGGGTCTTGGATTGCCCCCGGGCGAGTCCTTGGCACCGTGATGCCCCCAGATCCACCCCGAAACAGGGCCTCAATGTTCCCAGCCATGGAGCAAGGGGGTAAATGCCCTCCCTCTGGGTGTGTGCCACCTCAGCCAGTGACTGTGCCACCTCCCACTGTAACAGGCTCATTGCGGCTAAGTCCTGGGTATTTCCGCCGATGCTCTCTGCCGTGACCCGCTGATTGGGTCTGTTACATAGCTGCCTGCGGGAATGCATGCCTGTCATCTGCCTCGGCCCACACCATCTTCCCCTGGCCCTGCAGATCAAGGCCTATGACCGACAACTTCTCCCCAAGGCCTCCACTGTGGACGCCACCCATGCCGTGTTGGGCTGTGTGGCACGCATGCTCGGCACAACCTCCTCCCGTTCCTGAAGTCTGACAACCGCCTAGACCGCAGCGAGTCCCTGTGGTTGGCCTGCCCTCCGACCATCCGCTCATTCGGGGTTTTCTACCTCTATCCCTGCACGTGCGTGGTGCGCACCAGTAAGTGTCCAAGAAGACTATTAACTGTGGTGCCCAGCCGAGGTGAGCCTCTCTGGGATGGTGAAGGGTGTTGAAGACAGCTGTGACGGGAAAGCTTGATTTTACCCTGACATGGGTTCCGGGATGCCGTTGCAGGCGGTGCAAGAGCTGCCATCACTGTCCCTGTCCTCCTCACTACTATCGGGTTAGGGTTGGGGCAGTTCAAGGTCTCCCGTAATTGTCCCTGTCCTCGTCACTACTATCTGGTTATGGCTGGTGCAGTGTGAAGGCTCCCGTCACTGCCCCTTTCCTCGTAACTACTATCGGGTTAGGGTTGGGGTCGTGGTCGGGATTGTGGGGCACCAGACGGGCCCGGCTCATCACCAAGTGATCTTGCATCACACAATCCAAGACACATGATTGGATCATTAGTGCAGGTGGTGGGTATGGAGATGTGGGGCTGGAGGGTAAAGTGAGGGGTGTTTGTGAGAGTGGTCGTGTGGTACTGGTGGTGTCGGTGTATTGGTGTAATGATAATAACAATCTTTATTGTCACAAGTAGACTTACTGGTCTGCAATGGAGTTAGTGTGAAAAGCCCCAAGTCACCACATTCCGGCGCCTGTTTGGGTACACTGACGGAGAATTTAGAATGTCCAAATTACCTAACAGCACATATTTTGGGGCTTGTGGGAGGAAACCAGAGCACCCGGAGGAAACCCACGCAGACTCAGGGAGAACGTGCAGACTCCGCACAAACAGTGAACCAAGAGCTGTGAAGTATCAGTGCTAATCACAGTACTGCAATGCCGCGGCTATGGGGGGTGTTAGCGGGAAAGGATCTCAAATTAATCACTCAACGCCCAGGGCTCCTGGTCCTCGCATCAAACGGTTTATTTCGCCGGTGGGGAGATGACGCCTGTTAAATTTCATTTCATAGAATTTACAGTGCAGAAGGAGGCAACTCGGCCCATCGTGTCTGCACCGGCTTTTGGAAAGAACAACCTAACCACGGTCAACACCTCCACCCTATCCCCATAACCCCATAACCCAGTAACCCCACCCAGCACGTAGGGCAATTTTGGACACTAAGGGCAATTTTTCATGGCCAATCCACCTAACCTGCACATCTTTGGACTGTGGGAGGAAACCGGAGCACCCGGAGGAAATCCACGCACACACGAGGAGTATGTGCAGACTCCGCAGAGGCAGTGACCCAAGCCGGGAATCGAACCTGGAACCCTGGAGCTGTGAAGCGATTGTGCTATCCACAATGCTACCGTGCTGCCCTAGACCGTCTCTGCACCGAACAAAGGGACACATCCATTCTTACACATTTTTCAAAAGAGCTACACAGCCCATTTCGACTCGGCCTTGTCCAATAATACTGATTATAGATTACATACATTAGTTATATATCAAATTAAATTTGACATTATGTAAAGTGGTGTGTACCTTACCAGCCACTGACTTCATGAAGAAGTCACTCACGCCAACTGTTAAAGTTATCTTTCCTGCCTGCATTGGTAACATTGGGCTAGTGAGGATACGCAATGCTGTTTGTTCTGTGGAGTTGTTATCACTCTCTGGTGAAGTACTCCCTCGAATATCCCATGTCTGTTAACCATTCAATGCCTTGATACCAATAATTCTGTCTCCCTGACCAGCTCTGCTGTCTGTAATTTAATGATGTTGTTTATACCAGTTTGCAATTTGAAAAAAAATGAAAATCGCTTATTGTCACGAGTAGACTTCAATGAAGTTACTGTCGCCACATTCCTGCGCCTGTTCGGGGTGGCTGTTACGGGAAAGAGCAATTTAACGCAGTTAATGGTCGTTCAGGAATGTGGGTCGTTTAGCAGAAAGCCATTCTGTGCATTCAATTTTGCTAGCACAGCTAGCAGCCATTTTTTGTGCCGTTTCTGATATTAGTAATTCTTAAATTAGAAAATCACACGCGTGGGTGGAAAGTTGCACAATGGTTAACATTGCTGCCTAAAGCGCGCAGGACCCGGGTTCGCATCGCAGTCCTGGATCACTGTCAGTGTGGAGTTTCCACATTCTCCCTGTGTCTGTATGGGTTTCGCCCCCCACAATACAAAGATGTGCAGGTTCGGTGTATTGGCCACGCTAAATTGCCCCTTAATTGTAACAAAAAGTGATTATTGGGTATTTTAAATTTAAATTTTAAAAACCACACGCATTCTTTGTACACTATGTATTCCTTCAAATTGCCTCTGAAACAGGCATCTATGCAAATCGGTACCTTTTGTCTCAAACCCTTCGCTCTAAATCTGACCTCAAGAATGCCTAAATTCCTCCTTCCAAAGTGGATAATTTCACAATTTACCACATAGAATTCCATTTGCCACTTCATTGCCCACTCTCCTAGCTTGTGCAAATCATTCTGCAAACTCCTTGCTTCCTCAATGCTACCTGTCCCTCTCCAGATCTTTGTATCATCTGCAAACTTAGCAACAGTGCCTTCAGTTCCCTCTTCCAGATCATTAATGTACATTGTGAAAGGTTTATGGTCCCAGCACAGACCCCTGAGGCACACCACTCGTCACCGATTGCCATGCTGAAAAAGACTCCTTTATCCCCACTCTGCCTTCTACCAGAGAGCCAAACCTCTATCAATGCCAGGATCCTACGCTTAACACCAGGGGCTCTTAACTTATTGAACAATTCTCCTCTGTGGCACCTTGTCAAAGGCCTTCTGGAAATCTAAATAAATCCCGTCCTCTGGTTCTCCTTTGTCTAGCTTCCTTCCTACCTCCTCAAGGAACGCTAACTGGTTTGTCAGACAGGACCTCCCTTGGACAAAGACATGCTGAGTCAATCCTATTTTACCATGCACATCCAAGTACTCCGCGATCTGATCTTTCGTAATGGACTCTAAAATTTTACCAATGACAAACCCCAGGCTAACCTGCCTATAATTACTAATCTTCTGTCTCCCTCTTTTCTTAAACAGTGGTGTTACATTAGTCACTTTCCAGTCCTCTGGGACCCTTCGTGCCTCCAGTGATTCCTGAAATATCATCACCAACGCCTCCACAATCATCTCAGCCTACTTTTTTTGGACCCTGGAGTGTAGTGCATCCGGTCAGATGACTTATCCACCTTCAAAACCTTTGAGTTTCCCCAGAACCTTCTCCTTCGTGATGGGCACTGCACTAATCTCTTCCCCTTGATTCTCCTGGAGCTCTGGCAATAATATATATTGGTAGAAATTCAGTGGCTGCTCCTGCTGCCCATTGCCGCCATTGGGGATCATTGTGATTGTTGAGGAGATGGAGCAACAATTCCAGTATCAATGGGAGATGTAGGTCTGCTCCCTGCCGGATCTTCAATCTTCTCCAGTGTAAGCGCCGCAGAGTTTTAAACCAGGGAGCAGAGTCTCTGCAACCCCTTGACCTTAGCCGACCACATATATCACCCCCCCCCCCCCCAGACTCGGCCAAATATATTTGGGGTGAACGCGGGGGGGGGGGGGGGGCAACATGTATTTCTGCCTCATATTGATGTTCCCCCCTCCCTTCCCTTGTTTCTCTGCAGGTTAACAGCACCTCAGCTGCTGAATCGTGTCCCATCGACTGAGCCCAGGGGGTTTCCGCCTCAAACACCAATTGAGGCAGCAACTTCCAGACACCGATCACACCCTCTGAGTGAAAAATCTCATCCTCATGTTCCCTATAATCCTTCCACCGACAGCTTACATTTGCCCCCCCCCCCCCCGCCCCCCCCCCCCCCCCCCCCCCAATCACCGAGACCACACCACAGTAACTGACCTCTCTCTGCTCGGGGAAACAGGACTTTCCACTCTACCCTATCTTGGCCCCTCAGAATTTTCAAAACCTCACTTCGGTCAGCCCGCAACCTCCTCTGCCCTCAGGAAAACAACCTGAACCGATCTAATGTTTCCTCTTAGAATCATAGAATGCCTAGTGTGCCAAAGGAGACCATTCGGCCTATCAAGTGGGCTCCGACTCCACCCATGTCCACTCCCCCGTCGAAGCCACACTATCCCCGTTATCCTACACCAATGACGCCTGCCGCCTGCTCTGCTTTCGCACCAAGACTGTGGAGATTCAACGTGCGAAGCTTTGCTGCCAGCTCACTAGTTTGACATATTTGAACTGCCGATCAGCTGGGTCCCTGTGATTCCCCCATGGCGGATCAGCTGGGTCTCTGTAACTCCTTCATGGCCCATGTGCTGGGTGTCTGTAATTTCCCCATTTCCTATCAGCTGAGTGTGTGATGCCCCCATAAAAGATCAACTGGGAGTGTGTGTTTTCCCCCCATCGCAGATCAGCTGGATCTCTGTGCCTCTCCCCATGGCAAATCGTGTCGACGGGTGTGCATCCCCACAGGGCCCGTCAGCAGGGTGTGTGTATCTCCAACATGGCTGTTCAGCTCGCTGAGATTGACCCCCTCAACGGCCGATCAGCTGGGTGTGTGTGCCTCCCCCCTTGATCGACTAGCTGAGTGTGTGTGACTGTCCCCATGCCGATCAACTGGATGTGTGTTCCTCCCACCATGGTCGATCAACAGTGTGTGTGCTTCCCCTATGGACCGATCAGATGGGTGTCTGCCTCCCTCATGGCCGATCGGTTGGGTGTGTGCCTCCCCCAATGGCCGATCTGGTGGGTGTCTGCCTCCACGCCCATGGCCTATCAGCTGTGTGTGTGCCTTCGCCCATGGAAGATCCGCCGGTTGTGTGCCGCCTCCATTGCCGATGAGCTGCGTGTGTTCTTGAACTCACCTTCACGTTCCAGCGGCAGTCATTAACAGGAGCGGGAGAGAGAGGGGATGCTGGAGTGCAGCTTTGGGGTCAAGTAGGTGCTAAAGTTTTTTTATTGTTCCCTGCATTTATGTTGGGCGGTTCCTAACCCTGAGACACTACACTTGTACTGTGCCCCACCCTTCCACCTCCTCTATCCTGAGGGGGTGACTGAATATCAGGTAAGCTATTTCTTTCTTTTCTTCTGTCCACAAGTTATCTAAAGGGGATGTCAGGGAAGGCAGTGCAATGTTCCTCCTGCAGAATGTTTGAGGTGACAGACGCCATCAGTGTCCCTGCTGATTTCACCTGTGGGAAGTGCAGCCATCTCCAGCTCCTCAGAAACCGCGTTAGGGAACTGGAGCTGGAGCTGGATGAACTTCGAATCATTCGGGAGGCTGAGGTGATCATAGATATTAGCTTCAGGGATGTGTTTACTGCGACGAATCAAGATAGGTGGTTGACGATGAGAGGGGCTGGGAGGAAGCAGTCAGTACAGGGACCCCTGTGGTCATTCCCCTCAGGAACAAGTATACCGTTTCGGATAATGTTCAGGGAGTCGGCCTACCAGTGGTAAGCCACGGTGACCGCATATCCAGCACTGAGTCCGCTCCTGTTGCTCACAAGGGAAGGGCGCAGAGCAGGAGAGCAATAGTTATTGGGGACTCAATAGTTAGAGGGACAGATAGACGGTTCAGCGGAAACAAAAGAACCTCGCGGATGGTATGTTGCCTCCCGTTTGCCAGGGTCCGTGACGACTTGGACAGTGTTTTCAGAATCCTTGAGGGGGGTGGTGGGAGCAGTCACAAGTCGTGGGACAGATCGGTACCAACGACATAGGTAAGAGAAGGGACGATGATTTAAAATAGGAATTTAGAGAGCTCGGGCGGAAGCTGAGAGCCAGGACAAACCAGGTAGTTATCTCTGGTGTGTTGCCGGTGCCGCGTGCTAGCGAGTTGAGGAACAGGGAGAGAATGCAGATAAACGCGTGGCTGCAGGGATGGTGCAGGAGGGAGGGTTTCAGTTCCATGGAAAATCTGGGGAAAGTAGGACCTGTACAGACAGGACGGTTTGCATCTGTATCAGAGGGTCACCAATATCCTGGCAGGGAAATTTGCTGCGGCTCTTCGGGGGTGTTTAAACTAATTTGTTAGCGGGGTGGGAAAACGCGTTGTCGTCCAGAGGCAGTGTTAAGAGTCGTGAGGTACTGAGGAGGGTATCATGGTCGCAGGTATGTGCCGGCAGACAGGAAGGTTGGTTGAAGTGTGTCTACTTCAATGCAAGGAGCATCCGGAATAACGCAGGTGAACTTGAGCGTGGATTGGTACTTGGGACTACGATGCTGTGACTATTACGGAGACAGGGTTAGAACAGGGATAGGAATGGTTGTTGGAAGTTCCGGGGTATAGATGTTTCAGTCACAATAGGGAAGGTGGTAAAAGAGGCGGAGGAATAGCATTATTAAGCAAGGGTAGTTTAACGGCTTCAGAAAGGCAGTTCGAAGTGGATCTGCCTACTGAGGTAATATGGGTTGAAGTTAGAAATAGGAAAGGAGCGGTAACGTTGTCAGGAGATTTCTATCCACCCCCAAATTGTAATAGAGATTTGGAGGAAGAAATTGCAAAACAGATTATGGTGGTGTCAGGATCGTTGTCATGGGTCACTAACTTTCCAAATATTGATTGGAACCTCTGTAGGTCAAACAGTTCGATGGTTATTGTTCAGTTATTGTGCAGTGTGTGCAGGAGGATTTCCTGACACAATACGTGGATAGGCCGACAAGAGGTGGGGCTACATTGGATTTGGTGCTGGGTAACGAACCGGGCCAAGTATTAGATTCGTTTGCGAGAGAGCACTTTGGAGATAGTGACCACAATTCCGTGTCTTTCATTATTGCAATGGAGAGGGATAGGGCGATACGGCAGGGCAAGGTCTATAATTGGGGGAGGGGTAATTATGATGCGATTATGCAAGAATGAGGGAGCATATGATGGGAACAGAAACTGTCAAGGAAAGGCACAAATGAAAAGTGTTACTTGTTCAAGGAACAAATATTTCGTATCCTTGATAGGTATGTCCGTGACAAGCAGGGAGGAAATGGCCGCGTGTTGGCCATGGCGGGTCGGATCAAGGAAAACCCCAAGGCTTTCTACTCTTATGCGAGAAATAAAAGAATGACCTGTGTGAGGTTAGAGCCGGTCAAAGACACGATTGGGAAGTTGTGCATGTAGTCAGAAGAGATAGGAGAGGCGTTGAATGAACACTTTTCTTCAGTGTTCACCAAAGAAAGGGGCCATGTTTTTGAGGATGAGAGTGTGATACAGGCGGGTAGGCTGCAGGAGGTAGACGTTCTGAAGGAGGATGTATTGGCAATTTTGAAAAACCTTAGAGAATTGACACGTCCCCTGGGCCGGATGGGATATATCCTAGTATTCTTTGGGAGGCAAGGTATGAGATTGCAGAGCCTTTGGCTTTGATCTTTGGGTCCTCACTGTCCACGGGGATAGTGCCAGAGGACTGGAGAGTGGCGAATGATTTTCCTCTGTTCAAGAAATGGAATAGGAATGACCCTCGTAATTATAGGCCGGTTAGTCTAACTTCCGTCTTCTGTGTTAATGGAAAAGGTCCTGAAAGGTAGGATTATGACCATTTGGAAAGATGCAGCTTAATCCGGGATAGTCAACGCGGATTCGTGAAGTGCTCGCAAATTTGAAGAATTCTTTGAAGAGGTAAGTTAGTGTGAAGATGAAGGTAGAGCAGCTGATGTCGTATACATGGATTTTAGTAAACCGTTTGATAAGGTCCCCTATGGTCGGCTTATGAAGAAAGTAAGGAGGTGTGTGATAGAGGAAAATTTGGCCAATTGGATGAGCAATTGGCTATCGTATGGAAGACAGAGGTGGTGGATGGAAAATTTTCAGACTGGAGACCAGTTACCAGCGGTGTACCACAGGGATCAGTGCTGGATCATCTGCTATTTGTGATTTTTAATCAATGACTTGGGGAGGGGGCTGAAGAGTGGGTCAGTAAATTTGCTGATGGCTCCAAGATTGGTGGAGTAGTGGAAGAGGTGGAGGTATGTTATAGGCTGTTTAGAGACATTGATAGGATTCAGAGCTGGCCGAAAAATGGCAGATGGAGTTTAACCCTGATAAGTGCGAGGTGATTCATTTTGGTAGGACAAATTTGAATGCAAATTACAGGTTCCACGGCAGGGTTCTGAGGAATGTGGAGGAATAGAGAGATATTGGGATTCATGTCCACAGGTCACTATAGGAAGGATGTGGAAGCATTGGAAAGGGTGAAAAGGAGATTTACCAGGATGCTGTCTGGTTTGCAGCATAGGTATTATGAGGAAAGATTGAGGGAGCTAGGTCTTTTCTCTTTGGAGCGGAGGAGGATGAGAGGCGACTTAATAGAGATTCATAAGATGATGATGGGACGAGATATGATGGGGCAGCAGGGTAGCATGGTGGTTAGCATAAATGCTTCACAGCTCCAGGGTCCCAGGTTCGATTCCCGGCTGGGTCACTGTCTGTGTGGAGTCTGCACGTCCTCCCCCTGTGTGCGTGGGTTTCCTCCGGGTGCTCCGGTTTCCTCCCACAGTCCAAAGATGTGCGGGTTAGGTGGATTGGCCATGCTAAATTGCCCGTAGTGTCCTAATGAAAGTAAGGTTAAGGGGGGTGTTGTTGGGTTACGGGTATAGGGTGGATACGTGGGTTTGAGTAGGGTGATCATGGCTCGGCACAACATTGAGGGCCTAAGGGCCTGTTCTGTGCTGTACTGTTCTATGTTCTATAGAGTGGATGTTCAGAGAATATTTCCTCGGGTGGATGTAGCTGTTACAAGGGGGCATAACTATAAGCTTCAGGGTTGGAGATATGGGAGCGATGCCCGAGGTAGGTACTTTCCTCAGAGAGGGGTTAGGGTGTGGAAAGGACTGCCTGCTGTGATAGTGGAGTCGGACAATTCCGGAACTTTCAAGCGATTATTTGATAGGCACATGGAGCACCCAGAATGACAGAGAGTGGAATAGCTTGATATATGTTTCGTACAAAGCTCGGCACAACATCGAGGACCGAAGGGCCTGTTCTGTGCTGTACTCTTCTTTGTTCTATGTTCAGTGTTCCTCCCATCATGGCCGAACAGCTGTGTGTGTGTGTGTGCCTCCCACCATGGCCGACCAGCTGCACGTGTGTGTGCCTCCCCATGGTCGACCAGCTGCGCGTGTGTGTGCCTCCCCATGGCCCGTCGGCTGGTTGTGAGCCTCCTCCACGGAAGATCAGCTTGGTGTGTGTGCTTCACTCCATGGAGGATCAGGTCGATGTATCTGCTTCGCCCTGTGGCCAATCTACTGGGGGTGTGACATTCCCCCCCCCCCCCATTGCCAATCAGCTGTGCGTGTGTGCCTCTCCCCATGGACGATCAGCTGTGTGTGTGCATCCCCTTATGACCGGTCAGCTGGGTGCGTTCCTCCCACCATGGCCGATCATCGGCATGTGTGTGCTTCCCCTCATGGCCGATCTGGTGGGTTTGTGCCTCCCCCATGGCAGATCAGATGGCTGTGAGCCTCCCCCATGGCCGGTCAGCAGGATGTGTGCCTCCCGCCATGGAAGACCAGTTGGTTTTGAGCCTCACCCCATGGCCAATATGATGGGTGTGTGTGCCTCACCCCCATGGGCGATCGGCTGGGTGCATGCATCCCGCCATCACCGATCAGCTGGGTGTGTACCTCCCCATTGGGCAATCAGCTGTGTGTCTATGCCTCCTACCATGGCCGATCAGCTGGGTGTGTGCGTAACTGAAACAGTCTGTGCAGCAGAATGTGCCACAGACAGTGGCACAGACAGACAACGCACACTCACTGCTGACCAGCTGCTGTTCCCCCTCCCGGCCGCCAGAGGCCGCTGATGCTCTTCCCAGTCTCACCACCTGCCCGCTTCCGGCTCCGGCCGCTGCTCTTTGGCGGGATCATCCGGGACATTCTGTGGAATGGCGGGACCGGACAGTCGCCATATTCCGTAACGGGAGGCACCAGGGGCCCATTGAACAAACAATAAATCACAAAATGAGGAAAAAGGAGAATCGGTGTTTCAGATTCTTGTGGGCAGTGAGTGTCTGACGGGAGAGGAGATGAGTAAAATGGAGGGACAGGGCAGCACGGTGCCACATTGTGCTTGCCCTGCTGCCTTACGTCGCCGAGGTCCCAGTTTCAATCCCGGCTCTGGGTCACTGTTCCTGTGGAGTGTGCACATTCTCCTCGTGTTTGCGTGGGTTCACCCCCACTACCCAAAAGATGTGCAGGCTAGATGGATTGTCCATGCTAAATTGCCGCTTAATTGGATAAAATTAATTGGGTACTCTAAATTTTAAAAAAGGAGGGGCTCAGGTAGAGCTGCCCGTGCGGATATGCGGAGGTTCTCTCTCCCAGAAGGCAGCACGCGGGCAACAGACTAAATGGCGACGTCTCCCCTGACAACGCAAGATGGCCACCGGGCGTCGCCAGGGCAACGCAATATGGCCGCCGAGCGTCGCCCCTGGAAACACAGCATGGCCGCCGAGCCAAGCACGCGATGCCGGAAAACATATCTTGTGACGTAGGCCCAGTGCCTGCATCCTCTCTGTCCCGACACCCCCCCCCCCCCACCCAGTTTATTCCCTCACGGTGTATTGCCCCCTCCCCGGTGTATTGCCCTCTCCCCTCGGTGTATTGTCCCACCTCCCGGTGAATTGCGCCCCGCACTGGTGTATTGCCCCCCCTCCCGGTGTACTGACCCCCCTCCCGGTGTTTTGCCCCACCTCCCGTTGTATTTCCCCCCTCCCGCTTTATTTCTCTCTTTCATTCTCTCTGTATCTCTTTCTTTCCCGCCGTCTACTTCTCACTGTCTGTTTCTCACTCTCTGCCTCTCCCTCTTTCTCCCTGGGTCTCAAATTCTCCCATGGCTAATCTGCTGGGGGTGTGTGCCTCCCGCCTTGGCCGATCAGCTGGTTGTGTGCCTCCCACATGGCCGATCAGCTGGGTGTGTGCCTCCCCCATGGCCGATCAGCTGGGTATGTGTGTCTCGCCTGAAGGCCTATCGGTTGGCTGAGTGCCTCGAACTGAAACACAGTCTGTGCCGCAGAATGTGCGACACACAGAGACACAGACTGACTGAGTCTCACATCCCGCAGTCACTGCTCACCACCTGCAGTTCCTCCACCCTCCCGGCCGCCAGAGCCGGCTGCTGCTCTTCCCAGTGTCACCTCCTGCCCGCTCCCTGGCTCCGGCAGCTGCTCTTTGGCGGGCAGATCCGGTATCTGCCGTGGTCGGCGGGGCCAGGCAGCCGCCATGATGCCGTGACGCAGGGCCCATTGAACAAAAAATATATTGCAGAATCAAGAAAATGCAGCATCGGCGCTGCAGAACCGAGAGAGAGGCGAGATTCTGAGAAGAGGTGAGTAATAATACTTCAATACATTGGGAGGCTCAGATAGCGTCTGTGCAAGGATCTACTTCCAAGAGGGCCAGCCACTGACCGACGTCGCCTCCCTGGCAACGCAAAATGGCTGCCGAGCCGCGCAGGGGGTGCTGGGACGGATGGTGTTGGCGCATGCGCAGTGGCGGCTCCTGCTGCCCAGTGTCCCCATTGGGATCATTGGGATTGTTGACGAGATGGAGCAACAATTCCAGTTTCAATGGGAGCTGCAGCGCTGCCCCTCCCTCCGCTTTTCCATCCCCTCCAGTGTCACCACCACAGAGTTTTAAACCAGGGAGCAGAGTGACCTTAAACCGCCCCACCCCAGATATCACCCCCGACCCCAATGATATATACCACCACTCCTCCAAACTTGGCAAATGTATTTGGGGTGAACGCGGTGGGACCAGGAGGGTTTTGAATCACTTTGACGTCCTCCACCCACACCTTCCAACTTATTTCTCATCAAACTCGGTACCTTCCTCCCTCCTCGGCTCCAGTCCATCAGAGAGTAGAGACATTACACCACGGCACAGAAAGAGGCCATTCAGCCCCTCACGTTCGCACTAGTTTCTGAAAATTAATACTGGCACCCTCCCCCCCCACCCCCCCCCCCCCCCCACCCCCATCCTAACCCCAGCTTCCCGGACCGCATCCCTCTCTCTCTCTCTCTCTCTCAGCAGGTAAACAGCACCTCAGCTGCTGATCCATTTCTTCTCGACTGAGCCCACGGGGTTTCTGCCTCAACCAGCAATTTAGGCAGCGAATTGCAGGCACCGATCACACCCTCTGAGTGAAAAACCTCATCCTGATGTTGGCTGTAATCCTTCTACCAATGACCTTTCATACCCCCCTCACCCCCTCGTCACCCCACAGTAGCTGACCTCTCTCTGCTCGGGAAACAGGCCTTTCCCTTCTACCCTATCTTGGCGCCCTCAGAATTCTGGCCAGCTCCTCCGCCCTCAGGAATACAACCTGAGACGATCTAATCGTTCCTCTTAGAATCATAAAATCCCGACAGTGTAGAAGGACACAATTCGGCCCATCAAGCGCGCACTGACCCTTCGAATGAGCGCTTTACTCATATCATAGAAGTTTCAGTGCAGAAGGAGGCCATTCAGCCCATCGAGTCTGCAGCAGCTCTTGGAAAGAGCACCCTACCCAAGGTCAACAACTCCACCCTATCCCCATAACCCAGTAACCCCACCCAACATTATGGACAATTCTGGACACTAAGGGCAATTTATCATGGCCAATCCACCTAACCTGCACATCTTTGGACTGTGGGAGGAAACCGGAGCACCCGGAGGAAACCCACGCACACACAGGGAGGATGTGCAGACTCCGCACTGACAGTGACCCAAGCCTGAATCGAACCTGGGACCCTGGAGCTGTGAAGCGATTGTGCTATCCACAATGCTACCGTGCTGCCCAAATCATACAATCCCGACAGTGTAGAAGGACACAATTGCGCCCATCACGCGCCCCGCCCCCGTCCACCCCGCCCTATCCCCGTGACCCCAGAAGCCAACCTGCACATCCCCGACACTAAGTGGCCAAACCACCTATAGAACGATACAGCGCAGTACAGGCCCTTCGGCCCTCGATGTTGCACCGACATGGAAAAAATCTAAAGGCCATCTAACCTACACTATGCCCTTATCATCCATATGCTTATCCAATAAATGTTTTAATGCCCTCAATGTTGGCGTGTTCACTACTGTTGCAGGTAGGGCATTCCACGGCCTCACCACTCTTTGCGTAAAAAACCCACCTCTGACCTCTGTCCTATATCTATTACCCCTCAATTTAAGGCTATGTCCCCTCGTGCTTAGCCACCTCCATCCAAGGTTGAGGCTCTCGCTGTCCACCCTATCTAACCCTCTGATCATTTTGTATGCCTCTATTAAGTCACCTCTTAACCTTCTTCTCTCTAACGAAAACAACCTCAAGTCCATCAGCCTTTCCTCATAAGATTTTCCCTCCATACCAGGCAACATCCTGGTAAATCTCCTCTGCACCCGTTCCAAAGCTTCCACGTCCTTCCTATAATGAGGCGACCAGAACTGTACGCAATACTCCAAATGCGGCCGTACTAGAGTTTTGTACAACTGCAACATGACCTCATGGCTCCGGAACTCAATCCCTCTACCAATAAAGGCCAACACACCATAGGCCTTCTTCACAACCCTATCAGCCTGGGTGGCAACTTTCAGGAATCTATGTACATGGACACCGAGATCCCTCTGCTCATCCACACTACCAAGAATTTTACCATTAGCCAAATATTCCGCATTTCTGTTATACTTTCCAAAGTGAATCACCTCACACTTCTCCACATTAAACTCCATTTGCCACCTCTCAGCCCAGCTCTGCAGCTTATCTATGTCCCTCTGTAACCTGCAACATCCTTCCGCACTGTCTACAACTCCACCGACTTTAGTGTCGTCTGCAAATTTACTCACCCATCCTTCTGCGCCCTCCTCTAGGTCATTTATAAAAATGACAAACAGCAACGGCCCCAGAACAGATCCTTGTGGTACGCCACTCGTAACTGAACTCCATTCTGAACATTTCCCATCAACTACCACTCTCTGTCTTCTTTCAACTAGCCAATTTCTGATCCACATCTCTAAATCACCCTCAATCCCCATCCTCCGTATTTTCTGCAATAGCCGACCGTGGGGAACCGGGGGGCGTAGCAAGATTTATTCCCACCCCCCCCCCCCCCCCGGTTTATTGCCGCTCCCGATTTATTGACCCCCTTCCCGTTTTACTGTCACCCCTCCTGGATTACTGTCCCGCCCTCCCACCTAACTCACACAAGTTTGGACTGTTGGAGGAAACTGGTGCCTGGAGGGAATTCCACCCAGACACGTGGAGAACATACCAAATCCACAGAGAGTCAGCCATGGCTGAAATTGAACCCGTATCCCTGGCTCTGTGAGGCAGCAGTGCACCCGTACTGGTTCAATGCCCAGTCCTATAAATCCAAATGATTATTTAATCCAATTAAACAGTCCATTTAATATTGCTTCATTGTCAACTGTGAAGAACCAGAAACACACAAAATATTTGGCAGAGACTGTGGAAATGTCAGCATCTTTATTCCAAGATTTATTGCCACGCCCCCCCCCCCCCCGGTTTATTGCCGCTCCCGATTTATTGACCCCCCTCCCGTTTTACTGTCACCCCTCCTGGATTACTGTCCCGCCCTCCCATTTTACTGACCCTCCTCTTGGTTTCTTGCCCCGCTCCCGATTTATTGCCCCCTCCCGGTTTATTGCCCCCTCCCGGTTTATTGCCCCCCATCCGGTTTATTGCCGCTCCGGGTTTATCGCACCCCCCCTCTATGTTTCCACAGCTCTTCACTGTTTATTGTCCCCCTCCCAGTTTACTGCCACCCGACCGGTTTATTGCCCACCTCCCGGTTCACTGCCCACCTCCCGGTTTACTGCCCCTCTCCCGGTGTATTGCCCTGACTCCCACTTTATTGCTCTTATCCCGGTTTATTGCCCGGCGCTCTCTCTTTCTCTCTCTCCCTCTTTCTCCGTCTGTTTCACTCTAGTTCTCTCTCTCTCGTTCTCTGTCTGTGTCTCTCTCTCTCTTTCTCTGTCTGTCTCTGTCTCCCAGGATTTTGCACTCACCACCATTGCCCCTCCCCCAATGTGTCTGGGTCCCTGTTTCCCAATATGTGTTTGATTCTGGTGGCGCACACACTCCGACCCAGTGTTGAATAATTCTGATTTGAAAATGCCGGCGTTGGACTAGGGTGAGCACAGTAAGAAATCTTACAACACCAGGTTGAAGTCCAATAGTGTGTTTCGAAACACTAGCTTCCTCAGGTGAATCCGAAAGCTCGTGATTAGAAACAACCCTCTTGGACTTTAACCCTGTGTCATAATAATCCTTACTTGAATAACTCTGAGGCAGAGAGACATCAGGTTAAGATCAATCAACACATTGGGCCTTTCAATCTCACCAGACAAACTCTCTCCCTCTGTCATTCCCCAACACGTGCAGCATGGGCACAGACGGTCATTCAGGTCACGTGGATTGGTCATACTAAGTTACCCATTAGTCCATGGATGTGCAGGTTAGGTTATGGGGTTATGGGAATGGGGGGACGTGGCCAATCCACCATATCTGTATGACCGTCTAATGTCCATGCTGTACGTGTTGTAATTCAATCTTGTGATTAAAGTGATAAGCCACCACACTCTGCTGGTGAAGAGGTGCTTCTGCAGCAGCAGCCCTCTGTCTCCAGCTTGTGATTGAATTGATGAGCCGCCCCCCTCTGCTGGTTAACAGATGATACTACAGCAGCAGAAAGAAAACCATCAGGAATTGAACAAGAGAGAGGGTGCAAGCCAATAGCATGGTCCTTACATGACAGGAACTTCAACACAGGCACAGGTTCAGCACTGAGAGAGAGAGGGTGAGGGAGGGAGGTGATCAGTGTGTAAGGGACCTTCCGTATTCCCTTGTTTCCCCTTTATATTTGCTGCTTTATTGGACGTTTAATGCACATGGAGCTTTTAGTCGAGCAGGAGAAAGGAGGAATTTAAAATTTACAGATGAGAATGCTCTGCTCACTTCGGAGAATGAAGTTCAGACATTGCCGTACCCGACACATGTGGTGCGACTTAGTTTGATTGGCTGGTTGGTGGCTAATGAATTGCCCAAAAGGCCGGATTCTGCTCGATAACAGGTGGTGAGTGGGGTCTATTCCAGTGGGATGATTTCCGGAGTTTGAAGGAAAGCAGAGTTGTGAATCCCAGAACTCCCCGAAAAAGAACCTGTTACTCTCTTTCCCCTTCCTGTTTACTCCAGAATAGCTGCATTATTTCTGAAACTGCAGAAGTTGATTGAATCGACAATGAAATTCATTACAGACTGGAAAGCTCGCAACTGAATACCTTGAATAAAGGTATGCGAGAAACAACCATCTGAAATAAAGACTCAACTTTTTACTTTACTGATTATTTTACATCTGTCTTCTCCCCTCTGTCTGCCATTATGTGTGTCGGTATGTTTATGAGCATGGGACAAGTTTAAGTGGGGGGGGGGGGTGTTAGGAATTAGATCTGATTATCCTGTTATTTTTTGCTGCATATTGAATTAATCCTCCTTATTAAAAAATGTCATTGTTTAAATTTACAAACCTGTCCACTGTAATTACTGGGAGCCAGGGCCAAAAACTTCAGTCTTTTTGCAAAGAATGATTGGTTAATTCAATTGTGCTGTGACTTCGGGTCAAGGGGGCTGGAATTGACCCCGTCCTAGCCCAGGGTGGCAGAACAATTGCTTGACGAGGTTCTTGAGAAACGCATGGATAAAGATTGAAGCCACTTCTTTAGGGCAGCACGGTGGCGCAGTGGTTAGCACTGCTGCCTCACGGCGCCAAGGCCATGGTTCGATCCCCTACCTGGGTCACTGGCCGTGTAGAGTTTCCATTTTCTTCCCGTCTCTGCGTGGGTCTCAACCCCACAATCCCAAAGGCGGGCGGGTAGTTTCATTGCCCACGCTAAATTACCATTAATTGGGAAACAAAAATAACTGGGTACTCTAAATGTAAAAAAAAGATTGATGCCATTTCAAAAAACCTCTGAAAATTTCCAAACATTTCAAAGGGTGGTCTGCAAAAAGCTGAACAAAGAAACAAAATACAGTTTTCGGCTGTGCCTTACCTGTGAAGTCATCACCAGCGAGTCCAGACAGATATTCACTCAGTCTGTAATCTCCTCTGTTTCTGTCCCGGAAATGTTGATGGGGCAGTGTAAACATAGACATTGTGAAATATTTTGGGGTGGCGTTGGCATTGTGGTGTTCTCGCTGGACTAGTAGTCCAGACACCTGTGGTGATATGCATCACTGTAAATACACAAGCACACAGAAAGCGATGACAGTCTCCACAGCGAGACCAATGCACGATTCCACACAAGGAACGCTGGAAGACTCCACAGAGAGAGTGACTCAAGCCTCCACAGCGAGCTCGTGGATAGACTCCACGATAGAAGCAACGCAACAACCCAGAGCGCATTCCTTGCATGAACAAGACCATAAAGGTCTAGCAACCTCAATTGAACAGCAAGCAGACTGTGACAGTGTACCACGCTCAAGTGACAGCAAGAAAACTATGGCAGTCTACGACGCTGAAAATAACAGCAAGAACACTATGGCAGTGTACCACGCTCAAGTGAACAGAAAGAAGACTATGGTAGTCTACCACGCTCACGTGAACAACAAAGCGACTATGACAATCCACCCAGATTATCTGAGCCACCAGAAGAAGACTCTGACTGTCTACCCAGCTCAATTAACCGGCAAGACGACACTGAAGGTCTACACACTGTATGTGCAACAAGTGACGAAGGCATCACATTTCCCATACATGATTTTCGACATGACAGCGAGACTGACTGTTCTCCGCTACAGAGGCACTCGACAATCAAAGTGAGGTTACTGGTGACTCCAGTGACACCACGTTAATTGAAACCTTATCCACTGGAGCCTCTCCACAAGAAAATGCATTCCTGAGCGTTTTGTCTCCGGACGGGGAGCATCAAGGCACCTCAAATGATTCAAGTGGCACCTCAGATAATTCAAGTGAACCTGAAATGAATCAAGACGGGGAGTGTCAAGAAACCATAGCTGATTCAGTTGAACCAGAAAGGACTCCATACGGGGAGCATCGACAAGCCAAAGATGATTCTAGTGAAACAGACATGACTCCAGACAGGGAGCACCGAGGAATCAGAGACGGCACGCTCAATAAAACAGCAGATACAACAAATGACACTGACACAAGTGACTTTGTGAACGACTCGAATATTCCAGTCGTTGTGGTCATTGAGCGTTACAAACACAACAATACCTCCGAAAACAACAACGAAGACAACAACAAGAAGCGTAGCAAAGGCACTAACGTCAACAACATGCACGACAAAAACAACAAGACTGGGGCAACGACTGGTACGACATGGTGCAAATTGGAAAATGCGGGACAGTGGAACAGCACAGCTGACACTGGCAAGACTACGGCCATACCATGGCACGACAGCAAATCTCACCGATTCAAGTTTGCTCCACCGCAAACCAGCTTTCAAGGCAGTTGCGTTTGCTCCACGACAAACAAGCAGACCAGCTTTCAAGGTAGCTGGTATTGTACATCAATATCGCAATCACAAGAAACAGTCCAGGTCGGATGACACAGATTACACACTGTATCGCTACCACAAGCATAGAAAAAAAGATTTCAAATCAGACCACAAAGTGCTTTGACCATTTGCGCACCTCCTGATGACCTCTGGGTTCCTTAAGCACAGGGACACTGACGGCGCTCACAAGGGAATGACAAAATTAAAATCACTGCTTAAATAACAAAACAAGAAAGCCACTCGACCATATTACTTTTGGAACTTTGGACTCATAAATATTACTTGGTATTACGTAAACATCAATGACATGATTTGTACATGTCATCACTTATCTACCTATTTTGTTCAATTTTCCTTAACACTGAAAATATGTAACACGAAAAAGGAGGATGTGGTGACATGCATCACTGGAAATACACAAGGGGTTAATGCAACTAGGTTAACACTAGAGGGAGCAGCAGAGACATCATGATATTTAACCAATAGTTTAGTAAGATAGGACACGACCAATGGGCAGTCAAGACACACCCAGATGTGACACTACCACAAAGGGGCTACCCATATAAAAGGACAGGGCGCACATGCTCTTTCTCTTTCCGTAGGCGACATTCAGAGAGACAGGGGAAGATCAGGAAGCACCACACCCACGCATGGATTAGAGCAGACGGGTTAGTTAGATTGAGTTAATATAGTAAGATTAGCAGGAGAGTCGAACTCAAGTAGGAGAATTGAGAATTGTTAACTGTTCAATAAATGTGTTAAACCTATCTCCAAGTCTGAACCTTCCTTTGTCAGAGTATACATCAAGGAAACAACGCAGGCTACATGAAGAACACAGCAACACCCAGGGTAACGCTCAGGGATCCCGGGTTCAAATCCCACCATGGCAGACCGTGAAATCTGATTTCAATAAAAAACTGGAATTAAAAATCTAAGGTGACCATGAAACCATTGTCGATTGTCGTAAAAAACCATCTGGTTCACTAATGCCCATCAGGGCAGGAAATCTGCCGACCTTACCTGGTATGTCCTACAGGTGACTCCAGACTCCACAACAATGTGATTTGCGTCACTGCTCCCCTCTGAAATGGCTGAGTGAGTGACTACATTCAAGAGGCAATGACGGGGGGGGGGGGGGCGGATTTCGGTGAATTGAAAACAGCTGAGCTCCAAGAAGGAACTGGGTGCAGGAGGGGGCCATTTAATAATCTAATAATAATCATTATTTCACAAATAGGTTGGTTTTAACCCTGCAACGAAGTTACTGTGAAAATCCCCTGGTTGCCACATTGCAGCGCCTGTTTGGGAACACAGAGGGAGAATTCAGAATCTCCAAATTACCATACAAGCATGTCTTTCGGGACTTGCGGGAGGAAACCGGAGCACGCGGAGGAAACCCACACAGACACGGGGAGAATGTGCAGACTCCACACATACACTGATCCAAGCTGGGAATCGAACCCGGGTCCCTGGCACTGTGAAGCAACAGTGGTAACCACTGTGCTAACGTGCCACTCATCGAGTCTGCACCACATCGCTGAAAGAACACCCTACCGCAGACTACTTCCCCGACCCTATCCACGTAACGCTGCCCAACCTGCACATTTTTGGACTGTGGGAGGAAACCGGAACACCAGGAGGAAACCCATGCAGACACGGGGAGAACGTGCCGACTCCACACAGTCAGTCACCAGAAGTCAGTATCAAACCGTGTTCCCTGGTGCTGTGAGGCAGGTGTGCTAACCCGGGATCCCTGGTGCTGGGAGGCAGCAGTGCTAACCTGGGCTCCCTCGTACTGTGAGGCAGCAGTGCTAACACGGGTCCCTGGTGCTGTTAGGCAGCAGTGCTACCCACTGCGTCCACCTTGAAGGATAATGTTCAAAATGTTCCATTGTGGTCTTGGGAACGAGCGACACAGACACTGGTAGTTAGATGGGAAACACTGCAGCGGCAGAGTAGATTCAAAAGCTGGATTCAGAGGATCGAATCATATAATTTACAATGCAGAAGGACGCTATTCCGCCTATCCAGTCGGCAGCTGTCCTTGGAAAGAGCACCCTACTGACGCCTATGCCTTCACCCTATTCCCGTTACCCAGTAACCCAAAGTAACCTTTTTGGACACTAAGGGCAATTTAGCAGAGCCAATCTACCTCATCCGCACACCTTTGGACTGTGGGAGGAAACCGGAGCACCCGAAGGAAACCCACCCAGACACGGTGAGAACGTGTAGACTTCGAACAAACAGTGTCACAATCCGGTAATCAAACCCGAGACCCTGGAGCTGTGAAGCAAATGTGCTAACCACTATGCTACCCTGCTGCGGTAGGAAAAGATGGGGTGTTGGTCGGATGAGGGAAGTGGAAGAATATGGAGATAACAGCTGGTTAGGGAGATTTGGAGGGTGGGGGTAAGAGAACAGACGCCACTTCACTGGAACGGGCCCCAAAAACAGTGACAGAATCATTTGAAACCATGCACCGTGGCGATTGATCCCCGAGAGTGGGTCGCCAGCCAGAGTGTTGTAGTGCAGTGCCTGTATTGGGGAAGCAGGGAGAGGAAACACGGCGATCTCAGCACGCTCATCAACATCCTGCATCCAGCTGGGAATGCATCAACCTGAACTTCAGAGAAAAACACGTGAATAAGGAATGGTTCATTGTCTGGCACAACAGAGACAGAGAGAGTTGAAAATCCCTCGTAAGGCAACTAATACATTTTTTTTGGAAAACGATTTGACCCACAATTGAAAAAGGGTTCAAATTGAAAGGGGACCGATACTTAGGAGCTGCCCGGACCATGCTATGATGCGTTGCAGGGGTTGGAATGGGATGCGGGAGATGGGTGAATAGAAATATCTCGAGTGCCCTTTGGGCACCCCAACTCCCATCGCGATGAGGCAATTTGTGTGAACAATAAGGCTGGATTTGGGACAATTGGCTCCTCGAGTGAGGGATTGTGTGGGTGAAGTGTGGAAGGCAGGAAAGAAAGAGTTCAAGCGAATTTGTTGTCAATCTAAATCCACAGTCAAGGTACGCAATGTGTCAAGTACAGTCCAGGTTAAATATATATAGCCGATTTATATTCATGGCTATTACGATCGCTCAGAAAAGGCTTCACCAACTTGGTGCAATGATCTCAAACATCCTTCCACACTCTCACAGACCGGAGTGAAAACGTGTGGCCTTGCTGAAGGCTCAGGTCAGCCGCACGGCTCTTTGGGATCGTTCCAGCTCCCTCGCTAGTTAATTGGGGAAGTGGTTTGGTTTTGGGGAGATGTCGAGCTAGGCGGAAGGTCCGAGCCAGGGCACTGAGGGCTAAACAGGGGCAAAAGCCAAAGGTGGAATAACAAACAGGCACCTGGACAAAGCAGCAAAAGGATGCTTGAGGACTTGATGCCAACAGGATTTCAGACAAAAAGCAACAGAGGCAACATTGACTTGGGACAGGGTTACAAAAGCAATGCGACCCTGTGCACCCTCACACACCTGCCTGCACAGCAATGGCCAGAAGGTAGGAAACTCTAGTACCAGTCCCTTCCCCGGGCAAAACATACTGTACAGGTTCCAGCAATGCTTGATTCGGCTCGAGATTAATGTGTTCACCTTACCGCAAAGACACCAAAGAATCAGAGGGAGACAAGAAGCTGTATTTCCAATGATATTTGAGCTCAAAAAATGTTGTGCAGCATGCAAGCACCCCTCCACAATCTGTAGTCAAACCCCTGCACTGCACTGGCAGGAAAATCAAAGCATTCAGCAGCGTTTGGAAGGAAAACAGGATTGTCAGTTCTTTTTTTTTCCCAGCAATCATTTATTGGAACCAATTAACAAAATAAAACAAGACTCCGCAAGGTTGGATTGCACCTTGATGGCTACAAGGGACGCCATAGTCTTGTCAGTCTCTGTACTCGCATACATATTAACACGAGCGTTCAATCTGATACAGAGCCTCATTGTCAACGCAGTCAGGAGGAGGCTGGAGATTTTCAAACTGGTCACATTTGGTTTGCCCTTTATACATCCTTTCTTTGCTTCCATCGGCAGTCAGAAGTGAACCACCGTCAATCTCTCCCAGTGCTGCCTTTGTCATTATGAATGAAGATGGCGCATTCAGGAGACACCACCCCCAGTGCAAGCTCTCTGTTCATCCGCCTGACATAGGGGGCTGGTAGATTACTAGGCTAACTCTAATCAGAGCCATGGTGGGCACTGCTTCACGCCCAGGGCATTGGGACAGACGTGTTTACATTGCCAGGACTGGATGGTTCCTGCGCTAGGTGGGCAAAGCCCAAAAACTGATCAGAAACTGATGTGACAATTCCAAAGATGAACATGCAAAGGTTGCAAATTGTAAGACATTCTAGACTGTTTCAAGCATCCCATATATGGCATGATGGTCAAAAGAGTAGACTTCAAAGATTCCCATACGAACCGCTATTCGAGAAGGGTTTGTGGGACAATCGCAATCCAACAACAGGAAAAGATAGCGTCGGGAGGCATCTTTACATTTTCCGAAGGACAAAGGACTCGGTCATTTTCTCCTCCTCACCTGTACACACCAGAATCTAGTTGGTCAGAAAGCTATGACATTTTACTGGGAGGTGCTTGATTCGATGTCTAATTTAACTCTTTGAAATTCGAAGTCAATGTTTCACCTGATCTTTGAGCTTCTCGACTCAGAGTGAGAGAGAAGAGGGCTCCCACATTCGGCCTGACTTGAACCCTTTCAGCCCAGCCCTGGGACACTCGGGTCAATTGTCTACTTCTCGGGCAGTCCCTCAGGATCGAAGATGCTTGGCCATGAGCCGGCAAGATGGATTGACATCTTCAGGGATGCCTTCAGGACATCCCCCAAAGTGATTGCAGGCGTCTCCGGCTGCGATCGAGCTCCGAGCTCAGCAGCTGTCTTGGAGGAAATCTGGTGCCAAACACACCTTCGTTTTCCAGGTGATAAGATCAAGGCCAGTTTTCGCAAATGCCTCAGGGAAGGAGACAATAATGACCAGGGGCTCAGTTTGTGAACCTTCTCAGCCAGCAGCATCACCTGCATCCTGACGCTCACTGAGTGAGGTTGAAATGGTTTCGGCTTTGGACTTAAGGCCGTGGAGTTTGGAAAGTTTCCTGTCCGTTCCGTAGATTATCGTTTGATGATTTGCTGTCATTACTCGACCCAAGACGTGGAGAGTGAAATCCCTACTTGGAGGAAAGAGGAAGCTGGTCAAGGCCGGCTGCAAAAGCCTCAGGAATTCTGGGGCCTTGAGAGAAAACAAGATCCGGCTGCATTCAAGACCCACTGGTTCACAAGAGCCGGGGACGGAAAGTGAATGGAAGCAGAGAAAGTAACCCCAAAGCAAGATAATTATGCCTTAACGCAAGGAAGGAAAACAAATTGTGACCTATTTCATCAGCAAACGCCAGTGGCCCTGATGTTTGGATATTCAGAGCAAGGTTTTCCCAGAAAGATGAAATATAATTTTAAAAACCGGGAATGTAATAGAACAGTGCGTGACTTCATACCATCAACAATGTCATGGAAGAAGGGCTCACGAATTCAGTGATTCACTTGGGAAAAGACGGTTCCCAATTGCCTTCTCCTTTGAAGACTTAACTAAAGTGCCGCATGATCATCTTCAGCCAACATCCCAACACTGAGGGGAGCTGACGTCACTGACCATTCCCCCGAATCAAACTCTTGAACGCACAGCGAACCTATTTGCGAGTGTATACAGTATCCAAACACACACACACCCTCATCTCGATTGTCCTTTTCTTATGTTAAAAGAAAACTTTTTTTCACACAACACGTTGACCTCATAATATATGATTCCCGTTGAAAACTATTTACAGGAGTTGGGAGGAGGAGGGCAGATTTACTTTGAAATGGAAGATTCTCTCTTCGACTCAAATCTGTGCCGGATTCTCAATGGTGGAGGAAAATCAGTGATTAATAATGGCCAGGCCTGATTGTGGTACCGAGTGTTAGACAGAGAGAGAGAGATCAGTAGTCACAGACGTGCGGACATCTTGCGGCTGTGTGACTTTCAGTGGCTTCTCAAACCGCTCCCATCAAATCAACTCAATCTTTGCCAACGACCTTATTCATGTGTGGGGAGCACTGATTAATCATCTTCAAAGTGCGGCAAGCACATCCCACCCTGCGAAAGGTACCCAGGAAAATTCAACTGGGAAGAGCCTGGAGCATCCACGGCCACACCTTACCATTTTCGAAGCACATTACAGAGCCCCGGGTCCACTGGACCGGGATTGCTGAACGGACAGGGTTCGTACCGGAGGGAGTAAGGAAGGAAGGGGCGAGGTGCCATTTGCACAATGTCGTTTAGGTCAAACACGGAGGTGTACCTCCGAGTTGGGAATCACCATTCTCAACACTATTAAGGCCAAGGAAATGACGGAGGAGAATAACATGGATTGAGCGATGGGAAGGGCACTCTCATCTGGACTAAAAAATATCAAAATCAACCCAGAGAAAGACGTCATCAGACTAAACTTAATCGAGGATGTACAAGTGAATAACCTTTGCCAAACCTCTGCAGGCGCGACGTTGAAGGAGTCGACTTAACCAGACACTTGGGAATCAGGCGGAATGCTCTGGAATCCCCGCAGTTAGGTCTGGACTGCGGACAGCCTGATGGGGCTAATCAGATACATCTTGAGCAGACATTCCGAGATGACATTTGGAGAAAGGGTTGACAGCAAGGGTTTTAGGTTTCATGTCCTCTCCAACCCCCGCCACTCTCCCGAAAACCACCTATCTGTGGCTGACATGATCCTCAAATAGAGTTGAATGGTCCCTCAATTCAACAATGGGAGGGATCCACACGTCTCAATAATGTGTGACTCAACAACAATGGGTTGTTTCCTCCACAATCGGTCACTGGTTTGGGTTTTAAGAATATAATTTATTTCACCATTAGTTCTAGTCTAAAATAAGCAACAACGTCGACAACAAAAAAAATATAACAACCCAACACAGGCGAACTGCCAAAAAGTGTTCAAAACAGGATTTTCCCAACTACCCTTTCTTTGAGAATGTGACAAAGTTTATTGATGAGGGAAGGGCAGTAGATCTCATATACATGGACTTTAGTAAGGCGTTTGATAAGGTTTTGTGGCAGGTTGGTGACAAAAGTGAAGGCGTATGTGGTTCAGGGTGTACTAGCTTGACGGATAAAGTACTGGCTGGGCAACAGAGAATGGAGAGTAGTGGTGGAAGGGAGTGTCTCAAAATGGAGAAGGGTGACTAGTGGTGTTCCACAGGGATCCGTGCTCGGACCACTGCTGTTTGTGATCTACATAAATGACCTGGAGGAAGGTATAGGTGGTCTGATTAGCAAGTTTGTAGATAATACTAAGATTGGTGGAGTTGCAGATAGCGAGGAGGACTGTCAGAGAATACAACAAAATACAGTTAGATTGGAGAGTTGGGCAGAGAAATGGCAGATGGAGTTCAATCCAGGCAAATGCGAGGTGATGCATTTTGGAAGATCAAATTCAAGAGCGGACTATATGGTCAATGGAAGGGTCTTGGGGAAAATTGATGCACAGAGAGATCTGGGAGTTCAGGTACGTTGTACCCTGAAGGTGGAAAAGCAGGTTGATAGAGTGGTCAAGAAGGCACACAGCATGCTTGCCTTCATCGGACGTGGTATTGAGTACAAGAGTAGGCAGGTCATGTTACAATTGTATAGGACTTTGGTTTGGCCACATTTGGAATACTGCGTGCAGTTCTGGTCGCCACATTACCAGAAGGATGTGGATGCTTTGGAGAGGGTGCAGAGGATGTTCACCAGGATGTTGCCTGGTATGGAGGGTGCTAGCTATGAAGAAAGGTTCAGTAGATTAGGATTGTTATCGTTGGAAAGACGGAGATTGAGGGGGGACCTGATTGAGGTATACAACATTATGAGAGGTATGGACAGGGTGGATAGCAACAAGCTTTTTCCAAGAGTAGGGGTGTCAGTTACAAGGGGTCACGATTTCAAGGTGAGAGGTGGAAAGTTTAAGGGAGATGTGCGTGGAAAGGTTTTTACGCAGAGGGTGGTGGGTGCCTGGAACACTTTATCAGCAGAGGTGGTAGAGGCGGGCACGATAGCATCATTTAAGAGGCATCTGGACAGGTATATGAACGGGCGGCAATAGAGGGGAGTAGACCTTGGAAAATAGGAGACAGGTTTAGATAAAGGATCTGGATCGGCGCAGGCTTGGAGGACCGAAGGGCCTGTTCCTGTGCTGTAACTTTCTTTGTTGATTGTTCTTTGTACCCATTCTTGGACACTGGTCTGAAGTGGCACCAATTGTGTCGCAGGAGAGATTGGTGCTCCAGACGCACCCCTCCCTCCTCACCCCCCCCCCCCCCAACACACAGGCACACATACACACAACTAGAACATTGGTTCATTTAGAATCGGCTTGACTCATGTTATCCTTCACTCCATCCCCCGCACACTACCTCAACCAGTGTACAGTCGATCCATGTAATGTTCCCCTGATCGCAAGCAGCCTGGGCTACCCGAGGGGAAAGCATATTGACCAGGACACCGGACTGCAGCCAATCTGTCAAATTCCTTCTGCAGGAGGGGAGAGTGGGGAAAGGGACACCATTGAAAAACGGAAAAGAAACAGCTTCATCCACAATGTCTTCTAAGGGGCGAGATCCACTGTGAGTTCCACACAAACCTTTCCCAGGCCGTTTAAGTCTCCTTTTTAAAGCGATGATCTACAACCGCACCACCGACTTATTTACAGTTATCCAACTCTTGTCCAAGACATTATGCCTTTACCAGTTCATGATTGTGTTCCAATTCAATTTCATGAAGTAAACTTGACTACTTCCACCTGAACGGACCGAGGCAAAAAACACCTGCAGGAAATCAAAGGGAGGCAGTGAGAATGGGGTTGGGGTTACAAAACACGTCTAACAAACATTAATAAAAATAATAATAATAATAATCTTTATTTTCACAAGTCAGCTTCCATCAACGCTGCAATGAAGTTACTGTGAAAAGCCCCGCGTCCTCACATTCTGGCGCCTGTTCGGGTACACGGAGGGAGATTTCAGAATGTGCAAATTACCCAACAAGCACGTCTTTCGGGGCTTGTGGGAGTAAACCGGAGCACCCGGAGGAAACCCACGCGGAGACGGGGAGAATGTACAGACTCTGCACAGACAGTAACCCAATTCGGTAACCGAACCTGGGACCTGGGCACTATGAAGCCACAGTGCTAACCACTGTGCTCCCCACAAAGAGACAGCAGTCGTCACTTTGGGATCTGTTCCTGGCTGCTGAGCCTTGGTTGACGGCACAGGCGCCAGAACAGGATAACATACCCGACAAATCTCCCTCGCACCTTCTCCAGTGTCTGTTGGGGTGAACACAATATTCCCAGTCTCCACGAATACTCGTCCTGCTTTGGGTTGGTGGTGAGGAAACGCAGAAAAGGATGAAGCAAACCAGTTTGTGTGGAAGTTGAGAACGCAGAAAAGGATGACGCAATCCATTGCCCCGTCACTGGGAAAAGGAGTTCGGAGTCTCAGACAACTGAAATGTGACCGTTCGTGAAGTCAACCCAGTAGCCAACGTTGGTCGCACTGATGAGCTGGACCAGCCCTGGCGCCGAGAGCCCTGTGGATAGGGCCAAAGGGGCTCGATATAAGAGAGGAACGTCGCATCATTGGTGGGCAAAGGGTGGGAGAGTGGGTGGAAATCAATGGGGAGGAGAGTGGGAGAGTGTCAGAGGTGAAGAGAGTGGGGGAGAGATAGAGGGAAGAAAGTGGGAGAGAATAAGAGGGGAAGAGAGTGTGGGAGAGTCAGAGGGGAAGAGTGTAGGGGAGAGTCAGAGGGTAAGAGAGTGGGGGAGAATCAGAGAGGACGAGAGTGGGAGAGAGTCAGAGGGGAAGAGAGTGGGGGAGAGTCAAAGGGTGGAGTAGAGTCAGAGGGGAAGAGAGTGGGGGAGAGTCTGAGGGGAATAGGGCGGGGAGAGTCAGAGGGGAAGAGAGTGGGGGAGAGTCAGAGGGGAAGCCAGTGGGGGAGAGTCAGAGGGGAAGAAATTGGGGGAGAGTCAGAGCGGAAGAGGGTGGGGGAGAATCAGAGGGTGGGGGAGAGTCGTTGGGTGTGGGAGAGTCAGAGGGTGGGTTAAACAGAGGGAGAGGCGCACAGGTTGGGGAATGGCGGGGAAGGGGGTCTCAAGTGTTTAGTCAACGCCCAGTTTCTGGAGCACAACCCTGCCATCCCCGTTCCTCACCAGGATGGTTTGGTGTGTTTAATAAATTACATACTGAATACAGACAAATGACGAGGTAGAGGTGGAGGGGGAAAAACTAAATGAGGGAGAGAAAGAGAGATACTGTTGATACAGAAACCTCACAGAGAGCGTTTCAGTCCAGAATCAATCCTCAGATAGGGGGAAAAGAGAACAGAGATCTTGACAGATCTTCAAAAGCAGGAGAGTCAGAGATGTAGCATTGGAAATGTACAGAGATAGAGAGAAAAGAAAAACATATATAGGGAGAGGGAGAAATAAAATGAGAGGGAGAAAAACAGGTAGAGGTAGAAAAAGAGAGATAGGGTGGAAGGGAGGGAGAGAAATAGAAATGAAATGAGAGAGGGATAAAATGAGTGATGAAAGTGGAAAGTTTATCGTCAATATTGAATGAAGTAACGATGTGGAGGTGACAGCGTTGGACTCGGGTGGGCACAGTAAGAAGTCTTACAACACCAGGTTAAAGTCCAACAGGTTTATTACGAATCCCTAGATTTCGAGTACAGCTCCTACCACAGGTAGAATAGAATAGAACAGCACAGAACAGGCCCTTCGGCCCTCGATGTTGTGCCGAGCAATGATCACCCTACTCAAGACAACGCATCCACCCTACACCAGTAACCCCCTCTTTCACCCTCTTCCTCCTCCCTACCCTCCCTTTCACCCTCTTCCTCCTCCCTACCCTCCCTTTCACCCTCTTCCTCCTCCCTACCCTCCCTTTCACCCTCTTCCTCCTCCCTACCCTCCCTTTCACCCTCTTCCTCCTCCCTACCCTCCCTTTCACCCTCTTCCTCCTCCCGACCCTCCCTTTCACCCTCTTCCTCCTCCCTACCCTCCCTTTCACCCTCTTCCTCCTCCCTACCCTCCCTTTCACCCTCTTCCTCCTCCCGACACTCGCTAGCGCACCTTCGGCCTTCTTCACAGCTCTATCCACTTGAGTGGCAACTTTCAAAGATCTATGAACACAGACCCCGAGATCTCTCTGCTCCTCTACATTGCCAAGAACCCTACCGTTAACCCTGTATTCCGCATTCATATTTGTGTTTACAAAATGGACAACCTCACACTTGTCAGGTTTAAACTCCATCTGCCACTTCTCAGCCCAGCTCTGCATCCTATCTGTGTCTCTCTGAAGCCGACTACAGCCCTCCTCACTATCCACAATTCCACCAATCTTCGTATCATCTGCAAATTTACTGACACATCCTTCAACTCCCTCATCCAAGTCGTTAATGAAAATCACAAACAGCAGAGGACCCGAGAACTGATCCCTTCTGTACGCCACTGGTAACTGGGCTCCAGGCTGAATATTTGCCATCCACCACCACTCTCTGTCTTCTATCGGTTAGCCAGTTCGTTATCCAACTGGCGAAATTTCCCACTATCCCATTACTCCTGACTTTCTGCATAAGCCTACCATGGGGAACCTTATCAAATGCCTTACTAAAATCCATGTACACTACATCCACTGCTTTACCTTCATCAACATGCTTGGTTACCTCCTCAAAGAAATCAATAAGTCTTGTAAGGCAAGACCTACCCCATACAAATCCGTGCCTACTATCCCTAATCAAGCAGTGTCTTCCCAGATGCTCAGAAATCCTATCCCTCAGTACCCTTTCCATTACTTTGCCTACCACCGAAGTAAGACGAACTGATCTGTAATTCCCAGGCTTATCCCTATTCCCTTTTTTGAACAGGGCCACGATATTCGCCACTCTCCATTCCTCAGGTACCACCCTGTTGACAGCGAGGACGAAAAGATCATTGCCAACGGTTCTGCAATTTCATGTCTTGCTTCCCATAGAATCCTTGGATATATCCCGTCAGGCCCGGGGGACTTGTCTATCCTCAAGTTTTTCAAAACGTCCAGCACAAGTATCTCCTCGAGCTTACCAGTCTGTTTCACACTGTCCCCTCCAACAATATGGCCCCTCTCGTTTGTAAATACTGAAGAAAAATACTTTTTCAAGACCTCTCCTATCTCTTCAGACTCAATACACAATCTCCCGCTACTGTCATTGATCGGACCTACCCTCGCTCTAGTCATTCTCATATTTCTCAAATATGTGTAAAAGGCCTTGGGGTTTTCCTTGATCCTACCCGCCAAAGATTTTTCATGCCCTCTCTTAGCTCCCCTAATCCCTTTCTTCAGTTCCCTCCTGGCTGTCTTCTATCTCTCCAGCCCCCTGTTTGAAACTTGTTTCCTCAGCCTTACATAAGTATTATTCTTCCTCTCAACAAGACATTCAACCTCTCTTGTCAACCATGCTTCCCGCACTCGACCATCTCTTCCCTGCCTGACAGGGACATACATATCAAAAACACGCAGTACCCGTTCCTTGAACAAGTTCCACATTTCACTTGTGTCCTTCCCTGACAGCCTATGTTCCCAATTCATGCACTTCAATTCTTGTCTGACAGCATTGTATTTACCCTTCCCCCAATTGTAAACCTTGCTCTGTTGCACGCACAAATCCCTCTCCATTACTGAAGTGAAAGTCACAGAATTGTGGTCACCACCTCCAAAATGCTCCCCCACTAACAAATCTATCACCTGCCCTGGTTCATTACCAAGTACCAAGTCCAATATGCCCCCCCCCCCTCTGGTCGTACAATCTACATACTGTGTTAGAAACGCTTCCTGGACACACTGCACAAACACTACCCCATCCAAACTATTTGATCTAAAGAGTTTCCAATCAATGTTTGGTAATTTGAAGTCACCCATGACTACTACCCTGTGACTTCAGAACATTTCCAAAATCTGTTTCCCGATCTGTTCCTCCATATCTCTGCTGCTATTGGGGGGGCTCTAGAAAACTCCCAACAAGGTGACTGCTCCTTTGCTATTTCTGACTTCAACCCATATTACCTCAGTAGGCAGATCCCCCTCGAACTGCCTTTCTGCAGCTGTTATACTATCTCTAATTAACAATGCCACACCCCACCTCTTTTACCATCCTCCCTAATCTTGTTGAAACACCTAGAACCAGGGACCTCCAACAACCATTTCTGCCCCTCTCCTATCCAAGTTTCCGTGATGGCCACCACATCGTAGTCCCAAGTACCGATCCATGCCTTAAGTTCACCCACCTTATTCCTGATGCTTCTTGCATAGAAGTATACACACTTCAACCCACCTCCTTGCCTGCAAGTACTCTCCTTTGTCAGTGTTACCTTTCCCACTGCATCACTACGTGCTTTGGTTTACTATGTTACCTGGTATTGAGGGCAATTGCCAGGACGAGAGGTTAGATAAACTCGGCCTGTTCTAACTGGAACGACGGCGGTTGAGATGCAACCTGATAGAGGTCTACAAGATTATGAGTGACATTCACAGATCGATAGTCAGATGCTCATTCCTTGGGTAATGCAGTTAAGTACTAGGGGACATATGTTTAAAGTGCGTGGGGAAATGTTTCGAACAGATGTGCCACGCAAGTCATTTACACAGAGGGTTGTAAATATATGGAACGCGCTGCCTGGGGAGGTCGTGGGAGCAGGTGCGTTAGTGGCACTTAAGGGGCATCTACACAAATAAATAAATAAGTGGAATGGAAGGATATGGACTCCATAAGTGCATACAGTATCATTTAAGGTGTCAGCATGTCCTCCAGAATATTTGCAAACATTCAGTTTTAATACAATTTGCCACTGCACATTCCCAGTTTGGAGGGCATGGCAGCACAGTGGTTAGCAGAGCGCCATTTACGCGGGTTCCATTCCCGGCTTGGCTCACTGTCTGCGCGGAGTCTGCACGTGCTCCCCGTGTCATAGAACATAGAGAAATACAGCACAGAACAGGCCTGTTGTGCCGAAATTTTGTCCTAGGTTCATCATAGATCATAGACTTTTGGACACAATGGGCAATTTATCATGGCCAATCCACCCAACCTGCACATCTTTGGACTGTGGGAGGAAACCGGAGTACCCGGAGGAAACCCACGCACACACGGGGAGGATGTGCAGCCAGATGTCTCCACACAGTCAGTGACCCAGGTCGAAATCGAACCTGGGACACTGGAGATGTGAAGCAAATGTGCTATCCACATTGCTACTGTGCTGCCCTTAAGAACAAATGAATCTACACACCATTATTCTACCATACTCTGCGTACCTATCCAATAGCTGCTTGAAGGTCACGAGCGCTTCCGACTCAACTACTTCCACAGGCAGTGCATTCCATGCCTCCACTACTCTCTGGGTCAAGAACCTACCTCCCACATCCCCCCCGATATCTTCCACCATGCACCTTAAATTTATGTCCCCTTGTAATGATTTGTTCCACCCGGGGAAAACGTATCTGACTGTCTACTCTATCTATTCCTCTGATCATCTTATAAACCTCTATCAAGCCTCCCCACATCCTTCTCCGTTCTAATGAGAAAAGGCCTAGCACCCTCACCCTTTCCTCGTAAAACCTACACTCCATTTCTGGCAACATCCTGGAAAATCTCCTTTGCACGTTTTCCAAAGCTTCCACATCCTTTCTAAAATGAGGTGACCAGAACTGCACACAGTACTCCAAATGTGGCCTTACCAATGTTTTGTACAGCTGCATCATCACCTCACGGCTCTTTAATTCAATCCTTCTACAATATGACCCCTCTCGTTTGTAAATACTGAAGAAAATTACTCGTTCAAGACCTCTCCTATCTCTTTTCCATCTGCGTGGGTTACGTCCGGGGAGTCCGGTTTCCTCCCACATGTCCCAAAACTGTTAGGTGAATTGGACATCCTGAATTCTCCCTCTGTGTACCCTGACAGGCGCCGGAGTGTGGCGACGAGCGGATTTTCACAGTAACTTAGTTGCAGTATTAATGTAAGCCTTTCTGTGGCACTAATCACGATTTTTATTATAATTATAAAGTATAGAGAGTGTGTGGCTGTGTGTATGACTGTGTGTATGAGTTTGTGTCTGTGTGTGTGTGACTCTGTGTGTCTGTATGTGTGACTGTGTGAATCTGTATGTGTGACTGTGTGTGTGTAAGTGCGACTGTGTGTGACTGTGTGTGTGTGATTGTGTGCGTGACAGTGTGTGAGTGTATGTGTGACTGTGTGTGCGTGACTGGGTATGAGTGTGTGTGTGAATGTGGATCTGCCTGTGTATGACTGTGTGTTTCTGTGTGTCTTTGTATCTGTGACTGTGTGTGTGTGATTGTGAGTTTTCATGTCTGTATGTGTGCGTGTTTCTGTGTGACTGACTGTGTGTTTGGGACTATGTGAGTGACTGTGTGTGTGTGTATATGTGATTGTGTGCGTGACTGTGTGTCAGTGTCAGTATGAGTGTATGTGTGACTGTGGGTGTGCTTGTGTGTGATGTGACTGTGTCTGTGTGACGGTGAGTGTGTATGTCTGTGTGTGTGTATTTTGTGACTGACATTGTGTCTATATGTGTGACTGTGTGTGTGACTGTGTTTGTCTGTGTGTGTGACACTGACTGTATGTGTGAATGTGAGTGTGTATGTCAGTCTATGTGTCTGCGTAAGTGTGACTGACTGTGTGTCTATGTGTGTGACTGTGCGTGTGACTGTGTGCGACTTTGTGAGAGTGTGTGTCTCTGCGTATGCCTGTGTGTGACTGTGTGATTGTGTGTCAGTGTGTGTCTGCGTGAATATGACTGTGTGTGTCTGTGTGACTGACTGTGTGTTTGTGACTGTGTGGCTGAATGTGTGTGTCTGTATATGTGATTGTGTGCGTGACTGTGTTTGAGTGTCAGTATGAGTGTGTGATGTGACTGTGTCTGTGTGACGGTGAGTGTGTATATCTCTGTGTGTATTTTGTGACTGACTTTGTGTCTATATGTGTGACTGTGTGTGTGACTATGTGTGTCTGTATGTGTAACACTGACTGTGTCTGTGTGGAAATGAGTGTGTATGTGTGTGTGTGTGTGTCAGTGAATGTGTGACTGACTGTGTGTCTATATGTGTGACTGCGCATGTGAGTGTGTGACAGAGTGTGTCTGTGTGACTGTGTGATTGAGTGACAGTGTGTGTGTGTGCGTTTGTGACTGTGTGTGTGTGTTAGTGACTGTGTGACTGACTGTGTGTGCCTGTAGTGTGATTGTGTGCGTGACTGTGTGTGAGTGTCAGTATGGGTTTGTGTGTGACTGTGGCTGTGTCTGTGTGTGACTGTGGGATGTCTGTGTGTGATGTGACTGTGTCTATGCGACGGCGAGTGTGTGTGTGATTGTGGGTGTGATTGTGTGTTACTGTATGTCTGTCTATGTGTGACTGTGTGTGTATTTTGTGGCTGACTGTGTGTCTATATGTGTGACTGTGTGTGTGACTGCATGTGTGAGTGTGTGACAGTGTGTGTCTGAGTGTATGATTGTGTGCGTGTCTGTGTGTGTGTGACTGGGTGTGTCTGTGTGTGACTGTGTCAGTGTGACTGTGAGTGTGTACGTCTGTATGTGTGTGTGGGTGTGTAACAGTGTGTGTCTGTGGGTGTGACTGCATGTGTGACTGTGTGTTTCTGTATGTACACACAGTCACACACACACAGGCACACACACGGTGTGTGTACGGTTCAATTCCAGTACCTGCCTCCCCGAACAGGCGCCGGAATGTGGCGACTAGGGGCTTTTCACAATACCTTCATTGAAGGCAACTCGTGAAAATAAGCCATTTTCATTTCACTTCATTCATGCGCCCATGTGTGTGACTGTGTGTGTGACTGTATGTGTCTATATGTGTGACTGTGTATGTGCCTGTGTGTGTGTGACTGTGTGTTTCTGTATGTGTGATTGTGTGCATGACTGTGTGTGAGTGTAAGTATGGGTATGTCTGTGCGTGTGCCTGTGTGACGGTAAGTGCGTATGTCTGTGTGTGTGACGGTGTGTGCGACAGTGCGTGTGGCAGTGTGTGTCTATGTGTCTGATTGTGTGTGTGTTATTGTGTGGCAGTGTGTGTCTCTCTGTGTGTGACTGTATGTGTGAATGGGTGTGCGTGTCTGTTTAAGTGTTACTGTATGTGTGTATGTGCGATTGTGTGCGTGACTTTGTGTGAGTGCATGTGTGACTGTGCTAGTGTGACTGGGTGTGAGTGTGTGTGTGTGATTGTGGGTGTGATTGTGTGTTACTGTATGTCTGTCTATGTGTGACTGTGTGTGTCTGTGTGCCTGTGAGTGTGTATGTCTGTGTGTGTGTGTCTGTGTGACTGACTTTGTGTTTGCGTCTGTGTGACTGATTGTCTGTGTGTGATTGTGTGTGTCTGTATGTGTGATTGTGTGCATGACTTTGTGTTAGTGTGAGTATGAATGTTTGTGTGACTGTGACTGTTTCTGTGTGACTGTGAGTGTGTATGCCTGTGTGTGTGACTGACTGTGCGTATATATGTGTGACCGTGTGTGACTGTGTGTGTGACTGTGTGTCTGCATGGATGAATGTGTGCGTGAATGTGTGTGAGTGTAAGTATGAGTGTGCGTCTGACTATGCGTGTGTCTGTGTGACTGAGTGTGTATATCTGTGTGTGTTTTTATGTGATTTGTTGCTGACTGTGTATGTCTATATGTGTGACTGTGTGTATGACAGTGTGTTCTGTGTGTGTGACTGTGTGTTTATCTATATGTGTGACTCTGTGTTTCTGTATGTGTAAGTGGAACTGTGTGTGAATGTATGTGTGACTGTGTCTGTGTGAGACTGTGGGTATGAGTCTGTATGTGACTGTGTGTGTCTCTGTGTGACAGTGTGTTACTGTGTGTCTGTGTGTGTGTGACTGTGTGTGTTGGTATTGGATACTGTGTGTGTCTGTCTGTGTATATGTGTGACTGTGTGTGTGTATCTGTCTGTATTTATGTGTCTCTTTCTGTTTGTGGAGGATCTTGCTGTGTGAGGTTGGTGGAATATTGAACAGGAGTAAAGGAAGGGGGTGTTGTTGTTCGGATGGAGGCAAATATTCTGGGTGTGAGTGAGATCTTGTCCCACCTGGGACAATCTTTGGGATCCTGCTGTGCATTGCCACTGTAAACAATGAAGGTGTCGACTTTCTAAAAGTTTATGAGGCCTCAATGTCAATTATTTGATGAAATACCAAACCTGGCTGCTGCAAATCCTATTTCTAAATGACTGTCAGATCAATCGTGACAGCGAAGCAGAGCGACGATCTTGACTGGGTTTTAAGAGCAGGAGAAAGACAGAGAGAGGAGATGGGGCTTTGGAAGGACAAAAGTGGATTATTGGATTGGTATGGAGAGAAAGAGAGGGGAACAGAGATGGGCCTTTGGACAGACAAAGATGGATTATTGGATAGGGATCGAGCTGGGCAGGAGAGGTGGAGAGAAAGAATTAGAGAGGAGTAGAGATGGGTTATTGGATAGGGATAGAACTGGGGAGGAGAGGGGAAGAGAGTGAGAGAGAGAGAGATGTAAAGAGTGGTTAAATCTCCTGGCCCTGAACAGGTATATCCAAGAACACTGAGTGAGGCTGGAGGAGAAATTGCGCGAGCCCTGACTGAGATATTTGCAACATCATTACCCACGGGTGAGGTGCCGCAAGAATGGAGGGCAGCGAATGCTGTTGCCTTTTTGAAAAAGGACAGCAAAGAAAAAGCTGGTAATTATCGGCAGTGAAGTCTAACATCTGCGCTGGGTAAGGAACTAGAAATTATTTTGAGGGATAAGCTATACAGGCTTCTGGAAATACAGGGTTTGGTTAGCAATAGTCTGCATAGCTCTGTGCATGGGAGATCATTCCTTACAAATTTGTTGGAGTTCTTTAATGAAGTGACCAGGAAGGTTGACGAGGGCAGAGCAGTAGGCGTCTCGACTTCAGTAAGGCCTTTGATAAAGGTCCAAATGGTAGGCTGCTCTGGAAAGTTAGATCACATGGAATCCAGGGAGAGCTGGCAATTTGGATATACAATTGGCTTGATGGTGGGAATCAGAAGGAAATGTTGGAATGGTGCTTGTCGGACTGGAGGTTTGTGACTAGTGGTGTGCCGCCGAGTCCAGTGCTGGGCCCATTGCTGTTTCTTATCTATATCAACGATTTGGATGAGAATGTACAAGGCATGATGTGTAAATTAGCAGATGACTCTAAAATGGGTGGTAATGTAGAGAGCGAGGAACGTGATCAAGAATTGCAGCAGAGTCTTGATGAGCTGGGAAGTGGGCCGAGAAATGCCAAATGGAATTCAATACAGGTAAGTGTGAGGAGTGCATTTTGGAAAGTAAAGTCAAGGTAGGACTTGCAAGGTGAATGGTCGGAGCTTAGGCATAACGGAGAACAGAGGGACCTTGGAGTTTACGTGCACGGTTCTCTAAAATGGAGTCACGGGTAGGTAGGGCAGTGAAGAAGGCTTTTGGAACGCTGGTCATCATCAGGCAGTGCATTGCGTATAGAAGTTGGGAAGTTACGTTGCAATTGTACAGGACATCGGTGAGGCCGCACCTGATGTATTGTGTTCAGTTTTGGTTGCCTTGCTAGAGGAAAGATGTTATTAAACTGAAGAGAGTGCAAAACAGATTTATAAGGATTTTTCCATGACCCAAGTGTCTCAGTTCTAGGAAAGATTGGATAGGCTAGTACTTTTTTCTTTGGAGGGTAGGAGAATGAGGAGCCTCAGCGGTGATCTTATACACCCCCATAAAAGCATGCGAGGCATGGATAGGGTGAATGCACTCAGTCTTTTTACTCTGGCTGGGGAATCAAGATTTAGGCACAGATTTAAGTGAAGAGGGGAAAGAATTAACTGGAACCCGAGGAGTTACTTCTTTTTGCACAGAGGTTGGTACATATGTGGAATGAGCTACCGGAGGAAGTGGTTTAGGCAAGGATATCGATAACATTTAAAAGGCATTTGGACAGATATATAGAAAATAAACAGAGAGCAGTACAGCACAGTACAGGCCCTTCGGCCCACAATGTTGTGCCGACCATTTATCCTAATCCAGGATCGACCTAACCTCCACCCCTTCATTTTACTGCTGTCCAGGTGCATGTCCAAGAGTCACTTAAGTGTCCCTAATGACTCTGACTCCACCACCTCTGCTGGCAACGCATTCCACATACTCACCACTCTCTGTGTAAAGAACCTACGCCTGCCGTCTCCCATATACCTTCCTCCAATCACCTGAAAATTATGCCCCCTCATGACAGCCATGTCCACCTTGGGAAAAATAATAATGATAATAATCTTCATTGTCACAAGTAGGCTTACATTAACACTGCAATTAAGTTACTGTGAAAAGACCCTAGTCGCTATATTCCGGCGCCTGTTCGGGTGCAAAGAGGGAGAATTCTGAATTCTCAGCCGGTATGGGAATTGAACCCGCACTGCTGGCTTTGTTGTGCATTACAAACCAGCTATCGAGCCCACTGAGCTCAACCATCCATCTGGTCTCTTGCCACCCAGTCTATCTATGCCTCTCATCACCTTGTCCACCTCTGTCATGTCACCTCTCTTCCTTCTTTGCTGTAGTGAAAAATTCCGTCGCTCCCTCAACCTTTCTTCATAAGACATGCCCTCCAGTCCAGGCAGCATCTTCTGTACCCTCTCCAAAGCATCCACATCCTTCCTATAATGAGGCGACCAGAACTGGACACAATATTCCAATCGTAGTCTAACCAGGGTTTTATAAAGCTGCAGCAAAACCTCGCGGCTCTTAACTCAATCGCACTGTTAAGGAAAGCCAACACACCATACATACATGGTGTGAACAAGCCTATCAACCTGGGTGGCAAATTTGAGGGATCAAGGTATGTAGACCCCAGGATTCCTCTGTTCCCACACACTTGCAAAAATCATGCCTTTAACCCTGTATTCAGCATTCAAATTCGACCTTCCAAAATGAATCACTTCACATTTATCAAGGTTGAACTCCATCTGCCACTTCTCAGCCCAGCTCTGCATCCTCTCAATGTCCTGTTGTAACTGCAACAGCCTTCGACACTATGTACAACTCCACAACCTTCGTGTCATCGGCAAACTTACTGACCCACCCTTCCACCTCCTCATCCAAGTCATTTATAAAAATCACTAATATCAGAGGTGTCATAACAAATCCCTGCGTGTCACCACTGGTCACCGAACTCCCGGCGGAATACTTTCCATCCATCACCACTCACTTTCTTCTTTCGGCCAGACAATTCTGTATCCCGACAGTCCAATTTCCCTGCATCCCATGCCCCCGAAATTCCCTGTATCCCATTGGTCGGAAAGGTCTAGATGGATATGGGCCAAATGCAGGAGCATGGGGTTAGCTTGGATGGGCTTTTTGGTTAGCTTGGACCAGTTCAGACCGACGTGTCTGTCTCCGTGCAGGAGAGTCAGAGGGGGAGAGAGTGAGGGAGAGACAGAGGGGAAGAGAGTGGGAGAGACCTAGAGGGGAAGAGAGTGGAGGAGAATCAGAGGGTGGGGGAGAGTCAGAGGGCAAGAGAGTTGGGGGAGAGTCAGCGGGGGTGGGAGAGTCAGTTGGAGGGGGTGTGATTGAGGGTGGGGGAGAATCAGAGAGGAAGAGAGTGGGGGAGAGTCAGAGGGGAAGAGAATGGAGAGACTCAGAGGATAAGCGAGTGGGAGATAGTCAGAGCCGGGAAAGAGTGGGGATAGTCAGAGTGGAAGCGGCTGGGGGAGAGTCAGAGAGGGGAGAGAGTGGGGAGAGTCAGAGGGGGAGATTTTGGTGAAGAATCAGAGGAGGGAGGGGGAAAGAGTGGGGGAGCGTCAGAAGGGAATAGAGTGGGGAGAGTCAGAGGTGAAGAGGGTGGGGGAGAATCAGAGGGGAAGAGAATGGGGGAGACTCAGAGGAGAAGCGAGTTGGAGATAGTCAGAGCGGGGAAAGAGTGGGGGAGAGTCAGAGGGCAAGCGGCTGGGGAAGAGTCAGAGAGGGGAGAGAGTGGGGAGAGTCAAAGGGGGAGATTTTGGTGAAGAATCAGAGGACGGAGGGGGAAAGAGTGGGGGAGCGTCAGAAGGGAATAGAGTGGGGAGAGTCAGAGGGTGAGAGTTTGGTGGATAGTCAGAGGGGTAAGTGGGAAAGAGGGGGAGAGTCAGAGGGGAAGAGTCAGAGGGGAAGCGAGTGCGGGAGAGTCAGTGCGGGGAGTTTGGTGAAGAGTCAGGGGGGAGAGAGAGGGGAAGAGTCAGAGGGGAACCTAGTAGGGGAGAGCCAGTTGGGAAGAGTGTGGGGGGGAGTCAGAGGGGAAGCCTGTGGGGGAGAGTCAGAGGGGAAGAGAGTGAGGTAGAGTCAGTTGGGAAGTGAGTGGGGAAAGTCAGAAGGGGGAGTTAGTCAGAGGGGAATATGGTGGGAAGAGTCAGAGGGGGAAGGGGGAAAGAGTGGGGGAGAGTCAGAGGGGAAGAGAGTGGGGGAGGGTCAGAGGGAGAGAGAGTAGGGGAGATTCAGAAGGGGAGAGAGTGGGGAAGAGTCAGAGGGGAAGCCTGAGGGGGAGAGTCAGAGTTGGAGAGAGTGTGAGATAGTCAGAGTGGGGAGACAGTGGGGAGAGTCAGAGGTGAAGCGAGTGGGGGAGACCCAGAGGGGAAAAGAGTGGGGAAGAGTCAGAGGATTGGGTGGAGCCAGATGGTAAGAGGGTGGGGGAGAGTAAGTAGGTGGTGGAGAGTCAGTGGGTGTTGGAGAGTCAGAGGGTAGAGCAGGTTAAACAGTGGGAGAGACACACAGGTTGGGAATGGCGGAGGGTCTCAAATGTTTCGTCAATTTCCAGCTTCTGGAGCAGAGCCCTGCAATCCCTATTGCTCACCAGGATGGTTTGGTGTGTTTAATAAATTACCTACTGAACACAGACAAATGAGGGTTTTGAGAAGGAGGGAGAAAATTTAAATGAGGGAGAGAAAGAGAGATAATGTTGAGACAGAAACCTCTGAGAATCAATCCTCAGATAGGGGGGAAAGAGAAGAGAGATCATGACAGATCTTCAAAAGCAGGAGACTCAGAGATGTGGCATTGGAAATGTACAGAGATATGGGAAGAGAAATAGAGAGATAGCGAGATGGGGAAATAAAATAAGAGGGAGAAAAACAGGAGGAGGGAGAAAAATGAAATGAGAAAAAGAGAGATAAAGAAGAAGGGAGAGAGAGAAATGAAATGAAATGAGAGAGGCGAAGGTGATGAAAGTGGAAGGTGCATCGTCAATATTGAATGAAGAAACGATGTGGAGATGCCAGGGTCTTACTAGGTGGGAACACAGTAAGAAGTCTTACAACACCAGGTTAAAGTCCAACAGGTTTGTTTCAAACACGAGCTTTCGGAGCACGGCTCCTTCTTCAGGTGAATGGAAAGGCTTGTTCCAGAAATGTTTATATAGACACAGTCAGAGATGCCCCGGAATGCGAGCACCTGCAGGCATTCAAATCATCAAAGATGCAGAGAGAGAGGTAACTCCAGGTTAAAGAGGTGTGAATTGTCCCAAGCCAGTTCAGTCGGTAGGCCTCTGCAAGTCCAGGCTTGTTGGTGGGGGCCGAATGTAATGCGACATGAATCCCAGATCCCGGTTGAGTCCGCATTCATGCGTGCGGAACTTAGCTATAAGTTTTTGCTCAGCAATTTTGCGTTGTCGCGTCTCCTGAAGGCCTCCTTGTAGAATGCTGACCCGGAGATCAGAGGCTGAATGTCCTTGACTGCTGAAGTGTTCCCCAACTGGAAGGGAACAGTCCTGCCTGTTGATAGTCGCACGATGCCCGTTTATTCGTTGTCGCAGTGTCTGCATGGTCTCGCCAATGTACCACGCTTCGGGACATCCTTTCCTGCAGCGTATGAGGTAGACTACATTGGTCGAGTCGCACGAGTATGCGCCGCATACCTGGTGGGTGGTGTTTCCACGTGTAATGGTGGTGTCCATGTCGATGATCTGGCATGTCTTGCAGAGATTACCCTGGCAGGGTTTTGTGGTGTTGTGGTTGCTGTTCTGAAGGCTGGGTAATTTGCTGCAAACAATGGTTTGTTTGAGGTTGCGCGGTTGTTTGAAGGCCAGTAGTGGGGGTGTGGGGATGACCTTGGCAAGATGTCCATCCTCGCTGATGATGTGTTGGAGGCTGCGAAGAAGATGTCGTAGTTTCTCCGCCCCAGGAAAGTACTGGACGACGAAGGGTACTCTGTCAGTGGTGTCCCGTGTTTGTCTTCTGAGGAGGTCGGTGCGGTTTTTTGCTGTGGCGCGGTGGAACTGTCGATCAATGAGTCGAGCGCCATATCCCGTTCGTACGAGGGCATCTTTCAGCATCTGTAGGTGTCTGTTGCGCTCCTCCTTGTCTGAGCAGATCCTGTGTATACGGAGGGCTTGTCCATAGGGGATGGCTTCTTTAATGTGTTTCGGGTGAAAGCTGGAGAAGTGGAGCATCGTGAGATTATCTGTGGGCTTGCGGTAAAGCGAGGTGCTGAGGTGACCGTCCTTGATGGAGACGAGTGTGTCCAAGAATGGAACTGAATTTGGAGAATAGTCCATGGTGAGTTTGATGGTGGGATGGAACTTATTGATGTCATCGTGTAGTCGTTTCAGTGATGTCTCGCCGTGGGTCCAAAGCTCCAGGGACCCAGGTTCGATTCCGGTTTGGGTCACTGTCTGTGCGGAGTCTGCACATTCTCCCCGTGTGCGTGGGTTTCCTCCTGGTGCTCCGGTGTCCTCCCACAGTCCAAAGATATGCAGGTTAGTGTGGTTTGGCCATGATAAATTGCCCTTAGTATCCAAATTGCCCTTAATGTTGGGTGGGGTTACTGGTTTATGGGTTAGGGTGGAGGTGTTGACCTTGGGTAGGGTGCTCATTCCAGGAGCCGGTGCAGACTCGATGGGCCGAATGGCCTCCTTCTGCACTGTAAATTCTATGAATTCTATGAATGTGCTCTACTGCCCCATATTGTACAACAACGTCTGACTCCTTCCCACGGTTACACTGTCCATCATCCACCTGGGTGATCCCTGCATGCCATTTTATCACACTGTCCGGTTGGGGAGGGATGGTGGTGGTACACGCTGGCGAACAGAGATCTCTGGGCCAATCACACCCCAAATGCCTGCCCATCCAACCGCACCATCCACCCCCAGTTACCCCTCTGCAGCCAGCCAAACCCCAGACATCTCTCACACCCTGTGACATAGCACCGAGGCAGGATGGAACTTTGCGACACAACCTGTTCAATGGGCAAAGGTGAACAATATTCAGAGATTTATGCCCGAACCACTAATTGTATATAGTGTGCTGCACCCTTTCCAAACAAACTTATGTCCACCTTTCTAGTCTTACAGACCCTAAAGCTACATCTAGGTGGAGCTCCAGACGGTACCTCAAGAGTGGAGATAGCCTACTATGATTCCTGCTCTTTGGCGGCTGTCTTCTGGGGAGACTGGGGCTGGATGAGTCCGGCTGCTGCACGGCTGTCGCAGGTGGCGTGGTGCCCGCCTGTTGTGTCCACGGCCCAGCAGATGTGCCGGGACAAGAGGGGGGCGTCCGCTGCGCTGTGGTGTTCCGGAACCACCACATCACAGCGGGTGCCACCGGCACGGACATCATCGCCTCCTCCTCCCTTGGGGTCTTGGATGGCCCCCGGGCGAGTCCTTGGCACCGTGATGCCCCCAGATCCACCCCGAAACAGGGCCTCAATGTTCCCAGCCATGGAGCAAGGGGGTAAATGTCCTCCCTCTGGGTGTGTGCCACCTCAGCCAGTGACTGTGCCACCTCCCACTGTAACAGGCTCATTGCGGCTAAGTCCTGGGAATTTCCGCCGATGCTCTCTGCCGTGACCCGCTGATTGGGTCTGTTACATAGCTGTCTGCGGGAATGCATGCCTGTCATCTGCCTCGGCCCACACCATCTTCCCCTGGCCCTGCAGATCAAGGCCTATGACCGACAACTTCTCCCCCAAGGGCTCCACTGTGGACGCCACCCATACCGTGTTGGGTTGTGTGGCACGCATGGTCGGCACAACCTCCTCCCGTTCCTGAAGTCTGACAACAGTCTAGACCGCAGCGAGTCCCTGTGGTTGGCCTGCCCTCCGACCATCCGCTCATTCGGGGTTTTCTACCTCTATCCCTGCACGTGCGTGGTGCGCACCAGTAAGTGTCCAAGAAGACTATTAACTGTGGTGCCTAGCCGAGGTGAGCCTCTCTGGGATGGTGAAGGGTGTTGAAGACAGCTGTGATGGGAAAGCTTGATTTTACCCTGACATGGGTTCCGGGATGCCGTTGCAGGCGGTGCAAGAGCTGCCATCACTGTCCCTGTCCTCCTCACTACTATCGGGTTAGGGTTGGGGCAGTTCAAGGTCTCCCGTAATTGTCCCTGTCCTCGTCACTACTATCTGGTTAGGGTTGGTGCAGTGTGAAGGCTCCCGTCACTGCCCCTTTCTCGATAACTACTATCGGGTTAGGGTTGGGGTCGTGGTCGGGATTGTAAGGCACCAGACGGGCCCGGCTCATCACCAAGTGATCTTGCATCACACAATCCAAGACACATGATTGGATCATTAGTGCAGGTGGTGGGTATGGAGATGTGGGGCTGTAGGGTAAAGTGAGGGGTGTTTGTGAGAGTGGTCGTGTGGTACTGGTGGTGTCGGTGTATTGGTGTAATGATAATAACAATCTTTATTGTCACAAGTAGACTTACTGGTCTGCAATGGAGTTAGTGTGAAAAGCCCCTAGTCACCACATTCCGGCGCCTGTTTGGGTACACTGACGGAGAATTTAGAATGTCCAAATTACCTAACAGCACATATTTTGGGGCTTGTGGGAGGAAACCAGAGCACCCGGAGGAAACCCACGCAGACTCAGGGAGAACGTGTAGACTCCGCACAGACAGTGAACCAAGAGCAGTGAAGTATCAGTGCTAATCACAGTACTACAATGCCGCGGCTATGGGGGGTGTTAGCGGGAAAGGATCTCAAATTAATCACTCAACGCCCAGGGCTACTGGTCCTCGCATCAAACGGTTTATTTCGCCGGCGGGGAGATGACGCCTGTTAAATTTCATTTCATAGAATTTACAGTGCAGAAGGAGGCAACTCGGCCCATCGTGTCTGCACCGGTTTTTGGAAAGAGCAACCTAACCACGGTCAACACCTCCACCCTATCCCCATAACCCTATAACCCAGTAACCCCACCCAGCACGTAGGGCAATTTTGGCCACTAAGGGCAATTTTTCATGGCCAATCCACCTAACCTGCACATCTTTGGACTGTGGGAGGAAGCAGGAGCACCCGGAGGAAACCCACGCAGACACGGGAAGGATGTGCAGCCTCCGCACAGACAGTGACCCAAGCCGGGAATCGAACCTGGGAGCCCGGAGCTGTGAAGCGATTGTGCTATCCACAATGCTACCGTGCTGCCCGAGACCGACTCTGCACCGAACAAAGGGACACATCCATTCTTACACATTTTTCAAAAGAGCTACACAGCCCATTTCGACTCGGCCTTGTCCAATAATACTGATTATAGATTACATACATTAGTTATATATCAAATTAAATTTGACATTATGTAAAGTGGTGTGTACCTTACCAACCACAGACTTCATGAAGAAGTCACTCACGCTAACGGTTAAAATTATCTTTCCTGCCTGCATTGGTAACATTGGGCTAGTGAGGATACGTAATGCTGTTTGTTCTGTGGAGTTGTTATCACTCTCTGGTGAAGTACTCCCTCGAACATCCCATGTCTGTTAACCATTCAATGCCTTGATACCAATCATTCTGTCTCCCTGACCAGCTCTGCTGTCTGTAATTTAGTGATGTTGTTTATACCAGTTTGTAATTTGAAAAAAAATGAAAATCGCTTATTGTCACGAGTACATAAGAACATAAGAACTAGGAGCAGGAGTAGGCCATCTGGCCCCTCGAGCCTGCTCCGCCATTCAATTAGATCATGGCTGATCTTTTGTGGACTCAGCTCCACTTTCCGGCCTGAACACCATAACCCTTAATCACTTTATTCTTCAAAAAACTATCTATCTTTACCTTAAAAACATGTAATGAAGGAGCCTCAACTGCTTCACTGGGCAAGGAATTCCATAGATTCACAACCCTTTGGGTGAAGAAGTTCCTCCTAAACTCAGTCCTAAATCTACTTCCCCTTATTTTGAGGCTATGCCCCCTAGTTCTGCTGTCACCCGCCAGTGGAAACAACCTGCCCGCATCTATCCTATCTATTCCCTTCATAATTTTAAATGTTTCTATAAGATCCCCCCTCATCCTTCTAAATTCCAACGAGAACAGTCCCAGTCTACTCAACCTCTCCTCATAATCCAACCCCTTCAGCTCTGGGATTAACCTAGTGAATCTCCTCTGCACACCCTCCAGCGCCAGTACGTCCTTTCTCAAGTAAGGAGACCAAAACTGAACACAATACTCCAGGTGTGGCCGCACTAACACCTTATACAATTGCAACATAACCTCCCTAGTCTTAAACTCCATCCCTCTAGCAATGAAGGACAAAATTCAATTTGCCTTCTTAATCACCTGTTGCACTTGTAAACCAACCTTCTGTGACTCATGCACTAGCACACCCAAGTCTCTCTGAACAGCGGCATGCTTTAATATTTTATTGTTTAAATAATAATCCCGTTTGCTGTTATTCCTACCAAAATGGATAACCTCACATGAAGTAGATTTCAATGAAGTTACTGTCGCCACATTCCTGCGCCTGTTCGGGGTGGCTGTTACGGGAAAGAGCAATTTAACGCAGTTAATGGTCATTCAGGAATGTGGGTCGTTTAGCAGAAAGCCATTCTGTGCATTCAATTTTGCTAGTACAGCTAGCAGCCATTTTTTGTGCCGTTTCTGATATTAGTAATTCTTAAATTAGAAAATCACACGCGTGGGTGGAACGTTGCACAATGGTTAACATTGCTGCCTAAAGCACGCAGGACCCGGGTTCGAATCGCAGTCCTGGATCACTGTCAGTGTGGCGGTTCCACATTCTCCCTGTGTCTGTATGGGTTTCACCCCCCACAATACAAAGATGTGCAGGTTCGGTGTATTGGCCATGCTAAATTGCCCCTTAATTGTAACAAAAAGTGATTATTGGGTATTTTAAATTTAAATTTAAAAAACCACACGCATTCTTTGTACACTATGTATTCCTTCAAATTGCCTCTGAAACAGGAATCTATGCAAATCGGTACCTTTTGTCTCAACCCCTTCGCTCTAAATCTGACCTCAACAATGCCTAAATTCCTCCTTCCAAAGTGGATAATTTCACAATTTTCCACATTGTATTCCATTTGCCACTTCATTGCCCACTCTCCTAGCTTGTGCAAATCATTCTGCAAACTCCTTGCTTCCTCAATGCTACCTGTCCCTCTCCAGATCTTTGTATCATCTGCAAACTTAGCAACAGTGCCTTCAGTTCCCTCTTCCAGATCATTAATGTACATTGTGAAAGGTTTATGGTCCCAGCACAGAGCCCTGAGGCACACCACTCGTCACCGATTGCCATGCTGAAAAAGACGCCTTTATCCCCACTCTGCCTTCTACCAGATAGCCAAACATCTATCAATGCCAGGATCCTACGCTTAACACCAGGGGCTCTTAACTTATTGAACAATTCTCCTATTGAACAAGTCCAAAGATGTGCGGGTTAGGTGGATTGGCCATGCTAAATTGCCCGTAGTGTCCTAATAAAAGTAAGGTTGGGGGGGGGTTGTTGGGTTACGGGTATAGGGTGGATAAGTGGGTTTGAGTAGGGTGGTCATTGCTCGGCACAGCATCGAGGGCCGAAGGGCCTGTTCTGTGCTGTACTGTTCTATGTTCTATGTCCTCTGTGGCACCTTGTCAAAGGCCTTCTGGAAATCTAAATAAATCCCGTCCACTGGTTCTCCTTTGTCTAGCTTCCTTCCTACCTCCTCAAGGAACGCTAACTGGTTTGTCAGACAGGACCTCCCTTGGACAAAGAAATGCTGAGTCAATCCTATTTTACCATGCACATCCAAATACTCCGCGATCTGAACTTTCGTAATGGACTCTAAAATTTTACCAATGACAAACCCCAGGCTAACCAGCCTATAATTACTAATCTTCTGTCTCCCTCTTTTCTTAAACAGTGGTGTTACATTAGTCACTTTCCAGTCCTCTGGGACTCTTCGTGCCTCCAGTGATTCCTGAAAGATCATCACTAACGCCTCCACAATCATCTCAGCCTACTTTTTTTGGACCCTGGAGTGTAGTGCATCCGGTCAGATGACTTATCCACCTTCAAAACCTTTGAGTTTCTCCAGAACCTTCTCCTTCGTGATGGGCACTGCACTAATATTTTTCCCCTGATTCTCCTGGAGCTCTGGCAATAATATATATTGGTAGAAATTCAGTGGCTGCTCCTGCTGCCCATTGCCGCCATTGGGGATCATTGTGATTGTTGAGGAGATGGAGCAACAATTCCAGTATCAATGGGAGATGCAGGTATGCTCCCTGCCGGATCGTCAATCTTCTCCAGTGTCAGAGCCGCAGGGTTTTAAACCAGGGAGCAGAGTCTCTGCAACCCCTTGACCTTAGCCCACACCAGATATCACCCCCCCCCCCCCCAGACTCGGCCAAATATATTTGGGGTGAACGCGGGGGGGGGGGGGCAACAAGTATTTCTGCCTCATATTGATGTTCCCCCCTCCCTTCCCTTATTTCTCCCCGGCACCTTATTTCAAACCAACACCTTCCTTCCTCAGGATATAGCCCATCAGAAAGCACAGAAAGCCATTCAGCCCCTCACGTCTGCACTATTTTCGATAATTAACACTAGCCTGACTCCAGCATATTCCTGCCTCCCAGCAACCCAGATCGGAGCCCCCCCCCCCCCCTCTCTGTTTCTCTGCAGGTTAACAGCACCTCAGCTGCTGAATCGTGTCCCATCGACTGAGCCCAGGGGGTTTTCGCCTCAAACACCAATTGAGGCAGCGAATTCCAGACACCGATCACATCCTCTGAGTGAAAAATCTCATCCTCATGTTCCCTATAATCCTTCCACCGATAGCTTACATTTCCCCCCCCCCCCCACCCCCGCAATCACCGAGACCACACCACAGTAACTGACCTCTCTATGCTCGGGGAAACAGGACTTTCCACTCTACCCTATCTTGGCCCCTCAGAATTTTGAAAACCTCACTTCGGTCAGCCCGCAACCTCCTCTGCCCTCAGGAAAACAACCTGAACCGATCTAATCTTTCCTCTTAGAATTATAGAATGCCTTGAGTGCCAAAGGAGACCATTCGGCCTATCAAGTAGGCTCCGACTCCACCCATGTCCACTCCCCCGTCGAAGCCACACTATCCCCGTTATCCTACACCAATGGCGCCTGCCGCCTGCTCTGCTTTCGCACCAAGACTGTGGAGATTCAACGTGCGAAGCTTTGCTGCCAGCTCACTAGTTTGACATATTTGAACTGCCGATCAGCTGGGTCCCTGTGATTCCCCCATGGCGGATCAGCTGGGTCTCTGTAACTCCTTCATGGCCCATGTGCTGGGTCTCTGTAATTTACCCATTTCCTATCAGCTGAGTGTGTGATTCCCCCATAGAAGATCAACTGGGAGTGTGTGTTTTCCCTCCATCGCAGATCAGCTGGATCTGTGTGCCTCTCCCCATGGCAAATCGTGTCGACGGGTGTGCATCCCCACAGGGCCCGCCAGCAGGGTGTGTGTATCTCCAACATGGCTGTTCAGCTCGCTGAGATTGACCCCCTCCACGGCCGATCAGCTGGGTGTGTGTGCCTCCCCCCTTGATCGACTAGCTGAGTGTGTGTGACTGTCCCCATACCGATCAACTGGGTGTGTGTTCCTCCCACCATGGTCGATCAACAGTGTGTGTGCTTCCCCTATGGCCGATCAGATGGGTGTCTGCCTCCCCCATGGCCGATCAGTTGGGTGTGTGCCTCCCCCAATGGCCGATCTGGTGGGTGTCTGCCTCCACCCCCATGGCCTATCAGCTGTGTGTGCGCCTTCACCCATGGTAATCCGCCAGTTGTGTGCCGCCTCCATGGCCGATGAGCTGCGTGTGTTCTTGAACTCACCGCCACGTTCCAGCGGCAGTCATTAACAGGAGCGGGAGAGAGAGGATGCTGGAGTGCAGCTTTGGGGTCAAGTAGGTGCTAAAGTTTTTTATTGTTCCCTGCATTTATGTTGGGCGGTTCCTAACCCTGAGACACTACACTTGTACTGTGCCCCACCCTTCCACCTCCTCTATCCTGAGGGGGTGACTGAATATCAGGTAAGCTATTTCTTTCTTTTCTTCTGTCCACAAGCTATCTAGAGGGGATGTCAGGGAAGGCAGTGCAATGTTCCTCCTGCAGAATGTTTGAGGTGAGAGACGCCATCAGTGTCCCTGCTGATTTCACCTGTGGGAAGTACAGCCATCTCCAGCTCCTCAGAAACCGCGTTAGGGAACTGGAGCTGGAGCTAGATGAACTTCGAATCATTCGGGAGGCAGAGGTGATCATAGATATTAGCTTCAGGGATGTGTTTACTGCGAAGAATCAAGATAGGTGGTTGACGATGAGAGGGGCTGGGAGGAAGCAGTCAGTGCAGGGACCCCTGTGGTCGTTCCCCTCAGGAACAAGTATACCGTTTCGGATAATGTTCAGGGAGTCGGCCTACCAGTGGTAAGCCACGGTGACCGCATATCCAGCACTGAGTCCGCTCCTGTGGCTCGCAAGGGAAGGGCGCAGAGCAGGAGAGCAATAGTTATTGGGGACTCAATAGTTAGAGGGACAGATAGACGGTTCAGCGGAAACAAAGAACCTCGCGGATGGTATGTTGCCTCCTGTTTGCCAGGGTCCGTGACGACTTGGACAGTGTTTTCATAATCCTTGAGGGGGGGGTGGGAGCAGTCACAAGTCGTGGGACAGATCGGTACCAACGACATAGGTAAGAGAAGGGACGATGATTTAAAATAGGAATTTAGAGAGCTCGGGCGGAAGCTGAGAGCCAGGACAAACCAGGTAGTTATCTCTGGTGTGTTGCCGGTGCCGCGTGCTAGCGAGTTGAGGAACAGGGAGAGAATGCAGATAAACACGTGGCTGGAGGGATGGTGCAGGAGGGAGGGTTTCAGTTACATGGAAAATCTGGGGAAAGTAGGACCTGTACAGACAGGACGGTTTGCATCTGTATCAGAGGGGCACCAATATCCTGGCAGGGAAATTTGCTGCGGCTCTTCGGGGGTGTTTAAACTAATTTGTCAGCGGGGTGGGAAAACGCGTTGTCGTCCAGAGCCAGTGTTAAGAGTCGTGAGGTACTGAGGAGGGTATCATGGTCGCAGGTGTGTGACGGCAGACAGGAAGGTTGGTTGAAGTGTGTCAACTTCAATGCAAGGAGCCTCCGGAATAACGCAGGTGAACTTGAGCGTGGATTGGTACTTGGGACTACGATGTTGTGACTATTACGGAGACAGGGTTAGAACAGGGATAGGAATGGTTGTTGGAAGTTCCGGGGAATAGATGTTTCAGTCACAATAGGGAAGGTGGTAAAAGAGGCGGAGGAATAGCATTATTAATCAAGGGTAGTTTAACGGCTTCAGAATGGCAGTTCGAAGTGGATCTGCCTACTGAGGTAATATGGGTTGAAGTTAGAAATAGGAAAGGAGTGGTAACGTTGTCAGGAGATTTCTATCCACCCCCAAATTGTAATAGAGATTTGGAGGAAGAAATTGCAAAACAGATTATGGTGGTGTCAGGATCGTTGTCATGGGTCACTTTAACTTTCCAAATATTGATTGGAACCTCTGTAGGTCAAACAGTTCGATGGTTATTGTTCAGTTATTGTGCAGTGTGTGCAGGAGGGTTTCCTGACACAATACGTGGATAGGCCGACAAGAGGTGGGGCTACATTGGATTTGGTGCTGGGTAACGAACCGGGCCAAGTATTAGATTCGTTTGTGAGAGAGCACTTTGGAGATAGTGACCACAATTCCGTGTCTTTCGTTATTGCAATGGAGAGGGATAGGGCGATACGGCAGGGCAAGGTCTATAATTGGGGGAGGGGTAATTATGATGCGATTATGCAAGAATGAGGGAGCATATGATGGTAACAGAAACTGTCAGGGAAAGGCACAAATGAAAAGTGTTGCTTGTTCAAGGAACAAATATTGCGTATCCTTGATATGTATGTCCGTGACAAGCAGGGAGGAAATGGCCGTGTGTTGGCCATGGCGGGTCGGATCAAGGAAAACCCCAAGGCTTTCTACTCTTATGCGAGAAATAAAAGAATGACCTGTGTGACGTTAGAGCCGGTCAAAGACACGATTGGGAAGTTGTGCATGTAGTCAGAAGAGATAGGAGAGGCGTTGAATTAACACTTTTCTTCAGTGTTCACCAAAGAAAGGAGCCATGTTTTTGAGGATGAGAGTGTGATACAGGCGGGTAGGCTGCAGGAGGTAGACGTTCTGAAAGAGGATGTATTGGCAATTTTGAAAAACCTTAGAGAATTGACACGTCCCCTGGGCCGGATGGGATATATCCTAGTATTCTTTGGGAGGCAAGGTATGAGATTGCAGAGCCTTTGGCTTTGATCTTTGGGTCCTCACTGTCCACGGGGATAGTGCCAGAGGACTGGAGAGTGGCGAATGATTTTCCTCTGTTCAAGAAATGGAATAGGAATGACCCTCGTAATTATAGGCCGGTTAGTCTAACTTCCGTCATCTGTGTTAATGGAAAAGGTCCTGAAAGGTAGGATTTATGACCATTTGGAAAGATGCAGCTTAATCCGGGATAGTCAACGCGGATTCGTGAAGTGCTCGCAAATTTGAAGAATTCTTTGAAGAGGTAAGTTAGTGTGAAGATGAAGGTAGAGCAGCTGATGTCGTATACATGGATTTTAGTAAACCGTTTGATAAGGTCCCCTATGGTCGGCTTATGAAGAAAGTAAGGAGGCGTGTGATAGAGGAAAATTTGGCCAATTGCATGAGCAATTGGCTATCGTATGGAAGACAGAGGTGGTGGATGGAAAATCTTCAGACTGGAGACCAGTTACTAGCGGTGTACCACAGGGATCAGTGCTGGATCCTCTGCTATTTGTGATTTTTAATCAATGACTTGGGGGAGGGGGCTGAAGAGTGGGTCAGTAAATTTGCTGATGGCTCCAAGATTGGTGGAGTAGTGGAAGAGGTGGAGGGCTGTTATAGGCTGTTTAGAGACATTGATAGGATTCAGAGCTGGCCGAAAAATGGCAGATGGAGTTTAACCCTGATAAGTGCGAGGTGATTCATTTTGGTAGGACAAATTTGAATGCAAATTACAGGTTCCACGGCAGGGTTCTGATGAATGTGGAGGAATAGAGAGATATTGGGGTTCATGTCCACAGGTCACTATAGGAAGGATGTGGAAGCATTGGAAAGGGTGAAAAGGAGATTTACCAGGATGCTGTCTGGTTTGCAGCATAGGTATTATGAGGAAAGATTGAGGGAGCTAGGGCTTTTCTCTTTGGAGCGGAGGAGGATGAGAGGCGACTTAATAGAGATTCATAAGATGATGATGGGACGAGATAGAGTGGATGTTCAGAGAATATTTCCTCGGGTGGATGTAGCTGTTACAAGGGGGCATAACTATAAGCTTCAGGGTTGGAGATATGGGAGCGATGCCCGAGGTAGGTACTTTACTCAGAGAGGGGTTAGGGTGTGGAAAGGACTGCCTGCTGTGATAGTGGAGTCGGACACTTTCGGAACTTTCAAGCGATTATTTGATAGGCACATGGAGCACCCAGAATGACAGTGAGTGGAATAGCTTGATATATGTTTCATAGAACAGTACAGCACAGAACAGGCCCTTCGGCCCTCGATGTTGTGCCGAGCAATGATCACCCTACTTAAACCCACGTAACCCGTATACCCGTAACCCAACAATCCCCCCATTAACCTTACACTACGGGCAATTTAGCATGGCCAATCCACCTAACCCGCACATCTTTGGACTGTGGGAGGAAACCGGAGCACCCGGGGGAAACCCACGCACACACGGGGAGGACGTGCAGACTCCACACAGACAGTGACCCAGCCGGGAATCGAACCTGGGACCCTGGAGCTGTGAAGCATTGATGCTAACCACCATGCTACCATGAGGCCCCAGTTTCGTACAAAGCTCGGCACAACATCGAGGACCGAAGGGCCTGTTCTGTGCTGTACTCTTCTTTGTTCTATGTTCAGTGTTCCTCCCATCATGGCCGAACAGCTGTGTGTGTGAGTGCCTCCCACCATAGCCGACCAGCTGCACGTGTGTGTGCCTCCCCATGGTCGACCAGCTGCGCGTGTGTGTGCCTCCCCATGGCCCGTCGGCTGGTGGTGAGCCTCCTCCACGGAAGATCAGCTTGGTGTGTGTGCTTCACTCCATGGAGGATCCGCTCGGTGTATCTGCTTCGCCCTATGGCCAATCTACTGGGGGTGTGACATCCCCCCCCCCCCCCCCCCCCCCCCCCCATTGCCAATCAGCTGTGCGTGTGTGCCTCTCCCCATGGACGATCAGCTGTGTGTGTGCATCCCCTTATGACCGGTCAGCTGGGTGCGTTCCTCCCACCATGGCCGATCATCGGCATGTGTGTGCTTCCCCTCATGGCCGATCTGGTGGGTTTGTGCCTCCCCCATGGCAGATCAGATGGCTGTGAGCCTCCCCCATGGCCGGTCAGCAGGATGTGTGCCTCCCGCCATGGAAGACCAGTTGGTTTTGAGCCTCACCCCATGGCCAATATGATGGGTGTGTGTGCCTCACCCCCATGGGCGATCGGCTGGGTGCATGCATCCCGCCATCACCGATCAGCTGGGTGTGTACCTCCCCAATGGGCAATCAGCTGTGTGTCTATGCCTCCTACCATGGCCGATCAGCTGGGTGTGTGCGTCACTGAAACAGTCTGTGCAGCAGAATGTGTCACAGACAGTGGCACAGACAGACAACCCACACTCACTGCTGACCAGCTGCTGTTCCCCCTCCCGGCCGCCAGAGGCCGCTGATGCTCTTCCCAGTCTCACCACCTGCCCGCTTCCGGCTCCGGCCGCTGCTCTTTGGCGGGATCATCCGGGACATTCTGTGGAATGGCGGGACCGGACAGTCGCCATATTCCGTAACGGAAGGCACCAGGGGCCCATTGAACAAACAATAAATCACAAAATGAGGAAAAAGGAGAATCGGTGTTTCAGATTCTTGTGGGCAGTGAGTGTCTGACGGGAGAGGAGATGAGTAAAATGGAGGGACAGGGCAGCACGGTGCCACATTGTGCTTGCCCTGCTGCCGTACGTCGCCGAGGTCCCAGTTTCAATCCCGGCTCTGGGTCACTGTTCGTGTGGAGTGTGCACATTCTCGTGTTTGCGTGGGTTCACCCCCACTACCCAAAATATGTGCAGCTGGGTGGATTGTTCATGCTAAATTGCCGCTTAATTGGATAAAATTAATTGGGTACTCTAAATTTTAAAAAAGGAGGGGCTCAGGTAGAGCTGCCCGTGCGGATATGCGGAGGTTCTCTCTCCCAGAAGGCAGCACGCGGGCTACAGACTAAATGGCGACGTCTCCCCTGACAAAGCAAGATGGCCACCGGGCGTCGCCAGGGCAACGCAATATGGCCGCCGAACGTCGCCCCTGGTAACACAACATGGCCGCCGAGCCAAGCACGCGATGCCGGAAAACATATCTTGTGACATAGGCCCAGTGCCGGCATCCTCTCTGTCCCGACACCCCACCCCCCCCACCCCACAGTTTATTCCCTCATGGTGTATTGCCCCCTCCCCGTTGTATTGCCCTCTCCCCTCGGTGTATTGTCCCACCTTTCGGTGAATTGCGCCCCGCACTGGTGTATTGCCCCCCCTCCCGGTGTACTGACCCCCCTCCCGGTGTTTTGCCCCACCTCCCGTTGTATTGCCCCCCTCCCGCTTTATTTCTCTCTCTCTTTCTCTCTGTATCTCTTTCTTTCCCGCCGTCTACTTCTCACTGTCTGTTTCTCACTCTCTGCCTCTCCCTCTTTCTCTCTCTTTCCCTGGGTCTCAAATTCTCCCATGGCTAACCAGCTGGGGGTGGGGGTGGTGCCTCCTGCCATGGCCGATCAGCTGGTTGTGTGCCTCCCACATGGCCGATCAGCTGGGTGTGTGCCTCCCCTATGGCCGATCAGCTGGGTATGTGTGTCTCGCCTGAAGGCCGATCGGTTGGCTGAGTGCCTCGAACTGAAACACAGTCTGTGCAGCAGAATGTGCGACACACAGAGACATACACAGACTGAGTCTCACATCCCGCAGTCACTGCTCACCACGTGCAGTTCCTCCACCCTCCCGGCCGCCAGAGCCGGCTGCTGCTCTTCCCAGTGTCACCTCCTGCCCGCTCCCTGGCTCCGGCAGCTGCTCTTTGGCGGGCAGATCCGGTATCTGCCGTGGTCGGCGGGGCCAGGCAGCCGCCATGATGCCGTGACGCAGGGCCCATTGAACAAAAAATATATTGCAGAATCAAGAAAATGCAGCATCGGCGCTGCAGAACCGAGAGAGAGGCGAGATTCTGAGGTGAGTAATAATACTTCAATACACGGTGAGGCTCAGTTAGCGCATGTGCAAGGATCTACTTCCAAGAGGGCCAGCCACTGACCGACGTCGCCTACCTGGCAACGCAAAATGGCTGCCGAGCCGCGCAGCGGGTGCTGGGACGGATAGATGTGGCGCATGCGCAGTGGCGGTTCCTGCTGCCCAGTGTCCCCATTGGGATCATTGGGATTGTTGACGAGATGGAGCAACAATTCCAGTTTCAATGGGAGCTGCAGCGCTGCCCCTCCCTCCGCTTTTCCATCCCCTCCAGTGTCACCACCACAGAGTTTTAAACCAGGGAGCAGAGTGACCTTAAACCGCCCCACCCCAGATATCACCCCCGACCCCAATGATATATACCACCCCTCCTCCAAACTTGGCCAAATGTATTTGGGGTGAACGCGGTGGGACCGGGAGGGTTTTGAATCACTTTGACGTCCTCCACCCACACCTTCCAACTTATTTCTCATCCAACTCGGTACCTTCCTCCCTCCCAGGCTCCAGTCCATCAGAGAGTAGAGACATTACACCACGGCACAGAAAGAGGCCATTCAGCCCCTCACGTCCGCACTAGTTTCTGAAAATTAATACTGGCACCCTCCCGCCCCCCCCCCCCATCCTAATCCCAGCTTCCCGGACCGCATCCCTCTCTCTCTATCTCTCTCTGCAGGTAAACAGCACCTCAGCTGCTGATCCATTTCATCTCGACTGAGCCCACGGGGTTTCTGCCTCAACCAGCAATTTAGGCAGCGAATTGCAGGCACCGATCACACCCTCTGAGTGAAAAACCTCATCCTGATGTTGGCTGACATCCTTCTACCAATGACCTTTCATACCCCCCTCACCCACTCGTCACCCCACAGTAACTGACCTCTCTCTGCTCGGGAAATAGGCCTTTCCCTTCTACCCTATCTTGGCGCCCTCAGAATTTTGGCCAGCTCCTCCGCCCTCAGGAATACAACCTGAGACGATCTAATCGTTCCTCTTAGAATCATAAAATCCCGACAGTGTAGAAGGACACAATTCGGCCCATCAAGCGTGCACTGACCCTTCGAATGAGCGCTTTACTCATATCATAGAATTTTCAGTGCAGAAGGAGGCCATTCAGCCAATCGAGTCTGCAGCGGCTCTTGGAAAGAACACCCTACCCAAGGTCAACAACTCCACCCTATCCCCATAACCCAGTACCCCCACCCAACATTATGGACAATTCGGGACACTAAGGGCAATTTATCATGGCCAATCCACCTAACCTGCACATCGTTGGACTGTGGGAGGAAACCGGAGCACCCGGAGGAATCCCACGCACACAGAGGGAGGATGTGCAGACTCCGCACTGACAGTGACCCAAGCCTAAATCGAACCTGGGACTCTGGAGCTGTGAAGCGATTGTGCTATCCACAATGCTACCGTGCTGCCCAAATCATGCAATCCCGACAGCGTAGAAGGACACAATTGCGCCCACCACGCGCCCCGTCCACCCCGCCCTATCCCCGTGACCCCATAAGCCAACCTGCACATCCCCGACACTAAGTGGCCAAACCACCTAACTCACACAAGTTTGGACTGTTGGAGGAAACTGGTGCCTGGAGGGAATTCCACCCAGACACGTGGAGAACAGACCAAATCCACAGAGAGTCAGCCATGGCTGAAATTGAACCCGTATCCCTAGCTCTGTGAGGCAGCAGTGCACCCGTACTGGTTCAATGCCCAGTCCTATAAATCCAAATGATTATTTAATCCAATTAAACAGTCCATTTAATATTGCTTCATTGTTAACTGTGAAGAACCAGAAACACACAAAATCTTTGGCAGAGACTGTGGAAATGTCAGCATCTTTATTCCAAGATTTATTGCCACCCCCCCCCCCCCCCCCCGGTTTATTGCCGCTCCCGATTTATTGACCCCCCTCCCGTTTTACTGTCACCCCTCCTGGATTACTGTCCCGCCCTCCCATTTTACTGACCCTCCTCTTGGTCTCTTGCCCCGCTCCCGATTTATTGCCCCCTCCCGGTTTATTGCCCCCTCCCGGTTTATTGCCCCCCATCCGGTTTATTGCCGCTCCGGGTTTATCGCACTCCCCCTCTATGTTTCCACAGCTCTTCACTGTTTATTGCCCCCCTCCCAGTTTACTGCCACCCGACCGGTTTATTGCCCACCTCCCGGTTCACTGCCCACCTCCCGGTTTACTGCCCCTCTCCCGGTGTATTGCCCTGACTCCCACTTTATTGCTCTTATCCCGGTTTATTGCCCGGCGCTCTCTCTTTCTCTCTCTCCCTCTTTCTCCATCTGTTTCACTCTCGTTCTCTCTCTCTCGTTCTCTGTCTGTGTCTCTCTCTCTCTTTCTCTGTCTGTCTCTGTCTCCCAGGATTTTGCACCCACCACCATTGCCCCTCCCCCAATGTGTCTGGGTCCCTGTTTCCCAATATGTGTTTGATTCTGGTGGCGCACACACTCCGACCCAGTGTTGAATAATTCTGATTTGAAAATGCCGGCGTTGGACTGGGGTGAGCACAGTAAGAATTCTTACAACACCAGGTTGAAGTCCAATAGTTTGTTTCGAAACACTAGCTTCCTCAGGTGAATCCGAAAGCTCGTGGTTAGAAACAACCCTCTTGGACTTTAACCCTGTGTCATAATAATCCTTACTTGAATAACTCTGAGGCAGAGAGACATCAGGTTAAGATCAATCAACACATTGGGCCTTTCAATCACACCAGACAAACTCTCTCCCTCTGTCATTCCCCAACACGTGCAGCATGGGCACAGACGGTCATTCAGGTCACGTGGATTGGTCATGCTAAGTTACCCATTAGTCCATGGATGTGCAGGTTAGGTTATGGGGTTATGGGAATGGGGGGACGTGGCCAATCCACCATATCTGTATGACCGTCTAATGTCCATGCTGTACGTGTTGTAATTCACCCTTGTGATTGAAGTGATAAGCCACCACACTCTTCTGGTGAAGAGTTGCTTCTGCAGCAGCAGCCCTCTGTCTCCAGCTTGTGATTGAATTGATGAGCCGCCCCCCTCTGCTGGTTAACAGATGATACTACAGCAGCAGAAAGAAAACCATCAGGAATTGAACAAGAGAGAGGGTGCAAGCCAACAGCATGGTCCTTACATGACAGGAACTTCAACACAGGCACAGGTTCAGCACTGAGAGAGAGAGGGTGAGGGAGGGAGGTGGTCAGTGTGTAGGGGACCTTCCGTATTCCCTTGTTTCCCCTTTATATTTGCTGCTTTATTGGATGTTTAATGCACATGGAGTTTTTAGTCAAGCAGGAGAAAGGAGGAATTTAAAATTTACAGATGAGAATGCTCTGCTCACTTCGGAGAACGAAGTTCCGACATTGCCGTACCCGACACATGTGGTGCGACTTCGTTTGATTGGCTGGTTGGTGGCTAATGAATTGCCCAAAAGGCCGGATTCTGCCCGGTAACAGGTGGTGAGTGGGGTCTATTCCAGTGGGATGATTTCCGGAGTTTGAAGGAAAGCAGAGTTGTGAATCCCAGAACTCCCCGAAAAAGAACCTGTTACTCTCTTTCCCCTTCCTGTTTACTCCAGAATAGCTGCATTATTTCTGAAACTGCAGAAGTTGATTGAATCGACAATGAAATTCATTACAGACTGGAAAGCTCGCAACTGAATACCTTGAATGAAGGTATGCGAGAAACAACCATCTGAAATAAAGACTCAACTTTTTACTTTACTGATTATTTTACATCTGTCTTCTCCCCTCTGTCTGCCATTGTGTGTGTCTGTATGTTTATGAGCTTGGGACAAGTTTAAGTAGGGGGGGGGGTTAGGAATTAGATCTGATTAACCTGTTTTTTTTATGCATATTGAATTAATCCTCCTTATTAAAAATGTCATTGTTTAAATTTACAAACCTGTCCACTGTAATTACTGGGAGCCAGGGCCAAAAACTTCAGTCTTTTTGCAAAGAATGATTGGTTAATTCAATTGTGCTGTGACTTCGGGTCAAGGGGGCTGGAATTGACCCCGTCCTAGCCCAGGGTGGCAGAACAATTGTTTGACGAGGTTCTTGAGAAACGCATGGATAAAGATTGAAGCCACTTCTTTAGGGCAGCACGGTGGCGCAGTGGTTAGCACTGCTGCCTCACGGCGCCAAGGCCATGGTTCGATCCCCTACCTGGGTCACTGGCCGTGTAGAGTTTCCATTTTCTTCCCGTCTCTGCGTGGGTCTCAACACCACAATCCCAAAGGCGGGCGGGTAGTTTCATTGCCCACGCTAAATTACCATTAATTGGGAAACAAAAATAACTGGGTACTCTAAATGTAAAAAAAAAGATTGATGCCATTTCAAAAAACCTCTGAAAATTTCCAAACATTTCAAAGGGTGGTCTGCAAAAAGCTGAACAAAGAAACAAAATACAGTTTTCGGCTGTGCCTTACCTGTGAAGTCATCACCAGCGACAGATATTCATTCAGTCTGTAATCTCCTCTGTTTCTGTCCCGGAAATGTTGATGGGGCAGTGTAAACATAGACATTGTGAAATATTTTGGGGTGGCGTTGGCATTGTGGTGTTCTCGCTGGACTAGTAGTCCAGACACCTGTGGTGATATGCATCACTGTAAATACACAAGCACACAGAAAGCGATGACAGTCTCCACAGCGAGACCAATGCACGATTCCACACAAGGAACGCTGGAAGACTCCACAGAGAAAGTGACTCAAGCCTCCACAGCGAGCTCGTGGATAGACTCCACGATGGAAGCAACGCAACAATCCAGAGCGCATTCCTTGCATGAACAAGACCATAAAGGTCTAGCAACCTCAAGTGAACAGCAAGCAGACTGTGACAGTGTGCCACGCTCAAGTGACAGCAAGAAAACTATGGCAGTCTACGACGCTGAAAATAACAGCAAGAACACTATGACAGTGTACCACGCTCAAGTGAACAGAAAGAAGACTATGGTAGTCTACCACGCTCACGTGAACAACAAAGCGACTATGACAATCCACCCAGATTATCTGACCCACCAGAAGAAGACTCTGACAGTCTACCCAGCTCAATTAACCGACAAGACGACACTGAAGGTCTACACACTGGATGTGCGACAAGTGACGAAGGCATCACATTTCCCATACATGATTTTCGACATGACAGCGAGACTGACTGTTCTCCGCTAGTATGTACAGAGGGACTCGACAATCAAAGTGAGGTTACTGGTGACTTCAGTGACACCACGTTAATTGAAACCTTATCCACTGGAGCCTCTCCACAAGAAAATGCATTCCTGAGCGTTTTGTCTCCGGACGGGGAGCATCAAGGCACCTCAGATGATTCAAGTGATACCTCAGATGATTCAAGTGAACCTGAAATGAATCCAGACGGGGAGTGTCAAGAAACCATAGCTGATTCAGTTGAACCAGAAAGGACTCCATACGGGGAGCATCGACAAGCCAAAGATGATTCTAGTGAACCGGACATGACTCCAGCTGGGGAGCACCGAGGAATCAGAGACGGCACGCTTAATGAAACAGCAGATGCAACAAATGACACTGACACAAGTGACTTTCTGAACGACTCGAATATTCCACTCCTTATGGTCATTGAGCGTAACAAACACAACGAAACCTCCGAAAACTATAACAAAGACAACAAGAAGCGTACCAAAGGCACTAACGTCAAAAACATGCACGACAAAAACAACAAGACTGGAGCAACGACTGGTACGACATGGTACAACTCTGAAAATGCGGGACAATGGAACAGCACAGCTGCCACTGGCAAGACTACTGCCATACCATGGCACGACAGCAAATCTCACCGATTCGAGTTTGCTCCGCAAACCAGCAAACCAGCTTTCAAGGCAGTTGCCTTTTCTCCACGACAAACAAGCAGACCAGCTTTCAAGGTAGCTGACATTGTACATCAATATCGCAATCACAAGAAACAGTCCAGGTCGGATGACACAGATTACACACTGTATCGCTACCACAAGCATAGAAAAAAAGATTTCAAATCAGACCACAAAGTGCTTTGACCATTTGCGCACCTCCTGATGACCTCTGGGTTCCTTAAGCACAGGGACATTGACGGCGCTCACAAGGGAATGACAAAATTAAAATCACTGCTTAAATAACAAAACAAGAAAGCCACTCGACCATATTACTTTTGGAACTTTGGACTCATAAATATTACTTGGTATTACGTAAACATCAATGACATGATTTGTACATGTCATCACTTATCTACCTATTTTGTTCAATTTTCCTTAACACTGAAAATATGTAACACGAAAAAGGAGGATGTGGTGACATGCATCACTGGAAATACACAAGGGGTTAATGCAACTAGGTTAACACTAGAGGGAGCAGCAGAGACATCATGATATTTAACCAATAGTTTAGTAAGATAGGACACGACCAATGGGCAGTCAAGACACACCCAGATGTGACACTACCACAAAGGGGCTACCCATATAAAAGGACAGGGCGCACATGCTCTTTCTCTTTCCGTAGGCGACATTCAGAGAGACAGGGGAAGATCAGGAAGCACCACACCCACGCATGGATTAGAGCAGACGGGTTAGTTAGATTGAGTTAATATAGTAAGATTAGCAGGAGAGTCGAACTCAAGTAGGAGAATTGAGAATTGTTAACTGTTCAATAAATGTGTTAAACCTATCTCCAAGTCTGAACCTTCCTTTGTCAGAGTATACATCAAGGAAACAACGTATGCTACATGAAGAACACAGCAACACCCAGGGTAACGCTCAGGGATCCCGGGTTCAAATCCCACCATGGCAGACCGTGAAATCTGATTTCAATAAAAAACTGGAATTAAAAATCTAAGGTGACCATGAAACCATTGTCGATTGTCGTAAAAAACCATCTGGTTCACTAATGCCCATCAGGGCAGGAAATCTGCCGACCTTACCTGGTATGTCCTACAGGTGACTCCAGACTCCACAACAATGTGATTTGCGTCACTGCTCCCCTCTGAAATGGCTGAGTGAGTGACTACATTCAAGAGGCAATGACGGGGGGGGGGGGGGCGGATTTCGGTGAATTGAAAACAGCTGAGCTCCAAGAAGGAACTGGGTGCAGGAGGGGGCCATTTAATAATCTAATAATAATCATTATTTCACAAATAGGTTGGTTTTAACCCTGCAACGAAGTTACTGTGAAAATCCCCTGGTTGCCACATTGCAGTGCCTGTTTGGGAACACAGAGGGAGTATTCAGAATCTCCAAATTACCATACAAGCATGTCTTTTGGGACTTGCGGGAGGAAACCGGAGCACGCGGAGGAAACCCACACAGACACGGGGAGAATGTGCAGACTCCACACATACACTGATCCAAGCTGGGAATCGAACCCGGGTCCCTGGCACTGTGAAGCAACAGTGGTAACCACTGTGCTAACGTGCCACTCATCGAGTCTGCACCACATCGCTGAAAGAACACCCTACCGCAGACTACCTCCCCGACCCTATCCACGTAACGCTGCCCAACCTGCACATTTTTGGACTGTGGGAGGAAACCGGAACACCAGGAGGAAACCCATGCAGACACGGGGAGAACGTGCCGACTCCACACAGTCAGTCACCAGAAGTCAGTATCAAACCGTGTTCCCTGGTGCTGTGAGGCAGGTGTGCTAACCCGGGATCCCTGGTGCTGGGAGGCAGCAGTGCTAACCTGGGCTCCCTCGTGCTGTGAGGCAGCAGTGCTAACACGGGTCCCTGGTGCTGTTAGGCAGCAGTGCTACCCACTGCGTCCACCTTGAAGGATAATGTTCAAAATGTTCCATTGTGGTCTTGGGAACGAGCGACACAGACACTGGTAGTTAGATGGGAAACACTGCAGCGGCAGAGTAGATTCAAAAGCTGGATTCAGAGGATCTAATCATATAATTTACAATGCAGAAGGACGCTATTCCGCCTATCCAGTCGGCAGCTGTCCTTGGAAAGAGCACCCTACTGACGCCTATGCCTCCACCCTATTCCCGTTACCCAGTAACCCAAAGTAACCTTTTTGGACACTAAGGGCAATTTAGCAGAGCCAATCTACCTCATCCGCACACCTTTGGACTGTGGGAGGAAACCGGAGCACCCGAAGGAAACCCACCCAGACACGGTGAGAACGTGTAGACTTCGAACAAACAGTGTCCCAATCCGGTAATCAAACCCGAGACCCTGGAGCTGTGAAGCAACTGTGCTAACCACGATGCTACCCTGCTGCGGTAGGAAAAGATGGGGGGTTGGTGGGATGAGGGAAGTGGAAGAATATGGAGATAACAGCTGGTTAGGGAGATTTGGAGGGTGGGGGTAAGAGAACAGACGCCACTTCACTGGAACGGGCCCCAAAAACAGGGACAGAATCATTTGAAACCACACACCGTGGCGATTGATCTCCGAGAGTGGGTCGCCAGCCAGAGTGTTGCAGTGCAGTTCCTGTATTGGGGAAGCAGGGAGAGAAAACACGGCGATCTCAGCACGCTCATCAACATCCTGCATCCAGCTGGGAATGCATCAACCTGAACTTCAGAGAAGAACACGTGAATAAGGAATGGTTCATTGTCTGGCACAGCAGAGACAGAGAGAGTTGAAAATCCCTCGTAAGGCAACTAATACATTTTTTTTGGAAAACGATTTGACCCACAATTGAAAAAAGGTTAAAATTGAAAGGGGACCGGTACTTAGGAGCTGCCCGGACCATGCTATGAGGCGTTGCAGGAGCTGGAATGGGATGCGGGGGACGGGTGAATAGAAATATCCCCAACTCCCATCGCGATGAGGCAATTTGTGTGAACAATAAGGCTGGATTTGGGACAATTGGCTCCTCGAGTGAGGGATTGTGTGGGTGAAGTGTGGAAGGCAGGAAAGAAAGAGTTCAAGCGAATTTGTTGTCAATCTAAATCCACAGTCAAGGTACGCAATGTGTCAAGTACAGTCCAGGTTAAATATATATAGCCGATTTATATTCATGGCTATTACGATCGCTCAGAAAACGCTTCACCAACTTGGTGCAATGATCTCAAACATCCTTCCACACTCTCACAGACCGGAGTGAAAACGTGTGGCCTTGCTGAAGGCTCAGGTCAGCCGCACGGCTCTTTGGGATCGTTCCAGCTCCCTCGCTAGTTAATTGGGGAAGTGGTTTGGTTTTGGGGAGATGTCGAGCTAGGCGGAAGGTCCGAGCTAGGGCACTGAGGGCTAAACAGGGGCAAAAGCCAAAGGTGGAATAACAAACAGGCACCTGGACAAAGCAGCAAAAGGATGCTTGAGGACTTGATGCCAACAGGATTTCAGACAAAAAGCAACAGAGGCAACATTGACTTGGGACAGGGTTACAAAAGCAATGCGACCCTGTGCACCCTCACACACCTGCCTGCACAGCAATGGCCAGAAGGTAGGAAACTCTAGTACCAGTCCCTTCCCCGGGCAAAACATACTGTACAGGTTCCAGCAATGCTTGATTCGGCTCGAGATTAATGTGTTCACCTTACCGCAAAGACACCAAAGAATCAGAGGGAGACAAGAAGCTGTATTTCCAATGATATTTGAGCTCAAAAAATGTTGTGCAGCATGCAAGCACCCCTCCACAATCTGTAGTCAAACCCCTGCACTGCACTGGCAGGAAAATCAAAGCATTCAGCAGCGTTTGGAAGGAAAACAGGATTGTCAGTTCTTTTTTTTCCCAGCAATCATTTATTGGAACCAATTAACAAAATAAAACAAGACTCCGCAAGGTTGGATTGCACCTTGATGGCTACAAGGGACGCCATAGTCTTGTCAGTCTCTGTACTCGCATACATGTTAACACGAGCGTTCAATCTGATACAGAGCCTCATTGTCAACGCAGTCAGGAGGAGGCTGGAGATTTTCAAACTGGTCACATTTGGTTTGCCCTTTATACATCCTTTCTTTGCTTCCATCGGCAGTCAGAAGTGAACCACCGTCAATCTCTCCCAGTGCTGCCTTTGTCATTATGAATGAACATGGCGCATTCAGGAGACACCACCCCCAGTGCAAGCTCTCTGTTCATCCGCCTGACATAGGGGGCTGGTAGATTACTAGGCTAACTCTAATCAGAGCCATGGTGGGCACTGCTTCACGCCCAGGGCATTGGGACAGACGTGTTTACATTGCCAGGACTGGATGGTTCCTGCGCTAGGTGGGCAAAGCCCAAAAACTGATCAGAAACTGATGTGACAATTCCAAAGATGAACATGCAAAGGTTGCAAATTGTAAGACATTCTAGACTGTTTCAAGCATCCCATATATGGCATGATGGTCAAAAGAGTAGACTTCAAAGATTCCCATACGAACCGCTATTCGAGAAGGGTTTGTGGGACAATCGCAATCCAACAACAGGAAAAGATAGCGTCGGGAGGCATCTTTACATTTTCCGAAGGACAAAGGACTCGGTCATTTTCTCCTCCTCACCTGTACACACCAGAATCTAGTTGGTCAGAAAGCTATGACATTTTACTGGGAGGTGCTTGATTCGATGTCTAATTTAACTCTTTGAAATTCGAAGTCAATGTTTCACCTGATCTTTGAGCTTCTCGACTCAGAGTGAGAGAGAAGAGGGCTCCCACATTCGGCCTGACTTGAACCCTTTCAGCCCAGCCCTGGGACACTCGGGTCAATTGTCTACTTCTCGGGCAGTCCCTCAGGATCGAAGATGCTTGGCCATGAGCCGGCAAGATGGATTGACATCTTCAGGGATGCCTTCAGGACATCCCCCAAAGTGATTGCAGGCGTCTCCGGCTGCGATCGAGCTCCGAGCTCAGCAGCTGTCTTGGAGGAAATCTGGTGCCAAACACACCTTCGTTTTCCAGGTGATAAGATCAAGGCCAGTTTTCGCAAATGCCTCAGGGAAGGAGACAATAATGACCAGGGGCTCAGTTTGTGAACCTTCTCAGCCAGCAGCATCACCTGCATCCTGACGCTTACTGAGTGAGGTTGAAATGGTTTCGGCTTTGGACTTAAGGCCGTGGAGTTTGGAAAGTTTCCTGTCCGTTCCGTAGATTATCGTTTGATGATTTGCTGTCATTACTCGACCCAAGACGTGGAGAGTGAAATCCCTACTTGGAGGAAAGAGGAAGCTGGTCAAGGCCGGCTGCAAAAGCCTCAGGAATTCTGGGGCCTTGAGAGAAAACAAGATCCGGCTGCATTCAAGACCCACTGGTTCACAAGAGCCGGGGACGGAAAGTGAATGGAAGCAGAGAAAGTAACCCCAAAGCAAGATAATTATGCCTTAACGCAAGGAAGGAAAACAAATTGTGACCTATTTCATCAGCAAACACCAGTGGCCCTGATGTTTGGATATTCAGAGCAAGGTTTTCCCAGAAAGATGAAATATAATTTTAAAAACCGGGAATGTAATAGAACAGTGCGTGACTTCATACCATCAACAATGTCATGGAAGAAGGGCTCACGAATTCAGTGATTCACTTGGGAAAAGACGGTTCCCAATTGCCTTCTCCTTTGAAGACTTAACTAAAGTGCCGCATGATCATCTTCAGCCAACATCCCAACACTGAGGGGAGTTGACGTCACTGACCATTCCCCCGAATCAAACTCTTGAACGCACAGCGAACCTATTTGCGAGTGTATACAGTATCCAAACACACACACACCCTCATCTCGATTGTCCTTTTCTTATGTTAAAAGAAAACTTTTTTTCACACAACACGTTGACCTCATAATATATGATTCCCGTTGAAAACTATTTACAGGAGTTGGGAGGAGGAGGGCAGATTTACTTTGAAATGGAAGATTCTCTCTTCGACTCAAATCTGTGCCGGATTCTCAATGGTGGAGGAAAATCAGTGATTAATAATGACCAGGCCTGATTGTGGTACCGAGTGTTAGACAGAGAGAGAGAGAGAGAGAGATCAGTAGTCACAATGTCGTTTAGGTCAAACACGGAGGTGTACCTCCGAGTTGGGAATCACCATTCTCAACACTATTAAGGCCAAGGAAATGACGGAGGAGAATAACATGGATTGAGCGATGGGAAGGGCACTCTCATCTGGACTAAAAAATATCAAAATCAACCCAGAGAAAGACGTCATCAGACTAAACTTAATCGAGGATGTACAAGTGAATAACCTTTGCCAAACCTCTGCAGGCGCGACGTTGAAGGAGTCGACTTAACCAGACACTTGGGAATCAGGCGGAATGCTCTGGAATCCCCGCAGTTAGGTCTGGACTGCGGACAGCCTGATGGGGCTAATCAGATACATCTTGAGCAGACATTCCGAGATGACATTTGGAGAAAGGGTTGACAGCAAGGGTTTTAGGTTTCATGTCCTCTCCAACCCCCGCCACTCTCCCGAAAACCACCTATCTGTGGCTGACATGATCCTCAAATAGAGTTGAATGGTCCCTCAATTCAACAATGGGAGGGATCCACACGTCTCAATAATGTGTGACTCAACAACAATGGGTTGTTTCCTCCACAATCGGTCACTGGTTTGGGTTTTAAGAATATAATTTATTTCACCATTAGTTCTAGTCTAAAATAAGCAACAACGTCGACAACAAAAAAAATATAACAACCCAACACAGGCGAACTGCCAAAAAGTGTTCAAAACAGGATTTTCCCAACTACCCTTTGAGAATGTGACAAAGTTTATTGATGAGGGAAGGGCAGCAGATCTCATATACATGGACTTTGGTAAGGCGTTTGATAAGGTTTTGTGGCAGGTTGGTGACAAAAGTGAAGGCGTATGTGGTTCAGGGTGTACTAGCTTGACGGATAAAGTACTGGCTGGGCAACAGAGAACAAAGAGTAGTGGTGGAAGGGAGTGTCTCAAAATGGAGAAGGGTGACTAGTGGTGTTCCACAGGGATCCGTGCTAGGACCACTGCTGTTTGTGATCTACATAAATGACCTGGAGGAAGGTATAGGTGGTCTGATTAGCAAGTTTGTAGATAATACTAAGATTGGTGGAGTTGCAGATAGCGAGGAGGACTGTCAGAGAATACAACAAAATACAGATAGATTGGAGAGTTGGGCAGAGAAATGGCAGATGGAGTTCAATCCAGGCAAATGCGAGGTGATGCATTTTGGAAGATCAAATTCAAGAGCGGACTATATGGTCAATGGAAGGGTCTTGGGGAAAATTGATGCACAGAGAGATCTGGGAGTTCAGGTACGTTGTAACCTGAAGGTGGAAAAGCAGGTTGATAGAGTGGTCAAGAAGGCACACAGCATGCTTGCCTTCATCGGACGTGGTATTGAGTACAAGAGTAGGCAGGTCATGTTACAATTGTATAGGACTTTGGTTTGGCCACATTTGGAATACTGCGTGCAGTTCTGGTCGCCACATTACCAGAAGGATGTGGATGCTTTGGAGAGGGTGCAGAGGATGTTCACCAGGATGTTGCCTGGTATGGAGGGTGCTAGCTATGAAGAAAGGTTCAGTAGATTAGGATTGTTATCGTTGGAAAGACGGAGAATGAGGGGGGACCTGATTGAGGTATACAACATTATGAGAGGTATGGACAGGGTGGATAGCAACAAGCTTTTTCCAAGAGTAGGGGTGTCAGTTACAAGGGGTCACGATTTCAAGGTGAGAGGTGGAAAGTTTAAGGGAGATGTGCGTGGAAAGGTTTTTACGCAGAGGGTGGTGGGTGCCTGGAACACTTTATCAGCAGAGGTGGTAGAGGCGGCCACGATAGCATCATTTAAGAGGCATCTGGACAGGTATATGAACGGGCGGCAATAGAGGGGAGTAGACCTTGGAAAATAGGAGACAGGTTTAGATAAAGGATCTGGATCGGCGCAGGCTTGGAGGACCGAAGGGCCTGTTCCTGTGCTGTAACTTTCTTTGTTGATTGTTCTTTGTACCCATTCTTGGACACTGGTCTGAAGTGGCACCAATTGTGTCGCAGGAGAGATTGGTGCTCCAGACGCACCCCTCCCTCCTCACCCCCCCCCCCCAACACACAGGCACACATACACACAACTAGAACATTGGTTCATTTAGAATCGGCTTGACTCATGTTATCCTTCACTCCATCCCCCGCACACTACCTCAACCAGTGTACAGTCGATCCATGTAATGTTCCCCTGATCGCAAGCAGCCTGGGCTACCCGAGGGGAAAGCATATTGACCAGGACACCGGACTGCAGCCAATCTGTCAAATTCCTTCTGCAGGAGGGGAGAGTGGGGAAAGGGACACCATTGAAAAACGGAAAAGAAACAGCTTCATCCACAATGTCTTCTAAGGGGCGAGATCCACTGTGAGTTCCACACAAACCTTTCCCAGGCCGTTTAAGTCTCCTTTTTAAAGCGATGATCTACAACCGCACCACCGACTTATTTACAGTTATCCAACTCTTGTCCAAGACATTATGCCTTTACCAGTTCATGATTGTGTTCCAATTCAATTTCATGAAGTAAACTTGACTACTTCCACCTGAACGGACCGAGGCAAAAAACACCTGCAGGAAATCAAAGGGAGGCAGTGAGAATGGGGTTGGGGTTACAAAACACGTCTAACAAACATTAATAAAAATAATAATAATAATAATCTTTATTTTCACAAGTCAGCTTCCATCAACGCTGCAATGAAGTTACTGTGAAAAGCCCCGCGTCCTCACATTCTGGCGCCTGTTCGGGTACACGGAGGGAGATTTCAGAATGTGCAAATTACCCAACAAGCACGTCTTTCGGGGCTTGTGGGAGTAAACCGGAGCACCCGGAGGAAACCCACGCGGAGACGGGGAGAATGTACAGACTGCACAGACAGTAACCCAATTCGGTAACCGAACCTGGAACCTGGGCACTGTGAAGCCACAGTGCTAACCACTGTGCTCCCCACAAAGAGACAGCAGTCGTCACTTTGGGATCTGTTCCTGGCTGCTGAGCCTTGGTTGACGGCACAGGCGCCAGAACAGGATAACATACCCGACAAATCTCCCTCGCACCTTCTCCAGTGTCTGTTGGGGTGAACACAATATTCCCAGTCTCCACGAATACTCGTCCTGCTTTGGGTTGGTGGTGAGGAAACGCAGAAAAGGATGAAGCAAACCAGTTTGTGTGGAAGTTGAGAACGCAGAAAAGGATGACGCAATCCATTGCCCCGTCACTGGGAAAAGGAGTTCGGAGTCTCAGACGACTGAAATGTGACCGTTCGTGAAGTCAACCCAGTAGCCAACGTTGGTCGCACTGATGAGCTGGACCAGCCCTGGCGCCGAGAGCCCTGTGGATAGGGCCAAAGGGGCTCGATATAAGAGAGGAACGTCGCATCATTGGTGGGCAAAGGGTTGGAGAGTGGGTGGAAATCAGAGGGGAGGAGAGTGGGAGAGTGTCAGAGGTGAAGAGAGTGGGGGAGAGATAGAGGGAAGAAAGTGGGAGAGAATAAGAGGGGAAGAGAGTGTGGGAGAGTCAGAGGGGAAGAGTGTAGGGGAGAGTCAGAGGGTAAGAGAGTGGGGGAGAATCAGAGAGGACGAGAGTGGGAGAGAGTCAGAGGGGAAGAGAGTGGGGGAGAGTCAAAGGGTGGAGTAGAGTCAGAGGGGAAGAGAGTGGGGGAGAGTCTGAGGGGAATAGGGCGGGGAGAGTCAGAGGGGAAGAGAGTGGGGGAGAGTCAGAGGGGAAGCCAGTGGGGGAGAGTCAGAGTGGACGAAATTGGGGGAGAGTCAGAGCGGAAGAGGGTGGGGGAGAATCAGAGGGTGGGGGAGAGTCGTTGGGTGTGGGAGAGTCAGAGGGTGGGTTAAACAGAGGGAGAGGCGCACAGGTTGGGGAATGGCGGGGAAGGGGGTCTCAAGTGTTTAGTCAACGCCCAGTTTCTGGAGCACAACCCTGCCATCCCCGTTCCTCACCAGGATGGTTTGCTGTGTTTAATAAATTACATACTGAATACAGACAAATGACGAGGTAGAGGTGGAGGGGGAAAAACTAAATGAGGGAGAGAAAGAGAGATAGTGTTGATACAGAAACCTCACAGAGAGCGTTTCAGTCCAGAATCAATCCTCAGATAGGGGGAAAAGAGAACAGAGATCTTGACAGATCTTCAAAAGCAGGAGAGTCAGAGATGTAGCATTGGAAATGTACAGAGATAGAGAGAAAAGAAAAACATATATAGGGAGAGGGAGAAATAAAATGAGAGGGAGAAAAACAGGTAGAGGTAGAAAAAGAGAGATAGGGTGGAAGGGAGGGAGAGAAATAGAAATGAAATGAGAGAGGGAAAAAATGAGTGATGAAAGTGGAAAGTTTATCGTCAATATTGAATGAAGTAACGATGTGGAGGTGACAGCGTTGGACTCGGGTGGGCACAGTAAGAAGTCTTACAACACCAGGTTAAAGTCCAACAGGTTTATTACGAATCCCTAGATTTCGAGTACAGCTCCTACCACAGGTAGAATAGAATAGAACAGCACAGAACAGGCCCTTCGGCCCTCGATGTTGTGCCGAGCAATGATCACCCTACTCAAGACAACGCATCCACCCTACACCAGTAACCCCCTCTTTCACCCTCTTCCTCCTCCCTACCCTCCCTTTCACCCTCTTCCTCCTCCCTACCCTCCCTTTCACCCTCTTCCTCCTCCCTACCCTCCCTTTCACCCTCTTCCTCCTCCCTACCCTCCCTTTCACCCTCTTCCTCCTCCCTACCCTCCCTTTCACCCTCTTCCTCCTCCGACCCTCCCTTTCACCCTCTTCATCCTCCCTACCCTCCATTTCACCCTCTTCCTCATCCCTACCCTCCCTTTCACCCTCTTCCTCCTCCCGACACTCGCTAGCGCACCTTCGGCCTTCTTCACAGCTCTATCCACTTGAGTGGCAACTTTCAAAGATCTATGAACACAGACCCCGAGATCTCTCTGCTCCTCTACATTGCCAAGAACCCTACCGTTAACCCTGTATTCCGCATTCATATTTGTGTTTACAAAATGGACAACCTCACACTTGTCAGGTTTAAACTCCATCTGCCACTTCTCAGCCCAGCTCTGCATCCTATCTGTGTCTCTCTGAAGCCGACTACAGCCCTCCTCACTATCCACAATTCCACCAATCTTCGTATCATCTGCAAATTTACTGACACATCCTTCAACTCCCTCATCCAAGTCGTTAATGAAAATCACAAACAGCAGAGGACCCAGAACTGATCCCTTCTGTACGCCACTGGTAACTGGGCTCCAGGCTGAATATTTGCCATCCACCACCACTCTCTGTCTTCTATCGGTTAGCCAGTTCGTTATCCAACTGGCGAAATTTCCCACTATCCCATTACTCCTGACTTTCTGCATAAGCCTACCATGGGGAACCTTATCAAATGCCTTACTAAAATCCATGTACACTACATCCACTGCTTTACCTTCATCAACATGCTTGGTTACCTCCTCAAAGAAATCAATAAGTCTTGTAAGGCAAGACCTACCCCATACAAATCCGTGCCTACTATCCCTAATCAAGCAGTGTCTTCCCAGATGCTCAGAAATCCTATCCCTCAGTACCCTTTCCATTACTTTGCCTACCACCGAAGTAAGACGAACTGATCTGTAATTCCCAGGCTTATCCCTATTCCCTTTTTTGAACAGGGCCACGATATTCGCCACTCTCCATTCCTCAGGTACCACCCTGTTGACAGCGAGGACGAAAAGATCATTGCCAACGGTTCTGCAATTTCATGTCTTGCTTCCCATAGAATCCTTGGATATATCCCGTCAGGCCCGGGGGACTTGTCTATCCTCAAGTTTTTCAAAACGTCCAGCACAAGTATCTCCTCGAGCTTACCAGTCTGTTTCACACTGTCCCCTCCAACAATATGGCCCCTCTCGTTTGTAAATACTGAAGAAAAATACTTTTTCAAGACCTCTCCTATCTCTTCAGACTCAATACACAATCTCCCGCTACTGTCATTGATCGGACCTACCCTCGCTCTAGTCATTCTCATATTTCTCAAATATGTGTAAAAGGCCTTGGGGTTTTCCTTGATCCTACCCGCCAAAGATTTTTCATGCCCTCTCTTAGCTCCCCTAATCCCTTTCTTCAGTTCCCTCCTGGCTGTCTTCTATCTCTCCAGCCCCCTGTTTGAAACTTGTTTCCTCAGCCTTACATAAGTATTATTCTTCCTCTCAACAAGACATTCAACCTCTCTTGTCAACCATGCTTCCCGCACTCGACCAGAACTTCCCTGCCTGACAGGGACATACATATCAAAAACACGCAGTACCCGTTCCTTGAACAAGTTCCACATTTCACTTGTGTCCTTCCCTGACAGCCTATGTTCCCAATTCATGCACTTCAATTCTTGTCTGACAGCATTGTATTTACCCTTCCCCCAATTGTAAACCTTGCTCTGTTGCACGCACAAATCCCTCTCCATTACTGAAGTGAAAGTCACAGAATTGTGGTCACCACCTCCAAAATGCTCTCCCACTAACAAATCTATCACCTGCCCTGGTTCATTACCAAGTACCAAGTCCAATATGCCCCCCCCCCCCCCCTCTGGTCGTACAATCTACATACTGTGTTAGAAACGCTTCCTGGACACACTGCACAAACACTACCCCATCCAAACTATTTGATCTAAAGAGTTTCCAATCAATGTTTGGTAATTTGAAGTCACCCATGACTACTACCCTGTGACTTCAGAACATTTCCAAAATCTGTTTCCCGATCTGTTCCTCCATATCTCTGCTGCTATTGGGGGGCTCTAGAAAACTCCCAACAAGGTGACTGCTCCTTTGCTATTTCTGACTTCAACCCATATTACCTCAGTAGGCAGATCCCCCTCGAACTGCCTTTCTGCAGCTGTTATACTATCTCTAATTAACAATGCCACACCCCACCTCTTTTACCATCCTCCCTAATCTTGTTGAAACACCTAGAACCAGGGACCTCCAACAACCATTTCTGCCCCTCTCCTATCCAAGTTTCCGTGATGGCCACCACATCGTAGTCCCAAGTACCGATCCATGCCTTAAGTTCACCCACCTTATTCCTGATGCTTCTTGCATAGAAGTATACACACTTCAACCCACCTCCTTGCCTGCAAGTACTCTCCTTTGTCAGTGTTACCTTTCCCACTGCATCACTACGTGCTTTGGTTTACTATGTTACCTGGTATTGAGGGAAATTGCCAGGACGAGAGGTTAGATAAACTCGGCCTGTTCTAACTGGAACGACGGCGGTTGAGATGCAACCTGATAGAGGTCTACAAGATTATGAGTGACATTCACAGATCGATAGTCAGATGCTCATTCCTTGGGTAATGCAGTTAAGTACTAGGGGACATATGTTTAAAGTGCGTGGGGAAATGTTTCGAACAGATGTGCCACGCAAGTCATTTACACAGAGGGTTGTAAATATATGGAACGCGCTGCCTGGGGAGGTCGTGGGAGCAGGTGCGTTAGTGGCACTTAAGGGGCATCTACACAAATAAATAAATAAGTGGAATGGAAGGATATGGACTCCATAAGTGCATACAGTATCATTTAAGGTGTCAGCATGTCCTCCAGAATATTTGCAAACATTCAGTTTTAATACAATTTGCCACTGCACATTCCCAGTTTGGAGGGCATGGCAGCACAGTGGTTAGCAGAGCGCCATTTACGCGGGTTCCATTCCCGGCTTGGCTCACTGTCTGCGCGGAGTCTGCACGTGCTCCCCGTGTCATAGAACATAGAGAAATACAGCACAGAACAGGCCTGTTGTGCCGAAATTTTGTCCTAGGTTCATCATAGATCATAGACTTTTGGACACAATGGGCAATTTATCATGGCCAATCCACCCAACCTGCACATCTTTGGACTGTGGGAGGAAACCGGAGTACCCGGAGGAAACCCACGCACACACGGGGAGGATGTGCAGCCAGATGTCTCCACACAGTCAGTGACCCAGGTCGAAATCGAACCTGGGACACTGGAGATGTGAAGCAAATGTGCTATCCACATTGCTACTGTGCTGCCCTTAAGAACAAATGAATCTACACACCATTATTCTACCATACTCTGCGTACCTATCCAATAGCTGCTTGAAGGTCACGAGCGCTTCCGACTCAACTACTTCCACAGGCAGTGCATTCCATGCCTCCACTACTCTCTGGGTCAAGAACCTACCTCCCACATCCCCCCCGATATCTTCCACCATGCACCTTAAATTTATGTCCCCTTGTAATGATTTGTTCCACCCGGGGAAAACGTATCTGACTGTCTACTCTATCTATTCCTCTGATCATCTTATAAACCTCTATCAAGCCTCCCCACATCCTTCTCCGTTCTAATGAGAAAAGGCCTAGCACCCTCACCCTTTCCTCGTAAAACCTACACTCCATTTCTGGCAACATCCTGGAAAATCTCCTTTGCACGTTTTCCAAAGCTTCCACATCCTTTCTAAAATGAGGTGACCAGAACTGCACACAGTACTCCAAATGTGGCCTTACCAATGTTTTGTACAGCTGCATCATCACCTCACGGCTCTTTAATTCAATCCTTCTACAATATGACCCCTCTCGTTTGTAAATACTGAAGAAAATTACTCGTTCAAGACCTCTCCTATCTCTTTTCCATCTGCGTGGGTTACGTCCGGGGAGTCCGGTTTCCTCCCACATGTCCCAAAACTGTTAGGTGAATTGGACATCCTGAATTCTCCCTCTGTGTACCCTGACAGGCGCCGGAGTGTGGCGACGAGCGGATTTTCACAGTAACTTAGTTGCAGTATTAATGTAAGCCTTTCTGTGGCACTAATCACGATTTTTATTATAATTATAAAGTATAGAGAGTGTGTGGCTGTGTGTATGACTGTGTGTATGAGTTTGTGTCTGTGTGTGTGTGACTCTGTGTGTCTGTATGTGTGACTGTGTGAATCTGTATGTGTGACTGTGTGTGTGTAAGTGCGACTGTGTGTGACTGTGTGTGTGTGATTGTGTGCGTGACTGTGTGTGAGTGTATGTGTGACTGTGTGTGCGTGACTGGGTATGAGTGTGTGTGTGAATGTGGATCTGCCTGTGTATGACTGTGTGTTTCTGTGTGTCTTTGTATCTGTGACTGTGTGTGTGTGATTGTGAGTTTTCATGTCTGTATGTGTGCGTGTTTCTGTGTGACTGACTGTGTGTTTGGGACTATGTGAGTGACTGTGTGTGTGTGTATATGTGATTGTGTGCGTGACTGTGTGTGAGTGTCAGTATGAGTGTATGTGTGACTGTGGGTGTGCTTGTGTGTGATGTGACTGTGTCTGTGTGACGGTGAGTGTGTATGTCTGTGTGTGTGTATTTTGTGACTGACATTGTGTCTATATGTGTGACTGTGTGTGTGACTGTGTTTGTCTGTGTGTGTGACACTGACTGTGTATGTGTGAATGTGAGTGTGTATGTCAGTCTATGTGTCTGCGTAAGTGTGACTGACTGTGTGTCTATGTGTGTGACTGTGCGTGTGACTGTGTGCGACTTTGTGAGAGTGTGTGTCTCTGCGTATGCCTGTGTGTGTGACTGTGTGATTGTGTGTCAGTGTGTGTCTGCGTGAATATGACTGTGTGTGTCTGTGTGACTGACTGTGTGTTTGTGACTGTGTGGCTGACTGTGTGTGTCTGTATATGTGATTGTGTGCGTGACTGTGTGTGAGTGTCAGTATGAGTGTGTGATGTGACTGTGTCTGTGTGACGGTGAGTGTGTATATCTCTGTGTGTATTTTGTGACTGACTTTGTGTCTATATGTGTGACTGTGTGTGTGACTATGTGTGTCTGTATGTGTAACACTGACTGTGTCTGTGTGGAAATGAGTGTGTATGTGTGTGTGTGTGTCAGTGAATGTGTGACTGACTGTGTGTCTATATGTGTGACTGCGCGTGTGAGTGTGTGACAGAGTGTGTCTGTGTGACTGTGTGATTGAGTGACAGTGTGTGTGTGTGCGTTTGTGACTGTGTGTGTGTGTTAGTGACTGTGTGACTGACTGTGTGTGCCTGTAGTGTGATTGTGTGCGTGACTGTGTGTGAGTGTCAGTATGGGTTTGTGTGTGACTGTGGCTGTGTCTGTGTGTGACTGTGGGATGTCTGTGTGTGATGTGACTGTGTCTATGCGACGGCGAGTGTGTGTGTGTGATTGTGGGTGTGATTGTGTGTTACTGTATGTCTGTCTATGTGTGACTGTGTGTGTATTTTGTGGCTGACTGTGTGTCTATATGTGTGACTGTGTGTGTGACTGCATGTGTGAGTGTGTGACAGTGTGTGTCTGAGTGTATGATTGTGTGCGTGTCTGTGTGTGTGTGACTGGGTGTGTCTGTGTGTGACTGTGTCAGTGTGACTGTGAGTGTGTACGTCTGTATGTGTGTGTGGGTGTGTAACAGTGTGTGTCTGTGGGTGTGACTGCATGTGTGACTGTGTGTTTCTGTATGTACACACAGTCACACACACACAGGCACACACACGGTGTGTGTACGGTTCAATTCCAGTACCCGCCTCCCCGAACAGGCGCCGGAATGTGGCGACTAGGGGCTTTTCACAATACCTTCATTGAAGGCAACTCGTGAAAATAAGCCATTTTCATTTCACTTCATTCATGCGCCCATGTGTGTGACTGTGTGTGTGACTGTATGTGTCTATATGTGTGACTGTGTATGTGCCTGTGTGTGTGTGACTGTGTGTTTCTGTATGTGTGATTGTGTGCATGACTGTGTGTGAGTGTAAGTATGGGTATGTCTGTGCGTGTGCCTGTGTGACGGTAAGTGCGTATGTCTGTGTGTGTGACGGTGTGTGCGACAGTGCGTGTGGCAGTGTGTGTCTATGTGTCTGATTGTGTGTGTGTTATTGTGTGGCAGTGTGTGTCTCTCTGTGTGTGACTGTATGTGTGAATGTGTGTGCGTGTCTGTTTAAGTGTTACTGTATGTGTGTATGTGCGATTGTGTGCGTGACTTTGTGTGAGTGTATGTGTGACTGTGCTAGTGTGACTGGGTGTGAGTGTGTGTGTGTGATTGTGGGTGTGATTGTGTGTTACTGTATGTCTGTCTATGTGTGACTGTGTGTGTCTGTGTGCCTGTGAGTGTGTATGTCTGTGTGTGTGTGTCTGTGTGACTGACTTTGTGTTTGCGTCTGTGTGACTGATTGTCTGTGTGTGATTGTGTGTGTCTGTATGTGTGATTGTGTGCATGACTTTGTGTTAGTGTGAGTATGAATGTTTGTGTGACTGTGACTGTTTCTGTGTGACTGTGAGTGTGTATGCCTGTGTGTGTGACTGACTGTGCGTATATATGTGTGACCGTGTGTGACTGTGTGTGTGACTGTGTGTCTGCATGGATGAATGTGTGCGTGAATGTGTGTGAGTGTAAGTATGAGTGTGCGTCTGACTATGCGTGTGTCTGTGTGACTGAGTGTGTATATCTGTGTGTGTTTTTATGTGATTTGTTGCTGACTGTGTATGTCTATATGTGTCACTGTGTGTATGACAGTGTGTTCTGTGTGTGTGACTGTGTGTTTATCTATATGTGTGACTCTGTGTTTCTGTATGTGTAAGTGGAACTGTGTGTGAATGTATGTGTGACTGTGTGTGTGTGAGACTGTGGGTATGAGTCTGTATGTGACTGTGTGTGTCTCTGTGTGACAGTGTGTTACTGTGTGTCTGTGTGTGAGTGACTGTGTGTGTTGGTATTGGATACTGTGTGTGTCTGTCTGTGTATATGTGTGACTGTGTGTGTGTATCTGTCTGTATTTATGTGTCTCTGTCTGTTTGTGGAGGATCTTGCTGTGTGAGGTTGGTGGAATATTGAACAGGAGTAAAGGAAGGGGGTGTTGTTGTTCGGATGGAGGCAAATATTCTGGGTGTGAGTGAGATCTTGTCCCACCTGGGACAATCTCTGGGATCCTGCTGTGCATTGCCAATGTAAACAATGAAGGTGTCGACTTTCTAAAAGTTTATGAGGCCTCAATGTCAATTATTTGATGAAATACCAAACCTGGCTGCTGCAAATCCTATTTCTAAATGACTGTCAGATCAATCGTGACAGCGAAGCAGAGCGACGATCTTGACTGGGTTTTAAGAGCAGGAGAAAGACAGAGAGAGGAGATGGGGCTTTGGAAGGACAAAAGTAGATTATTGGATTGGTATGGAGAGAAAGAGAGGGGAACAGAGATGGGCCTTTGGACAGACAAAGATGGATTATTGGATAGGGATCGAGCTGGGCAGGAGAGGTGGAGAGAAAGAATTAGAGAGGAGTAGAGATGGGTTATTGGATAGGGATAGAACTGGGGAGGAGAGGGGAAGAGAGTGAGAGAGAGAGAGATGTAAAGAGTGGTTAAATCTCCTGGCCCTGAACAGGTATATCCAAGAACACTGAGTGAGGCTGGAGGAGAAATTGCGCGAGCCCTGACTGAGATATTTGCAACATCATTACCCACGGGTGAGGTACCGCAAGAATGGAGGGCAGCGAATGCTGTTGCCTTTTTGAAAAAGGACAGCAAAGAAAAAGCTGGTAATTATCGGCAGTGAAGTCTAACATCTGCGCTGGGTAAGGAACTAGAAATTATTTTGAGGGATAAGCTATACAGGCTTCTGGAAATACAGGGTTTGGTTAGCAATAGTCTGCATAGCTCTGTGCATGGGAGATCATTCCTTACAAATTTGTTGGAGTTCTTTAATGAAGTGACCAGGAAGGTTGACGAGGGCAGAGCAGTAGGCGTCTCGACTTCAGTAAGGCCTTTGATAAAGGTCCAAATGGTAGGCTGCTCTGGAAAGTTAGATCACATGGAATCCAGGGAGAGCTGGCAAGTTGGATATACAATTGGCTTGATGGTGGGAATCAGAAGGAAATGTTGGAATGGTGCTTGTCGGACTGGAGGTTTGTGACTAGTGGTGTGCCGCCGAGTCCAGTGCTGGGCCCATTGCTGTTTCTTATCTATATCAACGATTTGGATGAGAATGTACAAGGCATGATGTGTAAATTAGCAGATGACTCTAAAATGGGTGGTAATGTAGAGAGCGAGGAACGTGATCAAGAATTGCAGCAGAGTCTTGATGAGCTGGGAAGTGGGCCGAGAAATGCCAAATGGAATTCAATACAGGTAAGTGTGAGGAGTGCATTTTGGAAAGTAAAGTCAAGGTAGGACTTGCAAGGTGAATGGTCGGAGCTTAGGCATAACGGAGAACAGAGGGACCTTGGAGTTTACGTGCACGGTTCTCTAAAATGGAGTCACGGGTAGGTAGGGCAGTGAAGAAGGCTTTTGGAACGCTGGTCATCATCAGGCAGTGCATTGCGTATAGAAGTTGGGAAGTTACGTTGCAATTGTACAGGACATCGGTGAGGCCGCACCTGATGTATTGTGTTCAGTTTTGGTTGCCTTGCTAGAGGAAAGATGTTATTAAACTGAAGAGAGTGCAAAACAGATTTATAAGGATTTTTCCATGACCCAAGTGTCTCAGTTCTAGGAAAGATTGGATAGGCTAGTACTTTTTTCTTTGGAGGGTAGGAGAATGAGGAGCCTCAGCGGTGATCTTATACACCCCCATAAAAGCATGCGAGGCATGGATAGGGTGAATGCACTCAGTCTTTTTACTCTGGCTGGGGAATCAAGATTTAGGCACAGATTTAAGTGAAGAGGGGAAAGAATTAACTGGAACCCGAGGAGTTACTTCTTTTTGCACAGAGGTTGGTACATATGTGGAATGAGCTACCGGAGGAAGTGGTTTAGGCAAGGATATCGATAACATTTAAAAGGCATTTGGACAGATATATAGAAAATAAACAGAGAGCAGTACAGCACAGTACAGGCCCTTCGGCCCACAATGTTGTGCCGACCATTTATCCTAATCCAGGATCAACCTAACCTCCACCCCTTCATTTTACTGCTGTCCAGGTGCATGTCCAAGAGTCACTTAAGTGTCCCTAATGACTCTGACTCCACCACCTCTGCTGGCAACGCATTCCACATACTCACCACTCTCTGTGTAAAGAACCTACGCCTGCCGTCTCCCCTATACCTTCCTCCAATCACCTGAAAATTATGCCCCCTCATGACAGCCATGTCCACCTTGGGAAAAATAATAATGATAATAATCTTCATTGTCACAAGTAGGCTTACATTAACACTGCAATTAAGTTACTCTGAAAAGACCCTAGTCGCTATATTCCGGCGCCTGTTCGGGTGCAAAGAGGGAGAATTCTGAATTCTCAGCCGGTATGGGAATTGAACCCGCACTGCTGGCTTTGTTGTGCATTACAAACCAGCTATCGAGCCCACTGAGCTCAACCATCCATCTGGTCTCTTGCCACCCAGTCTATCTATGCCTCTCATCACCTTGTCCACCTCTGTCATGTCACCTCTCTTCCTTCTTTGCTGTAGTGAAACATTCCGTCGCTCCCTCAACCTTTCTTCATAAGACATGCCCTCCAGTCCAGGCAGCATCTTCTGTACCCTCTCCAAAGCATCCACATCCTTCCTATAATGAGGCGACCAGAACTGGACACAATATTCCAATCGTGGTCTAACCAGGGTTTTATAAAGCTGCAGCAAAACCTCGCGGCTCTTAACTCAATCGCGCTGTTAAGGAAAGCCAACACACCATACATACATGGTGTGAACAAGCCTATCAACCTGGGTGGCAAATTTGAGGGATCAAGGTATGTAGACCCCAGGATTCCTCTGTTCCCACACACTTGCAAAAATCATGCCTTTAACCCTGTATTCAGCATTCAAATTCGACCTTCCAAAATGAATCACTTCACATTTATCAAGGTTGAACTCCATCTGCCACTTCTCAGCCCAGCTCTGCATCCTCTCAATGTCCTGTTGTAACTGCAACAGCCTTCGACACTATGTACAACTCCACAACCTTCGTGTCATCGGCAAACTTACTGACCCACCCTTCCACCTCCTCATCCAAGTCATTTATAAAAATCACTAATATCAGAGGTGTCATAACAAATCCCTGCGTGTCACCACTGGTCACCGAACTCCCGGCGGAATACTTTCCATCCATCACCACTCACTTTCTTCTTTCGGCCAGACAATTCTGTATCCCGACAGTCCAATTTCCCTGCATCCCATGCCCCCGAAATTCCCTGTATCCCATTGGTCGGAAAGGTCTAGATGGATATGGGCCAAATGCAGGAACATGGGGTTAGCTTGGATGGGCTTTTTGGTTAGCTTGGACCAGTTCAGACCGACGTGTCTGTCTCCGTGCAGGAGAGTCAGAGGGGGAGAGAGTGAGGGAGAGACAGAGGGGAAGAGAGTGGGAGAGACCTAGAGGGGAAGAGAGTGGAGGAGAATCAGAGGGTGGGGGAGAGTCAGAGGGCAAGAGAGTTGGGGGAGAGTCAGCGGGGGTGGGAGAGTCAGTTGGAGGGGGTGTGATTGAGGGTGGGGGAGAATCAGAGAGGAAGTGAGTGGGGGAGAGTCAGAGGGGAAGAGAATGGAGAGACTCAGAGGATAAGCGAGTGGGAGATAGTCAGAGCCGGGAAAGAGTGGGGATAGTCAGAGTGGAAGCGGCTGGGGGAGAGTCAGAGAGGGGAGAGAGTGGGGAGAGTCAGAGGGGGAGATTTTGGTGAAGAATCAGAGGAGGGAGGGGGAAAGAGTGGGGGAGCGTCAGAAGGGAATAGAGTGGGGAGAGTCAGAGGTGAAGAGGGTGGGGGAGAATCAGAGGGGAAGAGAATGGGGGAGACTCAGAGGAGAAGCGAGTTGGAGATAGTCAGAGCGGGGAAAGAGTGGGGGAGAGTCAGAGGGCAAGCGGCTGGGGAAGAGTCAGAGAGGGGAGAGAGTGGGGAGAGTCAGAGGGGGAGATTTTGGTGAAGAATCAGAGGACGGAGGGGGAAAGAGTGGGGGAGCGTCAGAAGGGAATAGAGTGGGGAGAGTCAGAGGGTGAGGGTTTGGTGGATAGTCAGAGGGGTAAGTGGGAAAGAGGGGGAGAGTCAGAGGGGAAGAGTCAGAGGGGAAGCGAGTGCGGGAGAGTCAGTGCGGGGAGTTTGGTGAAGAGTCAGGGGGGAGAGAGTGGGGAAGAGTCAGAGGGGAACCTAGTAGGGGAGAGCCAGTTGGGAAGAGTGTGGGGGGGAGTCAGAGGGGAAGCCTGTGGGGGAGAGTCAGAGGGGAAGAGAGTGAGGTAGAGTCAGTTGGGAAGTGAGTGGGGAAAGTCAGAAGGGGGAGTTAGTCAGAGGGGAATATGGTGGGAAGAGTCAGAGGGGGAAGGGGGAAAGAGTGGGGGAGAGTCAGAGGGGAAGAGAGTGGGGGAGGGTCAGAGGGAGAGAGAGTAGGGGAGATTCAGAAGGGGGAGAGAGTGGGGAAGAGTCAGAGGGGAAGCCTGAGGGGGAGACTCAGAGTTGGAGAGAGTGTGAGATAGTCAGAGTGGGGAGACAGTGGGGAGAGTCAGAGGTGAAGCGAGTGGGGGAGACCCAGAGGGAAAAGAGTGGGGAAGAGTCAGAGGATTGGGTGGAGCCAGATGGTAAGAGGGTGGGGGAGAGTAAGTAGGTGGTGGAGAGTCAGTGGGTGTTGGAGAGTCAGAGGGTAGAGCAGGTTAAACAGTGGGAGAGACACACAGGTTGGGAATGGCGGAGGGTCTCAAATGTTTCGTCAATTTCCAGCTTCTGGAGCAGAGCTCTGCAATCCCTATTGCTCACCAGGATGGTTTGGTGTGTTTAATAAATTACCTACTGAACACAGACAAATGAGGGTTTTGAGAAGGAGGGAGAAAATTTAAATGAGGGAGAGAAAGAGAGATAATGTTGAGACAGAAACCTCTGAGAATCAATTCTCAGATAGGGGGGAAAGAGAAGAGAGATCATGACAGATCTTCAAAAGCAGGAGACTCAGAGATGTGGCATTGGAAATGTACAGAGATATGGGAAGAGAAAAAGAGAGATAGCGAGATGGGGAAATAAAATAAGAGGGAGAAAAACAGGAGGAGGGAGAAAAATGAAATGAGAAAAAGAGAGATAAAGAGGAAGGGAGAGAGAGAAATGAAATGAAATGAGATAGGGGAAGGTGATGAAAGTGGAAGGTGCATCGTCAATATTGAATGAAGAAACGATGTGGAGCTGCCAGGGTCTTACTAGGTGGGAACAGTAAGAGGTCTTACAATACCAGGTTAAAGCCCAACTGCTTTTTCCCAATCACGAGCTTTCGGGAGCAGATCTTTCCACAGGTGAATTATTCCTCAAGCTAGTGATTCGAAATAAACATGTTGGACTTTCACCTGTTGTTGTAAGACTCCTTACAATGAAGATACAGCAGCAATCCTGGAGTTGCCTTTATTTCCAATGAGGCAGTCGGAGGTGGGTGCTTAAACACAAGTGTGAGACACAGGTTCTGGGAGTGGGTCTGCAGTCTGTCCTCACTGCCCATCCACTGGCGTAAACATCATTCCCTCTCCCCATCCATCCATTCCCCACATCCCCAAGGAGCTCTGATCTGTTTTTAAGAATATAATAGTTCCATTGTCTGGCCATGTTTATAAAATAGGTTTTATAAAACAGATTGTGAATGTCAAAGTGGGAGCAGTCCCGGGAACTTGCTGTGTTTCTTTTATTTCACTAATGCTTTTCTTTAATCGATTTTCAGGTTTTCTTACTCTCTCAAAGTTGCGTTGATTTTGAAGCTTGATCGACGCAAAGAGACTCTTTCCTGGCGAGGAATCCACAGAAGAGCTAGAACCGGAGAGAAACATGATAAATGTCAATGTGGCTCTGTCATTCATTATTACAACAAAGAAAAAACCCAGAATAGACTTGTGGCATGGTCACTCAAAGGAGGGGGGGGAGGGGTGGGTTGGAGAAAAAATTGCGGGGGCACAAAAATTTGTGGGTGAATCAATTGGGGGTTTGTGAATAACTTTGAGGTGTAAATAAATTGGGGGGGGGTGAATAATTGGTGGGGTGAATAATCGGTGGGGTGAATAAATTGGGGAGGGTGAATAAATTGTTTTGTGTCTTGGTGTTTTACTTTCATTTTATGCAGCTGGGAGCTTCATTCAGGCAAAGCAGATGTATGCTGCTCTCTCTCTCTCTCTCTGTGATAAAAGTGTCCAGACCACTGTATAGCTTCAAAGTAATTCCTGTCGACTGTAAGGAATTCAAACCTACTCTTTTGTAGGAAAGGGTGGGCATATGGATGTTGCTGGGAAAGTCATTCAGAGTTACCTGTAGAGTCATGTATCTTTGGGGGGGATTATCTGTGTTGGTAGTTGATAAGATGTTTACTGTGTGTTTATGAAATGTTAACTGGCTTCATAGAATAAACATTGTTTTTGTTTTAAAATACTTAGGATCTCTGTTGCATAAGACCTGGAAACTGGGCCCTTGTGCTCCTTATAACCAAAATCTATTAAATGTTGTAGGTCAGCTGAACACCATGATATACTTTTGGGTTCTCTAAGCCCTGGCCCATAATGCTACTCAAAGAAATACAATAACAATTGGAACTGAATCACTGAATGGGCACAGTTAAAGGGACAACTAAACCCCAGAGTGCAGTGGAACCACCCATGAAAGACACTGGCAATTGGAACTGAATCACAGAATGGTCACAGTTAAAGGGATAACTCAACCCCAGAGTGCAATGGAACCACCCGGTGAAACACACTGGCAATTGGAACTGAATCACAGAATGGTCACAGTTAAAGGGATAACTCAACCCCTGAGTGCAGTGGAACCACCCAGAGAACCACACTGACAATTGAAACTGAATCATTGAATGGTCACAGTTAAAGAGGCAGCTACACCCTCGAGTACACTGGAACAACCCAGAGAAACACACTGACAATTGAAACTGAATCATTGAATGGTCACAGTTAAAGAGGCAGCTACACCCACGAGTGCACTGGAACAACCCAGAGAAACACACTGGTAATTGGAATTGAATCATTGAATGGTCACAGTTAAAGAGGCAGCTACATCCCAGAGTGAAGTGGAGCCACCCAAAGAAACACACTGGCAATTGTAACTGAATCACTGAATGATTACAGTTAAAGACGCAGCTGCACCCCAGATTGCACTGGAACCACACAGAGAAACACACTGACAATTGGAACTGAATCATTGAATGGTCATAGTCGAGTGAAGGATATCACTGAAACAGTCTGAGACCGAGAGGTGGGACTGATGGTATTTGAGTGGACAGTATCCTTTCTATTCTTGTTAGTTCAATAATGTGATCAACAGAGTCCAGTGTTTGGAAAGTGGTCACGGACAAAAAAAAGGACTTTATTTTTTTGAACGCAATGTCGTAATCTGTTTGTTCATATCTTTCAAACAAATAAGTGAAACGATGTTGCAACCTCAATATCCCTGGGGTGGTTCCTCAGGGTCTAAGTTAAAGGCTTTGGGAATATATAACCTCAGTGTCTAAGACACAGAGACAGCCAGCAAAACGAAGGGCACATCACTTTCCATTGAAAATGCATCTTCCAATCCAAAAGTTTGAGAAAATATTCTACCCAATCCTTGCTATGGTTGGCGTTCCTGGTAAGAAACTATCACCAGTTAAGTTGTGTAAATCTCTGTGTGAGCGGCTCTCTGATTTTAACTGTTACTGAAAATGTTTCATGCTGATCTCGTGCTCACTGATATACAGACACCTGATTAACGATATAATTCACTTCAGACAAATGTCTTTAAAACTGATGGGTTTGAATCCCTTTCAACAACTGACAGCAAAGATCTGTTTGTAACTCACGGGATGCCTGGTGGATAAAGTTATTACATTGAGTGGAATCTTGGTTAGCGTTAGATTTTATCTCAGTGAAGGCAATCTCTCTGAAGTCAGATTTCGTGGGAGTAAGAATGAAATCAGCCTGGGTGTCGATCGCTAACCAGAGTGAAATATCTGACAGTAGTGAACAGGAATTACTGGAAATATCTGTCAGTGTAGAACTGTTCTGAGTGTGGATCAATTACCACAGTGGAATATCAAACAGCAGTGAACATGTGTTACTGGAAGTATGTGTCAGTGTAGAATTATACTGAGTGTGGGTCTCTCACCAGAGTGGAATATCTGATCCAATTATCAATCTACTACTGGGACAATCTGTCCGTGTGGAATGGCATTGTGTGTGGGTCAGGGAATGAACTGAAATATGTTGGATCTATTTTGAAATTATCTGTTTTATAGTTGAGTGGGTGCTCCATTCTAGGGAGATGTCCCTGGTGATAACGTTTGGAAGCGGTTGAAAACACCAGGAGTTTAGCTGTGTTTTGATGATGTTTTTATATTCATTGTGTGAAGTGAAATGTCTCGATATCGCTGTTTTCCCCTGAACTGCTCCGACAAAAACAGATATCACCCACACCCTCATTATTTAATAAAACTCACAACAGTGCAGTATTTTAATTGGTTTTGTGAACGTTTTCTCGTTTCTATTGATCCTGAAATGAACTCCAATATTTTTTGAATTTTTATGGGTGTTTTTAAACTGTGTTTCTGCTTCAAACGATTTGTGAATCAGTTCGCCTGGAGCCAGAAACGCCTCCAGTCCATTCAGGCGCTTGTTTTCCAAGGAGTGATTGGGAGACTTATTGTTCTGATCAAAATGCAGCAGCGGACACTGAGCTGTTAGGACACTAATTCCCCCTTGAAATACCCACTTTGCAAGTTCATAATTGATTATGAAAGCGTGGCTGTATTTAGTTGTATTCTTCCTCTGTATTGACTGTCTCTCAATTTGGTTGTGTATGTAAACTGTGTAAATATCATTTTGCTCCTCGATTCCATATTGTTGATGTAAATGGTGAAGGAGAATGATCCCAGTGCTGATGCTTGTCGAACACCACTTTCCACCTTCCAGCAATCAGACTGAATCCCTTTAACTCCTCTCCCTGTTTTCTGTGTGTGTCTCGTGCTTGTTGTCCATTCTGTTGTTGTGCCCCTAATTCCACTGGATCTGTCATTACTCATGAATCTGTTACGTCGGATCATTCTGAAGCCCTTTCGAAAATCAAATTATTGAATATGTATCACACTAAGCAAATCTATGATTTCTGATAGTTATTGAAATAATTGAATCAAATGTGTCAGTAATGATGTTAACTTTGGAACATATTTATTATATTTATGTTATTAGATTATTTACCTCATAATTTTAATTCCATTGTTCCGACTATTGACGCTGTGACTGGGAGATTATTTTCTGGAATTGTTTTATTTTCTGTTTTCAATTCAAGAATAACAGACATTCATTGCTGCCTTTCAATTCTTTGGCAATATTTTGATGATGATTAGTGAATAGATAACTGTTTCTGCTGTTTGTCTCTGTCTATTTTATGATATGTGTGGTTGAAATCCATCCTCCTGCAGTAAAATCCGTCGACCTGGACCCCATCCGCTGGCCTCCAAGCTGCCCTTGATCTTTTTATTGAGATCTGTCAGTGCGACACCGACCATGTCATTTTTCTCTGCCCCTCACAGGCAGTCTATCCTGTCTCCCTCTGAACTTGCTCCAATCCTCTCTCTAACAGCCAACCTGATCAGGTGATATAAGCGCTTCACAAGGGTGGTGACATTATTTCCTGGTGTACTAACCTCTTCCTCACAGAGGCTCAGCACCAACTCTGAGGCACATCCTGCTACCAACCCCTGGACCAGGGCCCCACCACAATCACCATGATATTGTTCCAAGGACTTTCACTGACCTCATCAAGTCTGGAGATCTTCCGTTCAGAGCCTCGCACATCATTGTCCCGCAACTCCATACATCCTGTATCAATATCCCGCTTCTACTTCCTTTCCAAAATCCACAACAGGAAAGTCGCAGTCGATCCATTATTTCAGCCTAATCCAACCACGCAAAACTCATTTCATCCTGTCTGAATGCCAACATCTCTGGCCAGTTCTGGCTCTTCCCACAGACATTGGTGGCACTGTGGCGCAGTGGTTTGCACTGCTGCTGCATAGCGCCATGGACGCTGATTCAATTCCCGCCATGGGTCACTGCCTGTGTGTAATTTCCTCCTTGTCCATGTGTCTTCCTGAGTTTCCTCCGGGTGCTCCGCTTCCTTCCCATGGTCTAAACATGTGCAGTTTAGGTGGATTTCCCATGCTAAATTGCGTCATAGTGTCCCAAAAAAATTGTAGGTTAGATTAAGGGGTTAACGGGATAGGGCGGGGAAGTGAGCTTGGTTGAGGTAATCTTTCAGAGGTTCGGTGCAGACTTAATGGGCCAAATAACCTTTCTGTACAGCAGAAATTCTGAGACTCCTGAATCCTCTGGTGCCGTATGTCATATAAACAAGGTCCATTTCCCTGGCGCTACCCGCCTAATCTTTACTATGGATGTCCAATCCCTCTACCCATCCGTTCTCCAACAGAAGTGCCGTGTACAGCTACTCACACCCTGCTGACTGTCTGCCTTTTCCTTACCCGGGGATGCCCCCACCACCTTGCTTTGGTTGACAAGGCTCTCAATCATGTTCAGTTCATTTTTCGCTCATCTGCCCTCCCTCCACGAAACATGATCGGGTCTCCCTATTCCCACATTCCATGCCACCGGCCTCTGCATTGAAAGAATCATCACCATTTCTGCAGACTCCAGAATGATGCCACCACGAAACACATCTTCACCTCTCACCAACCACTACCCACATTTTCTGCATTAGTCACGTACCGCTACCTCTTTGCCATCTCGTTGATTTCTCCATTAGTCCCAAAATCACTTTCCCTTCACGCGGCACCGTCCCTTGCAATCACAGACAGTGCAACAACTGTCCCTTTACTTCCTCCCGTCTCACGATTCTGGGCAGCAAACTCTCCTTTCTGGTGAAGCAACGTTTCAATTCTGTTTCCTTCAGTTTAGTCTACTGTAATCGCTGCTTTCAATTCGTGTCCTCTGCATTGGGGAGACTTAACGCAGACTGGGACACCGCTTTGTGGAACACCTTCACACAACCCAGAGGCATGACCCCAGATCTCCTGTTGCGGTCATTTCAACTCAGCACCTTGCTCTCAAACCCACATGCCTGTCCTTGGCCTGCTGCAAGGATCCAGTGAAGCCCAATGCAAGCTGGAGAAGCAACATCACGTCTTCCAATTAGGATGTTACAATTCTTAGGACTTAACTTTCATTTCAAAAACATTAGACGAGGTACTTTCTACTCCATCTTAACGCCCTTGTTTTGGAATTTCCCACCTTTTTAGTCGAATGCAATGGGTCTGAATCCGGACAAAGTATGTTCCGGCCAACTGAACACTAGGGATGTCCAATGCCGGAGAGGGGATATTCCTGAGAAACGTTTGGCTGGGATTGTATCCAAACAATGAGATGATGACTTCCTGGGAATAGTGTGATGTCGGGATGTTCAAGACATGACAATGGAGTATTCCTGGGAGAGGGTGCCTTACGAATCACTAAACCTGGGAAGGTGATGCCCTGGGAACTTTCTGGGACTGGACAGGCTGTATTCTGGACAGGCTGGGCATCACGCTAGCATAGTGGTTATCACAGTTCCTTCACAGAACCAGGGTCCCATGTTCGATTTCCGCCTTGGGTCACTCTCTTTGCGGAGTCTGCACGTTCTCTCTGTGTCTGCGTGGGTTTCCGCCGGGTGCTTCGGTTTCCTCCAACAGTCAGAAGATGCGCAGGTTAGGTGGATTGGCCATGATAAATTGTCCTTGCAGTCCAAACATTTTCGGTAGGATTACTGGGTTATGGGGACGGTGTGGGGATTGGTTATTCTTTCCAAGGGCCAGTGCAGACTCGATGGGCCAAATGGCCTGCTTCAGCACAGTAAATGTTATTATTTATGATTCCAATCGTCCCATGATTATGAAGTGCGAAGGTACAGTGTTCCTTTTATATTTTCCATTGAAATGAAAATGAAATGAAAATCGCTTATTAGAACATAGAACATAGAACATAGAACGATACAGCGCAGTACAGGCCCTTCGCCCCTCGATGTTGCACCGACATGGAAAAAATCTAAAGGCCATCTAACCTACACTATGCCCTTATCATCCATATGCTTATCCAATAAAATTTTAAATGCCCTCAATGTTGGCGTGTTCACTACTGTTGCAGGTAGGGCATTCCACGGCCTCACCACTCTTTGCGTAAAAAACCCACCTCTGACCTCTGTCCTATATCTATTACCCCTCAATTTAAGGCTATGTCCCCTCGTGCTAGCCACCTCCATCCGCGGGAGAAGGCTCTCGCTGTCCACCCTATCTAACCCTCTGATCATTTTGTATGCCTCTATTAAGTCACCTCTTAACCTTCTTCTCTCTAACGAAAACAACCTCAAGTCCATCAGCCTTTCCTCATAAGATTTTCCCTCCATACCAGGCAACATCCTGGTAAATCTCCTCTGCACCCGTTCCAAAGCTTCCACGTCCTTCCTATAATGAGGCGACCAGAACTGTACGCAATACTCCAAATGCGGCCGTACTAGAGTTTTGTACAACTGCAACATGACCTCATGGCTCCGGAACTCAATCCCTCTACCAATAAAGGCCAACACACCATAGGCCTTCTTCACAACCCTATCAACCTGGGTGGCAACTTTCAGGGATCTATGTACATGGACACCGAGATCCCTCTGCTCATCCACACTACCAAGAATTTTACCATTAGCCAAATATTCCGCATTTCTGTTATTCTTTCCAAAGTGAATCACCTCACACTTCTCCACATTAAACTCCATTTCCCCCCTCTCAGCCCAGCTCTGCAGCTTATCTATGTCCCTCTGTGACCTGCAACATCCTTCCGCACTGTCTACAACTCCACCGACTTTAGTGTCGTCTGCAAATTTACTCACCCATCCTTCTGCGCCCTCCTCTAGGTCATTTATAAAAATGACAAACAGCAACGGCCCCAGAACAGATCCTTGTGGTACGCCACTCGTAACTGAACTCCATTCTGAACATTTCCCATCAACTACCATTCTCTGTCTTCTTTCAACTAGCCAATTTCTGATCCACATCTCTAAATCACCTTCAATCCCCAGCCTCCGTATTTTCTGCAATAGCCGACCGTGGGGAACCTTATCAAACGCTTTACTGAAATCCATATACACCACATCAACTGCTCTACCCTTATTGTCACGAGTAGGCTTCAATTAAGTTACTGTGAAAAGCCCCTAGTCGCCACATTCGGGCGCCTGTCCGGGGAGGCTGTTACGGGAATCGAACCGTGCTGCTGGCCTGCTTGGTCTGCTTTCAAAGCCAGCAATTTAGCCGAGTGTGCTAAACAGCCCCATTGATCGTGGAGGATTCAAATAAACCAGGCGTGGTCCAACTCCATCAGAAATCCAGCCCAGGGAATGGTCCAATCCGAGGTGTGGGCCAATAATTTTGCAGGCATCACAATCACTGGTATGTTTATATCCGGTTTTCGAAACCAGGCCGGTCTGAGTTAATCCTGTAAATCAGGCTAAATGTAAAATGCAACCTCTCCCAAAGACATCTGAATTCAGAACATTTTCCTATCACAGCCATCAAATTGACAGGGCTGCAATTCACAATTTCCCCCATCTCCAATCTTCAACACTTGGATCACGTTTTCTACTTCTCTCTCTGCTATGTTGATCTCTGCGCCCACTCCTCTCCCAAAAGCACCCCCCACCACCACCACCACCACCATCATCCAATGCCCATTATATTGATACTTAAGTCGTGTTCTGGTTCAGGCAGGGTCATTGTTTGTCCAATAATTTCCCGTGTCTCTCGCTTCTCTCTCTGACAGTGAATTTACTGGGAATTGTCATTTTGTGTCGGGGGAAGTGTGGCCTCTCTACCTGCACCACTCGCTACCTGGTGGCCATGGCAACCGCGGATTTGATGTTTATTATCATGATGCCCATACTGAACAGGATCAATGGTTATTATTTCCCGCGGAATTTCCTGGACCTCACCCCTGTGTGTCGTGTTAACCGTGTTCTGCTGACTGCAGCCTCGGATTGTTCTGTCTGGTTCACCCTCACTTTCTCTTTTGATCGATTCGTGGCCATTAGCTGCCAGAAACTGAAAACTAAATATTGCACCGGGAAAACTGCGGCTGTGGTTCTGTCAACAACAGGCATCCTGTTCTGTGTGAAAAACATCCCGCGGAATTTTATAAATAAACCTTTAAAGATAATCGATAATGTCCAGTGGTTCTGTGGGATAAAGAACAGCTTTTGGACTGACCCCGGATGGGTTTTCTACAACTGGTTTAATCAGGTTTTAATCCCACTGATTCCATTCTTCTCAATCTTGTTGATCAACGCGCTGACAGTCAGACACATTTTACTCACCAGTCGAGTCCGGAAAGCACTGAGAGCTCAGAATCAGGGAGAAAATCGCAAGGACTCCGAGATGGAGAGCAGAAGGAAGTCAATGGTTTTGCTCTTCAGCATCTCCGGAACTTTTATTCTCCTCTGGACCGTGTATGTTATTAAATTTTTCTATATTGAATTGAGAGGAATATCCTCCCTCACACTTCCTCAATATATATTCCAACAAGTCGGATTTATGCTGCGGGATTTAAATTGCTGCACAAACACATTTATTTATGTGGTGACTCAGTCCCGGTTCAGGGAGCAGATCAAGATCACGTTGAAATATCCGCTTACATCAATTATTAAATTCATGATTAAATCAAACTGACTGACAGCCCCTCAGCCAATCAGGAGGTCCAGCCGCTGACTGACAGCCCCTCAGCAATTCTGAAGTCGCCCATACGATCTGACAACACCGTGAAGGCAATTAGGAGCACGGACTGCGCACTCACAGCTTGCTGAGCGAATCAGGGAACTCGGAACACTGGCTGGCAGAAAGTTCAGCAAATCAGAGACTCCGATTTCAGAATGGATGCTGATGGAACCTACAGAGGAACGAACATGGGCTGGCTTCGGCGATTGTGTGGAGCACTGTCAGGGCTGGGTGTGAGGGGAGAGTGCAGCACTGGCAGGGCTCGCTGAGCGGGTGGAGCACTGGCACGGCTGGCAGTGGGGGAGCACTGGTAAAGCTGGCTGTGGGGGTTTGGGAGAGTACTGGCAGGGCTGGATTTGGGGGCTGGGGGGCTGGCGGTGGAACCGTCTGGCCTGGCTGTTGGGTGCAGGGTGGGGAAGCACTGGGTACGGGTTCGGGGAGAACTGGCTGGGCTTACGTTGGGGGGTAGGCAGAGCACTGGCAAGGCTGTGTGTGTGTCTGAGGGGGTGAGCACTGGCAAGGCTGGCTGTGGTGGGGTGGAGGGCTGCATTGGCATGGCCGGCTCTGGGAGTGCACTGGCAGGGCTGGCTGTGGATCTCACTGGCAGAGCTCTCTAGGGGGCGCACTGGCAGAGCTGTCAGGGGCGTCAATTGCAGGGCTGGACGGGGAAGCACTGGCAGCGTTAGAAGGGGGAGCACTGGCAGGGCGGTCTGTGGAGTTAGTACTGGCAGGGCTGAATGGTGGGTCACTGGAAGGGCTTCCTGGGGCGAGCACTGCCAGGGCTGTCTGGGTCGAGCACAGGCAGGGCTGGCTGGGGGGAAAACTGGAAGGGTTCGCTTGGGAGAGCACTGGAAGAACATGCTGTGGGTCACTGGCCGGGCTGTCTGCGGGGTCAATTGCAGGGTTGGATGGGGAAGCACTAGTGGGGCTAGAAGAGGAAGCACTTTCAGGGCTCTCTGGGAAGGTAGTACAGGCAGGGCTGGCTGAGGGATCACTGGTAGGCCAGCCAGGTGGCAGCACTGACAGGGCTGGCTGTGGAAAGCACTGGCAGAGCTGTCTCGGGGGGTTGTCACTGGGACGGCTGTCTGTGGGGGCACTGACTGAGGAGTCACTGGCAGGGCTGACGAGGGGCGCACTGGTAGGGAGCACTGACAGGGCTAGCAGGAAGGCACCGGTGAGCTGACTGGGGGCGCACAGGCAGGGTCACTGTCAGGATGGCACTGGTGGGGTTGGCTTGGGGGAGGGCACTGATAGGGCAACCTGGGGCTGTGGCACTGGCAGTGCTAACTGGGGAGGGGGGCTCTGGCAGAACCTGCTCGGAGGGAATAGCCTGAAGCCCTGCACCGCATCCTCCAACCCCACACCCCAAACCCACGCCGTCCACCCCCACACCACAGTATGGCAAACTCCACCCCAGTACCACACCCTCCACCCACACACCCCAGTATCGCACCCTCTGCTCCCACACCCCAGTAACACCGCCTCCACCCCCACACCCCAGTAACACACCCTCCACTCACACACTCCAGTACCACACCCTCCACTCCCACACCCCAGTACCACACCCTCCAACCACACACCCCAGTTTCACACCCTCCGCCCACTCAACCCAGTAACACCGCCTCCACCCCCACACCCCAGTATCACAGCCTCCGCCACACATCCTAGTATCACAGAGGCTCTAGATGACCTTTCGGCACAATATATCATACGGATTGCAGGGCAGCAGTGCTCGCTGCCATCGCCAATATTCCCAAGGCGCAGGAGGTGATCGAGGCACTGCCTTTCCCCCTACGCACACTGGCAGATGACAGGCCACTCTCTATGAATGTGTAGCATGTGTGTGACCATGAGTTGCGCATCATGCACTTCTGAGCCCGGTTCACAGGCAACCTTCACGATGCCCCCATCCTGGCTCAATCACCAATTCCTGGTCTATTTGAGACACATTCCCGGCTGAGGGCTTGGCTGTAGGGCGACAGGGGATATCCACCGTGCTTGAGGTGGATTACGCCTATCCGAAGGCCACACATCGATGCGGAGACCCACTACAATGATGTCCATGTGGCGAGCAGGGGTGTGATCGAGCGGTGCTTCGGCATCGTTAAGATGCGGTTCAGGTGTCTGGACCACTCTGGAGGGATCCTCCAGTATAGCAATAGAGTTTCCCAATTCATGGAGGCCTGCTGCATCCTCCACAACATTGCGCAGCAGAGGGGGGCTAAAGGAGGAGAAGGAACGCCACGCCTCATCTGATGCGGAGGATGCGAGGGAGGGTGAGGATGAGCAGGGAATGGGTCCTGGGTAGGCACAGGAAGCAGACCACGCGTGCCTCTGGACCGGTGGACACTCTGATCGCCTCCATGTTCCCCGAGTAGGAGCAGTGGACATTGCAAGGACATCCCATCCCACTCCCGGCGGACCACTCCCATCCATGGCCACGCCCAGCAAACTCTTCCATGATTCCCACCTGCCTTACTATCGGGTGCGGTCCCTGGATTGGTTGTAACAGTGAGTCTGATCCATGGGATGGAGGCTGATGACACCCCCTCCGTGATGTGATCCCCACGGTAACATTATGGATAGCACAATTGCTTCAAAGCTCCAGGGTCCCAGGTTCGATTCCGGCTTGGGTCACTGTCTGTGCGGAGTCTGCACATTCTCCCCGTGTGCGTGGGTTTCCTCCTGGTGCTCCGGTGTCCTCCCACAGTCCAAAGATATGCAGGTTAGTGTGGTTTGGCCATGATAAATTGCCCTTAGTATCCAAATTGCCCTTAATGTTGGGTGGGGTTACTGGTTTATGGGTTAGGGTGGAGGTGTTGACCTTGGGTAGGGTGCTCATTCCAGGAGCCGGTGCAGACTCGATGGGCCGAATGGCCTCCTTCTGCACTGTAAATTCTATGAATTCTATGAATGTGCTCTACTGCCCCATATTGTACAACAACGTCTGACTCCTTCCCACGGTTACACTGTCCATCATCCACCTGGGTGATCCCTGCATGCCATTTTATCACACTGTCCGGTTGGGGAGGGATGGTGGTGGTACACGCTGGCGAACAGAGATCTCTGGGCCAATCACACCCCAAATGCCTGCCCATCCAACCGCACCATCCACCCCCAGTTACCCCTCTGCAGCCAGCCAAACCCCAGACATCTCTCACACCCTGTGACATAGCACCGAGGCAGGATGGAACTTTGCGACACAACCTGTTCAATGGGCAAAGGTGAACAATATTCAGAGATTTATGCCCGAACCACTAATTGTATATAGTGTGCTGCACCCTTTCCAAACAAACTTATGTCCACCTTTCTAGTCTTACAGACCCTAAAGCTACATCTAGGTGGAGCTCCAGACGGTACCTCAAGAGTGGAGATAGCCTACTATGATTCCTGCTCTTTGGCGGCTGTCTTCTGGGGAGACTGGGGCTGGATGAGTCCGGCTGCTGCACGGCTGTCGCATGTGGCGTGGTGCCCGCCTGTTGTGTCCACGGCCCAGCAGATGTGCCGGGACAAGAGGGGGGCGTCCGCTGCGCTGTGGTGTTCCGGAACCACCACATCACAGCGGGTGCCACCGGCACGGACATCATCGCCTCCTCCTCCCTTGGGGTCTTGGATGGCCCCCGGGCGAGTCCTTGGCACCGTGATGCCCCCAGATCCACCCCGAAACAGGGCCTCAATGTTCCCAGCCATGGAGCAAGGGGGTAAATGTCCTCCCTCTGGGTGTGTGCCACCTCAGCCAGTGACTGTGCCACCTCCCACTGTAACAGGCTCATTGCGGCTAAGTCCTGGGAATTTCCGCCGATGCTCTCTGCCGTGACCCGCTGATTGGGTCTGTTACATAGCTGTCTGCGGGAATGCATGCCTGTCATCTGCCTCGGCCCACACCATCTTCCCCTGGCCCTGCAGATCAAGGCCTATGACCGACAACTTCTCCCCCAAGGGCTCCACTGTGGACGCCACCCATACCGTGTTGGGCTGTGTGGCACGCATGGTCGGCACAACCTCCTCCCGTTCCTGAAGTCTGACAACAGTCTAGACCGCAGCGAGTCCCTGTGGTTGGCCTGCCCTCCGACCATCCGCTCATTCGGGGTTTTCTACCTCTATCCCTGCACGTGCGTGGTGCGCACCAGTAAGTGTCCAAGAAGACTATTAACTGTGGTGCCCAGCCGAGGTGAGCCTCTCTGGGATGGTGAAGGGTGTTGAAGACAGCTGTGATGGGAAAGCTTGATTTTACCCTGACATGGGTTCCGGGATGCCGTTGCAGGCGGTGCAAGAGCTGCCATCACTGTCCCTGTCCTCCTCACTACTATCGGGTTAGGGTTGGGGCAGTTCAAGGTCTCCCGTAATTGTCCCTGTCCTCGTCACTACTATCTGGTTAGGGTTGGTGCAGTGTGAAGGCTCCCGTCACTGCCCCTTTCTCGATAACTACTATCGGGTTAGGGTTGGGGTCGTGGTCGGGATTGTAAGGCACCAGACGGGCCCGGCTCATCACCAAGTGATCTTGCATCACACAATCCAAGACACATGATTGGATCATTAGTGCAGGTGGTGGGTATGGAGATGTGGGGCTGTAGGGTAAAGTGAGGGGTGTTTGTGAGAGTGGTCGTGTGGTACTGGTGGTGTCGGTGTATTGGTGTAATGATAATAACAATCTTTATTGTCACAAGTAGACTTACTGGTCTGCAATGGAGTTAGTGTGAAAAGCCCCTAGTCACCACATTCCGGCGCCTGTTTGGGTACACTGACGGAGAATTTAGAATGTCCAAATTACCCAACAGCACATATTTTGGGGCTTGTGGGAGGAAACCAGAGCACCCGGAGGAAACCCACGCAGACTCAGGGAGAACGTGTAGACTCCGCACAGACAGTGAACCAAGAGCAGTGAAGTATCAGTGCTAATCACAGTACTACAATGCCGCGGCTATGGGGGGTGTTAGCGGGAAAGGATCTCAAATTAATCACTCAACGCCCAGGGCTACTGGTCCTCGCATCAAACGGTTTATTTCGCCGGCGGGGAGATGACGCCTGTTAAATTTCATTTCATAGAATTTACAGTGCAGAAGGAGGCAACTCGGCCCATCGTGTCTGCACCGGTTTTTGGAAAGAGCAACCTAACCACGGTCAACACCTCCACCCTATCCCCATAACCCTATAACCCAGTAACCCCACCCAGCACGTAGGGCAATTTTGGACACTAAGGGCAATTTTTCATGGCCAATCCACCTAACCTGCACATCTTTGGACTGTGGGAGGAAGCAGGAGCACCCGGAGGAAACCCACGCAGACACGGGAAGGATGTGCAGCCTCCGCACAGACAGTGACCCAAGCCGGGAATCGAACCTGGGAGCCCGGAGCTGTGAAGCGATTGTGCTATCCACAATGCTACCGTGCTGCCCGAGACCGACTCTGCACCGAACAAAGGGACACATCCATTCTTACACATTTTTCAAAAGAGCTACACAGCCCATTTCGACTCGGCCTTGTCCAATAATACTGATTATAGATTACATACATTAGTTATATATCAAATTAAATTTGACATTATGTAAAGTGGTGTGTACCTTACCAACCACAGACTTCATGAAGAAGTCACTCACGCTAACGGTTAAAATTATCTTTCCTGCCTGCATTGGTAACATTGGGCTAGTGAGGATACGTAATGCTGTTTGTTCTGTGGAGTTGTTATCACTCTCTGGTGAAGTACTCCCTCGAACATCCCATGTCTGTTAACCATTCAATGCCTTGATACCAATCATTCTGTCTCCCTGACCAGCTCTGCTGTCTGTAATTTAGTGATGTTGTTTATACCAGTTTGCAATTTGAAAAAAAATGAAAATCGCTTATTGTCACGAGTACATAAGAACATAAGAACTAGGAGCAGGAGTAGGCCATCTGGCCCCTCGAGCCTGCTCCGCCATTCAATTAGATCATGGCTGATCTTTTGTGGACTCAGCTCCACTTTCCGGCCTGAACACCATAACCCTTAATCACTTTATTCTTCAAAAAACTATCTATCTTTACCTTAAAAACATGTAATGAAGGAGCCTCAACTGCTTCACTGGGCAAGGAATTCCATAGATTCACAACCCTTTGGGTGAAGAAGTTCCTCCTAAACTCAGTCCTAAATCTACTTCCCCTTATTTTGAGGCTATGCCCCCTAGTTCTGCTGTCACCCGCCAGTGGAAACAACCTGCCCGCATCTATCCTATCTATTCCCTTCATAATTTTAAATGTTTCTATAAGATCCCCCCTCATCCTTCTAAATTCCAACGAGAACAGTCCCAGTCTACTCAACCTCTCCTCATAATCCAACCCCTTCAGCTCTGGGATTAACCTAGTGAATCTCCTCTGCACACCCTCCAGCGCCAGTACGTCCTTTCTCAAGTAAGGAGACCAAAACTGAACACAATACTCCAGGTGTGGCCGCACTAACACCTTATACAATTGCAACATAACCTCCCTAGTCTTAAACTCCATCCCTCTAGCAATGAAGGACAAAATTCAATTTGCCTTCTTAATCACCTGTTGCACTTGTAAACCAACCTTCTGTGACTCATGCACTAGCACACCCAAGTCTCTCTGAACAGCGGCATGCTTTAATATTTTATTGTTTAAATAATAATCCCGTTTGCTGTTATTCCTACCAAAATGGATAACCTCACATGAAGTAGATTTCAATGAAGTTACTGTCGCCACATTCCTGCGCCTGTTCGGGGTGGCTGTTACGGGAAAGAGCAATTTAACGCAGTTAATGGTCATTCAGGAATGTGGGTCGTTTAGCAGAAAGCCATTCTGTGCATTCAATTTTGCTAGTACAGCTAGCAGCCATTTTTTGTGCCGTTTCTGATATTAGTAATTCTTAAATTAGAAAATCACACGCGTGGGTGGAACGTTGCACAATGGTTAACATTGCTGCCTAAAGCACGCAGGACCCGGGTTCGAATCGCAGTCCTGGATCACTGTCAGTGTGGCGGTTCCACATTCTCCCTGTGTCTGTATGGGTTTCGCCCCCCACAATACAAAGATGTGCAGGTTCGGTGTATTGGCCATGCTAAATTGCCCCTTAATTGTAACAAAAAGTGATTATTGGGTATTTTAAATTTAAATTTAAAAAACCACACGCATTCTTTGTACACTATGTATTCCTTCAAATTGCCTCTGAAACAGGAATCTATGCAAATCGGTACCTTTTGTCTCAACCCCTTCGCTCTAAATCTGACCTCAACAATGCCTAAATTCCTCCTTCCAAAGTGGATAATTTCACAATTTTCCACATTGTATTCCATTTGCCACTTCATTGCCCACTCTCCTAGCTTGTGCAAATCATTCTGCAAACTCCTTGCTTCCTCAATGCTACCTGTCCCTCTCCAGATCTTTGTATCATCTGCAAACTTAGAAACAGTGCCTTCAGTTCCCTCTTCCAGATCATTAATGTACATTGTGAAAGGTTTATGGTCCCAGCACAGAGCCCTGAGGCACACCACTCGTCACCGATTGCCATGCTGAAAAAGACGCCTCTATCCCCACTCTGCCTTCTACCAGAGATCCAAGCCTCTATCAATGCCAGGATCCTACGCTTAACACCAGGGGCTCTTAACTTATTGAACAATTCTCCTATTGAACAAGTCCAAAGATGTGCGGGTTAGGTGGATTGGCCATGCTAAATTGCCCGTAGTGTCCTAATAAAAGTAAGGTTGGGGGGGGGGGGTTGTTGGGTTACGGGTATAGGGTGGATACGTGGGTTTGAGTAGGCTCATCATGGCTCGGCACAGCATTGAGGGCCGAAAGGCCTGTTCTGTGCTGTACTGTTCTATGTTCTATGTCCTCTGTGGCACCTTGTCAAAGGCCTTCTGGAAATCTAAATAAATCCCGTCCACTGGTTCTCCTTTGTCTAGCTTCCTTCCTACCTCCTCAAGGAACGCTAACTGGTTTGTCAGACAGGACCTCCCTTGGACAAAGAAATGCTGAGTCAATCCTATTTTACCATGCACATCCAAATACTCCGCGATCTGAACTTTCGTAATGGACTCTAAAATTTTACCAATGACAAACCCCAGGCTAACCAGCCTATAATTACTAATCTTCTGTCTCCCTCTTTTCTTAAACAGTGGTGTTACATTAGTCACTTTCCAGTCCTCTGGGACTCTTCGTGCCTCCAGTGATTCCTGAAAGATCATCACTAACGCCTCCACAATCATCTCAGCCTACTTTTTTTGGACCCTGGAGTGTAGTGCATCCGGTCAGATGACTTATCCACCTTCAAAACCTTTGAGTTTCTCCAGAACCTTCTCCTTCGTGATGGGCACTGCATTAATATTTTTCCCCTGATTCTCCTGGAGCTCTGGCAATAATATATATTGGTAGAAATTCAGTGGCTGCTCCTGCTGCCCATTGCCGCCATTGGGGATCATTGTGATTGTTGAGGAGATGGAGCAACAATTCCAGTATCAATGGGAGATGCAGGTATGCTCCCTGCCGGATCGTCAATCTTCTCCAGTGTCAGAGCCGCAGGGTTTTAAACCAGGGAGCAGAGTCTCTGCAACCCCTTGACCTTAGCCCACACCAGATATCACCCCCCCCCCCCAGACTCGGCCAAATATATTTGGGGTGAACGCGGGGGGGGGGGGGGGCAACAAGTATTTCTGCCTCATATTGATGTTCCCCCCTCCCTTCCCTTATTTCTCCCCGGCACCTTATTTCAAACCAACACCTTCCTTCCTCAGGATATAGCCCATCAGAAAGCACAGAAAGCCATTCAGCCCCTCACGTCTGCACTATTTTCGATAATTAACACTAGCCTGACTCCAGCATATTCCTGCCTCCCAGCAACCCAGATCGGAGCCCCCCCCCCCCTCTCTGTTTCTCTGCAGGTTAACAGCACCTCAGCTGCTGAATCGTGTCCCATCGACTGAGCCCAGGGGGTTTTCGCCTCAAACACCAATTGAGGCAGCGAATTCCAGACACCGATCACATCCTCTGAGTGAAAAATCTCATCCTCATGTTCCCTATAATCCTTCCACCGATAGCTTACATTTCCCCCCCCCCCCCCCACACCCCCGCAATCACCGAGACCACACCACAGTAACTGACCTCTCTATGCTCGGGGAAACAGGACTTTCCACTCTACCCTATCTTGGCCCCTCAGAATTTTGAAAACCTCACTTCGGTCAGCCCGCAACCTCCTCTGCGCTCTGGAAAACAACCTGAACCGATCTAATCTTTCCTCTTAGAATTATAGAATGCCTTGAGTGCCAAAGGAGACCATTCGGCCTATCAAGTAGGCTCCGACTCCACCCATGTCCACTCCCCCGTCGAAGCCACACTATCCCCGTTATCCTACACCAATGGCGCCTGCCGCCTGCTCTGCTTTCGCACCAAGACTGTGGAGATTCAACGTGCGAAGCTTTGCTGCCAGCTCACTAGTTTGACATATTTGAACTGCCGATCAGCTGGGTCCCTGTGATTCCCCCATGGCGGATCAGCTGGGTCTCTGTAACTCCTTCATGGCCCATGTGCTGGGTCTCTGTAATTTACCCATTTCCTATCAGCTGAGTGTGTGATTCCCCCATAGAAGATCAACTGGGAGTGTGTGTTTTCCCTCCATCGCAGATCAGCTGGATCTGTGTGCCTCTCCCCATGGCAAATCGTGTCGACGGGTGTGCATCCCCACAGGGCCCGCCAGCAGGGTGTGTGTATCTCCAACATGGCTGTTCAGCTCGCTGAGATTGACCCCCTCCACGGCCGATCAGCTGGGTGTGTGTGCCTCCCCCCTTGATCGACTAGCTGAGTGTGTGTGACTGTCCCCATACCGATCAACTGGGTGTGTGTTCCTCCCACCATGGTCGATCAACAGTGTGTGTGCTTCCCCTATGGCCGATCAGATGGGTGTCTGCCTCCCCCATGGCCGATCAGTTGGGTGTGTGCCTCCCCCAATGGCCGATCTGGTGGGTGTCTGCCTCCACCCCCATGGCCTATCAGCTGTGTGTGCGCCTTCACCCATGGTAATCCGCCAGTTGTGTGCCGCCTCCATGGCCGATGAGCTGCGTGTGTTCTTGAACTCACCGCCACGTTCCAGCGGCAGTCATTAACAGGAGCGGGAGAGAGAGGATGCTGGAGTGCAGCTTTGGGGTCAAGTAGGTGCTAAAGTTTTTTATTGTTCCCTGCATTTATGTTGGGCGGTTCCTAACCCTGAGACACTACACTTGTACTGTGCCCCACCCTTCCACCTCCTCTATCCTGAGGGGGTGACTGAATATCAGGTAAGCTATTTCTTTCTTTTCTTCTGTCCACAAGCTATCTAGAGGGGATGTCAGGGAAGGCAGTGCAATGTTCCTCCTGCAGAATGTTTGAGGTGAGAGACGCCATCAGTGTCCCTGCTGATTTCACCTGTGGGAAGTACAGCCATCTCCAGCTCCTCAGAAACCGCGTTAGGGAACTGGAGCTGGAGCTAGATGAACTTCGAATCATTCGGGAGGCAGAGGTGATCATAGATATTAGCTTCAGGGATGTGTTTACTGCGAAGAATCAAGATAGGTGGTTGACGATGAGAGGGGCTGGGAGGAAGCAGTCAGTGCAGGGACCCCTGTGGTCGTTCCCCTCAGGAACAAGTATACCGTTTCGGATAATGTTCAGGGAGTCGGCCTACCAGTGGTAAGCCACGGTGACCGCATATCCAGCACTGAGTCCGCTCCTGTGGCTCGCAAGGGAAGGGCGCAGAGCAGGAGAGCAATAGTTATTGGGGACTCAATAGTTAGAGGGACAGATAGACGGTTCAGCGGAAACAAAAGAACCTCGCGGATGGTATGTTGCCTCCTGTTTGCCAGGGTCCGTGACGACTTGGACAGTGTTTTCATAATCCTTGAGGGGGGGGTGGGAGCAGTCACAAGTCGTGGGACAGATCGGTACCAACGACATAGGTAAGAGAAGGGACGATGATTTAAAATAGGAATTTAGAGAGCTCGGGCGGAAGCTGAGAGCCAGGACAAACCAGGTAGTTATCTCTGGTGTGTTGCCGGTGCCGCGTGCTAGCGAGTTGAGGAACAGGGAGAGAATGCAGATAAACACGTGGCTGGAGGGATGGTGCAGGAGGGAGGGTTTCAGTTACATGGAAAATCTGGGGAAAGTAGGACCTGTACAGACAGGACGGTTTGCATCTGTATCAGAGGGGCACCAATATCCTGGCAGGGAAATTTGCTGCGGCTCTTCGGGGGTGTTTAAACTAATTTGTCAGCGGGGTGGGAAAACGCGTTGTCGTCCAGAGCCAGTGTTAAGAGTCGTGAGGTACTGAGGAGGGTATCATGGTCGCAGGTGTGTGACGGCAGACAGGAAGGTTGGTTGAAGTGTGTCTACTTCAATGCAAGGAGCCTCCGGAATAACGCAGGTGAACTTGAGCGTGGATTGGTACTTGGGACTACGATGTTGTGACTATTACGGAGACAGGGTTAGAACAGGGATAGGAATGGTTGTTGGAAGTTCCGGGGAATAGATGTTTCAGTCACAATAGGGAAGGTGGTAAAAGAGGCGGAGGAATAGCATTATTAATCAAGGGTAGTTTAACGGCTTCAGAATGGCAGTTCGAAGTGGATCTGCCTACTGAGGTAATATGGGTTGAAGTTAGAAATAGGAAAGGAGTGGTAACGTTGTCAGGAGATTTCTATCCACCCCCAAATTGTAATAGAGATTTGGAGGAAGAAATTGCAAAACAGATTATGGTGGTGTCAGGATCGTTGTCATGGGTCACTTTAACTTTCCAAATATTGATTGGAACCTCTGTAGGTCAAACAGTTCGATGGTTATTGTTCAGTTATTGTGCAGTGTGTGCAGGAGGGTTTCCTGACACAATACGTGGATAGGCCGACAAGAGGTGGGGCTACATTGGATTTGGTGCTGGGTAACGAACCGGGCCAAGTATTAGATTCGTTTGTGAGAGAGCACTTTGGAGATAGTGACCACAATTCCGTGTCTTTCGTTATTGCAATGGAGAGGGATAGGGCGATACGGCAGGGCAAGGTCTATAATTGGGGGAGGGGTAATTATGATGCGATTATGCAAGAATGAGGGAGCATATGATGGTAACAGAAACTGTCAGGGAAAGGCACAAATGAAAAGTGTTGCTTGTTCAAGGAACAAATATTGCGTATCCTTGATATGTATGTCCGTGACAAGCAGGGAGGAAATGGCCGTGTGTTGGCCATGGCGGGTCGGATCAAGGAAAACCCCAAGGCTTTCTACTCTTATGCGAGAAATAAAAGAATGACCTGTGTGACGTTAGAGCCGGTCAAAGACACGATTGGGAAGTTGTGCATGTAGTCAGAAGAGATAGGAGAGGCGTTGAATTAACACTTTTCTTCAGTGTTCACCAAAGAAAGGAGCCATGTTTTTGAGGATGAGAGTGTGATACAGGCGGGTAGGCTGCAGGAGGTAGACGTTCTGAAAGAGGATGTATTGGCAATTTTGAAAAACCTTAGAGAATTGACACGTCCCCTGGGCCGGATGGGATATATCCTAGTATTCTTTGGGAGGCAAGGTATGAGATTGCAGAGCCTTTGGCTTTGATCTTTGGGTCCTCACTGTCCACGGGGATAGTGCCAGAGGACTGGAGAGTGGCGAATGATTTTCCTCTGTTCAAGAAATGGAATAGGAATGACCCTCGTAATTATAGGCCGGTTAGTCTAACTTCCGTCATCTGTGTTAATGGAAAAGGTCCTGAAAGGTAGGATTTATGACCATTTGGAAAGATGCAGCTTAATCCGGGATAGTCAACGCGGATTCGTGAAGTGCTCGCAAATTTGAAGAATTCTTTGAAGAGGTAAGTTAGTGTGAAGATGAAGGTAGAGCAGCTGATGTCGTATACATGGATTTTAGTAAACCGTTTGATAAGGTCCCCTATGGTCGGCTTATGAAGAAAGTAAGGAGGCGTGTGATAGAGGAAAATTTGGCCAATTGGATGAGCAATTGGCTATCGTATGGAAGACAGAGGTGGTGGATGGAAAATCTTCAGACTGGAGACCAGTTACTAGCGGTGTACCACAGGGATCAGTGCTGGATCCTCTGCTATTTGTGATTTTTAATCAATGACTTGGGGGAGGGGGCTGAAGAGTGGGTCAGTAAATTTGCTGATGGCTCCAAGATTGGTGGAGTAGTGGAAGAGGTGGAGGGCTGTTATAGGCTGTTTAGAGACATTGATAGGATTCAGAGCTGGCCGAAAAATGGCAGATGGAGTTTAACCCTGATAAGTGCGAGGTGATTCATTTTGGTAGGACAAATTTGAATGCAAATTACAGGTTCCACGGCAGGGTTCTGATGAATGTGGAGGAATAGAGAGATATTGGGGTTCATGTCCACAGGTCACTATAGGAAGGATGTGGAAGCATTGGAAAGGGTGAAAAGGAGATTTACCAGGATGCTGTCTGGTTTGCAGCATAGGTATTATGAGGAAAGATTGAGGGAGCTAGGGCTTTTCTCTTTGGAGCGGAGGAGGATGAGAGGCGACTTAATAGAGATTCATAAGATGATGATGGGACGAGATAGAGTGGATGTTCAGAGAATATTTCCTCGGGTGGATGTAGCTGTTACAAGGGGGCATAACTATAAGCTTCAGGGTTGGAGATATGGGAGCGATGCCCGAGGTAGGTACTTTACTCAGAGAGGGGTTAGGGTGTGGAAAGGACTGCCTGCTGTGATAGTGGAGTCGGACACTTTCGGAACTTTCAAGCGATTATTTGATAGGCACATGGAGCACCCAGAATGACAGTGAGTGGAATAGCTTGATATATGTTTCATAGAACAGTACAGCACAGAACAGGCCCTTCGGCCCTCGATGTTGTGCCGAGCAATGATCACCCTACTTAAACCCACGTAACCCGTATACCCGTAACCCAACAATCCCCCCATTAACCTTACACTACGGGCAATTTAGCATGGCCAATCCACCTAACCCGCACATCTTTGGACTGTGGGAGGAAACCGGAGCACCCGGGGGAAACCCACGCACACACGGGGAGGACGTGCAGACTCCACACAGACAGTGACCCAGCCGGGAATCGAACCTGGGACCCTGGAGCTGTGAAGCATTGATGCTAACCACCATGCTACCATGAGGCCCCAGTTTCGTACAAAGCTCGGCACAACATCGAGGACCGAAGGGCCTGTTCTGTGCTGTACTCTTCTTTGTTCTATGTTCAGTGTTCCTCCCATCATGGCCGAACAGCTGTGTGTGTGAGTGCCTCCCACCATAGCCGACCAGCTGCACGTGTGTGTGCCTCCCCATGGTCGACCAGCTGCGCGTGTGTGTGCCTCCCCATGGCCCGTCGGCTGGTGGTGAGCCTCCTCCACGGAAGATCAGCTTGGTGTGTGTGCTTCACTCCATGGAGGATCCGCTCGGTGTATCTGCTTCGCCCTATGGCCAATCTACTGGGGGTGTGACATCCCCCCACCCCCCCCCCCCCATTGCCAATCAGCTGTGCGTGTGTGCCTCTCCCCATGGACGATCAGCTGTGTGTGTGCATCCCCTTATGACCGGTCAGCTGGGTGCGTTCCTCCCACCATGGCCGATCATCGGCATGTGTGTGCTTCCCCTCATGGCCGATCTGGTGGGTTTGTGCCTCCCCCATGGCAGATCAGATGGCTGTGAGCCTCCCCCATGGCCGGTCAGCAGGATGTGTGCCTCCCGCCATGGAAGACCAGTTGGTTTTGAGCCTCACCCCATGGCCAATATGATGGGTGTGTGTGCCTCACCCCCATGGGCGATCGGCTGGGTGCATGCATCCCGCCATCACCGATCAGCTGGGTGTGTACCTCCCCAATGGGCAATCAGCTGTGTGTCTATGCCTCCTACCATGGCCGATCAGCTGGGTGTGTGCGTCACTGAAACAGTCTGTGCAGCAGAATGTGTCACAGACAGTGGCACAGACAGACAACCCACACTCACTGCTGACCAGCTGCTGTTCCCCCTCCCGGCCGCCAGAGGCCGCTGATGCTCTTCCCAGTCTCACCACCTGCCCGCTTCCGGCTCCGGCCGCTGCTCTTTGGCGGGATCATCCGGGACATTCTGTGGAATGGCGGGACCGGACAGTCGCCATATTCCGTAACGGAAGGCACCAGGGGCCCATTGAACAAACAATAAATCACAAAATGAGGAAAAAGGAGAATCGGTGTTTCAGATTCTTGTGGGCAGTGAGTGTCTGACGGGAGAGGAGATGAGTAAAATGGAGGGACAGGGCAGCACGGTGCCACATTGTGCTTGCCCTGCTGCCGTACGTCGCCGAGGTCCCAGTTTCAATCCCGGCTCTGGGTCACTGTTCGTGTGGAGTGTGCACATTCTCCTCGTGTTTGCGTGGGTTCACCCCCACTACCCAAAATATGTGCAGGCTGGGTGGATTGTTCATGCTAAATTGCCGCTTAATTGGATAAAATTAATTGGGTACTCTAAATTTTAAAAAAGGAGGGGCTCAGGTAGAGCTGCCCGTGCGGATATGCGGAGGTTCTCTCTCCCAGAAGGCAGCACGCGGGCTACAGACTAAATGGCGACGTCTCCCCTGACAAAGCAAGATGGCCACCGGGCGTCGCCAGGGCAACGCAATATGGCCGCCGAACGTCGCCCCTGGTAACACAACATGGCCGCCGAGCCAAGCACGCGATGCCGGAAAACATATCTTGTGACATAGGCCCAGTGCCGGCATCCTCTCTGTCCCGACACCCCACCCCCCCCCCCCACAGTTTATTCCCTCATGGTGTATTGCCCCCTCCCCGTTGTATTGCCCTCTCCCCTCGGTGTATTGTCCCACCTTTCGGTGAATTGCGCCCCGCACTGGTGTATTGCCCCCCCTCCCGGTGTACTGACCCCCCTCCCGGTGTTTTGCCCCACCTCCCGTTGTATTGCCCTCCTCCCGCTTTATTTCTCTCTCTCTTTCTCTCTGTATCTCTTTCTTTCCCGCCGTCTACTTCTCACTGTCTGTTTCTCACTCTCTGCCTCTCCCTCTTTCTCTCTCTTTCCCTGGGTCTCAAATTCTCCCATGGCTAACCAGCTGGGGGTGGGGGTGGTGCCTCCTGCCATGGCCGATCAGCTGGTTGTGTGCCTCCCACATGGCCGATCAGCTGGGTGTGTGCCTCCCCTATGGCCGATCAGCTGGGTATGTGTGTCTCGCCTGAAGGCCGATCGGTTGGCTGAGTGCCTCGAACTGAAACACAGTCTGTGCCGCAGAATGTGCGACACACAGAGACACAGACTGACTGAGTCTCACATCCCGCAGTCACTGCTCACCACCTGCAGTTCCTCCACCCTCCCGGCCGCCAGAGCCGGCTGCTGCTCTTCCCAGTGTCACCTCCTGCCCGCTCCCTGGCTCCGGCAGCTGCTCTTTGGCGGGCAGATCCGGTATCTGCCGTGGTCGGCGGGGCCAGGCAGCCGCCATGATGCCGTGACGCAGGGCCCATTGAACAAAAAATATATTGCAGAATCAAGAAAATGCAGCATCGGCGCTGCAGAACCGAGAGAGAGGCGAGATTCTGAGGTGAGTAATAATACTTCAGAACACGGTGAGGCTCAGTTAGCGCATGTGCAAGGATCTACTTCCAAGAGGGCCAGCCACTGACCGACGTCGCCTACCTGGCAACGCAAAATGGCTGCCGAGCCGCGCAGCGGGTGCTGGGACGGATAGATGTGGCGCATGCGCAGTGGCGGTTCCTGCTGCCCAGTGTCCCCATTGGGATCATTGGGATTGTTGACGAGATGGAGCAACAATTCCAGTTTCAATGGGAGCTGCAGCGCTGCCCCTCCCTCCGCTTTTCCATCCCCTCCAGTGTCACCACCACAGAGTTTTAAACCAGGGAGCAGAGTGACCTTAAACCGCCCCACCCCAGATATCACCCCCGACCCCAATGATATATACCACCCCTCCTCCAAACTTGGCCAAATGTATTTGGGGTGAACGCGGTGGGACCGGGAGGGTTTTGAATCACTGTGACGTCCTCCACCCACACCTTCCAACTTATTTCTCATCAAACTCGGTACCTTCCTCCCTCCCAGGCTCCAGTCCATCAGAGAGTAGAGACATTACACCACGGCACAGAAAGAGGCCATTCAGCCCCTCACGTCCGCACTAGTTTCTGAAAATTAATACTGGCACCCTCCCGCCCCCCCCCCCATCCTAATCCCAGCTTCCCGGACCGCATCCCTCTCTCTCTATCTCTCTCTGCAGGTAAACAGCACCTCAGCTGCTGATCCATTTCATCTCGACTGAGCCCACGGGGTTTCTGCCTCAACCAGCAATTTAGGCAGCGAATTGCAGGCACCGATCACACCCTCTGAGTGAAAAACCTCATCCTGATGTTGGCTGACATCCTTCTACCAATGACCTTTCATACCCCCCTCACCCACTCGTCACCCCACAGTAACTGACCTCTCTCTGCTCGGGAAATAGGCCTTTCCCTTCTACCCTATCTTGGCGCCCTCAGAATTTTGGCCAGCTCCTCCGCCCTCAGGAATACAACCTGAGACGATCTAATCGTTCCTCTTAGAATCATAAAATCCCGACAGTGTAGAAGGACACAATTCGGCCCATCAAGCGTGCACTGACCCTTCGAATGAGCGCTTTACTCATATCATAGAATTTTCAGTGCAGAAGGAGGCCATTCAGCCAATCGAGTCTGCAGCGGCTCTTGGAAAGAGCACCCTACCCAAGGTCAACAACTCCACCCTATCCCCATAGCCCAGTAACCCCACCCAACATTATGGACAATTCGGGACACTAAGGGCAATTTATCATGGCCAATCCACCTAACCTGCACATCGTTGGACTGTGGGAGGAAACCGGAGCACCCGGAGGAATCCCACGCACACAGAGGGAGGATGTGCAGACTCCGCACTGACAGTGACCCAAGCCTAAATCGAACCTGGGACTCTGGAGCTGTGAAGCGATTGAGCTATCCACAATGCTACCGTGCTGCCCAAATCATGCAATCCCGACAGCGTAGAAGGACACAATTGCGCCCACCACGCGCCCCGTCCACCCCGCCCTATCCCCGTGACCCCATAAGCCAACCTGCACATCCCCGACACTAAGTGGCCAAACCACCTAACTCACACAAGTTTGGACTGTTGGAGGAAACTGGTGCCTGGAGGGAATTCCACCCAGACACGTGGAGAACAGACCAAATCCACAGAGAGTCAGCCATGGCTGAAATTGAACCCGTATCCCTAGCTCTGTGAGGCAGCAGTGCACCCGTACTGGTTCAATGCCCAGTCCTATAAATCCAAATGATTATTTAATCCAATTAAACAGTCCATTTAATATTGCTTCATTGTTAACTGTGAAGAACCAGAAACACACAAAATCTTTGGCAGAGACTGTGGAAATGTCAGCATCTTTATTCCAAGATTTATTGCCACCCCCCCCCCCCCGGTTTATTGCCGCTCCCGATTTATTGACCCCCCTCCCGTTTTACTGTCACCCCTCCTGGATTACTGTCCCGCCCTCCCATTTTACTGACCCTCCTCTTGGTCTCTTGCCCCGCTCCCGATTTATTGCCCCCTCCCGGTTTATTGCCCCCTCCCGGTTTATTGCCCCCCCATCCGGTTTATTGCCGCTCCGGGTTTATCGCACTCCCCCTCTATGTTTCCACAGCTCTTCACTGTTTATTGCCCCCCTCCCAGTTTACTGCCACCCGACCGGTTTATTGCCCACCTCCCGGTTCACTGCCCACCTCCCGGTTTACTGCCCCTCTCCCGGTGTATTGCCCTGACTCCCACTTTATTGCTCTTATCCCGGTTTATTGCCCGGCGCTCTCTCTTTCTCTCTCTCCCTCTTTCTCCATCTGTTTCACTCTCGTTCTCTCTCTCTCGTTCTCTGTCTGTGTCTCTCTCTCTCTTTCTCTGTCTGTCTCTGTCTCCCAGGATTTTGCACCCACCACCATTGCCCCTCCCCCAATGTGTCTGGGTCCCTGTTTCCCAATATGTGTTTGATTCTGGTGGCGCACACACTCCGACCCAGTGTTGAATAATTCTGATTTGAAAATGCCGGCGTTGGACTGGGGTGAGCACAGTAAGAATTCTTACAACACCAGGTTGAAGTCCAATAGTGTGTTTCGAAACACTAGCTTCCTCAGGTGAATCCGAAAGCTCGTGGTTAGAAACAACCCTCTTGGACTTTAACCCTGTGTCATAATAATCCTTACTTGAATAACTCTGAGGCAGAGAGACATCAGGTTAAGATCAATCAACACATTGGGCCTTTCAATTACACCAGACAAACTCTCTCCCTCTGTCATTCCCCAACACGTGCAGCATGGGCACAGACGGTCATTCAGGTCACGTGGATTGGTCATGCTAAGTTACCCATTAGTCCATGGATGTGCAGGTTAGGTTATGGGGTTATGGGAATGGGGGGACGTGGCCAATCCACCATATCTGTATGACCGTCTAATGTCCATGCTGTACGTGTTGTAATTCACCCTTGTGATTGAAGTGATAAGCCACCACACTCTTCTGGTGAAGAGTTGCTTCTGCAGCAGCAGCCCTCTGTCTCCAGCTTGTGATTGAATTGATGAGCCGCCCCCCTCTGCTGGTTAACAGATGATACTACAGCAGCAGAAAGAAAACCATCAGGAATTGAACAAGAGAGAGGGTGCAAGCCAACAGCATGGTCCTTACATGACAGGAACTTCAACACAGGCACAGGTTCAGCACTGAGAGAGAGAGGGTGAGGGAGGGAGGTGGTCAGTGTGTAGGGGACCTTCCGTATTCCCTTGTTTCCCCTTTATATTTGCTGCTTTATTGGATGTTTAATGCACATGGAGTTTTTAGTCAAGCAGGAGAAAGGAGGAATTTAAAATTTACAGATGAGAATGCTCTGCTCACTTCGGAGAACGAAGTTCAGACATTGCCGTACCCGACACATGTGGTGCGACTTAGTTTGATTGGCTGGTTGGTGGCTAATGAATTGCCCAAAAGGCCGGATTCTGCCCGGTAACAGGTGGTGAGTGGGGTCTATTCCAGTGGGATGATTTCCGGAGTTTGAAGGAAAGCAGAGTTGTGAATCCCAGAACTCCCCGAAAAAGAACCTGTTACTCTCTTTCCCCTTCCTGTTTACTCCAGAATAGCTGCATTATTTCTGAAACTGCAGAAGTTGATTGAATCGACAATGAAATTCATTACAGACTGGAAAGCTCGCAACTGAATACCTTGAATGAAGGTATGCGAGAAACAACCATCTGAAATAAAGACTCAACTTTTTACTTTACTGATTATTTTACATCTGTCTTCTCCCCTCTGTCTGCCATTGTGTGTGTCTGTATGTTTATGAGCTTGGGACAAGTTTAAGTAGGGGGGGGGGGGTTAGGAATTAGATCTGATTAACCTGTTTTTTTTATGCATATTGAATTAATCCTCCTTATTAAAAAATGTCATTGTTTAAATTTACAAACCTGTCCACTGTAATTACTGGGAGCCAGGGCCAAAAACCTCAGTCTTTTTGCAAAGAATGATTGGTTAATTCAATTGTGCTGTGACTTCGGGTCAAGGGGGCTGGAATTGACCCCGTCCTAGCCCAGGGTGGCAGAACAATTGTTTGACGAGGTTCTTGAGAAACGCATGGATAAAGATTGAAGCCACTTCTTTAGGGCAGCACGGTGGCGCAGTGGTTAGCACTGCTGCCTCACGGCGCCAAGGCCATGGTTCGATCCCCTACCTGGGTCACTGGCCGTGTAGAGTTTCCATTTTCTTCCCGTCTCTGCGTGGGTCTCAACCCCACAATCCCAAAGGCGGGCGGGTAGTTTCATTGCCCACGCTAAATTACCATTAATTGGGAAACAAAAATAACTGGGTACTCTAAATGTAAAAAAAAAAGATTGATGCCATTTCAAAAAACCTCTGAAAATTTCCAAACATTTCAAAGGGTGGTCTGCAAAAAGCTGAACAAAGAAACAAAATACAGTTTTCGGCTGTGCCTTACCTGTGAAGTCATCACCAGCGAGTCCAGACAGATATTCACTCAGTCTGTAATCTCCTCTGTTTCTGTCCCGGAAATGTTGATGGGGCAGTGTAAACATAGACATTGTGAAATATTTTGGGGTGGCGTTGGCATTGTGGTGTTCTCGCTGGACTAGTAGTCCAGACACCTGTGGTGATATGCATCACTGTAAATACACAAGCACACAGAAAGCGATGACAGTCTCCACAGCGAGACCAATGCACGATTCCACACAAGGAACGCTGGAAGACTCCACAGAGAAAGTGACTCAAGCCTCCACAGCGAGCTCGTGGATAGACTCCACGATGGAAGCAACGCAACAATCCAGAGCGCATTCCTTGCATGAACAAGACCATAAAGGTCTAGCAACCTCAATTGAACAGCAAGCAGACTGTGACAGTGTGCCACGCTCAAGTGACAGCAAGAAAACTATGGCAGTCTACGACGCTGAAAATAACAGCAAGAACACTATGACAGTGTACCACGCTCAAGTGAACAGAAAGAAGACTATGGTAGTCTACCACGCTCACGTGAACAACAAAGCGACTATGACAATCCACCCAGATTATCTGACCCACCAGAAGAAGACTCTGACAGTCTACCCAGCTCAATTAACCGACAAGACGACACTGAAGGTCTACACACTGGATGTGCGACAAGTGACGAAGGCATCACATTTCCCATACATGATTTTCGACATGACAGCGAGACTGACTGTTCTCCGCTAGTATGTACAGAGGGACTCGACAATCAAAGTGAGGTTACTGGTGACTTCAGTGACACCACGTTAATTGAAACCTTATCCACTGGAGCCTCTCCACAAGAAAATGCATTCCTGAGCGTTTTGTCTCCGGACGGGGAGCATCAAGGCACCTCAGATGATTCAAGTGATACCTCAGATGATTCAAGTGAACCTGAAATGAATCCAGACGGGGAGTGTCAAGAAACCATAGCTGATTCAGTTGAACCAGAAAGGACTCCATACGGGGAGCATCGACAAGCCAAAGATGATTCTAGTGAACCGGACATGACTCCAGCTGGGGAGCACCGAGGAATCAGAGACGGCACGCTCAATGAAACAGCAGATGCAACAAATGACACTGACACAAGTGACTTTCTGAACGACTCGAATATTCCACTCGTTATGGTCATTGAGCGTAACAAACACAACAAAACCTCCGAAAACTATAACAAAGACAACAACAAGAAGCGTACCAAAGGCACTAACGTCAACAACATGCACGACAAAAACAACAAGACTGGAGCAACGACTGGTACGACATGGTACAACTCTGAAAATGCGGGACAATGGAACAGCACGGCTGCCACTGGCAAGACTACGGCCATACCATGGCACGACAGCAAATCTCACCGATTCGAGTTTGCTCCGCAAACCAGCAAACCAGCTTTCAAGGCCTTTTCTCCACGACAAACAAGCAGACCAGCTTTCAAGGTAGCTGGTATTGTACATCAATATCGCAATCACAAGAAACAGTCCAGGTCGGATTACACAGATTACACACTGTATCGCTACCACAAGCATAGAAAAAAAGATTTCAAATCAGACCACAAAGTGCTTTGACCATTTGCGCACCTCCTGATGACCTCTGGGTTCCTTAAGCACAGGGACACTGACGGCGCTCACAAGGGAATGACAAAATTAAAATCACTGCTTAAATAACAAAACAAGAAAGCCACTCGACCATATTACTTTTGGAACTTTGGACTCATAAATATTACTTGGTATTACGTAAACATCAATGACATGATTTGTACATGTCATCACTTATCTACCTATTTTGTTCAATTTTCCTTAACACTGAAAATATGTAACACGAAAAAGGAGGATGTGGTGACATGCATCACTGGAAATACACAAGGGGTTAATGCAACTAGGTTAACACTAGAGGGAGCAGCAGAGACATCATGATATTTAACCAATAGTTTAGTAAGATAGGACACGACCAATGGGCAGTCAAGACACACCCAGATGTGACACTACCACAAAGGGGCTACCCATATAAAAGGACAGGGCGCACATGCTCTTTCTCTTTCCGTAGGCGACATTCAGAGAGACAGGGGAAGATCAGGAAGCACCACACCCACGCATGGATTAGAGCAGACGGGTTAGTTAGATTGAGTTAATATAGTAAGATTAGCAGGAGAGTCGAACTCAAGTAGGAGAATTGAGAATTGTTAACTGTTCAACAAATGTGTTAAACCTATCTCCAAGTCTGAACCTTCCTTTGTCAGAGTATACATCAAGGAAACAACGTATGCTACATGAAGAACACAGCAACACCCAGGGTAACGCTCAGGGATCCCGGGTTCAAATCCCACCATGGCAGACCGTGAAATCTGATTTCAATAAAAAACTGGAATTAAAAATCTAAGGTGACCATGAAACCATTGTCGATTGTCGTAAAAAACCATCTGGTTCACTAATGCCCATCAGGGCAGGAAATCTGCCGACCTTACCTGGTATGTCCTACAGGTGACTCCAGACTCCACAACAATGTGATTTGCGTCACTGCTCCCCTCTGAAATGGCTGAGTGAGTGACTACATTCAAGAGGCAATGACGGGGGGGGGGGGCGGATTTCGGTGAATTGAAAACAGCTGAGCTCCAAGAAGGAACTGGGTGCAGGAGGGGGCCATTTAATAATCTAATAATAATCATTATTTCACAAATAGGTTGGTTTTAACCCTGCAACGAAGTTACTGTGAAAATCCCCTGGTTGCCACATTGCAGTGCCTGTTTGGGAACACAGAGGGAGAATTCAGAATCTCCAAATTACCATACAAGCATGTCTTTTGGGACTTGCGGGAGGAAACCGGAGCACGCGGAGGAAACCCACACAGACACGGGGAGAATGTGCAGACTCCACACATACACTGATCCAAGCTGGGAATCGAACCCGGGTCCCTGGCACTGTGAAGCAACAGTGGTAACCACTGTGCTAACGTGCCACTCATCGAGTCTGCACCACATCGCTGAAAGAACACCCTACCGCAGACTACTTCCCCGACCCTATCCACGTAACGCTGCCCAACCTGCACATTTTTGGACTGTGGGAGGAAACCGGAACACCAGGAGGAAACCCATGCAGACACGGGGAGAACGTGCCGACTCCACACAGTCAGTCACCAGAAGTCAGTATCAAACCGTGTTCCCTGGTGCTGTGAGGCAGGTGTGCTAACCCGGGATCCCTGGTGCTGGGAGGCAGCAGTGCTAACCTGGGCTCCCTCGTGCTGTGAGGCAGCAGTGCTAACACGGGTCCCTGGTGCTGTTAGGCAGCAGTGCTACCCACTGCGTCCACCTTGAAGGATAATGTTCAAAATGTTCCATTGTGGTCTTGGGAACGAGCGACACAGACACTGGTAGTTAGATGGGAAACACTGCAGCGGCAGAGTAGATTCAAAAGCTGGATTCAGAGGATCGAATCATATAATTTACAATGCAGAAGGACGCTATTCCGCCTATCCAGTCGGCAGCTGTCCTTGGAAAGAGCACCCTACTGACGCCTATGCCTCCACCCTATTCCCGTTACCCAGTAACCCAAAGTAACCTTTTTGGACACTAAGGGCAATTTAGCAGAGCCAATCTACCTCATCCGCACACCTTTGGACTGTGGGAGGAAACCGGAGCACCCGAAGGAAACCCACCCAGACACGGTGAGAACGTGTAGACTTCGAACAAACAGTGTCCCAATCCGGTAATCAAACCCGAGACCCTGGAGCTGTGAAGCAACTGTGCTAACCACGATGCTACCCTGCTGCGGTAGGAAAAGATGGGGGGTTGGTGGGATGAGGGAAGTGGAAGAATATGGAGATAACAGCTGGTTAGGGAGATTTGGAGGGTGGGGGTAAGAGAACAGACGCCACTTCACTGGAACGGGCCCCAAAAACAGGGACAGAATCATTTGAAACCACACACCGTGGCGATTGATCTCCGAGAGTGGGTCGCCAGCCAGAGTGTTGCAGTGCAGTTCCTGTATTGGGGAAGCAGGGAGAGAAAACACGGCGATCTCAGCACGCTCATCAACATCCTGCATCCAGCTGGGAATGCATCAACCTGAACTTCAGAGAAGAACACGTGAATAAGGAATGGTTCATTGTCTGGCACAGCAGAGACAGAGAGAGTTGAAAATCCCTCGTAAGGCAACTAATACATTTTTTTTGGAAAACGATTTGACCCACAATTGAAAAAAGGTTAAAATTGAAAGGGGACCGGTACTTAGGAGCTGCCCGGACCATGCTATGAGGCGTTGCAGGAGCTGGAATGGGATGCGGGGGACGGGTGAATAGAAATATCCCCAACTCCCATCGCGATGAGGCAATTTGTGTGAACAATAAGGCTGGATTTGGGACAATTGGCTCCTCGAGTGAGGGATTGTGTGGGTGAAGTGTGGAAGGCAGGAAAGAAAGAGTTCAAGCGAATTTGTTGTCAATCTAAATCCACAGTCAAGGTACGCAATGTGTCAAGTACAGTCCAGGTTAAATATATATAGCCGATTTATATTCATGGCTATTACGATCGCTCAGAAAACGCTTCACCAACTTGGTGCAATGATCTCAAACATCCTTCCACACTCTCACAGACCGGAGTGAAAACGTGTGGCCTTGCTGAATGCTCAGGTCAGCCGCACGGCTCTTTGGGATCGTTCCAGCTCCCTCGCTAGTTAATTGGGGAAGTGGTTTGGTTTTGGGGAGATGTCGAGCTAGGCGGAAGGTCCGAGCTAGGGCACTGAGGGCTAAACAGGGGCAAAAGCCAAAGGTGGAATAACAAACAGGCACCTGGACAAAGCAGCAAAAGGATGCTTGAGGACTTGATGCCAACAGGATTTCAGACAAAAAGCAACAGAGGCAACATTGACTTGGGACAGGGTTACAAAAGCAATGCGACCCTGTGCACCCTCACACACCTGCCTGCACAGCAATGGCCAGAAGGTAGGAAACTCTAGTACCAGTCCCTTCCCCGGGCAAAACATACTGTACAGGTTCCAGCAATGCTTGATTCGGCTCGAGATTAATGTGTTCACCTTACCGCAAAGACACCAAAGAATCAGAGGGAGACAAGAAGCTGTATTTCCAATGATATTTGAGCTCAAAAAATGTTGTGCAGCATGCAAGCACCCCTCCACAATCTGTAGTCAAACCCCTGCACTGCACTGGCAGGAAAATCAAAGCATTCAGCAGCGTTTGGAAGGAAAACAGGATTGTCAGTTCTTTTTTTTTCCCAGCAATCATTTATTGGAACCAATTAACAAAATAAAACAAGACTCCGCAAGGTTGGATTGCACCTTGATGGCTACAAGGGACGCCATAGTCTTGTCAGTCTCTGTACTCGCATACATGTTAACACGAGCGTTCAATCTGATACAGAGCCTCATTGTCAACGCAGTCAGGAGGAGGCTGGAGATTTTCAAACTGGTCACATTTGGTTTGCCCTTTATACATCCTTTCTTTGCTTCCATCGGCAGTCAGAAGTGAACCACCGTCAATCTCTCCCAGTGCTGCCTTTGTCATTATGAATGAAGATGGCGCATTCAGGAGACACCACCCCCAGTGCAAGCTCTCTGTTCATCCGCCTGACATAGGGGGCTGGTAGATTACTAGGCTAACTCTAATCAGAGCCATGGTGGGCACTGCTTCACGCCCAGGGCATTGGGACAGACGTGTTTACATTGCCAGGACTGGATGGTTCCTGCGCTAGGTGGGCAAAGCCCAAAAACTGATCAGAAACTGATGTGACAATTCCAAAGATGAACATGCAAAGGTTGCAAATTGTAAGACATTCTAGACTGTTTCAAGCATCCCATATATGGCATGATGGTCAAAAGAGTAGACTTCAAAGATTCCCATACGAACCGCTATTCGAGAAGGGTTTGTGGGACAATCGCAATCCAACAACAGGAAAAGATAGCGTCGGGAGGCATCTTTACATTTTCCGAAGGACAAAGGACTCGGTCATTTTCTCCTCCTCACCTGTACACACCAGAATCTAGTTGGTCAGAAAGCTATGACATTTTACTGGGAGGTGCTTGATTCGATGTCTAATTTAACTCTTTGAAATTCGAAGACAATGTTTCACCTGATCTTTGAGCTTCTCGACTCAGAGTGAGAGAGAAGAGGGCTCCCACATTCGGCCTGACTTGAACCCTTTCAGCCCAGCCCTGGGACACTCGGGTCAATTGTCTACTTCTCGGGCAGTCCCTCAGGATCGAAGATGCTTGGCCATGAGCCGGCAAGATGGATTGACATCTTCAGGGATGCCTTCAGGACATCCCCCAAAGTGATTGCAGGCGTCTCCGGCTGCGATCGAGCTCCGAGCTCAGCAGCTGTCTTGGAGGAAATCTGGTGCCAAACACACCTTCGTTTTCCAGGTGATAAAATCAAGGCCAGTTTTCGTAAATGCCTCAGGGAAGGAGACAATAATGACCAGGGGCTCAGTTTGTGAACCTTCTCAGCCAGCAGCATCACCTGCATCCTGACGCTTACTGAGTGAGGTTGAAATGGTTTCGGCTTTGGACTTAAGGCCGTGGAGTTTGGAAAGTTTCCTGTCCGTTCCGTAGATTATCGTTTGATGATTTGCTGTCATTACTCGACCCAAGACGTGGAGAGTGAAATCCCTACTTGGAGGAAAGAGGAAGCTGGTCAAGGCCGGCTGCAAAAGCCTCAGGAATTCTGGGGCCTTGAGAGAAAACAAGATCCGGCTGCATTCAAGACCCACTGGTTCACAAGAGCCGGGGACGGAAAGTGAATGGAAGCAGAGAAAGTAACCCCAAAGCAAGATAATTATGCCTTAACGCAAGGAAGGAAAACAAATTGTGACCTATTTCATCAGCAAACACCAGTGGCCCTGATGTTTGGATATTCAGAGCAAGGTTTTCCCAGAAAGATGAAATATAATTTTAAAAACCGGGAATGTAATAGAACAGTGCGTGACTTCATACCATCAACAATGTCATGGAAGAAGGGCTCACGAATTCAGTGATTCACTTGGGAAAAGACGGTTCCCAATTGCCTTCTCCTTTGAAGACTTAACTAAAGTGCCGCATGATCATCTTCAGCCAACATCCCACCACTGAGGGGAGTTGACGTCACTGACCATTCCCCCGAATCAAACTCTTGAACGCACAGCGAACCTATTTGCGAGTGTATACAGTATCCAAACACACACACACCCTCATCTCGATTGTCCTTTTCTTATGTTAAAAGAAAACTTTTTTTCACACAACACGTTGACCTCATAATATATGATTCCCGTTGAAAACTATTTACAGGAGTTGGGAGGAGGAGGGCAGATTTACTTTGAAATGGAAGATTCTCTCTTCGACTCAAATCTGTGCCGGATTCTCAATGGTGGAGGAAAATCAGTGATTAATAATGGCCAGGCCTGATTGTGGTACCGAGTGTTAGACAGAGAGAGAGAGAGAGAGATCAGTAGTCACAGACGTGCGGACATCTTGCGGCTGTGTGACTTTCAGTGGCTTCTCAAACCGCTCCCATCAAATCAACTCAATCTTTGCCAACGACCTTATTCATGTGTGGGGAGCACTGATTAATCATCTTCAAAGTGCGGCAAGCACATCCCACCCTGCGAAAGGTACCCAGGAAAATTCAACTGGGAAGAGCCTGGAGCATCCACGGCCACACCTTACCATTTTCGAAGCACATTACAGAGCCCCGGGTCCACTGGACCGGGATTGCTTACCGGACAGGGTTCGTACCGGAGGGAGTAAGGAAGGAAGGGGCGAGGTGCCATTTGCACAATGTCGTTTAGGTCAAACACGGAGGTGTACCTCCGAGTTGGGAATCACCATTCTCAACACTATTAAGGCCAAGGAAATGACGGAGGAGAATAACATGGATTGAGCGATGGGAAGGGCACTCTCATCTGGACTAAAAAATATCAAAATCAACCCAGAGAAAGACGTCATCAGACTAAACTTAATCGAGGATGTACAAGTGAATAACCTTTGCCAAACCTCTGCAGGCGCGACGTTGAAGGAGTCGACTTAACCAGACACTTGGGAATCAGGCGGAATGCTCTGGAATCCCCGCAGTTAGGTCTGGACTGCGGACAGCCTGATGGGGCTAATCAGATACATCTTGAGCAGACATTCCGAGATGACATTTGGAGAAAGGGTTGACAGCAAGGGTTTTAGGTTTCATGTCCTCTCCAACCCCCGCCACTCTCCCGAAAACCACCTATCTGTGGCTGACATGATCCTCAAATAGAGTTGAATGGTCCCTCAATTCAACAATGGGAGGGATCCACACGTCTCAATAATGTGTGACTCAACAACAATGGGTTGTTTCCTCCACAATCGGTCACTGGTTTGGGTTTTAAGAATATAATTTATTTCACCATTAGTTCTAGTCTAAAATAAGCAACAACGTCGACAACAAAAAAAATATAACAACCCAACAATTTTCCCAACTACCCTTTGAGAATGTGACAAAGTTTATTGATGAGGGAAGGGCAGCAGATCTCATATACATGGACTTTAGTAAGGCGTTTGATAAGGTTTTGTGGCAGGTTGGTGACAAAAGTGAAGGCGTATGTGGTTCAGGGTGTACTAGCTTGACGGATAAAGTACTGGCTGGGCAACAGAGAACAAAGAGTAGTGGTGGAAGGGAGTGTCTCAAAATGGAGAAGGGTGACTAGTGGTGTTCCACAGGGATCCGTGCTAGGACCACTGCTGTTTGTGATCTACATAAATGACCTGGAGGAAGGTATAGGTGGTCTGATTAGCAAGTTTGTAGATAATACTAAGATTGGTGGAGTTGCAGATAGCGAGGAGGACTGTCAGAGAATACAACAAAATACAGATAGATTGGAGAGTTGGGCAGAGAAATGGCAGATGGAGTTCAATCCAGGCAAATGCGAGGTGATGCATTTTGGAAGATCAAATTCAAGAGCGGACTATATGGTCAATGGAAGGGTCTTGGGGAAAATTGATGCACAGAGAGATCTGGGAGTTCAGGTACGTTGTAACCTGAAGGTGGAAAAGCAGGTTGATAGAGTGGTCAAGAAGGCACACAGCATGCTTGCCTTCATCGGACGTGGTATTGAGTACAAGAGTAGGCAGGTCATGTTACAATTGTATAGGACTTTGGTTTGGCCACATTTGGAATACTGCGTGCAGTTCTGGTCGCCACATTACCAGAAGGATGTGGATGCTTTGGAGAGGGTGCAGAGGATGTTCACCAGGATGTTGCCTGGTATGGAGGGTGCTAGCTATGAAGAAAGGTTCAGTAGATTAGGATTGTTATCGTTGGAAAGACGGAGAATGAGGGGGGACCTGATTGAGGTATACAACATTATGAGAGGTATGGACAGGGTGGATAGCAACAAGCTTTTTCCAAGAGTAGGGGTGTCAGTTACAAGGGGTCACGATTTCAAGGTGAGAGGTGGAAAGTTTAAGGGAGATGTGCGTGGAAAGGTTTTTACGCAGAGGGTGGTGGGTGCCTGGAACACTTTATCAGCAGAGGTGGTAGAGGCGGCCACGATAGCATCATTTAAGAGGCATCTGGACAGGTATATGAACGGGCGGCAATAGAGGGGAGTAGACCTTGGAAAATAGGAGACAGGTTTAGATAAAGGATCTGGATCGGCGCAGGCTTGGAGGACCGAAGGGCCTGTTCCTGTGCTGTAACTTTCTTTGTTGATTGTTCTTTGTACCCATTCTTGGACACTGGTCTGAAGTGGCACCAATTGTGTCGCAGGAGAGATTGGTGCTCCAGACGCACCCCTCCCTCCTCCCCCCCCCCCCCCCCAACACACAGGCACACATACACACAACTAGAACATTGGTTCATTTAGAATCGGCTTGACTCATGTTATCCTTCACTCCATCCCCCGCACACTACCTCAACCAGTGTACAGTCGATCCATGTAATGTTCCCCTGATCGCAAGCAGCCTGGGCTACCCGAGGGGAAAGCATATTGACCAGGACACCGGACTGCAGCCAATCTGTCAAATTCCTTCTGCAGGAGGGGAGAGTGGGGAAAGGGACACCATTGAAAAACGGAAAAGAAACAGCTTCATCCACAATGTCTTCTAAGGGGCGAGATCCACTGTGAGTTCCACACAAACCTTTCCCAGGCCGTTTAAGTCTCCTTTTTAAAGCGATGATCTACAACCGCACCACCGACTTATTTACAGTTATCCAACTCTTGTCCAAGACATTATGCCTTTACCAGTTCATGATTGTGTTCCAATTCAATTTCATGAAGTAAACTTGACTACTTCCACCTGAACGGACCGAGGCAAAAAACACCTGCAGGAAATCAAAGGGAGGCAGTGAGAATGGGGTTGGGGTTACAAAACACGTCTAACAAACATTAATAAAAATAATAATAATAATAATCTTTATTTTCACAAGTCAGCTTCCATCAACGCTGCAATGAAGTTACTGTGAAAAGCCCCGCGTCCTCACATTCTGGCGCCTGTTCGGGTACACGGAGGGAGATTTCAGAATGTGCAAATTACCCAACAAGCACGTCTTTCGGGGCTTGTGGGAGTAAACCGGAGCACCCGGAGGAAACCCACGCGGAGACGGGGAGAATGTACAGACTGCACAGACAGTAACCCAATTCGGTAACCGAACCTGGAACCTGGGCACTGTGAAGCCACAGTGCTAACCACTGTGCTCCCCACAAAGAGACAGCAGTCGTCACTTTGGGATCTGTTCCTGGCTGCTGAGCCTTGGTTGACGGCACAGGCGCCAGAACAGGATAACATACCCGACAAATCTCCCTCGCACCTTCTCCAGTGTCTGTTGGGGTGAACACAATATTCCCAGTCTCCACGAATACTCGTCCTGCTTTGGGTTGGTGGTGAGGAAACGCAGAAAAGGATGAAGCAAACCAGTTTGTGTGGAAGTTGAGAACGCAGAAAAGGATGACGCAATCCATTGCCCCGTCACTGGGAAAAGGAGTTCGGAGTCTCAGACGACTGAAATGTGACCGTTCGTGAAGTCAACCCAGTAGCCAACGTTGGTCGCACTGATGAGCTGGACCAGCCCTGGCGCCGAGAGCCCTGTGGATAGGGCCAAAGGGGCTCGATATAAGAGAGGAACGTCGCATCATTGGTGGGCAAAGGGTGGGAGAGTGGGTGGAAATCAGAGGGGAGGAGAGTGGGAGAGTGTCAGAGGTGAAGAGAGTGGGGGAGAGATAGAGGGAAGAAAGTGGGAGAGAATAAGAGGGGAAGAGAGTGTGGGAGAGTCAGAGGGGAAGAGTGTAGGGGAGAGTCAGAGGGTAAGAGAGTGGGGGAGAATCAGAGAGGACGAGAGTGGGAGAGAGTCAGAGGGGAAGAGAGTGGGGGAGAGTCAAAGGGTGGAGTAGAGTCAGAGGGGAAGAGAGTGGGGGAGAGTCTGAGGGGAATAGGGCGGGGAGAGTCAGAGGGGAAGAGAGTGGGGGAGAGTCAGAGGGGAAGCCAGTGGGGGAGAGTCAGAGTGGACGAAATTGGGGGAGAGTCAGAGCGGAAGAGGGTGGGGGAGAATCAGAGGGTGGGGGAGAGTCGTTGGGTGTGGGAGAGTCAGAGGGTGGGTTAAACAGAGGGAGAGGCGCACAGGTTGGGGAATGGCGGGGAAGGGGGTCTCAAGTGTTTAGTCAACGCCCAGTTTCTGGAGCACAACCCTGCCATCCCCGTTCCTCACCAGGATGGTTTGCTGTGTTTAATAAATTACATACTGAATACAGACAAATGACGAGGTAGAGGTGGAGGGGGAAAAACTAAATGAGGGAGAGAAAGAGAGATAGTGTTGATACAGAAACCTCACAGAGAGCGTTTCAGTCCAGAATCAATCCTCAGATAGGGGGAAAAGAGAACAGAGATCTTGACAGATCTTCAAAAGCAGGAGAGTCAGAGATGTAGCATTGGAAATGTACAGAGATAGAGAGAAAAGAAAAACATATATAGGGAGAGGGAGAAATAAAATGAGAGGGAGAAAAACAGGTAGAGGTAGAAAAAGAGAGATAGGGTGGAAGGGAGGGAGAGAAATAGAAATGAAATGAGAGAGGGAAAAAATGAGTGATGAAAGTGGAAAGTTTATCGTCAATATTGAATGAAGTAACGATGTGGAGGTGACAGCGTTGGACTCGGGTGGGCACAGTAAGAAGTCTTACAACACCAGGTTAAAGTCCAACAGGTTTATTACGAATCCCTAGATTTCGAGTACAGCTCCTACCACAGGTAGAATAGAATAGAACAGCACAGAACAGGCCCTTCGGCCCTCGATGTTGTGCCGAGCAATGATCACCCTACTCAAGACAACGCATCCACCCTACACCAGTAACCCCCTCTTTCACCCTCTTCCTCCTCCCTACCCTCCCTTTCACCCTCTTCCTCCTCCCTACCCTCCCTTTCACCCTCTTCCTCCTCCCTACCCTCCCTTTCACCCTCTTCCTCCTCCCTACCCTCCCTTTCACCCTCTTCCTCCTCCCTACCCTCCCTTTCACCCTCTTCCTCCTCCCTACCCTCCCTTTCACCCTCTTCCTCCTCCCTACCCTCCCTTTCACCCTCTTCCTCCTCCCTACCCTCCCTTTCACCCTCTTCCTCCTCCCGACACTCGCTAGCACACCTTCGGCCTTCTTCACAGCTCTATCCACTTGAGTGGCAACTTTCAAAGATCTATGAACACAGACCCCGAGATCTCTCTGCTCCTCTACATTGCCAAGAACCCTACCGTTAACCCTGTATTCCGCATTCATATTTGTGTTTACAAAATGGACAACCTCACACTTGTCAGGTTTAAACTCCATCTGCCACTTCTCAGCCCAGCTCTGCATCCTATCTGTGTCTCTCTGAAGCCGACTACAGCCCTCCTCACTATCCACAATTCCACCAATCTTCGTATCATCTGCAAATTTACTGACACATCCTTCAACTCCCTCATCCAAGTCGTTAATGAAAATCACAAACAGCAGAGGACCGAGAACTGATCCCTTCTGTACGCCACTGGTAACTGGGCTCCAGGCTGAATATTTGCCATCCACCACCACTCTCTGTCTTCTATCGGTTAGCCAGTTCGTTATCCAACTGGCGAAATTTCCCACTATCCCATTACTCCTGACTTTCTGCATAAGCCTACCATGGGGAACCTTATCAATGCCTTACTAAAATCCATGTACACTACATCCACTGCTTTACCTTCATCAACATGCTTGGTTACCTCCTCAAAGAAATCAATAAGTCTTGTAAGGCAAGACCTACCCCATACAAATCCGTGCCTACTATCCCTAATCAAGCAGTGTCTTCCCAGATGCTCAGAAATCCTATCCCTCAGTACCCTTTCCATTACTTTGCCTACCACCGAAGTAAGACGAACTGATCTGTAATTCCCAGGCTTATCCCTATTCCCTTTTTTGAACAGGGCCACGATATTCGCCACTCTCCATTCCTCAGGTACCACCCTGTTGACAGCGAGGACGAAAAGATCATTGCCAACGGTTCTGCAATTTCATGTCTTGCTTCCCATAGAATCCTTGGATATATCCCGTCAGGCCCGGGGGACTTGTCTATCCTCAAGTTTTTCAAAACGTCCAGCACAAGTATCTCCTCGAGCTTACCAGTCTGTTTCACACTGTCCCCTCCAACAATATGGCCCCTCTCGTTTGTAAATACTGAAGAAAAATACTTTTTCAAGACCTCTCCTATCTCTTCAGACTCAATACACAATCTCCCGCTACTGTCATTGATCGGACCTACCCTCGCTCTAGTCATTCTCATATTTCTCAAATATGTGTAAAAGGCCTTGGGGTTTTCCTTGATCCTACCCGCCAAAGATTTTTCATGCCCTCTCTTAGCTCCCCTAATCCCTTTCTTCAGTTCCCTCCTGGCTGTCTTCTATCTCTCCAGCCCCCTGTTTGAAACTTGTTTCCTCAGCCTTACATAAGTATTATTCTTCCTCTCAACAAGACATTCAACCTCTCTTGTCAACCATGCTTCCCGCACTCGACCAGAACTTCCCTGCCTGACAGGGACATACATATCAAAAACACGCAGTACCCGTTCCTTGAACAAGTTCCACATTTCACTTGTGTCCTTCCCTGACAGCCTATGTTCCCAATTCATGCACTTAAATTCTTGTCTGACAGCATTGTATTTACCCTTCCCCCAATTGTAAACCTTGCTCTGTTGCACGCACAAATCCCTCTCCATTACTGAAGTGAAAGTCACAGAATTGTGGTCACCACCTCCAAAATGCTCCCCCACTAACAAATCTATCACCTGCCCTGGTTCATTACCAAGTACCAAGTCCAATATGCCCCCCCCCCCCCCCTCTGGTCGTACAATCTACATACTGTGTTAGAAACGCTTCCTGGACACACTGCACAAACACTACCCCATCCAAACTATTTGATCTAAAGAGTTTCCAATCAATGTTTGGTAATTTGAAGTCACCCATGACTACTACCCTGTGACTTCAGAACATTTCCAAAATCTGTTTCCCGATCTGTTCCTCCATATCTCTGCTGCTATTGGGGGGCTCTAGAAAACTCCCAACAAGGTGACTGCTCCTTTGCTATTTCTGACTTCAACCCATATTACCTCAGTAGGCAGATCCCCCTCGAACTGCCTTTCTGCAGCTGTTATACTATCTCTAATTAACAATGCCACACCCCACCTCTTTTACCATCCTCCCTAATCTTGTTGAAACACCTAGAACCAGGGACCTCCAACAACCATTTCTGCCCCTCTCCTATCCAAGTTTCCGTGATGGCCACCACATCGTAGTCCCAAGTACCGATCCATGCCTTAAGTTCACCCACCTTATTCCTGATGCTTCTTGCATAGAAGTATACACACTTCAACCCACCTCCTTGCCTGCAAGTACTCTCCTTTGTCAGTGTTACCTTTCCCACTGCATCACTACGTGCTTTGGTTTACTATGTTACCTGGTATTGAGGGCAATTGCCAGGACGAGAGGTTAGATAAACTCGGCCTGTTCTAACTGGAACGACGGCGGTTGAGATGCAACCTGATAGAGGTCTACAAGATTATGAGTGACATTCACAGATCGATAGTCAGATGCTCATTCCTTGGGTAATGCAGTTAAGTACTAGGGGACATATGTTTAAAGTGCGTGGGGAAATGTTTCGAACAGATGTGCCACGCAAGTCATTTACACAGAGGGTTGTAAATATATGGAACGCGCTGCCTGGGGAGGTCGTGGGAGCAGGTGCGTTAGTGGCACTTAAGGGGCATCTACACAAATAAATAAATAAGTGGAATGGAAGGATATGGACTCCATAAGTGCATACAGTATCATTTAAGGTGTCAGCATGTCCTCCAGAATATTTGCAAACATTCAGTTTTAATACAATTTGCCACTGCACATTCCCAGTTTGGAGGGCATGGCAGCACAGTGGTTAGCAGAGCGCCATTTACGCGGGTTCCATTCCCGGCTTGGCTCACTGTCTGCGCGGAGTCTGCACGTGCTCCCCGTGTCATAGAACATAGAGAAATACAGCACAGAACAGGCCTGTTGTGCCGAAATTTTGTCCTAGGTTCATCATAGATCATAGACTTTTGGACACAATGGGCAATTTATCATGGCCAATCCACCCAACCTGCACATCTTTGGACTGTGGGAGGAAACCGGAGTACCCGGAGGAAACCCACGCACACACGGGGAGGATGTGCAGCCAGATGTCTCCACACAGTCAGTGACCCAGGTCGAAATCGAACCTGGGACACTGGAGATGTGAAGCAAATGTGCTATCCACATTGCTACTGTGCTGCCCTTAAGAACAAATGAATCTACACACCATTATTCTACCATACTCTGCGTACCTATCCAATAGCTGCTTGAAGGTCACGAGCGCTTCCGACTCAACTACTTCCACAGGCAGTGCATTCCATGCCTCCACTACTCTCTGGGTCAAGAACCTACCTCCCACATCCCCCCCGATATCTTCCACCATGCACCTTAAATTTATGTCCCCTTGTAATGATTTGTTCCACCCGGGGAAAACGTATCTGACTGTCTACTCTATCTATTCCTCTGATCATCTTATAAACCTCTATCAAGCCTCCCCACATCCTTCTCCGTTCTAATGAGAAAAGGCCTAGCACCCTCACCCTTTCCTCGTAAAACCTACACTCCATTTCTGGCAACATCCTGGAAAATCTCCTTTGCACGTTTTCCAAAGCTTCCACATCCTTTCTAAAATGAGGTGACCAGAACTGCACACAGTACTCCAAATGTGGCCTTACCAATGTTTTGTACAGCTGCATCATCACCTCACGGCTCTTTAATTCAATCCTTCTACAATATGACCCCTCTCGTTTGTAAATACTGAAGAAAATTACTCGTTCAAGACCTCTCCTATCTCTTTTCCATCTGCGTGGGTTACGTCCGGGGAGTCCGGTTTCCTCCCACATGTCCCAAAACTGTTAGGTGAATTGGACATCCTGAATTCTCCCTCTGTGTACCCTGACAGGCGCCGGAGTGTGGCGACGAGCGGATTTTCACAGTAACTTAGTTGCAGTATTAATGTAAGCCTTTCTGTGGCACTAATCACGATTTTTATTATAATTATAAAGTATAGAGAGTGTGTGGCTGTGTGTATGACTGTGTGTATGAGTTTGTGTCTGTGTGTGTGTGACTCTGTGTGTCTGTATGTGTGACTGTGTGAATCTGTATGTGTGACTGTGTGTGTGTAAGTGCGACTGTGTGTGACTGTGTGTGTGTGATTGTGTGCGTGAACTGTGTGTGAGTGTATGTGTGACTGTGTGTGCGTGACTGGGTATGAGTGTGTGTGTGAATGTGGATCTGCCTGTGTATGACTGTGTGTTTCTGTGTGTCTTTGTATCTGTGACTGTGTGTGTGTGATTGTGAGTTTTCATGTCTGTATGTGTGCGTGTTTCTGTGTGACTGACTGTGTGTTTGGGACTATGTGAGTGACTGTGTGTGTGTGTATATGTGATTGTGTGCGTGACTGTGTGTGAGTGTCAGTATGAGTGTATGTGTGACTGTGGGTGTGCTTGTGTGTGATGTGACTGTGTCTGTGTGACGGTGAGTGTGTATGTCTGTGTGTGTGTATTTTGTGACTGACATTGTGTCTATATGTGTGACTGTGTGTGTGACTGTGTTTGTCTGTGTGTGTGACACTGACTGTGTATGTGTGAATGTGAGTGTGTATGTCAGTCTATGTGTCTGCGTAAGTGTGACTGACTGTGTGTCTATGTGTGTGACTGTGCGTGTGACTGTGTGCGACTTTGTGAGAGTGTGTGTCTCTGCGTATGCCTGTGTGTGTGACTGTGTGATTGTGTGTCAGTGTGTGTCTGCGTGAATATGACTGTGTGTGTCTGTGTGACTGACTGTGTGTTTGTGACTGTGTGGCTGACTGTGTGTGTCTGTATATGTGATTGTGTGCGTGACTGTGTGTGAGTGTCAGTATGAGTGTGTGATGTGACTGTGTCTGTGTGACGGTGAGTGTGTATATCTCTGTGTGTATTTTGTGACTGACTTTGTGTCTATATGTGTGACTGTGTGTGTGACTATGTGTGTCTGTATGTGTAACACTGACTGTGTCTGTGTGGAAATGAGTGTGTATGTGTGTGTGTGTGTCAGTGAATGTGTGACTGACTGTGTGTCTATATGTGTGACTGCGCGTGTGAGTGTGTGACAGAGTGTGTCTGTGTGACTGTGTGATTGAGTGACAGTGTGTGTGTGTGCGTTTGTGACTGTGTGTGTGTGTTAGTGACTGTGTGACTGACTGTGTGTGCCTGTAGTGTGATTGTGTGCGTGACTGTGTGTGAGTGTCAGTATGGGTTTGTGTGTGACTGTGGCTGTGTCTGTGTGTGACTGTGGGATGTCTGTGTGTGATGTGACTGTGTCTATGCGACGGCGAGTGTGTGTGTGTGATTGTGGGTGTGATTGTGTGTTACTGTATGTCTGTCTATGTGTGACTGTGTGTGTATTTTGTGGCTGACTGTGTGTCTATATGTGTGACTGTGTGTGTGACTGCATGTGTGAGTGTGTGACAGTGTGTGTCTGAGTGTATGATTGTGTGCGTGTCTGTGTGTGTGTGACTGGGTGTGTCTGTGTGTGACTGTGTCAGTGTGACTGTGAGTGTGTACGTCTGTATGTGTGTGTGGGTGTGTAACAGTGTGTGTCTGTGGGTGTGACTGCATGTGTGACTGTGTGTTTCTGTATGTACACACAGTCACACACACACAGGCACACACACGGTGTGTGTACGGTTCAATTCCAGTACCCGCCTCCCCGAACAGGCGCCGGAATGTGGCGACTAGGGGCTTTTCACAATACCTTCATTGAAGGCAACTCGTGAAAATAAGCCATTTTCATTTCACTTCATTCATGCGCCCATGTGTGTGACTGTGTGTGTGACTGTATGTGTCTATATGTGTGACTGTGTATGTGCCTGTGTGTGTGTGACTGTGTGTTTCTGTATGTGTGATTGTGTGCATGACTGTGTGTGAGTGTAAGTATGGGTATGTCTGTGCGTGTGCCTGTGTGACGGTAAGTGCGTATGTCTGTGTGTGTGACGGTGTGTGCGACAGTGCGTGTGGCAGTGTGTGTCTATGTGTCTGATTGTGTGTGTGTTATTGTGTGGCAGTGTGTGTCTCTCTGTGTGTGACTGTATGTGTGAATGTGTGTGCGTGTCTGTTTAAGTGTTACTGTATGTGTGTATGTGCGATTGTGTGCGTGACTTTGTGTGAGTGTATGTGTGACTGTGCTAGTGTGACTGGGTGTGAGTGTGTGTGTGTGATTGTGGGTGTGATTGTGTGTTACTGTATGTCTGTCTATGTGTGACTGTGTGTGTCTGTGTGCCTGTGAGTGTGTATGTCTGTGTGTGTGTGTCTGTGTGACTGACTTTGTGTTTGCGTCTGTGTGACTGATTGTCTGTGTGTGATTGTGTGTGTCTGTATGTGTGATTGTGTGCATGACTTTGTGTTAGTGTGAGTATGAATGTTTGTGTGACTGTGACTGTTTCTGTGTGACTGTGAGTGTGTATGCCTGTGTGTGTGACTGACTGTGCGTATATATGTGTGACCGTGTGTGACTGTGTGTGTGACTGTGTGTCTGCATGGATGAATGTGTGCGTGAATGTGTGTGAGTGTAAGTATGAGTGTGCGTCTGACTATGCGTGTGTCTGTGTGACTGAGTGTGTATATCTGTGTGTGTTTTTATGTGATTTGTTGCTGACTGTGTATGTCTATATGTGTGACTGTGTGTATGACAGTGTGTTCTGTGTGTGTGACTGTGTGTTTATCTATATGTGTGACTCTGTGTTTCTGTATGTGTAAGTGGAACTGTGTGTGAATGTATGTGTGACTGTGTGTGTGTGAGACTGTGGGTATGAGTCTGTATGTGACTGTGTGTGTCTCTGTGTGACAGTGTGTTACTGTGTGTCTGTGTGTGTGTGACTGTGTGTGTTGGTATTGGATACTGTGTGTGTCTGTCTGTGTATATGTGTGACTGTGTGTGTGTATCTGTCTGTATTTATGTGTCTCTGTCTGTTTGTGGAGGATCTTGCTGTGTGAGGTTGGTGGAATATTGAACAGGAGTAAAGGAAGGGGGTGTTGTTGTTCGGATGGAGGCAAATATTCTGGGTGTGAGTGAGATCTTGTCCCACCTGGGACAATCTCTGGGATCCTGCTGTGCATTGCCACTGTAAACAATGAAGGTGTCGACTTTCTAAAAGTTTATGAGGCCTCAATGTCAATTATTTGATGAAATACCAAACCTGGCTGCTGCAAATCCTATTTCTAAATGACTGTCAGATCAATCGTGACAGCGAAGCAGAGCGACGATCTTGACTGGGTTTTAAGAGCAGGAGAAAGACAGAGAGAGGAGATGGGGCTTTGGAAGGACAAAAGTGGATTATTGGATTGGTATGGAGAGAAAGAGAGGGGAACAGAGATGGGCCTTTGGACAGACAAAGATGGATTATTGGATAGGGATCGAGCTGGGCAGGAGAGGTGGAGAGAAAGAATTAGAGAGGAGTAGAGATGGGTTATTGGATAGGGATAGAACTGGGGAGGAGAGGGGAAGAGAGTGAGAGAGAGAGAGATGTAAAGAGTGGTTAAATCTCCTGGCCCTGAACAGGTATATCCAAGAACACTGAGTGAGGCTGGAGGAGAAATTGCGCGAGCCCTGACTGAGATATTTGCAACATCATTACCCACGGGTGAGGTACCGCAAGAATGGAGGGCAGCGAATGCTGTTGCCTTTTTGAAAAAGGACAGCAAAGAAAAAGCTGGTAATTATCGGCAGTGAAGTCTAACATCTGCGCTGGGTAAGGAACTAGAAATTATTTTGAGGGATAAGCTATACAGGCTTCTGGAAATACAGGGTTTGGTTAGCAATAGTCTGCATAGCTCTGTGCATGGGAGATCATTCCTTACAAATTTGTTGGAGTTCTTAATGAAGTGACCAGGAAGGTTGACGAGGGCAGAGCAGTAGGCGTCTCGACTTCAGTAAGGCCTTTGATAAAGGTCCAAATGGTAGGCTGCTCTGGAAAGTTAGATCACATGGAATCCAGGGAGAGCTGGCAAGTTGGATATACAATTGGCTTGATGGTGGGAATCAGAAGGAAATGTTGGAATGGTGCTTGTCGGACTGGAGGTTTGTGACTAGTGGTGTGCCGCCGAGTCCAGTGCTGGGCCCATTGCTGTTTCTTATCTATATCAACGATTTGGATGAGAATGTACAAGGCATGATGTGTAAATTAGCAGATGACTCTAAAATGGGTGGTAATGTAGAGAGCGAGGAACGTGATCAAGAATTGCAGCAGAGTCTTGATGAGCTGGGAAGTGGGCCGAGAAATGCCAAATGGAATTCAATACAGGTAAGTGTGAGGAGTGCATTTTGGAAAGTAAAGTCAAGGTAGGACTTGCAAGGTGAATGGTCGGAGCTTAGGCATAACGGAGAACAGAGGGATCTTGGAGTTTACGTGCACGGTTCTCTAAAATGGAGTCACGGGTAGGTAGGGCAGTGAAGAAGGCTTTTGGAACGCTGGTCATCATCAGGCAGTGCATTGCGTATAGAAGTTGGGAAGTTACGTTGCAATTGTACAGGACATCGGTGAGGCCGCACCTGATGTATTGTGTTCAGTTTTGGTTGCCTTGCTAGAGGAAAGATGTTATTAAACTGAAGAGAGTGCAAAACAGATTTATAAGGATTTTTCCATGACCACAGTGTCTCAGTTCTAGGAAAGATTGGATAGGCTAGTACTTTTTTCTTTGGAGGGTAGGAGAATGAGGAGCCTCAGCGGTGATCTTATACACCCCCATAAAAGCATGCGAGGCATGGATAGGGTGAATGCACTCAGTCTTTTTACTCTGGCTGGGGAATCAAGATTTAGGCACAGATTTAAGTGAAGAGGGGAAAGAATTACTGGAACCCGAGGAGTTACTTCTTTTTGCACAGAGGTTGGTACATATGTGGAATGAGCTACCGGAGGAAGTGGTTTACGCAAGGATATCGATAACATTTAAAAGGCATTTGGACAGATATATAGAAAATAAACAGAGAGCAGTACAGCACAGTACAGGCCCTTCGGCCCACAATGTTGTGCCGACCATTTATCCTAATCCAGGATCAACCTAACCTCCACCCCTTCATTTTACTGCTGTCCAGGTGCATGTCCAAGAGTCACTTAAGTGTCCCTAATGACTCTGACTCCACCACCTCTGCTGGCAACGCATTCCACATACTCACCACTCTCTGTGTAAAGAACCTACGCCTGCCGTCTCCCCTATACCTTCCTCCAATCACCTGAAAATTATGCCCCCTCATGACAGCCATGTCCACCTTGGGAAAAAATAATAATGATAATAATCTTCATTGTCACAAGTAGGCTTACATTAACACTGCAATTAAGTTACTGTGAAAAGCCCCTAGTCGCTATATTCCGGCGCCTGTTCGGGTGCAAAGAGGGAGAATTCTGAATTCTCAGCCGGTATGGGAATTGAACCCGCACTGCTGGCTTTGTTGTGCATTACAAACCAGCTATCGAGCCCACTGAGCTCAACCATCCATATGGTCTCTTGCCACCCAGTCTATCTATGCCTCTCATCACCTTGTCCACCTCTGTCATGTCACCTCTCTTCCTTCTTTGCTGTAGTGAAAATTCCGGTCGCTCCCTCAAACCTTTCTTCATAAGACATGCCTCCAGTCCAGGCAGCATCTTCTGTACCCTCTCCAAAGCATCCTCATCCTTCCTATAATGAGGCGACCAGAACTGGACACAATATTCCAATCGTGGTCTAACCAGGGTTTTATAAAGCTGCAGCAAAACCTCGCGGCTCTTAACTCAATCGCGCTGTTAAGGAAAGCCAACACACCATACATACATGGTGTGAACAAGCCTATCAACCTGGGTGGCAAATTTGAGGGATCAAGGTATGTAGACCCCAGGATTCCTCTGTTCCCACACACTTGCAAAAATCATGCCTTTAACCCTGTATTCAGCATTCAAATTCGACCTTCCAAAATGAATCACTTCACATTTATCAAGGTTGAACTCCATCTGCCACTTCTCAGCCCAGCTCTGCATCCTCTCAATGTCCTGTTGTAACTGCAACAGCCTTCGACACTATGTACAACTCCACAACCTTCGTGTCATCGGCAAACTTACTGACCCACCCTTCCACCTCCTCATCCAAGTCATTTATAAAAATCACTAATATCAGAGGTGTCATAACAAATCCCTGCGTGTCACCACTGGTCACCGAACTCCCGGCGGAATACTTTCCATCCATCACCACTCACTTTCTTCTTTCGGCCAGACAATTCTGTATCCCGACAGTCCAATTCCCTGCATCCCATGCCCCCGAAATTCCCTGTATCCCATTGGTCGAAAGGTCTAGATGGATATGGGGCCAAATGCAGGAACATGGGGTTAGCTTGGATGGGCTTTTTGGTTAGCTTGGACCAGTTCAGACCGACGTGTCTGTCTCCGTGCAGGGAGAGTCAGAGGGGGAGAGAGTGAGGGAGAGGACAGAGGGGAAGAGAGTGGGAGAGACCTAGAGGGGAAGAGAGTGGAGGAGAATCAGAGGGTGGGGGAGAGTCAGAGGGCAAGAGAGTTGGGGGGAGAGTCAGCGGGGGTGGGAGAGTCAGTTGGAGGGGGTGTGATTGAGGGTGGGGTGAATCAGAGAGGAAGAGAGTGGGGGAGAGTCAGAGGGGAAGAGAATGGAGAGACTCAGAGGATAAGCGAGTGGGAGATAGTCAGAGCCGGGAAAGAGTGGGGATAGTCAGAGTGGAAGCGGCTGGGGGAGAGTCAGAGAGGGGAGAGAGTGGGGAGAGTCAGAGGGGGAGATTTTGGTGAAGAATCAGAGGAGGGAGGGGGAAAGAGTGGGGGAGCGTCAGAAGGGAATAGAGTGGGGAGAGTCAGAGGTGAAGAGGGTGGGGGAGAATCAGAGGGGAAGAGAATGGGGGAGACTCAGAGAGAAGCGAGTTGGAGATAGTCAGAGCGGGGAAAGAGTGGGGGAGAGTCAGAGGGCAAGCGGCTGGGGAAGAGTCAGAGAGGGGAGAGAGTGGGGAGAGTCAGAGGGGGAGATTTTGGTGAAGAATCAGAGGACGGAGGGGGAAAGAGTGGGGAGGCGTCAGAAGGGAATAGAGTGGGAGAGTCAGAGGGTGAGAGTTTGGGTGGATAGTCGAGGGGGTAAGTGGGAAAGAGGGGGAGAGTCAGAGGGAAGTAGTTCATAGGGGAAGCGAGTGCGGGAGAGTCAGTGCGGGGAGTTTGGTGAAGAGTCAGGGGGAGAGAGTGGGGGAAGAGTCAGAGGGGAACCTAGTAGGGGAGAGCCAGTTGGGAAGAGTGTGGGGGGGAGTCAGAGGGGAAGCCTGTGGGGGAGAGTCAGAGGGGAAGAGAGTGAGGTAGAGTCATTGGGAAGTGAGTGGGGAAAGTCAGAAGGGGGAGTTAGTCAGAGGGAATATGGTGGAAGAGTCAGAGGGGGAAGGGGGAAAGAGTGGGGGAGAGTCAGGGGAAGAGAGTGGGGGAGGGTTAGAGGGGAGAGAGAGTAGGGTGAGATTCGAAGGGGAGAGAGTGGGGAAGAGTCAGAGGGGAAGCCTGAGGGGGAGAGTCAGAGTTGGAGAGAGTGTGATATAGTCAGAGTGGGGAGACAGTGGGGAGAGTCAGAGGTGAAGCGAGTGGGGGAGACCCAGAGGGAAAAAGAGTGGGGAAGAGTCAGAGGATTGGGTGGAGCCAGATGGTAAGAGGGTGGGGGAGAGTAAGTAGGTGGTGGAGAGTCAGTGGGTTGTTGGAGAGTCAGAGGGTAGAGCAGGTTAAACAGTGGGAGAGACACACAGGTTGGGAATGGCGGAGGGTCTCAAATGTTTCGTCAATTTCCAGCTTCTGGAGCAGAGCCTCTGCAATCCCTATTGCTCACCAGGATGGTTTGGTGTGTTTAATAAATTACCTACTGAACACAGACAAATGAGGGTTTTGAGAAGGAGGGAGAAAATTTAAATGAGGGAGAGAAAGAGAGATAATGTTGAGACAGAAACCTCTGAGAATCAATTCTCAGATAGGGGGAAAGAGAAGAGAGATCATGACAGATCTTCAAAAGCAGGAGACTCAGAGATGTGGCATTGGAAATGTACAGAGATATGGGAAGAGAAAAAGAGAGATAGCGAGATGGGGAAATAAAATAAGAGGGAGAAAAACAGGAGGAGGGAGAAAAATGAAATGAGAAAAAGAGAGATAAAGAGGAAGGGAGAGAGAGAAATGAAATGAAATGAGATAGGGGAAGGTGATGAAAGTGGAAGGTGCATCGTCAATATTGAATGAAGAAACGATGTGGAGCTGCCAGGGTCTTACTAGGTGGGAACAGTAAGAGGTCTTACAATACCAGGTTAAAGCCCAACTGCTTTTTTCCCAATCACGAGCTTTCGGGAGCAGATCTTTCCACAGGTGAATTATTCCTCAAGCTAGTGATTCGAAATAAACATGTTGGACTTTCACCTGTTGTTGTAAGACTCCTTACAATGAAGATACAGCAGCAATCCTGGAGTTGCCTTTATTTCCAATGAGGCAGTCGGAGGTGGGTGCTTAAACACAAGTGTGAGACACAGGTTCTGGGAGTGGGTCTGCAGTCTGTCCTCACTGCCCATCCACTGGCGTAAACATCATTCCCTCTCCCCATCCATCCATTCCCCACATCCCCAAGGAGCTCTGATCTGTTTTTTAAGAATATAATAGTTCCATTGTCTGGCCATGTTTATAAAATAGGTTTTATAAAACAGATTGTGAATGTCAAAGTGGGAGCAGTCCCGGGAACTTGCTGTGTTTCTTTTATTTCACTAATGCTTTTCTTTAATCGATTTTGCAGGTTTTCTTACCTCTCTCAAAGTTGCGTTGATTTGAAGCATGATCGACGCAAAGAGACTCTTTCCTGGCGAGGAATCCTACAGAACAAGAGCTAGAACCGGAGAGAAACATGATAAATGTCAATGTGGCTCTGTCATTCATTATTACAACAAAGAAAAAACCTAGAATATGACTTGGGCAATGGTCACTCAAAGGAGTGGGGGGAGGGGGGGGGGTTGAGAAAAAATTGCGGGTGCACAAAATTTGTGGTGAATCAATTGGGGGTTTGTGAATAACTTGAGGTGTGAATAAATTGGGGGCGGGTGAATATTGGTGGGGTGGAATAATCGGTGGGGTGAATATATTGGTGAGGGTGAATAAATTGTTTTGTGTCTTGGTGTTTTACTTTCATTTATGCAGCTGGGAGCTTCATTCAGGCCAAGCAGATGTATGTTGCTCTCATCTCCTCTGCTCGGCTCTGGTGATAAAAGTGTCCAGACCACTGTATAGCTTCAAAGTAATTCCTGTCGACTGTAAGGAATTCAACCTACTCTTTTGTAGGAAAGGGTGGGCATATGGATGTTGCTGGAAAGTCATTCAGACTTACCTGTAGAGTCATGTATCTTTGGGGGGGGGGTTATCTGTGTTGGTAGTTGATAAGGTGTTTACTGTGTGTTTATGAAATGTTAACTGGCTTCAAGAATAAACATTGTTTTTGTTTTAAAATACTTAGGATCTCTGTTGCATAAGACCTGGAAACTGGGCCCTTGTGCTCCTTATAACCAAAATCTATTAAATGTTGTAGGTCAGCTGAACTCCATGATATACTTTTGGGTTCTCTAAGCCCTGGCCTATAATGCTACTCAAAGAAATACAATAACAATTGGAACTGAATCACTGAATGGTCACAGTTAAGGGACAACTAAACCCCAGAGTGCAGTGGAACCACCCATGAAAGACACTGGCAATTGGAACTGAATCACAGAATGGTCACAGTTAAAGGGATAACTCAACCCCTGAGTGCAGTGGAACCACCCGAGAACCACTGACAATTGAAACTGAATCATTGAATGGTCACAGTTAAGAGGCAGCTCACCCTCGAGTACACTGGAACCACCCAGAGAACACACTGACAATTGAAACTGAATCATTGAATGGTCACAGTTAAAGAGGCAGCTACACCCACGAGTGCACTGGAACAACCCAGAGAAACACACTGGTAATTGGAACTGAATCATTGAATGGTCATAGTCGAGTGAAGGATATCACTGAAACAATCTGAGACCTAGAGGTGGGACTGATGGTATTTGAGTGGACAGTATCCTTTCTATTCTTGTTAGTTCAATAATGTGATCAACAGAGTCCAGTGTTTGGAAAGTGGTCACGGACAAAAAAAAAATGACTTTATTTTTTTGAACGCAATGTCGTAATCTGTTTGTTCATATCTTTCAAACAAATAAGTGAAACGATGTTGCACCCTCAATATCCCTGGGGTGGTTCCTCAGGGTCTCAGTTTAAGGCTTTGGGAATATATAACCTCAGTGTCTAAGACACAGAGACAGCCAGCAAAACGAAGGGCACATCACTTTCCATTGAAAATGCATCTTCCAATCCAAAAGTTTGAGAAAATATTCTACCCAATCCTTGCTATGGTTGGCGTTCCTGGTAAGAAACTATCACCAGTTAAGTTGTGTAAATCTCTGTGTGAGCGGCTCTCTGATTTTAACTGTTACTGAAAATGTTTCATGCTGATCTCGTGCTCACTGATATACAGAACACCTGATTAACGATATAATTCACTTCAGACAAAGTCTTTAAAACTGATGGGTTTGAATCCCTTTCAACAACTGACAGCAAAGATCTGTGTGTAACTCACGGGATGCCTGGTGGATAAAGTTATTACATTGAGTGGAATCTTGGTTAGCGTCAGATTTTATCTCAGTGAAGGCAATCTCTCTGAAGTCAGATTTCGTGGGAGTAAGAATGAAATCAGCCTGGGTGTCGATCGCTAACCAGAGTGAAATATCTGACAGTAGTGAACAGGAATGAGTGGAAATATCTGTCAGTGTAGAACTGTTCTGAGTGTGGATCAATTACCACAGTGGAATATCAAACAGCAGTGAACATGTGTTACTGGAAGTATGTCAGTGTAGAATTATACTGAGTGTGGGTCTCTCACCAGAGTGGAATATCTGATCCAATTATCAATCTACTACTGGGACAATCTGTCCGTGTGGAATGGCATTGTGTGTGGGTCAGGGAATGAACTGAAATATGTTGGATCTATTTTGAATTATCTGTTTTATAGTTGAGTGGGTGCTCCATTCTAGGAGATGTCCCTGGTGATAACGTTTGGAAGCGGTTGAAAACACCAGGAGTTTAGCTGTGTTTTGATGATGTTTTTATATTCATTGTGTGAAGTGAAATGTCTCGATATCGCTGTTTTCCCCTGAACTGCTCCGACAAAAACAGATATCACCCACACCCTCATTATTTAATAAACTCACAACAGTGCAGTATTTAATTGGTTTTGTGAACGTTTTCTCGTTTCTATTGATCCTGAAATGAACTCCAATATTTTTGAATTTTTATGGTGTTTTTAAACTGTGTTTCTGCTTCAAACGATTTGTGAATCAGTTCGCCTGGAGCCAGAAACGCCTCCAGTCCATTCAGGCGCTTGTTTTCCAAGGAGTGATTGGGAGACTTATTGTTCTGATCAAAATGCAGCAGCGGACACTGAGCTGTTAGGACACTAATTCCCCCTTGAAATACCCACTTTGCAAGTTCATAATTGATTATGAAAGCGTGGCTGTATTTAGTTGTATTCTTCCTCTGTATTGACTGTCTCTCAATTTGGTTGTGTATGTAAACTGTGTAAATATCATTTGCTCCTCGATTCCATATTGTTGATGTAAATGGTGAAGGAGAATGATCCAGTGCTGATGCTTGTCGAACACCACTTTCCACCTTCCAGCAATCAGACTGAATCCCTTTAACTCCTCTCCCTGTTTCTGTGTGTGTCTCGTGCTTGTTGTCCATTCTGTTTTTGTTGTGCCCCTAATCCACTGGATTGTCATTACCATGAATCTGTTACGTCGGATCATTCTGAAGCCCTTTCGAAAATCAAATTATTGAATAGTATCACTAAGCAAATCTATGATTCTGATAGTTATTGAAATAATTGAATCAAATGTGTCAGTAATGATGTTAACTTTGGAACATAATTTATTATATTTATGTTATTAGATTATTTACCTCATAATTTTAATTCCATTGTTCGACTATTGACGCTGTGACTGGGAGATTATTTTCTGGAATTGTTTTTTTTCTGTTTCAATTCAAGAATAACAGACATTCATGCTGCCTTTCAATTCTTTGGCAATATTTTGATGATGATTAGTGAATAGATACTGTTT